>NC_092736.1:20946624-21652992 GCF_047496885.1 Scyliorhinus torazame
GGTGATAGTGGATGCCACTATCAAACCAAGCTAGTGTCACAGACAGACTCTCGGCGGTTGTGGCAAGGACTAAACAACATAACGGGCTACAAAGCGAAGCCGAACAGTATCTCTGGCAGCAGCGCACCCCTCCCCGATGAACTCAATGCATTCTATGCTCGGTTCGAGCAGGTAACCAACAATCCACTGGCGAGTGCCCCAGCAGCCCATAATTCACCCATACCCACCATCACAGCTTCCGAAGTCAGATTGGCCTTCCTGAAAGTGAACCCTCGGAAGGCGACGGGCCCAGACGGGATCCTTGGTCATGCACTCAGAGCCTGCGCGGACCAGCTGGCAGAGGTATTCGCGGACATCTTTAACCTGTCCCTACTCCACTCCGAGGTCCCCACCTGCTTCAAGAAGACCACCATCATACTGGTACCAAAGAAGAACCAGGCAACGTGCCTCAATGACTACCGACCAGTGGCCCTGACGTTAGTCGTAATGAAGTGCTTTGAGAGGTTGATCATGAAGCGCATCACCTCCATACTCCCAGAACGCCTTGATCCACTGCAATTCGCATACCGCTGCAACCGGTCCACATCAGACACCATTTCCCTGGCCCTACACTCATCCCGAGAGCATCTCGAAAACAAGGACTCCTACATTAGACTCCTATTTATTGACTACAGCTCCGCCTTCAAAACCATAATCCCAGCCAAGCTCATATCAAAGCTCCAAAACCTAGGACTTGGCTCCCCATTCTGCAACTGGATCCTCGATTTTCTGACCAACAGACCACAATCAGTAAGAATGAACAACAACACCTCCTTCACAATAGTCCTCAACACCGGCGCCCCGCAAGGCTGCATACTTAGCCCCCTACTCTACTCCCTGTACACACACGACTGCGTGGCAAAACTTGGTTCCAACTCCATCTACAAGTTTGCTGACGATACGACCATAGTGGGCCGGATCTTGAATAACGATGAGTCCGAATACAGGAGGGAGATAGAGAACCTAGTGGAGTGGTGTAGCGACAACAATCTCTCCCTCAATGCCAGCAAAACTAAAGAGCTGGTAATTGACTTCAGGAAGCAAAGTACTGTACACACCACTGTCAGCATCAACGAGGGTGTGTACAGTACTTTGCTTCCTGAAGTCAATTACCAGCTCTTTAGACCACCATCATACCGGTACCAAAGAAGAACCAGGCAACGTGCCTCAATGACTACCGACCAGTGGCCCTGACTTCAGTCGTAATGAAGTGCCGAGGTGGAGGTGCTAAGCAGTTTCAAATTCCTAGGGGTGCACATCTCCAAAAATCTGTCCTGGTCCACCCACGCGACGCTACCACCAAGAAAGCACAACAGCGCCTATACTTCCTCAGGAAACTAAGGAAATTCGGCATGTCCACATTGACTCTTACCAACTTTTACAGATGCACCATAGAAAGCATCCTATCAGGCTGCATCACAGCCTGGTATGGCAACTGCTCGGCCCAGGACTGCAAGAAACTTCAGAGAGTCGTGAACACCGCCCAGTCCATCACACGAACCTGCCTCCCATCCATTGACTCCATCTACACCTCCCGCTGCCTGGGGAAAGCGGGCAGCATAATCAAAGGTCCCTCCCACCCGGCTTACGCACTCTTCCAACTTCTTCCATCGGGCAGGAGATACAGAAGTCTGAGAACACAAGAACAGACTCAAAAACAGCTTCTTCCCCACTCTCACCAGACTCCTAAATTACCCTCTTATGGACTGACCTCATTAACACTACACCCTGTATGCCTCATCCGATGCCAGTGCTTATGTAGTTACATTGTATATGTTGTGTTGCCCTATTGTGTATTTTCTTTTATTCCCTTCTCTTCTCATGTACTTAATGATCTGTTGAGCTGCTCGCAGAAAAATACTTTTCACTGTACCTCGGTACACGTGACAATAAACAAATCCAATCCAATCCACTCCAAATGGTTGGATGTCCACCGGGTAAACGCGGCAAGCACAGCATCGACAATTGCAAAGCTCAGAGCCTCGTTTGCAACACATGGACTTCCGGAGGTATTGGTGTCGGACAACGGAACGGCATTCACAAGTGGGGAATTTGGAAAATTCCTAAAGGGAAACGGAGTCCGCCACATCAAAACGGCCCCTTACCATCCAGCGTCCAACGGCCCGGCAGAGAGAGCGGTCCAGACACTAAAAGCGGGACTTAAGAAGCAGCCGGCAGCGTCAATGGACACAAAGCTCTCCCGCTGGCTGTTTGATTACAGGGCCACACCGTATTCCACAACGGGAATACCGCCAGCTGAACTCTTAATGGGAAGGCAGCTGCGAACGAGGCTGAGTCTCCGTTTCCCAAATTTAACGGGGAAAGTGGAGAAACAACAGGAGGTCCAACGCAGGGGGCACGATAATAGTCGGCCAGAGACATTTCATATGAAGTTTCGATCGGAGGTAAGGTGCTGAAGAAACACCGAGACCAAATAAGGGCAGCGGAATCACACCTGGAGGCAGGCGAAGCAGGACCGCCTCAAGCTGGGATAGCCCAGACGGAAAAGATACCCGATCCCTAGCCCCGAGCAATTTCTCCAGACCCAGTCGTCAGAGTCGGAGATGGACACGTTCGACGAGGCCGCCGCGACACCTCTCCCCGAGGAGGGGGAAGAACAACTTCCAAGGAGGTCGTCAAGGAAAAGACGGGCACCTATAAGGCACACCCCACCCACGTCGGAGAACGACCCGGCGGACGACACAAGAGGTGACAGACCCGGACAGGAGGAGCAGGAAGAAGCTCAGAGGAATGCCAGCTGGCAGGAATTCCTCGGACCTTGGGGGGGGAGGGGTATGATGACCTCCAATTGGCATTATTGGTTGGCCAATTGGAGTATGAGCTCCCTCAATGATAGCTCATTGAGGGAGCCCATATAAGCACCTGTGTAGGCTTTGTGAGGCAGTCTTAAGTTGACTGGAATGCTAGCAGCACTGTTTGGAGCTGCTCTTGGATATAGTTATTGCGAATAAATACTGGTGTAGTGACGGTACCCCTGCCTCCTGTGGATTATTACAGCCTATTTAAATGAATAAGGTACATTTTGTAGTCAACATTGAAACAATGGCATTTGTTAATGACCTCAAAGAATACTGCCAACAAAGGTCTAGCAATATGTCTGTGGAGTGTACGGAGGGGGTGACGCCCCGTCAGGGGTGCTTTCATTTTGAGTGTGATGTTAAACCGAGGTCCAAAAAACACAGGAGTTCTCCCCAGTGTCCTGACCTTATCACTCAAGCAGCATGAACTAGAACAGATTATCTAGTCATTAACACATTGTCAGTTGTGGAAGCTTGCTGTAACAATATGCTTGAAGTTATTGCAGAGGGACACCGCAATTGATAATCCTTGGAATATGTTACAATTCTCGGAAACACGTGACTTGCAAAACTGTATTCTCCAAAGAGCTGCTACCCTTGCGTTTTCTCAAACGACCTTTGAGACGGACAACTCATAACTTGGGGAGTGGTTGCACAATCACCTGTCAGATAGTGGAACCTTGAAAGACGCCAAAAGGCAAGTAAACCAGACCTCCTGTGGTTGAACAACGTGCAGGAGAGTCACGTGTGTCGTGGGTGGAGAAACCAACTCCACGTGATATTTTGGGCAGTTCGATGTGGGCCAATCAGAGACTGCGAACGTATCCCGCAAACCAATGGGGCACAGGAGGGTTGACGTGAAGACAATTGCTGCGCAGCCGAAGGATAAAAGGGGGCTAAGAACCCTCATTAACTGGGGCCATTGGAGCAATATCATCAAGAGGAGAAGTCCCGCTGGGAACAGACCAGTCCTCGTCAGATCAAATCCAATTGACGTGCGACCAACCTAGACCAATGGACCTGTGGCCCGAGAGCCCCATGCGGTCCATCAGGGTTCGTGCAGCCCACGAGACATTTTGTTGACCGTTGCCCAAGCGCAGGGTTGTCAGATACCGCTGGTTTCCATCCGTGTCGTTTTTTTCTACTGTTATGACTAAGTGATTTGCACATAAAGCAAGGTGCACTCCCTCTGTGTCCAATCAACACAGAAATATTTATTTTGCCTATATCCTTTGAAGTTGATGATAGTTCTATTAATATATGAATGATTCAGCATTTTCTATAACTCGTTGGGAAATATTTGGCGTGTATTAAATGTATTTAATCTTAGCCATGGGAACAAGCCCTGATTTCAATCTTGCGGCCCACTGAGATGAAGGAGGGTCACTCATGTTCATCAAACTTGCAGCATACCTCGAGGCCTGGAATAGAGTGGACGTGGAGAGGATGTTTCCACTTATAGAACCAGAGGACACAATCTCAGACTAAAGGGACGACGATCCTTTAAAACAGAGGTGAGGAGGAATTTCTTCAGCCAGAGGGTGGTGAATCTGTGGAATTCATTGCCGCAGAAGGCTGTGGAGGCTAAATCACTAAGTGTCTTTAAGAAGGAGATAGATAGGTTCTTGATTAAAAAGGGGATCAGGGGTTATGGGGAGAAGGCAGGAGAATGGGGATGAGAAAAATATCAGCCATGATTGAATGGCGGAGCAGACTCGATGGGCCGAGTGGCCTAATTCTGCTCCTATGTCTTATGGTTATGCGGCCCACTCACTAGCCCAGGTTGCCCATCACAAGTCTAGACTGATTACCTCAGTGGGTAACAGTGTGGCTTTTAAACTACTCTGTAACTCTTTGAAAGCATTTTTGTTAGCTTTTTCTAATAAAGCTGTTGGATTTTGCAGTAAAACCATTTCAGTTGTCATTTTCAATCTCTCAGATGTGACGTTACAACAGTGACCAGGCTTCAGAAGTAATTCATTGGCTGTGAACCTTCCTGCAGATGTGAAATGCACATAAGTACAAGGAGCAGGCCATAAGGCCCCTCGAGCCTGCTCCGCCATTCAATGAGATTCACTGTGTAAAAGAAATGCAAGTTTGTCTCTCTTAAACAGTCACATGTCCTGCGAGCTTTCAAAAATATAAACTAAAGCATTCTGCCATCGAAACCCACGACCGCAACCATCTAGAAGGCAGTAGACACCTGGGGAACCCCACCACCTGGAGGTTCCCCTCCAAGCCACTCACCATCCCGACTTGGAAATGTATCGCCGTTCCTTCAGTGTTGTTGAATCTGTAAAATCCAGACACTTCGACCAGTGTGTTACGTTTTACCCAGGTGCCCTCATTTGGGAGACGAACAAAGGACGAAACAGGTTCTCGGTTCAATGTAATTTTATTCACAATTCCATCGCTCGACAAAGTATGACTTGGATTCACAGCTGAGCTGTAGGTTTTACCCGCAGTTAGTGAAGGAGGCTGGCCAGGCTACGATCACGCGATGTGGGTGTCTTCTCTGGGCTTCGAAAGCCAGTGTTCCGTCTTCTTGCGATGGTTGTGCTGGGGGGGGGGGGGGGGGCGCAGAGACTCCCAGGGTTATCGCTGAAGATGTGTTCCGATGTTCCTTTCTTTATCCTGGTCTGGTAGCATTGGATTGGATTTGGATTTGATTTATTGTCACGTGTACCGAGGTACAGTGAAAATTATTGTTCTGCGTACTGTCCAGGCAGATCATTCCATACATTGAAAAACATAGGACATTCTATAAATACACAATGTGAATACATAGACACAGACATCAGGTGAGTCATAGGTAGACGCCCACAACTGGCCATTGTCCCATCCAGGCCCAAACCCGTTAATGGGAAAGACAGAGTACTCCTGTTTATCCAGGGTGATTCAATCAACACCCATTGTCTTCTGAAACACCCTCGTCTGATCAGCCATCGGCTCATTATGGAGCCTCATGGCTTCTTTTGTCTGTCCTTCCTCCTGCTGATTACCTGTGTCTGGATGTTGGTTACATATTCATAGCGTGGTCTTCTCCTTTTGTGTAAAAGCCTGTGGGGAATTGCAAAGTCCATCAACCCAGTTAACTCAACTCAGTGTTCTGTGATTGCTTTTTCAGTTTGAGATTTAATAATGTGTCTAATTAAATTACTGATTTGACAATGAGTCACCATTAAAGGCAACCGTTTAGACAAAGGCTGCAGTTTACCCCCAGCAGAACGTAGATCTTGGGCGATAAAACAGATAATGGTGTAAAAATGCCACGAGGCGAGGACAAATACTTTAAAAGTGTATCAGGAAGGTGGAGAGGAATGTGGGCAGCACGGTAGCACAGTGGTTGGCACTGTGCCTTCACAGCACCAGTGTCCCAGGTTCGATTCCGGCTTGGGTCACTGTCTGTGCGGAGTCTGCACGTTCTCCCTGTGTATGCGTGGGTTTCCTCCGGGTGCTCCGGTTTCCTCTTACAAGTCCCGAAAGATGTGCTGTTAGGTAATTTGGACATTCTAAACTCTCCCTCCATGGACCCAAACATGTGGCGTCTAGGGGCTTTTCACAGTAACTTCACTGCAACGTAAGCCTACTTACATACATAGATATATAGGAGCAGGAGGAGGCCTTTTGGCCCTTCGAGCCTGCTCAGCCATTCATCGCGATCATGGCTGATCATCCAACTCAATAGCCTAATCCTGCTTTCTCCCCATAGCCTTTGATCCCATTCTCCCCAAGTGCTATGTCCAGCCGCCTCTTGAATATATTCAAAGTTTTCGCATCAAGTACTTCCTGTGGTAATGAATTCCACAGGCTCACCACTCTTTGGGTGAAGAAATGTCTCCTTATCTCTGTCCAAAATGGTTAACCCTGAATCCTCAGAGTGTGGACAATACTTGTGACAATAAAGATTATTGCCTATTTAAAGAAATAATAATGCATGAGTAGCTCTTTCAGGGTCGTCCGCAAACACATGGGCGAGATGGATAATTTCACCAGAGGCATGTACGTGAGAATTCTTACTGTGGATGCATAGTAATGTCATTTTAATTTTGCTCATTACCACCAGGACAACACAGTATAAAGAACTCAAACTGTGTACTGGGCAACATTCTAAACGCAAATCCTAGGGTGTCCCAAGAGCTGCCATTAAAGACAGCACCATGTAATGGAATTTCATTTTGCCCCACGTTGCAGACAGCGATATCTGTTGGAAATTTGACAAGGCTGTTGGTTTCTAATGCAGTTGCTCCAATAAGTGGTCTGCAGGTCTTGTATTCCTCGGGCGATGGCGCACATTTCCCTATAATCTCCTTGTACAGCAATGTAATCTGGGGGATGGAACCATACCGCTCCCGAGCGACTAGTGTCTGGCACCTTGAACCTTTTACACGTGTGATTGTCAAGTGGGAATTGGATATATACCTCGAAGTCAAAACATTTGCAGTTCTGTGGGAAGGAGCTGGGGAGTGGGACTAATTCAGTGGTCCCTCGGCATGGGTGCGATGGGCCCTTGGGCTCCTGTGCTGTACGATTCTATGAAAATAAGGAAGGTCACATTTCCCACAAGCAATAAGTTTGCATCCTTGACAAACAAGTAACTTCTGAGTATCCTCTCTTTTCAATTTATTAATTCGCAGGATGTGGGTGTCGCTGATTGGGCCACTATTTATTGCCCATCCCTGGTTGCCCTTCAGAAGGTAGTGGGTGAGTTGCTTTCTTGAACCGCTGATGCCCCTGTGCTGTATGTACACCCACAGTGCTGTTAGGGAGGGAGTTCCAGGATTTTGACCCAGCAACCGTGAAGGAAGAGTGATATATTTCCAAGTCAGGATGGTGTAAGGATCCCCCTGTTTGTCCCTTGCTTTTTTATTTTAATTTCTGTTATTTTCCTATTATAATTTTTGTACATGGACAATTAATGTGCTTATACCTTTAAAGATGGACTTCACCTTTAATTCAAGTGGCTGGTAGACTGAGGGTCGACCTATGACCCTAAGACAAAGCAGGATGTGATGTTGTGATCTGACATCTGTGATGACACATCTTGATGGACCTACTGCCGGACAACGGGCTGGCTCAAATCGCCAGGCCTTGGCTGCTATGTGATGTTGATTGGTGCTGACCATTCTGGAATGTTCTGCAGAGCCGGGAGGATTCATCTTGCTTTCTGTTTTGGAAATCAAGCGGCGGAGCAACACCTCTGCTGGAGCTCCCTCCAGGAAAACGGATCCAGACAGCTTTTCCTCTCTATCCAGCCGATGAGTGTTTGAGTGTTTGATTCCTGAAAGGAGAGCTGGAGGGAATCGCCCCCTGAAATGTTAAAAGACCTCGCTAAAGTCTCGTGGAAGCTGCTTCTCTGATTCTCTGTTTTTCCTCAGTAAAGCTTTGGTGAGACTGGAAACCAGTTAAGTTTCAAATACAGGCTGGAGCTGGGGAGATGGTGAGACTGAGAGTCTTAATTTTCAAACTTGCCTAAGGCTTTGAATGAAGGCCCAGGGTAATAAAAGTTAAAATGACTCTGTGGTGGTATCCACTCTGTATTAAAAACTGATCAGAACTGACTTTATATTAAATCATGTATTGACTATATTAAAAACTCTCTTGTAAACCATTACTTATTGCAATAATGTTTTTTAACAAGGGCTACAGGCATTATCTTTGAAAAAGCCCAGCTGCAGTGAGCTCATTAAGTCCAGTGGCCTTGTCTAGAAATAAGCCTTGCCAACTTGTGGCAGCACGGTAGCATTGTGGTTAGCACAATTGCTTCACAGCTCCAGGGTCCCAGGTTCGATTCCCGGCTTGGGTCACTGTCTATGCGGAGTCTGCACATTTTCCCCATGTGCGTGGGTTTCCTCCGGGTGCTCCAGATTCCTCCCACAGTCCAAAGATGTGCGGTTTAGGTGGATTGGTCATGCTAAATTGCCCATAGTGTCCAAAATTGCACTTAGTGTTGGGTGGGGTTACTGGGTTATGGGGATAGGGTGAAGGTGTGGACCTTGGGTAGGGTGCTCTTTCCAAGAGCCGGTGCAGACTCAATGGGCCGAATGGCCTCCTTCTGCACTGTAAATTCTATGAAATTTCTATGAAATAACTAAGGGAGGCTACTATTTGTCTAGAAATAACTGTTCGGAGTTGATCTAGTATCTTCAGAAGCAGGTGCTCTGCTAAAACTCTCTTCGGTTCCCTAAGTAAGAAAACCTTAAAAATGTTTAAGCAAAGGCTGCGAAAAAAGGGATTCACTTTGAGAGCTGTTTAGAAGATTGCTGAGCGTTTTGCCTGATAACGCCACTGCCTTTATCTCGACTCGTAGAGTTCTGCTCTTGATTGAGCATCGAACTCCGAGGCTACTAGCCGTTGTAAGCAGGAATTGTTTATAGCTTAAGTAATTATGTAGTTAGGGAATTCAAGGGCGAACTCATCACATATCCTGTATTTGCCAAACTGTATCATTTACTAAAAACTTGTATTACCCATATTCTTTAAATAAATTGCGTATATATTTTACCATACAGATCCGTGTCTATTTTCATAAATAAGTGTGACATTTAACTAAGGCTCATCATATTCTCACCTCTGAGGCTACTGGAGGATGACTGACCCATACCCGGCTCTCAGAATAAGAAAGATTTAGCTGCAGTGAAGGTTAAGATAGCCCCCTAAGTGATAGTCTATCTCCTATACCGAAGGTAGTGAAAGCAAGGAACATTGTTGATACTATAATTAGACATCCCAAACAGCGAGTCTTACTTTAGATATTGACAAGACCTTGTCTGGTAGCTTACAACTTCAACTAATTGGGAAGATCTTAGGTAGAATACTCCTCGACTATCACATCTCCCCCAGGGGGGAACACTACAGCCTGGAAGCATTGAATGAATGTTCCAGCCAGAAGATCCTCACCAACAATACATTGGTGGCTTCGATCCCTAAGCATCCTGGGAGGACAGCTTGCTGCAACGACTCCAACATCGGAAGCAAGGCCACTCATCTCTCTTTTCATTTAATCCCTATTATTTTACCCTTCCGTCTGTGTGTGTGTCTGTCTTGGGGGTGTTTGGGTTGAGGGTGGGACAGTAAATGGGGGGAGTAATAATTAGCTGCCCGTTATTCTGTTGTAATTACCTCATATTTCAACTTTGTTTCTGTTATAAATAAACTGCTATTGTGTTCAACGTACAAATCTGGTGGCTATGACTTATTGAACAGCCATGAGGTCAAAGATTCTGCAAATTTTGTACAACCTTTTGGTTTATTCACTCGTGTTGGGACTCCAGTGGTCTGTGGGGCTGGAATCACCCGCGCACAAGCCCAGGGTGTCGTAACAATGGTGTGTGAATGGAGGGAAACATGCAGGTGGTGGTGTTCGGATGTATCTTCTGCCCTTGTTTTTCTAGATGGTGGTTGTTGAATCCCAAGGAAGAGATGTAGGAACGTACGGCAGGATAGGAATGTACAAACTATTATTACGGTAAACACTAAATCACAAGGCTACCACTCCTCTCCCCAAATGGACACCCTCCTTGACCTGCACCTAGGTCAAGGCTTTTATACTGACAGGCTCCCCCTTGTTAAGGTGAAGCCCTGCCTTCAATTACCGGGAGAGTTCATACTCTAAGATGAAAGGGGGGAATCTTGTAGAGCACAGTCAATGTCCCCCAAGGGGATCACACTTTTGGAAGGTGCTGCCGATGAGGCATCTTGTAGATGTTACACTGCTGCCTGTGCGTCAGTGGTGAAGGGAGTGCATGTTTGTAGATGGGGCGCCAGCCAAGTGGGCCTCCTTTGTCCTGGATGGTGTTGAGCTTCTTGAGTGTTGTTGGAGCTACGCTCATCTAGATGATTGGAGTGTATTCCATCACACCCTTGACTTGTGTCATGTAGGTGGTGGACAGGCTCTTGGGAGTCGGGAGGAGACTCACTCATCGCAGGATCCTTAGCCTCTGACCTTAACTTGTAGCCACAGCATTTATATAGTTAGTCTGATTCAGGTTCTGGTCAATGGTAACTTCTGGGATATTATCAGTAGAGGATTTGGTGATGGTAATGGCATTGAATGTCGAGAGGACATAGTTAGATTCTCTCTTCTCGGAGATGGTCATTGATGTCCACAGTCCAAAGATGTGCAGGTTAGGTGGATTGGCCATGCTAAATTGCTCTTAGTGAACAAAAAGGTTAGGTGGGGTTACTCAGTTACAGGGATCGGGTGGAGGTCTGGGCTTAGGTAGGGTGCTCTTTCCAAGGGCCGGTGCAGACTCGATGGGCCGAATGGCCTCCTTCTGCACTGTAAATTCTATGATTCGACGATTGCCTGCCACTTGTAGAACGCAAATGTTACCTGCCACTTATCAGCCCAAGCATTAACGTTGTCCAAATCTTCCTGCAAATGGACATAGGCTGCTTCAGCAACCGAGGAATTGAAAATGGTGCTGAACGTTATGTAGTCATCGGCAAATATCTCCACTTCTGACCTTATGATGGAGGGATGATGAAGCATCCGAAGATGATTGGACCTAGAACACTACCCTGAGGAACTCTGTAGCAATGTCCTGTAACTGAGATGATTGGCCTCCCGCAGTCCGATCTTCTATCAACCTTTTACTGGCTGATTGCTTCACAACATTCTGCTTCAATGTGTCTGTTTAGCATCCTGGCTCGGTGTGCTTTACCTCCAGTGTGAAAGGACTGATTCATTTCCTCCCACAGTCCAAAGATGTGCAGGTTAGGTGGATTGGTCATGATAAATTGCCCTTAGTGTCCAAAATTGCCCTTAGTGTTGGGTGGAGTTACTGGGTTATGGGGATAGGGTGGAGGTGTTGACATTGGGTAGGGTGCTCTTTCCAAGAGCCGGTGCAGACTCGATGGGCCGAATGGCCTCCTTCTACACTGTAAATTCTATGATAATCTATGATAACCAGAACGTCTGCCAAGGACAAGGGATAAAGCAACTTGCCAGAACAGTGGGCATGAGATAACATTCACCCCCAATTGAGGTCCATGCGTGATGCATTTAAGGCCATGGCCACTTTAATTTTTTTGCATGGTGTACCCATGGTAACTTAAAGGGACTGACTAATGCATGGACTGTGCAGGGTCATTCAGGTTGCTGGGTTACGCAGTTACCGGGAACTTTGGTGTGAGGTGTGTATTGATTACATAGACAAGCTAACATATTACATGTTGTGAGGAAACTGCTTCAAATCTACTTCATTAGAATCTTACCGACCTGTAATCTCAAATCTATTTTATTTTAAAAATTGGCTTTAAATCACACCATATAAAATGAGTAAAATAAAAACAAAATAGTGCAGGTTCAGGAATAGTGCTGGAAATGCTCAGCAGGTCTGTCAGCGTCGGTGGAGAGAAACATGGCTTCCTCTTTCCTCAACTGAGGATTGCCTCCCCTCCACTATGGTGGAAAAGGGCGCTCAACCATGTCTGACCCATTGCCTACTCTTCTGCTCGCCCCACTTTCCTTGCCCTCCAAAAACTGTAAAAGGATTCCCCCTTACCTCACTTTCCATCCCACCATTCTCCACATTCAAAGGATCATCCTCTACAACCGTAGAATTCCTACAGTGCAGAAGGAGGCCATTCGGCCCATCGAGTCAACACCGACACTCTGAAAGAGCAACCTACCTAGGTCCACGTCCCAGTCCTGTAACTCCGTAACGGGGGCATAGCCTCAAAATAAGGGGAAGTAGATTTAGGACTGAGTTTAGGAGGAACGTCTTCACCCAAAGGGTTGTGAATCTATGGAATTCCTTGCCCAGTGAAGCAGTAGAGACTCCTTCATTAAATGTTTTTAAGATAAAGATAGATAGTTGTTTGAAGAATAAAGGGATTAAGGGTTATGGTGTTCGGGCCGGAAAGTGGAGCTGAGTCCACAAAAGATCAGCCATGATCTCATTGAATGGTGGAGCAGGCTCGAGGGGCCAGATGGCCTACTCCTGCTCCTAGTTCTTATGTAACCTAGCCTACACATCCTTGGACACTAAGGGGCAATTTAGCGTGGCCAATCCACCTATCCTGCATATCTTTGGACTGTGGAAGGAAACCGGAGCACCCAAAGGAAACCCACGCAGACACGGGGAGAATGTGCAAACTCCACGCAGTCACCGAAGGTCAAAATTGAACCTGAGAAGGGGCAGCACGGTGGCGCAGTGTTTAGCACTGCTGCCTCATGACGCCGAGAACCCGGGTTCGATCCCGGTTCTGGGTCACTGTCCGTGTGGAGTTTGCACATTCTCCCCGTGTTTGCGTGGGTTTCGCCCCCACAACCCAATGATGTGCAAGTTGGGTGGATCGGCCATGTTAAATTGCCCCTTAATTGGAAAAAACTGAATTGGGCACTCTATATTTGTTTAAAAAAAAAGAATTGAACCCGGGTCACTGGTGCTGTGCAGCAGCAGTGCTAACCACTGTGCTGCCCTACTGTGCCACCATGCTGCCATTTCTGCCACGGTAGTTCTCTCCATGATACCCCAGCCTACTTCACAATCCCAACACCTCACTCCCTTTGGCATCTTCTCACGCATTTGCAGGAGAGGTAACGCCTGCACCATTTACCTCCTTTCTCCTCATCATCCAAGGCCCCAAACTCTCCTTCCAGGTGAAGCAAGGATTTATTTGTCCATCTTTCAATTTAGTCTACTGTATTCACACCTCACACTGCGGTCTCCTCGACATTGAGGAGACCCAAGCACAGGTTGGCTGGCCGCTCTGCAGAACACCTCAGCTCAGTCCGCAAGCAGGGCCTGAGCCTCCAGTTTCTTTCCATTTTAATTGACCGTTTACCTTCCATGTTCACATTTCTACCTTCGGCTGCTCCAGTTTTCTAGTAAAGCTCAACACAAGCGCAAGGAACAGCGCCTCTTTTTCTGAATTCGTCTTTTTACAGCCTTCCGGACTCACCAAGGAGCTCAACAATTTCAGGCCATGAACTCTTGCTCCCCCCATTTTGATTCTGGATTTTGTGCAATATCTGCCGATTTAAATCTTGCATTTCAGGTTTTTTCCCTTTGAGCCAAGCGGCTCATTATTCTGGTATTTACACTCACTCTGAACATCTCCTCTGGTCTCTTTACTACAAGCCTTTCATGTTCCTTGACCTCTCCCACCCTCTAACCTATCCCAAACTGTCCCTTTTCTTCTTCTTTCTCGTCGTCTCCACTGTCATAGAATTTACAGTGCAGAAGGAGGACATTCGGCCCCTCGAGTCTGCACCGGCTCTTGGAAAGAGCACCCTACCCAAGCCCACACCTCCCCATAACCCAGTAACCCGACCCGAGGGCAATTTATCATGGCCAATCCACCAAATCCGCACATCTTTGGACTGTCGGAGGAAACCGGAGCACCCGGAGGAAACCCACGCACACACGGGGAGGACGTGCAGACTCCGCACAGACAGTGACCCAAGCCGGGAATCGAACCTGGGACCCTGCAGCTGTGAAGCAATTGTGCTATCCACTATGCTACCGGGCTGCCCTAATGGCGTAAAACCCATCACATTTCCACTTTTCTTCAGCTCTGAAGAAATCATATCAGACTTGAGACATTAACTATGTTTCCCTCTCCACCGAGGCCACCAAACCTGCCGAGGATTTCCAGCATTTATGTTCTCTTTTTAGGGAAGGCGGTGGCCGACCGGTGTTGTCACTGGACTAGTGACCCAGGGGACCTGGGTTCAAATCCCGGCAATGGTGAAATTTGAATTCAGTAAAAATCTGGAATTATAAGTCTACTGATGATCTTGAAACCAAATCTGCCATTCTCACCTGGTCTGGCTTACATGTGACTCCGAAATCACAGTGACGTGGTTGATTCTTAGCTGCCCTCTAGAATGGCCCGCTCAGTTTCAAGTGCAATTAGGGATGGACAATAAATGCTGGCCCAGCGTGAGTGAATAATTTAAAACAATTGACTGATTTTGTTTCTCCTACGTGGGGCTCAGTTGAAAGCACTCTCGGTCATGGATTCAAATCCTAATATAGCGAACCTTTGAAGAAGAATTATCCCTGTTGCAGACATAATGGACCAAATAGCCTCCTTCTGCACCATTCTGTGTCCAGGATCTATGTGTACCCCTCCATCAACATTGTAAACAACATGGGCAGCACGGTGGCACACTGGGTTAGCACTGCTGCCTCACGGCGCCGAGGTCCCAGGTTCGATCCGGGTCTGCACGTTCTCCCCGTGTCTGTGTGGGTTTGCTCTGGTGTCCTCCCACAGTCCAAAGATGTGCAGGCCAGGTAGATTGTCCATGCTAAATTGCCCTTAGTGTCCAAAATGTTGGGAGGGGTCATTGGGTAAGGGGGATTGGGTGGAAGTGAGGGCTTAAGTGGGTTGGTGCAGACTCGATGGGCCGAATGGCCTCCTTCTGCACTCTATGTTCGACTGGCACTGGAGGGGTTACAGAGGAGATTCACTAGGTTGATTCCGGAGTTGGCTTATGAGGCGAGACTGAGTAGACTGGGACTATACCCATTGGAATTTAGAAAAAGAGGGGGGATCTTATAGAAACATGAAATTATGAAGTGAATAGAAGTGAATAGATAAGATAGAAGCAGGGAGGTTGTTTCCATTGGCAGGTGAAACCTCAGCTCAGGGGCATAGCCTCAAAATAGGGGGGTAGCAGATTTAGGACTGAGTTGAGGAGGAACTTCATCCAAAGGGTTGTAAATCTGTGGAATTCCCTGCCCAGTGAAGCAGTTGACGCTACCCCGTTGAATGTTTTTAAGGCAAAGATTGATTGATTTTTGAACAGTCAGGGAATTAGGGTTATGCTGAGCGGGCGGGTAAGTGGAGCTCAGTCCACACAAAGATCAGCTATGATCCTTTTGAAAGGCGGAGAAGGCTCGAGGGGCCAGATCGCATACGCCTGCTCCTAGTTCTTATGGTCAGATTGACCATTATAAACAGAAATAATAGCAGCAGTTATGGCACTGCATTTGGAGATATTGTAATCTCCTTGGATGGTGTGAGCCTCTGCATGTGGAATTGGTGCAAATGCTCTGATATCAAGATTTATTTTGTTGCTGTCTAAGGGGACAGCACTTGCAGGGAACGCTGATTCATTACAGGAAAGCGATTGAACTACTGATAATGACTGTGATTCGCTCAGTAGCGCACTTGTCTCTGAGGCAGTGGTTGTGGGTTGTGAGACCGTGTCTTCAAAACTTAACAATAATGACAGTCTTTATTCGTGTCACAAGTAGGCTTACATTAGCACTGCAGTGCGGTGGCACAGTGGCTTAGCCCAGTGGGTGCTGCCTCATGGCGCCGAGGTCCCAGGTTTGATTCCGGCTCTGGGTCACTGTCCGTGTGGAGTTTGCACATTCTCCCCGTGTCTGCGTGGGTTTCGCCCCCACAACCCAAAGATGTGCAGGTTAGGAAGATTGGCCACGCTAAATTGCCCCCTAATTGGAAAAATGAATTGGGTACTCTAAATTTAATTTTTCAAAAACATTGCAGAAACAACATGATCTGGTCATTGTCACGTTGCTATTTGTCGGAGCTTTTGTTGTGCGTCGATATTGCAACAGCAATGACACTTCAAAAGTACTTCACAGACTGGAAAGCACTTTGAGATGTGGTGGTCATCGAAAGTGTTATTTCAGAGCGAGTCTTTTCTTATTTTGTCAAATCCCTTCCTTGGAAAAAAAAATGATCGAGAGATCCCGGAATGTGCTCTGCATACAGGAGGGAGAATTCGGTGGAGTAGTACTCATACATCACTTACACGTCATTTTACTAACTCTAACAATAAGTGTTGGAATGACTGATGGGGATACATTCTGTATCGATTATATTAACATATCATTTGCCTCCACAATGTATCCATCGCTTGAATTGTAAACCACACAAATAGTTTGTGTTCCTGATTGGGTATGGCCCAAAATCTTTTTAAAATCTGCGGTGTCCTCCCCCGGTGGTGATCCACGGAAGGCAGCAGGACAGGCAAAATGTCATAGATCTCGGTGGGTCTGGTCGATCCCCCCAGCGGCCAATGGCAAACCACCTCTGCCGCCGGTAAAACGCTACACAGGTGGGCTGGAAAATTTTGGTCAACATACGCACATTGTTTATGACTGTCATAGAATCCTTACAGTGCAGAAGGAGGCCATTCGGCCCATCGAGTCTGCACCGACCCTCTGAAAAACAAGCCTACCTAGTCCCAAGCCACCACCCTATCCCCGTAACCCCACCTAACCTTTTGGACACCAAGGGGCAATTTATTATGGCCAATACACCTAACCTGGACTATGGGAGGAAACCGGAGCGCCCAGAGGAAACCCACTCAGACACGGGGAGAGTGTACCCACTCCACACAGTCACCCGAGGCTGGAATCGAACCCAGGTCCCTGGCGCTGTGAGGCAGCAGTGCTAACCACTGTGCCACTGCATGTAAATACTTTCCTGTGTGACTGGTATCATTCAATGGAGGAGCCATTTTATTCTCGTTATGATCATAAACCTTTACTCAGACTCGTCAGAGAGGATAAAGGGATTCTGCCATTGCTTCCCTGCACATCCAGCGCTGAGCTCTATTACGAGTATTCTTTTGAGCACAGACTCAAATTACAAATGCAGACGCACTGAGCGGGTGCATTTATTGACTGGCCGCTAGACAACCCTCACGGCGATCGAGATAGTCGTGACCTTGAATTTCATGGACTCTTTGCCTGTCATGGCATGCGGATCCATGAATGGGCCTAGACGGACCCAATCCTCTCCAACGTTCGGTCCGCGGTGTTATACGGTGGACAGCGTCGACAACTCCCAGGTGAGTTGAAGGCATTTTCCTCCAAGCTGTCAACTCAGTGGGTTGGGTGGTATCCTGCTGTGAGATACGCGCGTAGTCGTACCGGACAAGGGAGAGGATTAATCTTGAAAGACCTCTACAACAGTCATCCAGGCGTATCCAAGATGTAAATGCTGGCACGCAGTTAGGTATGTTGGCCAGGCCTCGATGCAGACATTGTGAAGATGGCCCAGCAATGCTCAGTTTGCCAAGATCATCAGAGGCTCCCGCTGGCCACACCCCTGCATCATTGGTAATGGCCAGGCCGGCCATGGGTGTGATTGCATGCCGACGTTGCCAGTCCATTTCGGGGGTCCATGTTCCTATTAGTGATTGACGCACATTCAAAATGGCTTGAGGAACACAAGATGGCGGGAACCACGTCCCAGGCACCCACTCCCGTACCAGCCTCCCCGAACAGGCGCCGGAATGTGGCGACTAGGGGCCTTTCACAGTAACTTCATTTGAAGCCTACTTGTGACAATAAGTGATTTTCATTTCATTTTCATTTCATTTCGTTGAGAAGTTACGTTTATCATTTTGCACGCACGGCCTTCCTGAAATACCCGTCACTGATAACGGCACTCTTTTTCACGAGTGAGACGTTTTCTGGATTTCTGAAGCCAAATGGGGTGCACCCCATACCACCAGGCTTGGTTTAGCGGAGCAAGTGGTGCAGACTTTCAAACGCGGCCTTAAGAAAAAATCTTTGCGCTCGATGGACACCAGGCTCGCTCGTTTCCTGTTTAGCTGCAGGACCACTTTGCATGCAGCCACTGCCAAACACTAGGAGGATCCAGCACCCTCCTTCAGAGGATTCACCAGACTTTGGAGGCGGGGCTCACTGGGTAGGGGTGACCCACTGTTACCATGGAGCTTGCAGAATATGAGCTCCCCGGATAAGGGGAAGAGGGACTATAGAAAATCCCCTTGTCGCCACACTCCGGCGCCTGTTCGGGTACACAGAGGGAGAATTCAGAATGTCCAATTCACCTAACAGCCTGTCTTTCGGGACTTGTGGGAGGAAACCGGAGCACCCGGAGGAAACCCACGCGGACACGGGGAGAACGTGCAGACTCCGCACAGACAGTGACCCAAGCCGGGAATCGAACCTGGGACCCTGGCGCTGTGAAGCAGCAGTGCTAACCTCTGTGCTACCATGTTGCCCTAATTGACCTTGTATAAATAGAGTCAGCCAGTCAGGCACCGACTAGAGAAGACCCAGTAGGGAAATACCAGAGCTGTGCATTATTGTCAACGTGTTAAATAAAAAAGTTCTGTTTTCTCTACCAACTCACTTCGTTGTCCCTTACAAAACTTCCATGTGTCAGATGTTCTTAAAATCTTGTTAATGGCCCTGGGCACGCCTGCTATTGTCTTAAGAGTGAGGAAGTGGGAGGGGATTGGGGGGGATCAAGGTATGGGGGAAAAACGTGGTGAATGTATGGGGATAAGGATAGGGGGAGGGGCAGGAAGGAGGGAGATGGTGGAGGAGGGGTGGTGGGGACCGAGAGGAGGATGCTCGAAGAACAGTGGGCGTCAAAACAGAATAATTACTTGTGTGAAATGAATCAGCAAAAGCACAAACATGGATTAATGCATCGTGCCTCAGCCTACAATGTGTTCTGCTGGACCTATTAAAGTAGGAAGTTGCTTGTTTTGCTGCTGTCTCCTTTGACTCAGCCACAGTTCTTCATTTCTCCTATCGCCTGCACTTTCATGTGGAATGGAGCTAGTTCTCATTTGTGGTTTCCTTTGACTTGTGGCCTGTTCTATTTCATCTGTCTAGTTTCATGATTTCACAATCCCGGCCTTGTACACAAAACAGGAGAACATTGTTACACCTTTAATCGTTCTGCTTAAATAGCTGCCCAGGAGTCTCATGAGTGATGTCCAGCCACCAGATCTAATTCTTCTCGTTCCAGTATGCTAAGAGTCCACTGATAATCAACAATAAATCTTGTGTAATCAGTAACTCCTCACAATCGGTCCTTGTCTTAAATCATACGCTCAACAGTATTTAATAGTCACCATTTAAATATTGCACAAGCAACCCAACAGAAGTAAATAGTCAATCTACCACCTTGTCTGGTTATAACCAGGTTGGATCATTTTTCACTTGAGCTATAAAAGAGTGACATTACATTGGCCTAGTGTCACCAAGGGTGGCACGTTAGCACAGTGGTTAGCACTGTTGCTTCACAGCACGAGGGTCCCGGGTTCGATTCCCAGCTTGGGTCACAGTCTGTGCGTGTAGAAGTCAATATTTTCCTGCTTCTTTGACTGTGGTAAAGACTCAACAAGCATTTGTTATGGTAAAATAACAAGGCTTTATTTACAAAAAGACCGCATGCAGTTTGGGCTGAAACTTGAGGTAAGAAAGCAGTTACTACCACTGCTGATTCCTTCTCAAGTCCGCGCTTTTACAGAAAATCAGTTCAGTATTTATACATTATCATTATCAAGATTGCGTGACTACAGCTTAGTCAGGAATTCGATCAGAAGTAGAAACGGAAGCAATGTCATGAAACAGGCATGACCTGTTGATCTTCTAGGACTCTATCTCATCCCTCATATCATTATCTTGTCCTTTGAAAGAACATTAAAAGGTCGGAGGAGACTCACCAATTCCTTATCTTGTCTTATTCATACCGCCCTGGGTTATGACGAGTTAGCCTTATCAGAAATTACAGATGTCAGGCATTTTGGAATAGCTTGACCTTCTCTGATCTTATTCATGCTTTAGGTTATGCGGAGTCAGCCTTATCGGTCTTACAGGGGTCTGGTATATTGGAATGGCTAGATCAGCATTTCTTACAAAGGGGTCTGGTACATTGAAATGGCTAGGTCAGCTTTTCTTACATTGTACCGAATAGTTGACCAGTTTTCCCATCATGCCATTACTTAATTTGTACAACATCACATTCCCTCCTTTTGTCATATCATGCCAACTTTTTAAATAGATATAGCCATGACTCGATTGAAAATGCATTTACACAAGCAACCAAGCAATCCTATCCCTAGTAGTAGTAGTAGCATGAAGGCCTTAAAGATCCAATCAAATAATCCATGACCCAACCATCCTAGCCAACCCGGTGGGTTATAGTCATGAAATTCACTGCCAATCTCTTGAATTTGATCAGCCTGTCTCTTAATATGGTCGGCCAGGTTAGTGATATTTTCAGAGCCATCTGTAATATAAGTACAGCATTCCTGACCTATGATAGCGCACGTTCCTCCCTGCGAGGCTAACAGATAATCCAAAGCCAGTCGATTTTGTAATGCCACGGTCCGGACAGCCACTAGCTCAGCTGAGACCTCGGCCAGTGCCTGTCCAGTTTCCCTGGCTTCTGCTGACGTTACGTTCGCCAGTTGTTCCAATGCTGAGGCCATGTGGATCAATTTGTTGGCTGCCTTGCGTCTGCACGTTCTCCCAGTGTCTGCGTGGGTTTCCTCCGGACGCTGCGGTTTCCTCCCACGAGTCCCGAAAGACGTGCTTGTTGGGTGAATTGGACATCCTGAATTCTCCCTCCGTGTACCCGAACAGGCCCCGGAATGTGGCGACTAAGGGATTTTCACAGTAACTTCATTGCAGTTTAATGTAAGCCTACTTGTGACAATAATATTAGAATGGATATGACCACTGTCCTTCAGGGCATTGCTAAACTAACTAAACTAAGAATATCCAGTGAATAATCAGCAGAACAAAAAGCAAGCAAATAAATCTGGAATATAAAGCCAGTTTCGGTAATGGTGACCATGACAACATATCATGCATTGTTGTAAGAACCCATCTGGTTCACTAATGTCCTTTTGGCGAAGGAAATCAGTCATCCTTACCCAGTCTGGCCTACATGTGACTCCAGGCGCACAGTAATGTGTTTAGTTCTATTCTTGTGGGAGAGACTAGAACTAGGGGGACAACAGATTCAAACGAAGAAGTCTCCCATTTAAGACGGAGATGAGTAGAATTCATTTCTCTCGGAGGGACATCGATCTATGGAATTGTCTTCCCCAGGGAGCACTGGGGGCCAGGTCATTTTTAAGGCTGGATTAGATAGATTCTTGATTGTCAAGGGAGGCAGAGGGTTATGGGGGTGTAGACAGGAAAGCGGAGTTTCGGCCACAATCAGATAAGTCATGATCTTATCGAATTGTGGAGCAGGGTCAAGGGGCCTTATGGCCTGCTCCTAATTGTATGTTCAGCAATCTTCCTCCACATCCAAATTGAATCATTGAATTTGTACAGTACAGAAGGAGGCCATTCGGCCATCGAGTCTGCACCGACCCTCTGAAGGAGCACCCTACATAGACCCACCCCCGCCCTATTGCCGTGATCCCAGAAAGCCACCTAACCTACACATCTTTGGACACCAAGGGGCAATTTAGCGTGGCCAATCCACCTAACATGTAGCACATCTTTGGACTGTGGGAGGAAACTAGAGCTCACGGAGGAAACCCACGCAGACATGGGGGGGGGGGGAAAGTGCAAACTCCACACAGTCACCCAAGGTCGAAATTGTACCTGGGTCCCTGGCGCTGTGAGGCAGCAATGCTAACCACTATGCTACCCATAATTCTCAATTTGATATGCATAACTGAAGAAGACAACTGTTGTAAATTAAAATAATATCGCCTTTCAGTGTCGAGGGAGTTCGAGCCATCTGCCCACAAGCAGCAGTGCACCAAAGCTAATTTATTTCCTTCAAATGATATCTGGTCCCTAAGACACCTGATACATCCCAGCTATTTAATCGGGATGTGTCAAAACTGGTGAATAACCGATTCCCAATTAGTTTGACCCCAAGAATAGATGGGGTCTCGTAGTTTGATTAACATTTATTCAATTATGTGAATAGCTGCGAGCTAACCTCAGCTTTGGTTTACATACAAAATATGGATTTATCTTCGCTTGTGAACACAAGAAGTAGCAGGTTTTCGGGTGGCAAAGATCTTTAGGCTTGCCTCTGGCTTTTCTGTCCGACTGGAGAAATGTCTTCTCATCTTCTTTAGGCCAATCCACCTACCCTGAACATTTTTGCGTTGTGGGGGTGAGACCCACGCAGGCACGGGGAGAATGGGCAAACTCCACACGGACAGTGATCCGGGGCCGGGATGGAACCCAGGACCTTGGTGCCGTGCTAACCACAGCGCCACCCTGCCACCAGAGTTATTCGTTCTTATCTTATGGAGGGGGAACTAGTTACTGGTGTGTTGGCCTATTAATGAGCATTGATGCGATGGGGGAGCAAATGACGTTGCTGACATAAATCAGAGGACATTTGATCTGCTTTTTGGGCAGCACGGAAGCATAGGCAGCAAGGTAGCACAAGCGGCTAGCATTGTTGCTTCACAGCGCCTGGGTCCCAGGTTCGATTCCCCGCTGGGTCACTGTCTGTGCTGAGTCTGCATGTTCTCCCCGTGTGTATGTGGGTTTCCTCCGGGTGCTCCGATTTCCTCCCACAGTCCAAAGACTGCAGGTTAGGTGGATTGGCCATGATAAATTTCCCTTATGAGACCAAAAAAGTAGGAGGGTTATTGGGTTACGGGGATAGGGTGAAAGGGAGGGCTTAAGTGGGTCGGTGCAGACTTGATGGGCCAACTGGCCTCCTTCTGCACTGTATGCTCTATGTTAACCATCCTCAAGGTTCCTTTGTTCGTTAAATGCCCATTGTTTTAGGGCGACATGGTGGTGCACTGCTTACGCACGGCACCGAGGACCCGGGCTCAATCCCGGCCCTGGGTCAGTGTCCGTGTGGAGTTTGCACTTTCCCCCCCCCGTATCTGCATGGGTCTCACCCCCACAACCCAAAGCTGTGCAGGTTAGGTGGATTGGCCACGCTAAATTGCCCCTTTATTGGGAAAAACAGAATTGGGCACTATAAATTTTTTTTAACGTCCACTGTTTTCAAGAGTTAATCACATGCTTTATGAGTGTAGATGTTTTGTTTGCCTGAACTCCTGCTCATACAATGTCTTCTTTGTTCTTTGATAATTTGCTTTATCAGCGCAGGGATTTTCCCACATAACATTTGGATATCTTCATATAAGCAACAGTTGCTCTCTACATATAAGAATTCTAAACAATGTCTTTTTTTGTCAATGGTGTCCTTGTTACAATCTCATTGTTGCCAGAGCAATCACATTCTCCCTTTGCAGACGGGCATAACTTTCATGGGAATTTAACTTTTGCCCCTGTAAACTTTAATTTTAGTCAGCGGAAGACAATGATTCAGAACAAACATGCTCATTAAAAACATTGCCAAGTGAAGGCCAATGCTTCCTTGCAGTTTTCATAAAACGGAAATATTATTCTAATTTTTAATATTTGTATTTTCATCTGATCAAGACAAGGCTGGGAGTGGGATACGTTTCCATTGACTCTGTCTGGTCCTTCCAAGTTAAGTGTAATTGGACCAAATGAAAAAGAAACATGCTCCTACATAGCTCAGTCACATCCCTTAATTTGAATTGAACCCCCCCAATTGCATTAACAGATTTGTAATCATCTTTCACGACCTCAGCTCAGCCCAAGATTGGTTTATCAGTAATTATTTTTGAGTCACTATTGTGAAACAGCCAATTTGCACACAACACAGTCCTGCAATAATAAATGATGCTTGTATCTGTTTAGAAGGTGCTGGTTGAGGGATGAATGTTGGCCAAGGTGCCATGAGAATTCTACTGCTCATCTTGGGATCCACCTCCACCCCTGAACGTGCATTCCTCTCCCTCACCTAATGGCAACATCGTAACTTCAATTCAGCTGGATGTTTTGATTTTGATTTGATTTGATTGATTATTGTCACATGTATTAGTTTACAGTGAAAAGTATTGTTTCTTGCATGCTGCACAAACAATGCATACCGTACATAGGGAAGGAAGGAGAGATTGCAGAATATAATGTTACAGTTATAGCAAGGTGTAGAGAATGGATCAGCTTAATACGAGGTAGGCCCATTCAAAAGCCTGATGGCAGTAGGGAAGAAGCTGTTCTTGAGTCGGTTGGTACGTGACCTCAAACTTTGGTATCTTTTTCATGACGGAAGGAGGTGGAAGAGAGTATGTCCGGGATGCGTGGGGTCCTTAATTATGCTGGCTGCCTTTCTGAGGCAGCGGGAATTATAGATAGAGTCAATGGATGGGAGGCTGGTTTAGACCATAAGACATAGGAGCGGAAGTAAGGCCATTTGGCCAATTGGGTCCACTCCACCATGGCTGATTTCAACTCCATTTACCCGCTCTCTCTCCATAGCCCTTAATTCCTCGAGAAATCAAGACTTTATCAACTTCTGTCTTAAAGAAACGTCCCGGCTTCCACCGCCCTCTGTGGCAATGAATTCCACAGACCCACCACTCTCTGGCTGAAGAAATTTCTCCTCATCTCTGCTCTAAAGTGACTCCCTTTTATTCTAAGGCTGTGCCCCCGGGTCATAGTCTCCCCTGCTAATGGAAACAACTTCCCTACGTCCACCCTATCTAAGCCATTCATTATCTTGTAAGTTTCTATTGGATTCATTGGACTGGGCTACATTCACGACTTTTTGTAGTTTCCTGCGGTCTTGGGCAGAGCAGGATCCATACCAAGCTGTGATACAACCAGAATGGTGCATCTGTAGAAGTTGGTAAGGGTCGTTGCTGACATGCCAAATTTCCTCAGTCTTCTGAGAAAGTAGTCGTTGGTGGGCTTTCTTAACTATAGTGTCGGCATGGGGGGACCAGGACAGGCTGTTGGCGATCTGGACACCTAAAAACTTGAAGCTCTCGACCCTTTTTTCATTTGGATGGGGGAAGAGCAGAGTATCAGCGTACCGGTTGCCTTCAATTGTGCCTGCTGAAGTCCACACAGGCAGGTCTAGCAGCCTTGTGAGTTTGAAGAATAAGAGGGTCACTGGAGCAACATGAAGAATGGCATTCTAACATTCCTCTGTCTAGCTAAAGAGACGGCTGCAATTAGCTACTTAGCAGATATCAGTCCGCCAATCTCCTGATCCGACCCAGAACTATGTACTCATCTAATAGCCTGAGGAAGTCTTTGTCTCCAGGATTCAAATTGGAGAGACATTGTTCACAGAACAATGCCTTTGAGAAGAGGACGTTTACTGCCCCTCAGGACGTTATTGGGGTGTGAGGTCTGAAGCGAGTAATCAATCAAATAGATGCAAATCTGCAGAAGTAACCTTAGAATTTGTATGCCATTTGTGTTCCTTATGGCAGGCTGTTGACACTCAATTAGATTACCAAATGTTTCGGAGGGAGGGAAGGTATTGTTTGTGATGCACAGGTACTGGCCTTGCCGGAGAACTCCACAGCCCAGGAAGAAATAATGTTCTGCCTTCTAATCTTTGTGAATAATGTTTGATGTGGCCCCTCATCAAATGCCTTCTTGGAGTCTATCTGAACAACATTTGTATATGGTTTCTGTCATTCCAGATTTGAAGATGTACTTTCATATTATTTCCATCACTGGACAATAATGTTTTCTGTAGTGATAACGGCCTTTGCCTCAGAGCAAGTAATGTCTTTGGGAAGGTGGGATTTGGGGTCCCCGGGAGCGTTTTCAGATTTGCCAGGGATTCCCAGGAGTATCTGAACAGTTCCTTGGGAAAGAGAAGTTTAAAACCTCTTCCGTTATGTCCTGCACAAAATACGAAAATGCTGGACAATCTCAGCAGATGCAGAGTGTCTGTGGAGAGAGAATGGAGTCAGCTCTTCATCATCCAGATTTGGAACATTCGAGGTTTTAGAACATAGAACTTGTGCTTGCCCAAATTTAATACATAGGGTGCAGCAGTATAGGGTGAGGCCACACCTAGAGTACTGTATAGCATTTTGGTCTCCTTACTTGAGAATGGATGTACTGGGCAGCATGGTAGCACAGTTGTTAGCACTGTGGCTTCGCAGCACCAGGGTCCCAGGTTCGATTCCCCGCTGGGCCACTGTCTGTGTGGAGTCTGCACGTTCTCCCCGTGTCTGCGTGGGTTTCCTCCGGGTGCTCCGGTTTCCTCCCACAGTCCAAAGACATGCAGGTTAGGTAGATTGGCCACGCTAAATTGCCCTGAGTGTCCAAAATGTTGGGAGGGGTTATTGGGTAAGGGGGATAGGGTGGAAGTGAGGGCTTAAGTGGGTTGGTGCAGACTCGATGGGCCGAATGGCCTCCTTCTGCACTCTATGTTCTATGATCTACTGGCACTGGAGGGGTTGCAGAGGAGATTCACTAGGTTGATTCCGGAGTTGAGAGGATTGGCTTATGAGGCGAGACTGTGTAGACTGGGACTATACCCATTGGAATTTAGAAACATGAAATTATGAAGTGAATAGATAAGATAGAAGCAGGGAGGTTGTTTCCATTGGCGGGTGAAACTTCAGCTCAGGGGCATAGCCTCAAAATAGGAGGGGGTGGGGGGTAGCAGATTTAGGACTGAGTTGAGGAGGAACTTCATCCAAAGGTTGTAAATCTGTGGAATTCCCTGCCCAGTGAAGCAGTTGATGCTACCCCGTTGAATGTTTTTAAGGCAAAGATTGATCGATTTTTGAACAGTCAGGGAATTAGGGTTATGCTGAGCGGGCGGGTAAGTGGAGCTCAGTCCACACAAAGATCAGCTATGATCCTTTTGAAAGGCGGAGAAGGCTCGAGGGGCCAGATCGCATACGCCTGCTCCTAGTTCTTATGGTCAGATTGACCATTATAAACAGAAATAATAGCAGCAGTTATGGCACTGCATTTGGAGATATTGTAATCTCCTTGGATGGTGTGAACCTCTGCATGTGGAATTGGTGCAAATGCTCTGATATCAAGATTTATTTTGTTGCTGTCTAAGGGGACAGCACTTGCAGGGAACGCTGATTCATTACAGGAAAGCGATTGAACTACTGATAATGACTGTGATTCGCTCAGTAGCGCACTTGTCTCTGAGGCAGTGGTTGTGGGTTGTGAGACCGTGTCTTCAAAACTTAACAATAATGACAGTCTTTATTAGTGTCACAAGTAGGCTTACATTAGCACTGCAGTGTGGTGGCACAGTGGCTTAGCCCAGTGGGTGCTGCCTCACGGCGCCGAGGTCCCAGGTTTGATTCCGGCTCTGGGTCACTGTCCGTGTGGAGTTTGCACATTCTCCCCGTGTCTGCGTGGGTTTCGCCCCCACAACCCAAAGATGTGCAGGCTAGGAAGATTGGCCACGCTAAATTGCCCCTTAATTGGAAAAAAAAAAGAATTGTGTACTCTAAATTCGTTTCTAAAAAAGCACTGCAATGAGGTTACTGTGAAAAGCCCCTAGTCGCTACACTCCCGGCACCTGTTCAGGTACACAGAGGGAGAATTCAGAATGTTCAATTCACCTAACAAGCACGTCCTCTGACACTTGTGGGAGGAAACCGGAACACCCGGAGGAAATCCACGCAGGCAAGGGGAGAGCGTGCCGACAGTGACCCAAGCCGTGGGCAGCACGGTAGCACAGTTGCTTCACAGCTCCAGGCTCCCAGGTTCGATCCCTGGCTTGGGTCCCTGTCTGTGCGGAGTCTGCACGTTTTCCCCGTGTGTGCGTGGGTTTCCTCCGGGTGCTCCAGTTTCCTCCCACAGTCCAAGGATCCATAGATTCATAGAGCATACAGTGCAGAAGGAGGCCATTCGTCCCATCGAGTCTGCACCGACCCACTTAAGCCCTCACTTCCACCATATCCCCGTAACCCAATAACCCCTCCTAAACCTTTTGGTCACTAAGGGCAATTTATCATGGCCAATCCACCTAACCTGCATGTCTTTGGACTGTGGGAGGAACCCGGAGCACCCGGAGGAAACCCACGCAGACACGGGGAGAACGTGCAGACTCCGCACAGACAGTGGCCCAGCGGGGAAATCGAACCTGGGACCCTGGTGCTGCGAAGCCACAGTGCTAACAACTGTGCTACCATGCTGCCCCAGTACATCCATTCTCAAGTAAGGAGACCAAAATGCTATACAGTACTCTAGGTGTGGCCTCACCCTATACTGCTGCACCCTATGTATCGGGGAATCGAACCTGGGACCCTGGCGCTGTGAAGCTACAGTGCTACCATGCTGCCCAAAGATGTGCAGGTTAGGTGGATTGGCCATGCTAAATTGTTCATAGTGTCCAAAATTTCCCTTAGTGTTGGGTGGGGTTACTGGGTTATGGGGATAGGATGGAGGTGGGGAGGGTGCTCTTTCCAAGAGCTGGTGCAGACTCGATAAGCCGAATGGCCTCCTTCTGCACTGTACATTCTATGAAACCTGGTGCTGTGAAGCAACAGTGCTAACCACTGTGCTACCGTGCCGCCCTTTTGAAGACAAAGAGAAAGGCTGACATTCCAGTGCAGTAATGAGGGAGTACTATCCTACTGAAGGTACCATTAAACCAAGGCCCCATCTCTCGTCTCAGGGGCCGTACAAGTTCCTGTGACATTATTGTGAAGGAGAGCAGGGAGATTTCCCCCAGTGCCCTAACGAATGTTTATCCTTCAATCAAAATCACTAAACAAGGTTTTCTTGCATTATCACATTGCTGTTTGTGGAACCTTGCTATGCGTAAATCAGATGCAACATTTCTTACCTGACACAGTGGCAACATTTAAAAAGTGCTTCATTGGCTGTGAAGTGCTTTGTGATATTGTAAAAGGATTATAAAAGCCAGCTTTCATAGAATTTACAGTGCAGAAGGAGGCCATTCGGCCCATCGAGTCTGCACCGGCTCTTTGAAAGAGCACCCTACCCAAGCCCACACCTCCACCCTATCCCCATAACCCAGTAACCCCACCCAACACTAAGGGCAATTTTGGACACTAAGGGCAATTTAGCATGGCACCTCTTCTTGACTCCCTCCACCCCCCTCCCCATATACAGTACTAAGTGGCATTCAGCGGGACTATGACCATAGTGTCCTTCCTTGGTCTCCCTACAGACTTTGGCATGATGGTTAACACAATCTTTCTGCAAGAGATCTTTGTTACCCACTTCATCAGAACTAGCAGTGGTTCGCACTGCTGCCTCACAGCTTGAGGGACCCAGGTTCAATTCCGGCCTCAGTTTATTGTCTGTGTGGAGTTTGCACATCCACCCCGTGTCTGCGTGGGTTTCCTCCGGGTGTTCCGGTGTTCCTCCCACAGTCCAAAGATGTGCAGGTTAGGATTGGCCATTCTAAATTAGCCCCTTAGTGTCCAAAAGATTAGTTGGTGTTACGGGGATAGAGTGTAGTCATGGGCTTAAATAGGGTGCTCTTTCTAAGGGCTGGTGCAGACTCGATGGGCCGAATGGTCTCCTTCTGCACTGTAAATTCTATGATTCTATGACTATCATTCATTGTTATAGAATCTTCCTCCGCATGTATTGTGATGCCATTGAACTCTACCAGTCCATTCCTGTACCGCCTTTGTGATGGGTGGCATGGTAGCACAGTGGTTAGCACAGTTGCTTCACAGCTCCAGAGTCCCAGGTTCGATTCCTGGCTTGGATCACTGTCTGTGCAGAGTGTGCAAGTTCACCCCGTGTCTGCGTGGGTTTCCTCCGGGTGCTCCGGTTTCCTCCCACAGTCCAAAGATGGGCAGGTTAGATGGATTGGTCAGTGTCCAAAAGGGTTAGATGGGGTTACTGGGTTACAGGGATATGGTGGAGGTGTGTGCTTAGGTAGGGTGATCTTTCCATGGGCTGGTGCAGACTCGATGGGCCGAATGGCCTCCTTCTGCACTGTAAATTCTATTCTATGTCTATTCTAATCCACCTAAACTGCACATCTTTGGACTGTGTTCCTTTGTTGAACTCACTCAATATAACATGAACACGAGAAGGCTGGGCTCCCAAGTACTTTACAAGGACTACTAGACGTCTGCCACGTTCTTGCTCTTATTCTTGTTCAAAGACACACAAAATGCCACTCTGATTACCTATCACAGAAACTGCTGGAGTAAGGAGATGACGGAGGTTGAGTGGCACAGAAAATGGCATGGCAAAACCAGAGCTGTTCCTGGAGTACAATAATATGGACTCTCGTACACTTTCAATATCCTAGAATATTGACTCAAAGTCAAAAGACAATTCCTTGACTACAAAAGGTCAAAAACCGAGGGTCCACACCGCAGGAATTGGCCAAGGTCGACAGCATTGGGAGATGTTTGATTGGGAAACTAAAACAGAATCTGCCCTTAGCTTCGGTTGTGTTGTACTTAGGTCTCTGTTCCCTAATGTATCAAATGGCCAAAGTCTAAAATGGAGCCAGCGCAGTTCGTTGAATTGTTTCGCAAGATCCGAATGGTTTACAGTCTTCACAAAAATGGTCTGTTAGCCTTTTTATTCCTCTTTTGCACAATGCCAACAATTAAAGGATTAGCTGCTTGTTGTAAGTTAGTAATAGTCGTGCATTCCCAGACAGGTATAATATCTCTTTATTCCTGAAGGCATTGACCGCCTGCAAGAAGTTCACCTCCACAGCTGATTGGTCACCATCTTCCAATACTCTTGTCAAAGTAGTTAATCTTCAGAGGAACCTTAATAGTGGGTTGTAGTAAATTAAGATTCGGGTCTGATTTGGATTGGTTTGTTTATTGTCACGTGTACCAAGGTACAGTGAAAAGTATTTTTCTGCGAGCAGCTCAACAGATCATTAAGTACATGAGAAGAAAAGGAAATAAAAGAAAATACATAATAGGGCAACACAAGGTACACAATTAACTAGATAACACCAGCATTGGGTGAAGCATACGAGGGTGTCGTGTTAATCAGGTCAATCCATAAGAGGGTCTACATGCGCATCAATGGACAATGAAACTTGAGCCAATTTCGCACTTCCTGACCCAGTAATGAGGATCTTGGTTGTAACAGTCATACTGCAGCCCTAATGACATCCTAGCCATATCCTAGACCAGTGTGGCATGGATACTTATTGAATACACTTACAGACTGTCAGCAAACTATTATCCTCGGGGCTGGACTGCCTGAAAGGGTGGTGGGAAGCAGATTCAATAGCAACCCCCAAAAGGGGAATTGGAAAAAAAATAATTGCTGGGGGAAAAAGATGCAGGGCTCTGTGAAAGAGCAGGGGAGTGGACCAAAAATTGGACAGCTCTTTCAAACACTTGTCAAAGCCGAAGAGCCTCTTAATGTGCTGTCTCAATCTGTCATTCCATGTCAAGTTGTTCATATGTTAATATTTTTGAGGTACTGCCTAATTTATTCTCAGGATTGAATTTGTCCTTTTTTTTTGGTCTAACTCCCAACGTTCTTTATTTGAATGTGATCTCATCCAATTGAACTTGATGACTGGGTCATTAAATGTTCAGTGAAGAGAGGGCAGCATGTGACGCAGTGGTTAGCACTGGGACTGCGGCGCTGAGGACCCCGGTTCGAATTCAGGCCCTGGGTCATTGTCCATGTGGAGTTTGCACATTCTCCACGTGTCTGCATGGGTTTCAGCCCACAACCCAAAGATGTGCAGGTTAGGTGGATTGGCCAAGCTAAATTGCCCCTTAATTGGAAAAAAAATAATTGGGTACTCTAAATTTTTTTTTTTTAAGTGTTCAGTGAAGACTGCAATTCATACTGACTGTCGCAACTGACAATCAGCACGTTAAGTTTAACTAACAAATTTATTTCAAAAGTCAAATTAAAGGACATTGATTGTCAGATTGGTGTTACACCATACCCGCAGTTACTAGCAAGTCTGTTTCATTTTTACTGTGTGTTTGTCAATAATTACATTAGTTACTTTAACTATGCAAACACCATGACCAGAATTTGATATGCTGCCAGAGAGATTTCAAAGCACATGATAGGAACTGGGTAATTGTTAATTTTATCGGACACATGCTACACCTACAAAGATAGACACGTGCTTTGAGGGCACAGTCTGAAAAAGCTACGTTACAGGGGACAAGGTCCACTGCAAAAAAAGTGCTGTGAAAGTGGAAATAGCATTATTAAACCTCCAATTGAACAAGTGCAAAATGATTCTCATTGTGTCATGGCTGTTGTGGTTCAGCGATTTTTAGTAACCCAGACTTCGAGACAGAGTTCCAAGTAAACAATGCAATTAGCAATTCTATTCAGAATGTCGACTGAAGTATTTATTTCAACTTTATGACGGTGTGTGCTTCTGCATTTCTCATCCCCAAACCATAAAACAGCGTTATAATATTTTTTATGGCTGCCTAGGTCAAGATTCTCTACTGACTTGTTAGGTTGGTCACTGCATTATTTGGCCACACATCAAATAGCAATAATTGCCATCAATCCGCTGGTAGCATTCTTGACTCTGAATCATAGATACATAGAAGATAGGAGGAGGCCTTTTGGCCCTTCAAGCCTGCTCCGCCATTCATCACGATCATAGCTGATCATCCAACTCAATAGCCTAAACTTGCTTTCTCCCCATAGCCTTTGATCCCATTCTCCCCAAGTGCTATATCCAGCCGTCTCTTGAATATATTCAAAGTTTTAGCATCAACAACTTCCTGTGGTAATGAATTCCACAGGCTCACCACTCTTGTGTGAAGAAGTGTCTCCTTATCTCTGTCCGAAATGGTTTACCCTGACTCCGCAGGCTGTGATCCCTGGTTCTGGACACACCTATCATTGGTAACATCTTCCCTGCATCTACCCTGTCTAGTCCTGTTAGAATTTTATGAGTCTCAATGAGATTCCCCCCTCATTCTTCTGAACTCCAGCGAGAACAATCCCAACCTAGTCAATCTCTCCTCATACGACAGTCCCGCCATCCCTGGAATCAGTCTGGTAAACCTTCGCTGCACTCCCTCGAGAGCAAGAATATCCTTCCTCAGAGAAGGAGACCAAAACTGCACACAATACTCCAAGTGTGACCTCACCAAGGCCCTGTATAATTGCAGCAACACATCCTTGCTTCTATACTCAAAACCTCTTGCAATGAAGGCCAACATACCGTTAGCCTTCTTTACCGCCTGCTGCACCTGCATGCTTACCTTCAGCGACTGGTGCACAAGGACACCCAGGTCCCGCTGCACACTCCCCTCTCCTAATTTACAACCATTAAGGTAGTAATCTGCCTTCCTGTTTTTGCTTCCAAATGAATAACCTCACTAATCCAAATGATACTGCATCTGCCATTGGTTTGCCCACTCACCCAACCTGTCCCGATCTTGCTGTAGGATCCCTGCATCCTCGTCACAATTCATCTTCCCACCTAATTTGGTATCATCTGCAAACTTTGAGATGTTAAATTTTGTTCCCTCATCCAAATCATTAATATATATTGTGAATAGCTGGGCTCCCAGCACCGATCCCGGTGGTACCCCACTGGTTATTGCCTGCCGATTTGAAAAGGACCCATTAATCCCTACTCTTTGTTTCCTCTCTGCCAACCAGTTTTCTATCCACCTCAATGCACTTCCCCCAATCCCATGCACTTTAATTTTGCTCAATAATCTCTTATGCGGGACTTTGTCAAACGCCTTCTGAAAGTCCAAATATACCACATCGACTGGCTCCCCCTTGTCGACTGTACTGATTACCTCTTCAAAGAATTCCAACAGATTTGTCAAGCATGATTTTCCCTTCATAAATACATGCTGACTCTGACTGATCCTGCCACTGCTTTCTAAATGTTCTGCTATAAAGTCCTTGATAATGGATTCAAGCATTTTCCCCACTACCGATGTTAGGCTTACTGGTCTATAATTCCCTGCTTTCGCTCTACCTCCCTTTTTGAATATCGGAGTGACGTGAACTGCCCTCCAATCTGCAGCGACAGATAAGGGACAGTCATAAGGGACTGTGAGGGTGGCACGGGGGCAAAGTGGTTAGCATTGGCCGAGTCGCACGAGTATGTACGACATCTTCTTCACAGCCTTCAACACGTCATCGATGAAGATGAATATCTTGCCACGGTCATCCCCACACCCCCACTACTTGCCTTCAAACAACCGCGCAACCTCAAACAAACCATTGTTTGCAGCAAACTACCCAGCCTTCAGTAGTGACAACGACACCACACAACCCTGCCATGGCAATCTCTGCAAGACGTGCCAGATCATCGACATGGATACCACCATTACACACGAGAACACCACCCACCAGGTACGCGGTACATACTCGTGCGACTCGGCCAACGTTGTCTACCTCATACGCTGCAGGAAAGGATGTCCCGAAGCGTGGTACATTGGCGAGACCATGCAGACGCTGCGACAACGAATGAACAGACATCGCACGACAATCACCAGGCAGGAATGTTCCCTTCCAGTCAGGGAACACTTCAGCAGTCAAGGGCATTCAGCCTCTGATCTCCAGGTAAGTGTTCTCCAAGGCGGCCTTCAGGACGCGCGACAACACAATCGCCGAGCAGAAGCTTATAGCCAACTTCCACACACGAGTGCGGCCTCAACCGGGACCTGGGATTCATGTTGCACTACATTCAAATATATGTTTCTGGAACATACCTCTTCATTCACCAGAGTAAGGAGCAGCGCTCCAAAAGCTAGTGACATCAAAACAAACCTGTTGGACTTTAACCTGGTGTGTAAGCCTTCTTACTGTGCTCACCCCAGTCCAACACCGGCATCTCCACATCATAGAATTTACAGTCCAGGAAGGCATTCAGCCAATTAAGTCTGCACCAGCCCTTGGAAAGAGCACCCCATTTAAGTCCACACTTCCAAAATCCCTGCAACCCAGCCTAACCATTTTGGACACTAAGGGGCAATTTAGCATGGCCAATCCACCTAATCTGCACGTCTTTGGACTGTGGGAGGAAACCGGAGGACCTGGAGGAAACCGATGCAGTCACGGGGAGAACGTGCAGACTCCGCACAGACAGCGACCCAAGCCGGGAATCGAACCTGGGACCCTGGAGCTGTGAAGCAACTGTGCTACCGTGCTAAAATCGTGGTTTCTTTGCCCATCACCACTCTTTGGCTTTTTTGCCTGTTGAAATTTTGTGTTCGTGAAGTCTCGTCTGTCACCTGCCCAACTGCAGATCTTTTTAAAACTTCTTCCCCACCTCCACAGGCTTACAAACGCCTACGTTACTATCTTCCTTCTGGACAAAAGGTCAGCTTGAGCTGAGTATTTGCAGCAATCTTGAATTTTATGAATACACATCCATCCTCAGCATATCCTGAAGTGCTTTACAGCCAGTGGTCATTGTTAAGAATGTGGGAAGCTACAGAGAGGAGGATGTGAGGGGGAGGGGGGTTCCTACAGCACTGAGCTCAGTTCCCCCGGCTGCTTTCTCTCTCATTTCGCTAAATGCCTCCCTTCAGCTGTAGCTTATCACTGCCGAGTTTACCAGTCTCAGGCCCGAGTACAATTCCTTAACTTGCTGACCCGCCAACTAACCAGGAGCTGACCGTTGGCGCCTTTTAGAGCGCGATGCCGCTCACGTGACAGGCAGCGCACGAGCGACGAGGCCCGGCCCACGCCCCTTCCCAAGCAGCCACGCCCCTTTCCCCTCAGCCCCGCTTCTCTCTGCCATCGGTCACGCCCTCCGTTCAGCCCCGAGCCACCCGCCCCCACCTGCGGCCCCGCCCCTTTTACTGCAGACCCGCCCCGCCCCTCTTCAACCCCGCCCCTCAGCATTCGCCGCATCCTCCCCCCCCCCCCCCCCCATTCTTGCCCGCTTCACCCAGCCCCGCCCCACTTCCCTCCGAGCCCCCCCCCCAAAGCCGGTGCTTGATCTGCCGGCACCCGCACCACCGTTCCCGCCCTTTTTCAAACGGACAACGGCCGCCCCTGATCGGTGACGTCACCGCGCACGTGACCCCCCCCCCCCCCCCGCGCGGAGGAGGCGCCCGGGGCAGAGGTTTGAAAAAGTGGAGAGAGAGAGAAAGAGAGAGAGAGAAAGAGAGCGTGGGTGGGAGGGAGGAATAGAGAACACAACGCCCGCCCGGCAGGCAGGCAGACTGACACCTCACGGCCACTGGTGGGGAGCAATAAAATAGTTTTCGTCAACTCGGATGGAGTTATCGCTTTCAGAGGAGCGGGTGAGTGAGGGAGAGCAGCCTCTTTACACGGGGGCGGGCGCTGTCTGGTTTTGCGGTTGAGGTAGAAACACAAGCCGATGGGAGAGTGTAAAAGAGGGGGGAGGGAGGGAGGGTGTAAAAGGGGGTGGGTGAGGGAGGGGGGGTGTAAAAGGGGGTGGGTGAGGGAGGGGGGGTGTAAAAGGGGGTGAGGGAGGGGGGGTGTAAAGGGGGGTGAGGGAGGGGGGTGTAAAGGGGGGTGAGGGAGGGGGGGTGTAAAGGGGGGTGAGGGAGGGGGGGTGTAAAGGGGGGTGAGGGTGGGGGGGTGTAAAGGGGGGTGAGGGAGGGGGGGTGTAAAGGGAGGGGGGGTGTAAAGGGGGGTGAGGGAGGGGGGGTGTAAAGGGGGGTGAGGGAGGGGGGGTGTAAAGGGGGGTGAGGGAGGGGGGGTGTAAAGGGGGGTGAGGGAGGGGGGGTGTAAAGGGGGGTGAGGGAGGGGGGGTGTAAAGGGGGGTGAGGGAGGGGGGGTGTAAAGGGGGGTGAGGGAGGGGGGTGTAAAGGGGGGTGAGGGAGGGGTGGTGTAAAAGGGGGTGAGGGAGGGGGGGTGTAAAAGGGGGTGAGGGAGGGGGGGTGTAAAAGGGGGTGAGGGAGGGGGGGTGTAAAAGGGGGTGAGGGAGGGGGGGTGTAAAAGGGGGTGAGGGAGGGGGGGTGAGGGAGGGGGGGTGTAAAAGGGGGGGTGAGGGAGGGGGGTGTAAAAGGGGGGGAGGGAGGGGGGGTGTAAAGGGGGGGTGAGGGAGGGGGGGTGTAAAGGGGGGGTGAGGGAGGGGGGGTGTAAAAGGGGGGGAGGGAGGGGGGGTGTAAAAGGGGGGGAGGGAGGGGGGGTGTAAAAGGGGGGGAGGGAGGGGGGGTGTAAAAGGGGGGGAGGGAGGGGGGGTGTAAAAGGGGGGAGGGAGGGGGGGTGTAAAAGGGGGGGAGGGGGGGGGGTGTAAAAGGGGGGGAGGGAGGGGGGGTGGTGTAAAAGGGGGGGAGGGAGGGGGGGTGGTGTAAAAGGGGGGGAGGGAGGGGGGGTGTAAAAGGGGGGGAGGGAGGGGGGGTGTAAAAGGGGGGGAGGGAGGGGGGGTGGGAGGGGGGGTGTAAAAGGGGAGGGAGGGAGGGAAGGGGGGGTGTAAAAGGGGAGGGAGGGAGGGAAGGGGGGGTGTAAAAGGGGAGGGAGGGAGGGAAGGGGGGGTGTAAAAGGGGAGGGGAAGAGGGAAGGGGGGGTGTAAAAGGGGAGGGGAAGAGGAGGGTGCATGGGGAGGGTGCATGGGGGGGGAATGGGGGGAAGGGGAGGGTGGATGGTGACGGGGAGGTGTTTGGTGCGGGGAGGGGAGGGCGTTTGGTGCGGAGGGGAGGGTGTATGGGAGATGGGTATGAGGGGTGGCGGTGGTACGGGAGAGGGGGTGGGGTGATTTGGGGGAGAGGTGGGGAGGGGTGGCGTTTGGTGTGGGGAAGGTGTGTGTGTCAGCGGAGAGGGGGGTGTGGGGGGAGGACAATGTGTGGGGTTGGTTTGGGTGATGTGCGTGGAGCGGGAGGTTGGGGCAGCGGTGGGATGGTTTGGTAAAGAGTGGGAGGAGTTTGCGGTTCGCCACAGGGCTGGTGAAGTGGCCTCAAACCAATACCTGGGCATTGATAGTTTTCTCACAACGTGCCCCTCCACCTCGATAACTTGCTGACCCAGTGTAATTTTGCATAAACATCTCTCAATTTTAAAAATATTTTGCTTCATTTTGGTCCCATGTATTTATTACTATTTTGCTGTGCATTTTAAGATTGGGTTCTTGCAATCTTTGTCAGCAAACGTGGCATTTGTAGACAGTAATGCAATCCACTTTGTACTCTTTTGATCTGATGAATTGCATAGCAATAGGGCTGCAGTTTATCAAATAAATGAAGTTCTAATTTACAAAGTTGCTTTTACTTGGTGTGTTTCATAGTAGATTGGAAAGTTGCTGGTCTCTTTACCAGTGTAGTCATTTGTTTATCAATGTAGTAATTTGTTTATTCGAGAGGAAAGTGCTTAAACCACAGTAAAGGAAGGAAATTTGACTGGTGTTGCTCTTGTGCAAACCTCCTGTGTTCCCCTGGTATCAAAGGTTTGTTGCGGCTCAGGATATATTTGCTGTTGTCTGTTTTTACATTATGACATCCTGGGCTGGTGTGTGGTCAGTTCCAGCCCCTCTTGATCCGGAGTCGCAACCCAAAGTCTTTGGCTGCCCAATAACTACTGTCACCATGTTTGTGTCTTTTCCACCAATTGCTAGAGAGGTTTTGAGTGTCTATAATGCCTTTATTTAGTCTCCAGGGGGTTCCCAGAGCAATATACATGCACCCAAACCCTTTTCCAAATGTATAATATTGGTAAAATGTAGCTACCGATTTGATTTATTGTCACGTGTACCGAGATACAGTATTGTTCTGCATATAGTCCGGACATATCATTCCATACATGAAAAACAGGACATGCATGAATACACAAAGTAAATACATAGCCACCGGCATCAGGTGAGCATACAGGGTGTACTGCTACTTAGAGAAGATGTTTGAAGAGTTCAGTCCATAAGAGGATAATTCAGGAGTCTGATAACAGTGGGGAAAAAGCTGATTTTGAACCCGTTAGTGCATGTTCTCAAATTTTTGTTCTCATGGCAGCATGCCGGCCTGGAGCATGGCAGACCGCTTCGACTCGGGAACGGATGTTTAAAAAAAAAAAAAAAAAAAAAATTGATGGGGTCATCCTGCCTGGAGTGGCAGCAGAGAGCAGGTCACGTACCCTGTATACTGATGTCATTGTGCCCTGGACTAAAGAGATTCCACCCTTTTGATAGCAGCAAGCAACAGGACTGAAAAATTTAAAGGGGATTGTTTCATAATAAGAAAGAGAGGGCAGAGACACAAACGGGCCTGAATCTCACCACTAAATCTGCTGAAGAGAGCTGATTGGGAGATTCCACAGCAGGACAAAGCAATGCTGATGTGAGCTCCAGGGCCTCTGGTGAACAGCCTTTAAGAACAAGCTGAAATCCGGAACGAGCATTATAAACAAGCATTTATTAAAGTATGGCTTTATTAATTGTGCCAATGCAAAAGAGGATACTAAGCCCATGTGTGTTATATGCAGGGAAGTACTGGCAAATTAAAGTTTAAAACCCTCAACTTCAAAGGCATTTGTAAACTAAGTATGGCGGGTTAGAGTACAAATCTCTTGATCTTTTTCAGTGGATGCAGTGAGAAGTTAAATCGTCAACTGAAGTCCTTAGTAGAAATACAACATTGAATGAGGAAGCAAGTGAGATCGTGAGGCCCAAGCAGGTTTACCTGTCACATTAATGGAAAGTGGAAATGGTGGGTCGCGATGATCGACTGGTGTGGGCCATGAAGGATGGCTGGTTGGTTAAAAATGGGTCCTGGGCAAAAATGTTTGAAAAACGTTGTTCTAGAGTTCTGGTATTGGCCTGCAAACAGGACAGGAAATACATTCCTGGAATTTTATTTTTAAATTTAGAGTGGCCAATTTTTTTTTTCCCAATTAAGGGAGCAATTTAGCGTGGCCAATCCACCTAACCGGCACACCTTTGGGTTGTGGGGGTGAAACCCACGCAGACATGGGGAGAATGTGCAAACTCCACACACAGTGACCCAGGGCTCGGATTCGAACCCGGGTCCTCAGCGCCGTAGTCCCACTGCGCCACATGTCGCCCACTACATTCCTGGAATAACGGCATATAGGATATTTAGCCTTCCTACGCTGATCAATTATATATAGTATTGATAATACTGTTTGCAGGGACACCCTTTAGTAGCTGTCAAGTCTCCCATCCAGTACCCAATTCTCTCTTTTCCAGTTAAGAGCCATTTTAGCTTGGCCAATTCACCTACCTTACACATCTTTTTGGTTGTGGTGGTGAGACCTACGCAGACATGGGGAGAACGTGCCAACTCCACACAGACAGTGACCCAAGGCCAGTAGCGAATCTGGGTCCTCGGCGCTATGATCCCATCCAGGAATTAATCAGGCTTGAATCTGCTTAGTTTCTGAGATCAGGGATGCTTGTAGTGGTTTCACCATATGCTGTTGGGAAGTGCTGTGCACATCAGTTATCAGTAATAATCAATCTGTTGTAAGATTAACCTACTACCTTGACCGCTGTAACCTGATTCTACTGAAAATGTAAGGCAAAAGTAAGGAAAAGATTGCCAAACAATTGGGAATACAGTCAGCTTGTACGCAAGATTATGAATGGGCTATTTGGGCATAGTTCGAATTTCCACTTCAGATTTCCATTTACACAATTGCAAGATGGGTACAGAAGACGAAAACCATTTGGAACACTTTATCCATTGAAAGAAGCCATCCGTTCCACATGTTGATTAGTCTTTTGTGGAGGAAGAATTTTCTGACTTCAACAATTTCATTTTGTGCTGCCTCGTCCAACTGTCTAATTTGAGATTATGTTCTGGGTTCACCTCTTTCGTTCAAGTCATTTCTTGGTTTTCATCTTGGATTGCTCAAGTCATCTTACAACAAGGATCAGTGTTAAGAATTGGTGACAATTAAAATTAAAAAATGAAATTGGGGTAAAAGAAAATCAAACTGAGTTGATAAGGGCTGCTGTCTGAAGAGATTTTGAGATGAGAATTAACATATCGGTGAGAAAAGTAAGTTTACCTAGGTGACTAGAAGAAAACAATGGGGTAGAGAAGCGGTAACTTTGAAGTGGAGAGGTAAGGAAATTGGCATGTATATGCTAAAAGCTGACTCCACTGGGTGGATAATATAAGGGTAAGGGAAAGAATGATGTATCTATGGCACAATGACGGGGGAAAGAGACAGTCACAGCTACCATCCCAGCCACACCCAGCTGCAGAAACAGTCTCCCGAAAATAAGTTATTGTTAAATAGGCAGCCGGTTTAGATCCAAAACTAGAACCAAGCAGATTTTGTCTTTGCTGAAACTGAAGACGTTTCGCCAAACATGGCCAAATAACCTGTGCGTGGTGATTATCTGCTGGATTTTGCACAGTTACATAATATTGGATGTTGTTTGGGAACAAAGGGACATTTCAGAGTTAAGAAACGTAGGTAGTTGGGAGCCAAAGCGTAACATCATGTAATATTGTGCGTATAGCCAGAAATGTGTTCTAGTGTATTACAGTCCAACTTGTGTGGTTTTTTAATATTCTTTATTAATTGTTCATATAATAGCTGATCTATTCCTCCCTGGTTCACATGCATACCAAATTGAAAATATACACTACTAAGAACCCCTACTAAGAACCAGTATTCAAAGTTACCCTTCTGAGTTTGGAATAGTCCCGCATGAGCTTCATGTCAGTTTGCAGGTCTTCAGGTCTCGTCTGTACCTCGTTGTACAAAACTGAATATGGTAACTAAGGTGTGGTCTGAATAGAACATTTTAAACGGTGAGGAAGAGCGTGCACACATTTAGTCGAATATGACGTTGGAGCTCCTCTCTCCGCAGATGCTGCCAGACCTGCTGAGTATTTCCAACATTTCAGATTGCCAGCATTTTCCTCTTGCCACAGTTTACACATTACTTCCTCTTGCTTGGGGAATCAATAGCTAGCTGTTTGCTTGTTATGTTACTTAAATTGCAAAAGGCGACCTCAAAACGCATTACTGTTGTGCAATATTAAATTAAACCCCACTAGGGCTCTGTTTGCAACTCTAAAAGCGAGCTATGATTATATCTGAGAGCCTTATCCTTTTGCTTTGTGGAAATTGGAAAATAAATTAGTTGGTAACACATCAATACATTTCCTGATTTTGGGGTTGAGAATTTTAAGTTAAATGTTCTTTAGCTAGTGCTGTACTTGGTCTTTGCTGGTGACTGGAAGGATACTATGGATCACATAAAAGCCCTAAATTCTGACACACAGCCCCTCGGATATTGGATTTGGGTAGGAAATTTAATGTTCCAATTATAGCCATTTATTTAAAAAGCAAAATAAGCCAAAACAGCGATCAGAACAAATAACAGCTTATTACAGTAGAGCAATATTAGTTGAATCTAATAACAAACCAAAGTATGACTTCCACAATTGCATGAATTTTAGGTGCTTGAGTTAATTCTGTAAAATTCATGCCTATATTTAACTGAAAGTTAACGTAATGCATTCAGATGCTGACTGGATCATTTCCAGAGCCTTAAATCAGTGTTCTAGTATGTTTTCCCAGTTACCACTAACTTCGTTGATGCTTTTGTGCTTTTCAGACAGGGTGGCCACTTTCAGGTGATCTTTGATGGCAGTCTTGACATTCTCAATAATTTAGCCCACACAGAGTGTCTACATGCAGGTTGTCATCAGTTTCCCAAGGCAATGCACAGCCTGAGCACCGCAAAAGGTTCTAATTCAGTCTGTTGCCTCATGGCTCTGCAGCTTCCACATAAAGATTGGGGATATGCAGCCATGCGGACAGTTGTCATGAGAGCTCCAACTGAATGGCTCCCATTGACAAAGAACAAAGAAATGTACAGCACAGGAACAGGCCCTTCGGCCCTCCAAGCCCGTGCCGACCATACTGCCCGACTAAACTACAATCTTCTACACTTCCTGGGTCCGTATCCTTCTATTCCCATCCTATTCATATATTTGTCAAGATGCCCCTTAAATGTCCCTATCGTCCCTGCTTCCACTACCTCCTCCGGTAGCGAGTTCCAGGTACCCACTACCCTCTGCGTAAAAAAACTTGCCTCGTACATCTCCTCTAAACCTTGCCCCTCTCACCTTAAACCTATGCCCCCAAGTAATTGACCCCTCTACCCTGGGGAAGCCTCTGACTATCCACTCTGTCTATGCCCCTCATAATTTTGTATACCTCTATCAGGTCGCCCCTCAACCTCCTTCGTTCCAGTGAGAACAAACCGATTTTATTCAACCGCTCCTCATAGCTTATGCCCTCCATACCAGGCAACATTCTGGTAAATCTCTTCTGCACCCTCTCTAAAGCCTCCACATCCTTCTGGTAGTGTGGCGACCAGAATTGAACACTATACTCCAAGTGTGGCCTAACTAAGGTTCTATACAGCTGCAACATGACTTGCCAATTCTTATACTCAATGCCCCGGCCAATGAAGGCCAGCATGCCGTATGCCTTCTTGACTACCTTCTCCACCTGTGTTGCCCCTTTCAATGACCTGTGGACCTGTACTCCTAGATCTCTTTGACTTTCAATACTCTTGAGGGTTCTACCATTCACTGTATATTCCCTACCTGCATTAGACCTTCCAAAATGCATTACCTCACATTTGTCCGGATTAAACTCCATCTGCCATCTCTCCGCCCAAGTCTCCAGACAATCTAAATCCTGCTGTATCCTCAGACAGTCCTCATCGCTATCCGCAATTCCACCAACCTTTGTGTCGTCTGCAAACTTACTAATCAGACCAGTTACATTTTCCTCCAAATCATTTATATATACTACAAAGAGCAAAGGTCCCAGCACTGATCCCTGTGGAACACCACTGGTCACAGCTCTCCAATTAGAAAAGCATCCCTCCATTGCTACCCTCTGCCTTCTATGGCCTAGCCAGTTCTGTATCCACCTTGCCAGTTCACCCCTGATCCCGTGTGACTTCACCTTTTGTACTAGTCTACCATGAGGGACCTTGTCAAAGGCCTTACTGAAGTCCATATAGACAACATCTACTGCCCTACCTGCATCAATCATCTTAGTGACCTCCTCGAAAAACTCTATCAAGTTAGTGAGACACGACCTCCCCTTCACAAAACCGTGCTGCCTCTCACTAATACGTCCATTTGCTTCCAAATGGGAGTAGATCCTGTCTCTAAGAATTCTCTCCAGTAATTTCCCTACCACTGACGTAAGGCTCACCGGCCTGTAGTTCCCGGGATTATCCTTGCTACCCTTCTTAAACAGAGGAACAACATTGGCTATTCTCCAGTCCTCCGGGACATCCCCTGAAGACAGCGAGGATCCAAAGATTTCTGTCAAGGCCTCAGCAATTTCCTCTCCAGCCTCCTTCAGTATTCTGGGGTAGATCCCATCAGGCCCTGGGGACTTATCTAACTTAATATTTTTTAAGACACCCAACACCTCGTCTTTTTGGATCACAATGTGACCCAGGCTATCTACACCCCCTTCTCCAGACTCAACATCTACCAATTCCTTCTCTTTGGTGAATACTGATGCAAAGTATTCATTTAGTACCTCGCCCATTTCCTCTGGCTCCACACATAGATTCCCTTGCCTATCCTTCAGTGGGCCAACCCTTTCCCTGGCTACCCTCTTGCTTTTTATGTACGTGTAAAAAGCCTTGGGATTTTCCTTAACCCTATTTGCTAATGACTTTTCGTGACCCCTTCTAGCCCTCCTGACTCCTTGCTTAAGTTCCTTCCTACTTTCCTTATATGCCACACAGGCTTCGTCTGTTCCCAGCCTTTTAGCCCTGACAAATGCCTCCTTTTTCTTTTTGACGAGGCCTACAATATCACTCGTCATCCAAGGTTCCCGAAAATTGCCGTATTTATCTTTCTTCCTCACAGGAACATGCCGGTCCTATATTCCTTTCAACTGACACTTGAAAGCCTCCCACATGTCAGATGTTGATTTGCCCTCAAACATCCGCCCCCAATCTATGTTCTTCAGTTCCCGCCTAATATTGTTATAATTAGCCTTCCCCCAATTTAGCACATTCATCCTCGGACCACTCTTATCCTTGTCCACCAGTACTTTAAAACTTACTGAATTGTGGTCACTGTTACCGAAATGCTCCCCTACTGAAACATCTACCACCTGGCCGGGCTCATTCCCCAATACCAGGTCCAGTACCGCCCCTTCCCTAGTTGGACTGTTTACATATTGTTTTAAGAAGCCCTCCTGGATGCTCCTTACAAACTCCGCCCCGTCTAAGCCCCTGGCACTAAGTGAGTCCCAGTCAATGTTGGGGAAGTTGAAGTCTCCCATCACCACAACCCTGTTGTTTTTACTCTTTTCCAAAATCTGTCTACCTATCTGCTCCTCTATCTCCCGCTGGCTGTTGGGAGGCCTGTAGTATACCCCCAACATTGTGACTGCACCCTTCTTATTCCTGATCTCTACCCATATAGCCTCACTGCCCTCTGCGGTGTCCTCTCGCAGTATAGCTGTGATATTCTCCCGAACAAGTAGCGCAACTCCACCTCCCCTTTTACATCCCCCGCTATCCCGCCTGAAACATCTAAATCCTGGAACGTTTAGCTGCCAATCCTGCCCTTCCCTCAACCAGGTCTCTGTAATGGCAACAACATCATAGTTCCAAGTAGTAATCCAAGCTCTAAGTTCATCTGCCTTACCCGTAATGCTCCTTGCATTAAAACATATGCACTTCAGGCCACCAGACCCGCTGTGTTCAGCAACTTCTCCCCGTCTGCTCTGCCTCAGAGCCACACTGTCCCTATTCCCTAGTTCTCCCTCAATGCTCTCACCTTCTGACCTATTGCTCCCGTGCCCACCCCCCTGCCATACTAGTTTAAACCCTCCCGTGTGACACTAGCAAACCTCGCGGCCAGGATATTTATGCCTCTCCGGTTTAGATGCAACCCGTCCTTCTTATACAGGTCACACCTGCCCCGGAAGAGCTCCCAGTGGTCCAGATAATGGAAACCCTCCCTCCTACACCAGCTGTTTAGCCACGTGTTTATCTGCTCTATCTTCCTATTTCTAGCCTCACTGGCACGTGGCACAGGGAGACGTCCCACATTTTTCTGCCTGCCATTCATTGCAACACCATCCGCTGAGTGAGATTGATAAAATCATGAACAACACCGACCTTTCAATTTGCGATAACTTGAAAGCCCCACCATGGAAGTGCTTAAAACGCTCTGTCCATTCTGTGAAACAGTAGCTAATGTCCCCATAGTATACAGATAAATCCAACAGCAAAGATCCCTGCTTTCAAACTCTCCAAGGCTGCACAATGCTCAACTGAATCTGATGCTTGCGCAAGTATAAGATGAGCGACGACCCAAAATGAGGTTGAGGTCTTGGAATCCAGGCTGTGGAACGCGACAAATCAGTATACTCACTAAGATCTGTTGCGGCAGGCATGGCATTTCTCCGTCATCTCTGGAGTCCATCGAAATGGGTAACCAGCTAGGCATCCAATTGTAAACCTGTCCTGTCATTTGGAATTAGTGGTAACAATGTAATTGCTAAGACTTTGTAATACCATTCCAGTGCAGAAAAAAAGTAAGCATTGCCTGGGGGGGAAACATCATGTTTTACCAGGTAGCAGTGCTCCCACATGCTTTGGAGATTTTGACAACCTGCAGCACGTACCTCAAAGCACAGGAAAAGTACAAATCTGTGGTGATTTTGCATGATCTTCCAGATTTGGTGACAAGAAAAGGACGTCCAACAGCAACTTCCTCTCCCTGGCCAACATACTCGCATCGAAGCACTAATAACTCAACCAGCTCCTTTGGGCAGGACATGTTGTTCGTATACCTCAAGCAAGACTCCTGGGAGCATCTATTACGCTTTGTGAAAGGGAAACCTTGTTTAATTAATCTGTTTTTATCTAACTTTGAGATTTTTTTCTGAAGTAACATTCGAGATGCCGTATACTTGGCTTTCCAATAGGTACAAAGATATATGGGCCGGTTAAGTGAATGGACGAAATATTTGCAGATGGTGTATAATGTGGGAAAATGTGAACTTATTCTCTTTGGCAGGCAGAATGGAAAGCCGCATATTAATTAAATGGAAAAAGAATGCAGAACTCGGTGATACAGAGGAATCTAGGGGTCCCTAGTATATGAATCATAAAGTTAGTATAGTATAGTACAAATATAGTAAGTGATTAGGAATGTTGCATTTTTTTTACAAGAAGGTTAAAATCTAAAATTAGAGACCACATCTGGAATACTGTGCAGATTTGGTCTCCTTATTATAAAAAGATATAATAGCTTTAGAAGGAATTCCGAGAAGATTCATGGACTCATTCCAGGGACAAAGGGGTTGCCTTAAGTAGAATAGTTGAACAGGTTAGACCTAAACCCATTGGAGTTTAGAAGAATGAGGAATGATCTTGTTGAACTGTATACAGTCCTACTGGGTCTCGCTAGGGTGAATATCTGGAGGATGTTTCCCCTTGGTGGGGAAGTCTAAATCCAGCAGAGGGCAGTGTTTAAAAATAAGAGTTCTCCTTTTTAAGGCTGAAACGACAAAAACATTTTTCTCCGAAAGTGTCATTGGTGTACGGAATTCTATTCCCCAGAAAGTGGAAGCTGTGGGCGACATGTTGGCGCAGAGGTTAGAACTGCTGCCTCACGGTGCCAAGGACCCGGGTTCAATCTGGCCCTGGGTCACTGTCGTGTGAAGTTTGCATATGCTTCCCAAGTCTGCATGGGTCTCACCCCTACAAACCCAAAGATGTGGACGTTAGGCCATGCTAAATTGTCCGTTAATTGGAAAAATTATATTTTAGGAATAATGATTCCATTAATACAGATAAATGATCACGTTTGAAAGGTTTGTCCAGATATCCGCGATACACAGTACTGGCATGAAACATATGTCTGATACCTAATTATGCTAAGAATTGACCTATGGCATTGGGACATTTTAAAAACTCTTTGAACACAAGATGGGTGGTGTACACTAATACGATGAGGGCAAAATATGCAAAGAACAAAAAAAAACCCAAAGAAAAGTACAGCTCAGGAACAGGCCCTTCGGCCCTCCAAGCCTGTGCCGACCATGCTGCCCGTCTAAACTAAAATCTTCTACACTTCCTGGGTCCGTATCTCTCTATTCCCATCCTATTCATGCATTTGTCACGATGCCCCTTAAATGTCACTATCGTCCCTGCCTCCTCCGGCAGCGAGTTCCAGGCACCCACTACCCTCGGTGTAAAAAAACTTGCCTCGTACATCTCCTCTAAACCTTGCCCCTCACATGTTAAACCTATGCCCCCTAGTAATTGACCCCTCTACCCTGGGAAAAAGCCTCTGACTATCCACTCTGTCTATGCAGGTTCTGTCTATTTTAAATAATCCTGATAACATGGCTTTTAGCAAAAGGAATGTTTGAAAATTGTATTAACATACATTGACCTCTCTTTGTGATATAAAGCATGTCCCATTTGTCGGAGACCTGGAGACTGGTTTAAGTTTGAGAAAGGAATTTGTTCGAAACTGGTACATGGTAGAACCAGATATCACATATCTTGTGCGCCATTATACATTCATTCAAAAAAAAATCAGTCACAAAAATGGAGCGCATGCTATAGGAATGTAGCCTCTGGTTGACAAACGATTATCATTCTTTATAAAAGTTTTAAAGCTTTTTTTAAAATACAATTATAAAATTAACGAATAAACAGAGGTTATAGTAGTTACTGTAAGACATTAAATATTTTTGACCAGATAAAAACAACTTACTCTAAGAATTCTCGACAATTAAATAATTTTGAATTTTACTGATAATAGTAACTTATCTAGCCTTCAGAATAATGAAATGGGGATATAGCCTTAAGAATAATGAAAAAGGGATGAACCTACACAAAAGAACACCCACATTTGCAAAACATGAGCTGATCAGGTTCCATTTTGAGGCACGATATCTTATTGAGGAGGGGGTGTGGTACTCGGGGCATTTAAGGTACTTTAGATTTTGATAGATATGCTGAGATATTTTGTATCAAAGAGTTTGAACTTTTGCATTCCGTGATAGAAATAAGATTGTTTTCCATCTTTTTAATCTTTATATGTTGCAAAACGCCACCTTTGTGTAATGTAAGGGAATTACCTGTCGATTCCCTTGGTTCCTATTCCTTTTATTTTGGTTTTTTTGGTCGATGGATCGTTAATTGAGACATGCCTTTAAGTCAAGGAAAGGAAGTAAGGAACTCGGTGTCAAAATAATAAACTTATATAAGTTTGGATTTTGGGCAGAAGAACCCAGACTTTGTGTCACCCAAGAGATTGGAGGAGTTTGCTTCAATTGGCTGCTGGCAATGGATTGGCCAGGGACAGTATTCTGCCTGGCAACCAACAGCGAGTTGGTTCCTGTCAGGTGGAGTTTTCGGAGAGACTCTGGGAGAAGCCAATGGACGCTCGAGGTGGAAGCACCTCACTCTCTGCTCTGTTGCTGTTGTCTGAAGGCAGAAACTTCTAGACCCTGAAAGAATTGTTCACTCTCACTCGTGCTCTCGGTCTCTTAGCATAACGGCTCCTGCAGTCCGTGGAGCACTGGTCATCACTGGCCCATTGTCTTTGGAGGATACATCTGTTAGAGTCACTCTTAGTCCAAAGTTCACTCTCTCAGCATTCGTGGCAACTTAAAAGCAGGCATTAATTCATATAGCCAGGTATGTTACCAAAGCAGAAGGTTTACACCAACACTTGTTATCTGGAAGAAGGTAAAATTCTTTGCTGATTCCTTTCCTTAAGGGAGACCTAGACCAGTTCGTAGACCTGTATCAGTTCTTAGACTTAAAGAAGCGTCTGAGAGATCTGGCTAGCTTAACTTGAGAGAGAGTAATTATTAGGAAAAGCTCCTTGTCGGGATTTGCCCCATAAGGAGTTACGGTTCATAAACACTTCATGAAAACACATTTAATACTGTCAAAGGGAAAAGAGTTACTAGATGTGATTAATTTGCCTAGTTTCACATTTTTATTTTTACTGAAGTTGAAGATTTATAATTCAAAATACTAATTTGAAGCTTACAGTTGGAAATTATTAACATCAACATTTTGGTTTGTCATTTATAATAGTTGACCTAATGTATGTGGGGGGATAAATTGAAACCAATATCACACTTGTAGTTGATTGTTAAATTACTGTGACACCTACTGCTTGCTTGGAAAAGCTGCACTGAGACAGCTTAAAAGACTGCTAAGAACTTGTGAAAATATTTTAATTGATGGAAATTAATAGTGTTTTTTTTCCTATTACCATCCCTCCAACTGATTCTTGTGGCCTGGCACCTCTGTTTGAATGGATAATGTGGAGGGAAGGAATTATGTTAATAAATCTGGTACATTTGCTTTTGCTGTGGTACTCGCCTCATTGGCTTGGAACTAAATCAACAATTTGGAGCATTTAAGTAGTTAGTGTGCCAGATTGGGGTAGCTTGGCATTCACCCTTGGGTTTGAATTCAAATTAAACACAATTGCGTTAAACTCAGCTGATACATTGTGTTTTTTTTTAATGAAAGCAGATTGTTTTGAGTATTGGTATCAATATTTACATGTTTTCTTTCCAAAGAACTTTTAAAAATTGAATTATTAGGTTCCATATTTTATAGAACCTTTAGGGTAAATATTAAAGAGATGGGACATTAATGGCTGTGTGTGTGTGTGTGGCATTCGATTTTTCAAAGGTTTCCTTCTTAACATTTTGAGTGTTCAGGCCCTAGTTGGTGAATATTGAAAGTGAAGTGTATTTTCACTTTTACACTGTTGGTAGAGGAAGCTATCTATGACTTCAGCTCAAAATACATGAAACCATAAATAATATTGTTCTGGTTCGTTCATTACTGCTATAGTGGAGGCAACCTTTGATTTAATCTAGGTAAACATTTGCTTATCTTAATTTTTAAACGCGTTTGTTGATACATGATTGAATCACTGGTTAGATTGATGGTGAATAGGGGATAATAAATATTTACAATCTCTGCTGATAGCTGCACTTCAAAGAGTGTACTTGGTAGTTAGTTATTGGCTGATCCTACAGTGATTGTCACGAGTCTGTTTCCTTTGCCAAATAGGCAGCATGCAGCACCTAAAGGCTTCCATTCGTTATTGCTTCTACTACAGGACAGTCATAGAGTGAATTCCCTCAAGTTTCTGATGAGCTGTTGTTTTTGCATATCTTTTTATCGGTGGAATTAATCATGGATTACATTAGTAAAGACCTATAATGGTATGTATTTTCATTCTTTTTTGTGTTCTTTTGACCCTTTTTGCAATGAAGGTTTAATCTAAAGTTTCTGATGTGATATGTTTTGCATTAACTGTCATTGGTAGGAAAAAAACAAGCGTGCAAAGATACCTGTGAAATAATTGTAATTTCAAAATTCAGATCAAAGTAGCTTGTGCATTCATCGTGGTCTTAAGCTGCACACCATATACTGGAACACCATATACTGGAGCATTTTTCTAAATGAGGAATATAGACATTCATTTAGAAACTTGGTTGAGAATGCATTGAGTGGAAGATGCCTCCCCTTTAATATTGCAATATATTAAATGGACATTTGTGTTGTGATTAACAGCATATTTGCGTCGGCGCTAAAAGTTGCTAACTAATGGGTCATCGTGAATCTGACATTCAGTGGAAGATAATTGAATTCCTTAAATTACAGAGCAATATCTGTAAAATTCCATATTTATATTTCTCTTGATGGTAGCAATCCGACAGCGAAGTGTGTTCGGTGAATATTTTTCTGATCAATCTTTTTACTGAGAAAGGACAATGTAACCAGGCTGAGTGAATTTTGATGTTTGTCTGCCACTTAGTGGCGGTTTAGAAAAGCTGCACTGCTTAAAATGTACAACCAGCATGGAATAAAACAACATGTTGGTTGATGTGAAATTGTTAACATTCTGGTATTTTGTTTTTGCACCATCATTTCCATTGCATTTAGAAATATATACATTATAGAAATATAGACATTTTCATTTAGAAACGTACATTCACATGAAGTAGCTGATAATTTACTCAAGGCATTCAATTGAGATGATACCAAAACACAGATCACTTGAGTAAGCCTCTTAACTTGTAGTGTACAGGAGTTATGTCGTCAAAACAGGTGTATTGGGTGATGGATTTTCATGACCTCATATCAAAACCTTTTTGATTTTTGTATCATTTTTAAGACTTGCAGAGTCGCTGCTAAAAGTTGCTAACAGTAATCTTCAATTTGACCAAAATTCAGTGAAAGATAATTGAATTCCTTAAATTATCAAATTTGAAACCAAATTGACATTTTGTGTAACAATACTGTTTTATATTGATCCACAATTGTAATCCAACCGTGACTGAGCATATTGTGAAGTGCTTGCACTGTATTCAACAACTACAATGAATTGTATCTAAAATCTAATTGGAATGAGTCAATATTGAATTCCGAGCCAATTTTGGAGAAAGAGTGCATATTGTGGCAATGTACCAGTACAGTTAATTCGCTTTTCAGGCTCAATGTCTTTGTTTTATTTTAATCGGAATGTCAGTTGCCCATTGGAGAGACGTCTGTACAACACTAATTAATAACTTTACCTCCGCCCACAGAGGTTTGTTTCCACCCTATTTGCAAACAATATATCTCAAAAAATAATGACTGGATTTTGATATAACTTGGTGTATAAGGTATGGTCCAAGAAAAAATTGATCACCATTGGTAAAGTTGTGAATCTTGGAATTTAAGGGTCCGTTAACATTGGGAGAGTGCGCAGATTGACTTTTTTCCCCCGTATGTTGTGGGTGGGTTATTTTGCTGCGTGGAATGTATCATAGCTGTCCAAATATGAGCAGAGTTTTCAGAGCAAGTTGTTGGATGTGCCTCCCGAATGAGATGGAAGCTCTTAATAAAAAATATTTTCAGCATTGTAGTTCGAGCATCAAACAGGCAGGAAAAACCTTGAGTTGCATAATTGTAATAACGTTAAATTAATATTGCATGGTGGAGATGTGGAGTCCACTGAATGTTCTCTTCATTTATTACTAATTTGAGATTGCTATTAAGTCTAGTTTTGAGATACACACTTTGCGAAGCACTTTACCACAGCGGTGTTCTCTTTTCTACAACCTTGTGCAATCTACAACGGTGACATTGGGGTTCAAAGCTTTGATTTTTTTTAAAATGGCATTCTTTAAAATAAAATATCCTATTGACGTGAATGTCATTTTATGTTCCGATGTCCTGATTCTAAAATTGGAAGGCATGTAATAGTTCGAAGACCTGTGTTTGAATATTTCACCACAGTTTGAAATTTTGAATGGATTTCTTTTCATTTCCTTCCAAGTTCTGTTTATGCTTCAGAACTCCATGTAAATCTCCAAGTGTGATGAGAAATGCAATAGATTAGTAGCTAAATCAGCAACATTGTTTGCTATATATCCTACACTGCCTTTGACCGGCTAGTCAGTGAGTAATAGTGAGAGATTCATTGCGCAAATGAACTAAGTAATTGATGCAAGTGAGGCAATTTTATTCACCTTTGAGGATTAGCATGCCACAAATTGGGAGCAGATGATTTATGATATTCATATATCATTATATTTTGCCATGTCAGATTTTAACTGAGCCTTGTTAAGAGCTGGTACCCTTCCCCCAGTAAGATTCAGTCCATTGTAATCCTGATAATGCAAATAAAACAGGCAAACTAAGAATTGCTACAGGTACAAAGAAAATAGATGTTTGTCTTATTAGCTGGAAAATAGATGTTTGTCTTATTAGCTGGAGATTGAGTACAGCTAAATAGGATCAGGTAAAGCAAGTCTTTTGATTCATCATTTTACAAATTGCGTTGTGAATATAGCCTCTTGTGTGTTCCTGTTACCAATTTGAGATAAATGTCAGTTCCAGTAGGCTACATTCCAGTTAGTTCCATAAAACTGATGTACAATTGAGTTACCTGTTGCAGTGCATTATCTTCCTGTTGATTCCAAATGATATGAAGTTTATGACATATATAGAGCATCACCGTTAAAACTTCACAAAGATATGGCATAATTTTAACATTGTTCTATTTCTTCTGGTTAAGGCTCTTTCCCTTTATCTGGAGCAGCAAAAAGTTTGGAAGCGTCATGATGGCCAATAAAAGAAATCTTGAACGTATGGATTCGCTTATTTGTAGTAAGATGCCTCGGCTGGAGAATGAACACAGTCGATTATCAGCAGGGTTCTGTAAACCCAGTCCCCTACCTAGTTGTGCTGCTGAAAATCCTCTTAAGTACACTGGCTCTTATTTAGCATATCATCTTCGGAATAGTGACGGAACTAATCTACTAGGAGCCTGGGACCAGCCACAACCTTATATGCCACATATGGGTAATCCAACTATCCAGTCGCAACCAGGTGATGTTTCACGTCTCAGCAGCCATGTGTATCAGACAGAACCTGAGACTGGACCCCGGCCATTTCAGCCATCTGTCTGTGAGAATGATAAACTTGACTTGGTAAAAGATTTGATGAATGTCCGGTCAAAATGGGTCACTTTTGTGGAACGGCAAAAGACCTTGAGAAAAAGCCAAAATCTTCCAGCTGTGCTCTGTTCTTCTGAGGTTGAGAAACACAGTTTAATTTCACCCACTTTATCTACAGTTAATAACTGTGCAAATGTTGCATTTCCACAACCGGTATATAGAAATAGTGTCTGTTGTTCAGGAGCTGGTAGCTCTTTGGAAAATTCAGCAGAACATTTTCGTAGAAGAGGACAAGAAACTGAATGGAGGATGCCACCTCCTGTTACTTCAAGTTGTTTACTTGTGAATAACAGTCAACTGATGCATAGTCCCCAGTATGTTAACCCTCTTCTGAAAAGTAACTGCTTGCATCATGGATCTGGCAACATACAAGTTAACTCAATGGGCAGAATCACCAAAGAAACTGGAAAACTACCCGGAGTGACTTCACCTCTGTGTCGAGGATATGGAACTTACAATAGTAACATCCTACAAGATCCCAGATATTCTGCTCACTCGTATGAAAACTCAAATGGAAATATACCAAGTCACAGCAATGCTACCATATGTAACATCCAAGACTTTCAGAAAAGTCCCTTGCGTCCATTTGTGAGAACTGAAGGGCAACAAATGCAACTACCTTTGTATTGTGATAAGCTATCTCCACCAAAGTATCCAATGCCAATTCAGCCAACTGCTTTGCATTCTAGGAACTCTCTTTCAAACCAACAAACTGCAGGTACTTACTCTATTTCAAACCAACAAACTGCAGGTACTTACTCATTGTTACATCCGCATAGCTACAAAGCACAGGTGGGCCATTATCCAGCTCCAGGTACAGGTGGGCAGATGTCTGCACCCAGTTCCACTTTTTCAGGCCAACTTAGTTCAGGGAATCCTTACGCACAGCCTTCAGAATCTCTTGGGTATCCTGCTCATCATCCTCCACAGCAGAAAAGTGTCTCCCTGACCAATCTTTTGATTCACCCTGCATCACAGCCTATTGCGCAGCCAACTGAGTTTAAACCCCAAAGTCCCGCCAGAAACAAAGTGTCTCCATCTCAGCAAGATCCAACAAATGCAAGGCGTCCTTCACCGGACATGTTACACTTCAGGTCACACATCATTGATGCACAAACAAATGAACGGTGCTACAATTCATTAAACTTGCTTTATAATAAGGAATATGCTGGTCAGCAACAGTTGATAAGTAAACATAGTGCCTTTCACCCAGTACTATCTGGAAAACATCTAAAGGGGCCATTTGAGAGACCAGCTGGCTCCCCTGCAGATCAAAGACCAAAGGACATTTATGTGAAGGGGCATAGCCCAAGCATTCATATTCCATCCAGTGATGATCGTGGTAGGTCTATATTCAGTAAAGAAACTGAAAACCTAAATAATAAACCAGTAGAGGTTGGACTTGAAAGCCCACCAAAAAGTTATACTGAGAGTCCAAAAAGTTATACTGAGAGTCCAAAAGGTTATCCTGAGAGTCCAACCAGAAGAACGTCTGTGATTAATTTCTCTCCTGCTCCCTCTCCTGCTTCTAATGAAAGCAAGAGAGTAACTCCCCCTCCTTCCCCTCCTATGCCAGTGATAAATAACGTGTTCAGTTTGGCACCTTACAAAGCTTACCTGGAAGCCACAGGTCTGTTCTTTTCAAAGTGTCAGAAATGTCAGTCGGACTGTGACAAATCATGTTCCTGTTCTGTGGAAAATAAATCCCAAAACTGCAGAAATGATGTCGTCATAGATCTGGATTCCAATAAGCATAGTCCTTTGAGGGTTCCAAAGGCCATCAATGAGTTGCAACCCAATAATACTTCTATGTGCATAGAATCTACTACTGCAAAAGGTGCATCAGCAGGTGATGAGCTAAATAAAATGGTGAGTGAGACAAACTCTTTAGACGTTCGACACCAAGAGATCAATCTTACTCCTACCCTCGGAAATGTCACACAGCAGCAAAGTGGTATTTGTGATCCAAGTTGTGCAGTTGACCATGGAGATGAAAAGCGTGTGATGAACAGAATGGATTCTGATACGGCCTTGGATCTAAGTGTTAAGACAAAAATACCACTCTTGGATGTCACCTGGGAAACACCAGTTTCTGCTGGGACTCGAGAAGAATTGAAAAGCGCTAAAGAAATACCAAATGAAAAAAATACTACAGAACCTGCTAATGTAGTGAAACAACAAGAAAGCAAAGCACCAGCTGCTGAGCTTGGAAATAAGGCGAATGTTACAAACCCTGAAATCAGCATGAGTGTCCGGCATAAGATAGAAATTAATAAATATAAAATACTGAGACCTGCCCCTCCGAAGGTTGGTGAAAGTAATCCAATTCTGTCACCTGAAGGCATCACTGAAGCTAAAAAATTTAGTTTAATTGGATCAGTTGACCCTTCAATATTAATTCTGAGACCTCTGAAACGAATATTACCTGACATGGCTAAATCAATTGTGAGTTCTGTTCCAGAAGCTAGAAATTCACCTTGTGAAACTAAAGTCGATTTGCCCTGCCTTGGCGGATTAATGCAGCATGAGAGTGACACTTGCAATTATTTTGTGCATCTTCATCAGTCCCTGTGTGACATGATTACACAGTCCGTAGCTGAAAGTTCTGAAGAAGTTTTGCGTGCATGCTTGCAGGACATTGAAGGACAGGAAAATCAAAAATTGAGGTCTTCCTCAAAGCCAAAGAACGGTGTGAGAATCTTTGAGGCACTGAAGATGTCAAAATCAAAAGGAATTTGGCGCAACCACGGCAGTGTTCCACTGACCCTTCAAAAGCTGCTTTCTCGTCTGGAGAGTTATATTTATTCTAGAACATGCCCATTTCCCCACGTAATACGGGCTGGCACAATTTTTATCCCAATATATTTAGTCAAGGAGACACTGTTTTCTAGCCTTAAGGGAGCAACGATTGACCAAGTTTTTCAGGAGCACAAAATAGAGTTGCGACCAACTACTCTTTCAGAGGAGAAGAAACTGCAGAATGAGCTGCAGCTTCAAAGGTGCTCCTCCAGATTAATCAAGCTGCTTTCTTTAAAGCAGCTACCTGAAATCTATCAAGATTTGCTGGATGTTCTTTGGCATTCCTGTGTGAAAATTCATCTCGGTGAGTACTTCTACACTTTGTCGGGTGAGAGCAGTTCTTCAGGGGGAGCTTTATCTTCATAATATTTGTATGCTTTGTAAGTTAGAAATTTTTAAAACACCAGAAGCTGAAATAAAGGTCAAATGCTCATCACAGGGATTCTTTTACTGTAATTTCATCAATAACCTTGCGTCTCAACATAATTCTTCTGCATCTTAATATATCTTCCCACGCTACACTAACTCTTTAAATTTGTTTGCCACTTTTCTCACTTGCTCCAGTAATCCATCTTCATTGTACCAATTAACTTGTTATATCTGCATGTTAATATATCATTGAAAAAAAAATGCATGTTTCCTGTTATTTCTAATAAAATGTTAATGTTGGGTCTTGTAAGAATATTAAACCCCAAAACACTAATTATCAAACTAATCTTGTTACTTTTCTTTTGGTGCAGAAATACTGTAACAGTCGTCAAACAGTTATCTGTATGGACACTGGAACTGACCAGCCTTCTGGATAACATCCTATGTAGAAGTTTTCCACACACATAAAACCCACATATTGCACTTTTTACTTTGTAACTGCGGCCAGGTTATTTTTGAAGAGACAGTATTAAAGTTATCCCTGTTTTTATATTTGATCCTACTTTTCATCATTCTCTTTGATTTGAAAACACTGAGAATTTGTTATGGTGTTTTAAGAAAAAAAGGTATCAAAAAGAGGAAAAATGGATAGTGGCTTAACTTGCATATATATTTTATGTCATTGACAAATTTGATAAGTTTGTTTTCCCAAGAAAAAAACTGCCTTTTAGACATTAGGTGAGGGCTCAAAGTGAAATGATGGTATGATTGAATGGCCTATTTGGCTTTTTCCAAGACTTTCTCACTTGAGTGTTAGTGAACACTGGCCTCCAGCAAATTCAATTACAATTTTGTTCACTGACTGGACAGCCAAGTGGGTAGAACATCCTGGAAGGTGCTAGTGACCCCTTGAAGTATGACACACTCTCTAATTGATTTTTCTCAGGACCCCTTTTCCTTTTGGGAGAGGCCAAGATGGCTTCCTGCTCAAAGGCAGGAATTGATTTTTCTCAGGACCCCGTTTCCTCTTGGGAGAGGCCAAGATGGCTTCCTGTTCAAAGGCAGGAGCCAAGCATGTTAGAACCCAGGCAGATGGTGGCATCACAGCATCCAACTTTATTTTTCTTCAGTGAGCGCAAGACTTATGAAGTGTTACCAAAAAACCTGATAGAGTATTCCCTGGAAAGTAGAAAATTAGGGATAGGAATAGTTGGCTCCAAGAAAAGTAAACCTTTTTAAAGTTTAGTATTCGTATGATTTACCACGGCTAAAATAATTGTTACATAATTTAAACATATTATACTTGTAAGTTGTTTTCTAAGTTCTGAAAAAGACTGCTGTTAGCCGCATACGGCAAAATATAAAAAATGATGTGGGGAAAGACCATCTTGCCAAGTCTGCTCTGCCATTCAATATGATCATGGCTTAGCTTGGGCTTCAAGTAAAAATTTCCTGTCCACTCCCAATATTCCTTCATTCCCTGAAACCAAAGATTTGTCTATCACGGCCTTAATATATTCAAAATTAATCTTAACTTTCCAACTTGTTACTTACCTTCAGGGTTGTTGTTTCTTGGATTTTGATGATGTATAATGATGCTGGCATCCATAATATGCACTGTTATAAACTTTACTTTTCTGAACTTCCTCTTGTTTTCCTTTTGCTTATTTTCAACTTTCCTTTCTCTTCCTCTGTGCCTTGTGTTCTCTCTCTTTCCCCCCTCTCTCTCTCTTTCCCCCCTCTCCCTCTCTCTCTCTCTCTCTCTCTCTCTCCCTCGCCCCTCCTCTTTCTCTCTTCCCCCTCCCCCTCTCTCCTCCCTCTCTCTCTCCTCCCCTCTCTCTCTCTCCTCCCCTCTCTCCTCCCCTCTCTCTCTCCTCCCCTCTCTCCTCCCCTCTCTCTCTCTCTCTCTCTCCTCCCCTCTCTCTCTCCTCCCCTCTCTCCTCCCCTCTCTCTCCCCCCTCGCCTCTTCCCGCCCTCTGGCCTCTTCCCGCCCCCCCTGGCCTCTTCCCGCCCCCCCTGGCCTCTTCCCGCCCCCCCCTGGCCTCTTCCCGCCCCCCCTGGCCTCTTCCCGCCCCCCCCCTGGCCTCTTCCCGCCCCCCCCTGGCCTCTTCCCGCCCCCCCCGGCCTCTTCCCGCCCCCCCCCTGGCCTCTTCCCGCCCCCCCCTGGCCTCTTCCCGCCCCCCCCTGGCCTCTTCCCGCCCCCCCCTGGCCTCTTCCCGCCCCCCCCTGGCCTCTTCCCGCCCCCCCCTGGCCTCTTCCCGCCCCCCCCTGGCCTCTTCCCGCCCCCCCCTGGCCTCTTCCCGCCCCCCCCTGGCCTCTTCCCGCCCCCCCCTGGCCTCTTCCCGCCCCCCCCTGGCCTCTTCCCGCCCCCCCCTGGCCTCTTCCCGCCCCCCCCTGGCCTCTTCCCGCCCCCCCCTGGCCTCTTCCCGCCCCCCCCCTGGCCTCTTCCCGCCCCCCCCTGGCCTCTTCCCGCCCCCCCCTGGCCTCTTCCCGCCCCCCCCCTGGCCTCTTCCCGCCCCCCCCTGGCCTCTTCCCGCCCCCCCCCTGGCCTCTTCCCGCGCCCCCCCCTGGCCTCTTCCCGCCCCCCCCCTGGCCTCTTCCCGCCCCCCCCCTGGCCTCTTCCCGCCCCCCCCCTGGCCTCTTCCCGCCCCCCCCTGGCCTCTTCCCGCCCCCCCCTGGCCTCTTCCCGCCCCCCCCTGGCCTCTTCCCCGCCCCCCCCTGGCCTCTTCCCGCCCCCCCCTGGCCTCTTCCCGCCCCCCCCTGGCCTCTTCCCGCCCCCCCCTGGCCTCTTCCCGCCCCCCCCTGGCCTCTTCCCGCCCCCCCCTGGCCTCTTCCCGCCCCCCCCTGGCCTCTTCCCGCCCCCCCCTGGCCTCTTCCCGCCCCCCCCTGGCCTCTTCCCGCCCCCCCCTGGCCTCTTCCCGCCCCCCCCTGGCCTCTTCCCGCCCCCCCCTGGCCTCTTCCCGCCCCCCCCTGGCCTCTTCCCGCCCCCCCCTGGCCTCTTCCCGCCCCCCCCCTGGCCTCTTCCCGCCCCCCCCTGGCCTCTTCCCGCCCCCCCCTGGCCTCTTCCCGCCCCCCCCCTGGCCTCTTCCCGCCCCCCCCTGGCCTCTTCCCGCCCCCCCCTGGCCTCTTCCCGCCCCCCCCTGGCCTCTTCCCGCCCCCCCCTGGCCTCTTCCCGCCCCCCCCTGGCCTCTTCCCGCCCCCCCCTGGCCTCTTCCCGCCCCCCCCTGGCCTCTTCCCGCCCCCCCCTGGCCTCTTCCCGCCCCCCCCTGGCCTCTTCCCGCCCCCCCCTGGCCTCTTCCCGCCCCCCCCTGGCCTCTTCCCGCCCCCCCCTGGCCTCTTCCCGCCCCCCCCTGGCCTCTTCCCGCCCCCCCCTGGCCTCTTCCCGCCCCCCCCTGGCCTCTTCCCGCCCCCCCCTGGCCTCTTCCCGCCCCCCCCTGGCCTCTTCCCGCCCCCCCCTGGCCTCTTCCCGCCCCCCCCTGGCCTCTTCCCGCCCCCCCCTGGCCTCTTCCCGCCCCCCCCTGGCCTCTTCCCGCCCCCCCCTGGCCTCTTCCCGCCCCCCCCTGGCCTCTTCCCGCCCCCCCCTGGCCTCTTCCCGCCCCCCCCTGGCCTCTTCCCGCCCCCCCCTGGCCTCTTCCCGCCCCCCCCTGGCCTCTTCCCGCCCCCCCCTGGCCTCTTCCCGCCCCCCCCTGGCCTCTTCCCGCCCCCCCCTGGCCTCTTCCCGCCCCCCCCTGGCCTCTTCCCGCCCCCCCCTGGCCTCTTCCCGCCCCCCCCTGGCCTCTTCCCGCCCCCCCCTGGCCTCTTCCCGCCCCCCCCTGGCCTCTTCCCGCCCCCCCCTGGCCTCTTCCCGCCCCCCCCTGGCCTCTTCCCGCCCCCCCCTGGCCTCTTCCCGCCCCCCCCTGGCCTCTTCCCGCCCCCCCCTGGCCTCTTCCCGCCCCCCCCTGGCCTCTTCCCGCCCCCCCCTGGCCTCTTCCCGCCCCCCCCTGGCCTCTTCCCGCCCCCCCCTGGCCTCTTCCCGCCCCCCCCTGGCCTCTTCCCGCCCCCCCCCTGGCCTCTTCCCGCCCCCCCCTGGCCTCTTCCCGCCCCCCCCTGGCCTCTTCCCGCCCCCCCCTGGCCTCTTCCCGCCCCCCCCTGGCCTCTTCCCGCCCCCCCCCTGGCCTCTTCCCGCCCCCCCCCTGGCCTCTTCCCGCCCCCCCCCTGGCCTCTTCCCGCCCCCCCCCTGGCCTCTTCCCGCCCCCCCCCTGGCCTCTTCCCGCCCCCCCCCTGGCCTCTTCCCGCCCCCCCCCTGGCCTCTTCCCGCCCCCCCCCTGGCCTCTTCCCGCCCCCCCCTGGCCTCTTCCCGCCCCCCCCTGGCCTCTTCCCGCCCCCCCCTGGCCTCTTCCCGCCCCCCCCTGGCCTCTTCCCGCCCCCCCCCTGGCCTCTTCCCGCCCCCCCCTGGCCTCTTCCCCGCCCCCCCCTGGCCTCTTCCCGCCCCCCCCTGGCCTCTTCCCGCCCCCCCCTGGCCTCTTCCCGCCCCCCCCTGGCCTCTTCCCGCCCCCCCCTGGCCTCTTCCCGCCCCCCCCTGGCCTCTTCCCGCCCCCCCCTGGCCTCTTCCCGCCCCCCTGAACAGCAATTGAAGATGGGTGATAAATGCTGGCCTAGCCAGTGACACCCACATCCCATGAATGAATATATTAAAAAAACTTTACCAAATGCTTTTTGAAAATCTATTATATCATCCACAGACATTTTATTGACCTCTACATTAGTGACCTCTTCAAACGACTCCATCACGTTTGTCAAGCATCACGACCCTTTACAAATCCATACTAGCTCTTTCTGAACAGCTGAAAATTTAAGATATTTGGTCACCGTATCATTTTTTAAAAGTACCCAATTATTTTTTTTTCCCAATTAAGGGGACCAATCAACCTAACCTGCACATCTTTGGGTTGTGGGGGTGAAACCCACACAAACACTGAGAATGTGCAAACTCCATACGGACAGTGACCCAGGGCTGGGATTCGAGCCCGGGTCCTCAGTGCCGCAGTCCCAGTGCTAACCACTATGCCACATGCCGTCTCTAGTCATCTTATCATTGACCCTGGTAACTTCCTGACCGAGGATATAGTCCCGTTTGCCTCATTATTTCCTGATTTCCCTGTCACGTTTCTCAACTAGTGGCATGCATAGTTTTCCCATCGTAACAATTGGAAGATTATAGTTAGGATATCTACAATCTTCTCTCCTATTTCCTTTTAATAATTCTAGAATGGAAAACATCTGGGGCGAGATTCTCCAACCCCCCGCCGGGTTGGAGAATCGCCGGGGGCCGGCGTGAATCCCGCCCCCCGCCGGTTGCCGAATTCTCCGGCACCGGATATTCGGCGGGGGCGGGAATCGCGCCGCGCCGGTTGGCGGGCATCCCCCCGCGATTCTCCGGCCCGAGTGGGCTGAAGTCCCGCTGCTAAAATGCCTGTCCCGCCGGCGTACAAGGCGGCGCGGGCGGGGTCCTGGGGGGGGCGCGGGCGATCTGGCCCCGGGCGGTGCCCCCACGGTGGCCTGGCCTGCGATCGGGGCCCACCAACCCGTGGGCGGGCCTGTGCCGCGGGGGCACTCATTTCCTTCCGCCTTCACCACGGTCTCCACCATGGCGGAGGTGGAAGAGACTCCCTCCACTGCGCATGCGCGGGAATGCCGTCAGCGGCCGCTAACGCTCCCGCGCATGCGCCGCCCGGAGACGTCATTTCCGCGCCAGCTGGCGGGGCAGCAAAGGCCTTTTCCGCTAGCTGGCGGGGTGGAAATTCGTCCGGCGCGGGCCTAGCCCCTTAAGGTTGGGGCTCGGCCCCCCAAGATGCGGAGCATTCCGCACCTTTGGGACGGCGTGATGCCCGACTGATTTACGCCGTTTTGGGCGCCAGTCGGCGGACATCGCGCTGATACCGGAGAATTTCGCCCAAGGTCCTGGAGATTTGTTACTCATTTCCAACATTTTCTTCAATGCTGTTTTGTTTAGGTTTATTTTGAATCTCTGTCCCCGATTCAGTATTAGTTTCCTTGGGATGTCTGGCATGCTGACCTCTTGCTCCTTTTAGAGCCCTGTAGCGCAGAAGGAGGCTTTGCGGCTCAGCACGTCTGCACCGATCCTCTGAAAGACCACCCTACCTAGGCCAATTCCCTGCTTTATCCCCGTAACCCCACCTAATCTACACATCCCTGGACACTTGAGGGATGCCCATAGGCTGCTTTTCCCCTTTGAGGGGGAGAGCTGACTGGTGGTGGTTTAACCTGAGGATTGCCACATCTCAGACAAGGGGCAAGGTTGAAAGGGCTTCATGAATAACCTTAATCGGAACGGAAATTGAACCCGCGCTGCTGGCCTCGCTCTGCATCACGAACCAGCGGTCTAGCCAACTGTGCTAAAATGACAATTGCTTTAAGGGCCACAGGCAATGGGCTTATTTAGCTATTTTGGACGCCCAATTGTATCCTTTCTTAAATTATCCAAACCAGACTCTCGGTCATTTTTTAGACTTTTATTTCATTTAAGTGAGCTACACTTGAACTGCCAATCATTTTCTTTCACTTCTCACTAGCTGTTGTTAACCCCCAAGTTCGCATAAAAAATTTTTTTTAAAAAAAAATCCCAACCTATTCTTTAAACCCCCATACCGCCAATTGTACCTTCCTTATTTTCATGCCCAACTTCCAAGTGCCTTGGGCAATGCTGAGAGATTTACTTGCTCTTATTTTAGAAGCATCTTCACATGTACAGGATTTCATCTGATAAGCTTTTCTCTGGATGGTTTGGTTGTTAATGTTTGCTTAGAAAAATAATGTAACTTAATTCCGCTGTACTTCGTGCATAACCTTAATCAGTTTTATTTAATGAAAAAATTGGTGTCTTCCAGCTATGCGTTCTAAGGCTAACATTTTTTTAAAAATATCTAGCTTCCACATATAGTGGAGATATACTTTTCTAGCAATGCAGAGCTTTCTTTCAGCTACGCAGCATTGGCATGAAATCCAGACTCACATTCACACAGGCAATTGCATTATGAAGCTCTTTCTCCGAGAGTTAATGTGCCTCACGATCCCATTCTGTTTTCACAAGAATCCCTACAGTGCAGAAGGAGGCCATTTGGCCAATCGAGTCTGCGCATACCCTTTGAACGAGCACTGTACCTAGGCACAATCCCCACTCTAGCTCTGTATCCCCCACCCAACCCTTGGACACCAAGGGGAAATTTAGCATGGCCAATCCACCTAACCTGCACATCTGTGGACTGTGGGTAGAAACAGGAGCACCCGAGGAAACCCACACAGACACTGGGAGAACGTGCAACTTCCACACAGGCAGTCACCCGAGGTCCGAGTCGAACCCGGGTCCCTGGTGCTGTAAGGCAGCAGTGTTAAACACAGTGGCTCCAATGATCCTTTTGGGTTATGTGGTCTGGGCCGAAAAGTTCGCTTCATACAAAATGTGGTCATGTGTAGGTGCACACCCGATGGGCTGAAGGGCCTCTTTTGTACTGCTGTCCTGTTTTCTGTCATTCTGTTAACAAAGCCTCTTGATTAATCAGGTGGGCTACATTCAGCTCCTAATAATTAATTATTAGGCTTAATTGTTTTCACCTACATCACCAACACCACACCCCAACCACCTCTGACCATTTGTTCTGTTGCTTTACTCTCTTTCTTCACTCATTCTGACATGATGTGACTCCCCATTTCCTAACTTGCACAATATAATTTTATCCTATTTATAGTTACTGCCTTTGTAATACTACCTCCAATCCTCGGTTCATAGGCATAGGTTTTTGAACAAAGTATATTTTCCGTTATGTACACAGGATATGATATATAAGAGAAGGGCACACACACACAAATCACAAAGGGGGAAAAAAAGTAACAACGCGAGAGAAATACAAAATCAAATAAAGTAACTGGTAGGGTATTATGCACCCGCTCAACAGCAGCAACTCTGTACACTTGGCAAAATTATTTATACACATAAGTAAGCATCTGTTTGTGTGGAGGGGGAGGGTGTAGATATACATTTGGATGCTGGAGAGACAATTGCGGAGGGCAATACTCGAATGGGTCTGATATACATTTGGATGCTGGAGAGACAATTGCGGAGGGCAATACTCGAATGGGTCTGGTGCCGTTGTTGTCCCTTGCTTCTCCCAGACGGATTTTGCTGCCCTTGTCGTCTCGTGCTCACTTCTGCTTCAACCGGCCCTCCCGACTTCTGCCTGTATTCTCCTTTTTCTCTGTTCCTGTGGATGCCAAGTTAGTTAACGTTTCCTTGCGCCCCCACCCCCACAACCTCCCAGGCTCTCCTCAATTGTTCCCTGACTCTTCCCCCTCCCCTGTGGTTCGCCTTTCCTTCCTCTTAGATTTAGCTGGTCCCCCCCACCCCCTCCCGGTCTATCTCTCCCTCTCATGCTTTGGCTACTTTGCCCTGGTTCTTGGGCTACCTGCCTATTCTTCTGCTAGTGTGTTGGCCACAAACAGGTCACGGAACAATTGCCGTCGTCTGACCCTCGGATGGCGAATTTGATTTTCTCCATTTGGAGAGATTCCGAGAGGTCAGACAGCCAGTCTGCAGCTTTGGGTGGTGCTGCTGACCGCCAGCCGAACAGGATTCTATGGCGGTGATCAGGGAGGCAAAGGTAAGGGCATCTGCCCTCCTCTCCAGGAATAGATCTGGCTGGTCTGAAACCCCGAAGACCACCACTTTCGGGGTTTTCCCTCTTTTTGAAGACGGCCACTGGTGCTAGGTCAAACTCTATGGTTGTTGATAGAAGTATAGCATCTTGTCCAAGTGGTGTCTTTCTAATTGACAATCCCTAGACAGTTGAACTGTGGGCTTTGGGGAAAGAGAGGGCCATTGCCAAGATTGACTTCACCCTTATCCAATATCCATGCATTGCTTTGCAGAGAGACATTGGGTAACAACCAGGAGCAGAAACCCATCAAGCCTGCAGTTTGAGGCTGACAATACTGCTGAGATCGACAAACTGAGTTCAGACCAACAATTGAACCTAAGATCATCCTGCTCTATATAGTTCTATCATGTTATCCAGTGAGTTAAGGCGCAATTAACATTTATTGTAACCTTAGTAAGGTGCTTGTAACTATTTTCCTCTATACTTTTTTTCCTATATCCTTTACAGTGAACTTATGCAGAAATATAGAGCAGTCAAAATTCTGCAATAGATTCCAGGGAAAGGGTCTTTATTTAAGTCAGTTGATTTGAGTGTTAATGCTTGGAAATGTCATCTCAACGGTGACTTTCCTCTTGCTCTGGAGGTTCAGTGAATGGCATTGTTTTGTTACCAGCTAACCTTTGTCTGATGCTTTTCATTTAAACAGTGCCTTCTTTCTCCAGGTAAGGTAAAAGTCACATTTTAACTATTTCTGCCAGGCCTGATGAGAGCAGCAATAGGTCAGCTAGCTGTTTTGCGTCCCTCCCAATTTTTCCTAGTCAGTGAAAAGCGGACCCAATGTAGTCCATTTCCTGTCCAGTGAGAACAGTTGGAACAAAAGCTTCAAATGATTTTTTGTCCTGTTTCATGCGGTAATTCCATCATCAATGGACTAAACTGACTCTTGACTGGTGCAGTGTAAACTTTCCTTTTGGAATCAAAATTAAATTAATTTGTGACCTTGAAGTATCTGTAAAGTAATGAAATGGAGTAACTCGCTCATTATTTCATGCACTTTGGGTTTGTCTGAAAGTTAACAACCTGCCACATTGCAAAAGTTTATCTTAATGGTTATCACTCAAAGTGCCCTTCTACACTAGGGTGATGAGGCTTTGTGTAATTCGAGGGCTGGTTTAGCTCAGTGGGCTAGACAGCTGGTTTGTGATGCAGAGCAAGGCCAGCAGCATGGGTTCAATTCCTGTACCAGCTGAGAATTCTGAATTCTCCCGCCGTGTACCCGAATAGGTGCCGGAATGTGGCGACCAGGGGCTTTTCACCGTAACTTCATTGCAGTGTTAATGTAAGCCTACTTGTGACAATCAAAAGATTAGATTATCAAAGAGTAATGACTTCTTATACCAATTTCCCTATCTGCTGCAAATCTTGTTCTAGATTGGAGAACGTTTGGAGCCTTTTTAAAGATTGAGGATCTTGCATCTTGTACTTTGTGCATCTTCCTACACAAACTTGAATCTAAATTCAATTGAGTTTTTATTTTATAGATGTCTCAGATTAGGAACAGCCCCTCGAGTCTGTCCCGCCATTCAATGATATGGCTGATATGTGACCTAACTCCATGCCCCTGCCTTTGACCCATATCCCCTATCTCCAATTTAAAATTATCAACTGATCTAGCTTCAACTGCTGTTTGTGGGAGAGAGTTCCAAACCTCCTGGGGTGACACGGTAGCACAGTGGTTAGCACTGTTGCTTCACAGCGCCATGGACCCAGGTTCGATTCCCGGCTTGCGTCACTCTCTCTGCGGACTCTGCACGTTCTCTCCGTGCCTGCATGGGTTCCCTCTGGGTGCTCCAGTTTCCTTCCACAAGCCCCGAAAGACATGAATTGGACATTCTGAATTCTCCCTCTACCCGAACAGGTGCCATAGTGTGGTGACTAGGGAATTTTCACAGCAACTTCATTGCAGTGTTAATGTAAGCCTACTTGTGACACCAATAAAGAGAGAGAAGGAGCTCCAGGGACCCGGGTTCAATTCCAGCCTTGGGTGACTGGAGTTTGTACTTTCTCCCTGTGTCTGCATGGGTTTCCTCCGGGTGCTCCAGTTTCCTCCCACCATCCAAAGATGTGCAGGTTAGGTGGGTTGGTCATGCTAGAATTGCCCCTTAGTGTCCAAAAGGTTAGGCGGGGTTACTGGGTTATGAGGATATGATGGAGGTAGCTCTTAGAAAGAGCTACTTTCTAAGGGTACACACTCGATTGCCTGAATGGCCTCCTGCACTCTAAATTCATATCATAGAATTTACAGTGCAGAAGGAGACCATTTGGCCCATCGAGTCTGCACCGGCTATTGGAAAGAGCACCCTACTCCAGGTCAACACCTCCACCCTATCCCAGCAACCCCACCCAACACTAAGGGCAATTTTGGACACTAAGGGCAATTTATCATGGCCAATCCACCTAACCTGAACATCTTTGGACTGTGGGAGGAAACCAGAGCACCCGGAGGAAACCCACGCGCACACGGGGAGGATATGCAGACTCCGCACAGATAGTGACCCAAGCCGGAATCGAACCTGGGACCCTGGAGCTGTGAAGCAAATGTGCTATCCACAATGCGTTAAGAAATTCTTCCATTCTCCTGAACGGTCTAGCCTTTTAAGACTCCTCCCTCGCTTTACCCTCTAGTTTTACTATCCCCAGCCAGTGGAGATACAGTACCTACCCTGTCTTTCCCTGTTGATATCTTGAATACTTCAATCAGATCACCCCATGTGGATAGCACAATTGCTTCACAGCTCCAGGGTCCCAGGTTCGATTCCCGGCTTGGGTCACTGTCTGTGCGGAGTCTGCACGTCCTCCCCGTGTGTGCGTGGGTTTCCTCCGGGTGCTCCTGTTTCCTCCCACAGTCCAAAGATGTGCAGGTTAGGTGGATTGGCCATGATAAATTGCCCTTCGTGTCCAAAATTGCCCTTAGTGTTGGGTGGGGTTACTGGGTTATGGGGATAGGGTGGAGGTGTGGGCTTGGGTAGGGTGCTCTTTCCAAGAGCCGGTGCAGACTCGATGGGCCGAATGGCCTCCTTCTGCACTGTAAATTCTATGAAATAACTGTCTAAATTCCAGCGAAAACAGGTCTAATCAAAGTATCATTTTTGTAAACCAGCGTTGCATGGGCAAAATATCCTTCCTCCGGTGATGCCCAGAACTGCTCGGAGACTGTCAAGTGGGGTCTAACCAGGGTGTTGTATAGCTGAACTGAAAGCAGAGTTTCAGGTTATGCCTCTGATTTGATGTTTCAAATTATCTCGTGGTTGATGCCCTGGATAAAATCACACTGCTTTCTTGAATGTAGAATGAGTAATCCTGGGTGACTTGCAAAATGGGTGAGGAAGAGATGGAGAGATTATTATTACCAAAAAAAGGTTTCGGAATTTTTCAAATGCTGTTGTTGTATTAATTAAGGCCAGCAACTTTAAATACCTTTTTAAAATATTTTCTAGCCAACACGAACTAAAGAACAATGATATCAAAGCAACCAAGTTGGAATATATTAGACCTATAAGTCTTACAATAATAGTTAAAGATCATTGTAAATTAATTTATTTTTTGCAGATCTACCTTCACATGTTGGTCTAGATGCTCCAGTGCAGGTATCTGTTAACCAAATGTTTTGAATCCTGTAGCACTTTTTTTTGTTTTCTTTCATAAACATTTGATTTGTCTGAAATATTAATGGGACACAACTTCTGTTTTATTTTTAAGGTGAGCAAAATGATGAAAACCTGAAAGTGGCGACTTTCACTCCGAAACCAGCCGACGGAACTGCTAAAGAAAATCAATCACAGACTAGCTCTACAGAGACCAGAAACATAACGGTAGCAAACACTGCTTGCTCGGAAGCAAAGCCTGACAAAGGAATTGTCATAGCCAAACATAATGCCAAGCTTGGGAAAAGGCGAAGCAAAATAAAAGCTGCAACCTCACCCATAAAGTCTAACCTTAAATGTGCCGATTCGAGCAATAATGCCAAGCTTAGGAAAAGGCGAAGCAAAATAAAAGCTGCAACCTCACCCATAAAGTCTAACCTTAAATGTGCCAATTTGAGCAATAATTCACAATCTGGAGAGAAAATATCGCCACAATCCGAGAAACCATCTTGCAAAGTGCCTGATCAGGATGCTAGTAGAGTGCAGTCAGGGAAGGAGTCCAAACTGGGTCCCAGAAAAGTACAAAAAAGAACAAAAGGTGTTTGGGATGAAAAGGCTTTTGTGAAAGGCAATTTTGAAAAGAAGTGCAGTACTTTGGTAGTTAGACTGAATCGAGTGGCTGTGAATGGGGACAATAAAGGGTCAGGCATTTCCTGCACCAGGAAGATCAAAGAGGCTCAAATACCAATAAGGAAGAAGGATAATGGCGCATTGAGGCCAACGAGAAGCACGTCTAAAGTACTCCATCTTCGTAGTTCAATTGTGCGGTTAAAATTTCAGAAACCAAGACAAACTGTTCCAAGCAGAAACATAGTGCTGAAATCGGTCGTTGCTACAAGAAAGCCTTTATTAATGCACAATTCCCCACGACTGGATCAGAAAATGACCAAACCCCCCTCCTGCAGAAAACGTCAAGGGAAAGAGTACCCAAATTTAGTGGGCAAACGTATTAAACATCTGTATGAGGAAAAGGATAAATCTGAGTCCTGGTATAAAGGTGTAGTGGTCAAAGTACATGAAAAGCACCAAAATCCTTTAAAGACTGTGTATGAAGTTAAATATGACAGTGAACCTGACTGGCAGTACTACCTTGAACTCTTGCAGGATTATGAAAATGGGTGGCTAAGGGTTGATGACTGACTTGTGAAACTATTATAGCACTGTGCTATGGTCTTTGTTTCAGCGCGTATAACGGCCGTCTCAAAAACCTGTGACTGGCGAATGTAAAATAGAACTGTAGATGCCAATCCAGGGGCAGTAATTCATCAGGTCTTAGTTCAATTTGCAGGGAAAAATATGCTGTAGGTCTTATTTTCTTTTTGCTGTGAAGTGCCCTTTAAATATTTTGTGTGGTAAAGACCAATTTGTGGCAGCCTATGTGAGGACTTTTGGCTTGTTGCACAGTTATAAGGGAATATCATCCCAAAAGCAGATGATATTGAGTGCTATGATTTCACCTACATCTGGAAATGTTCAAAGGAAATGGGAAGCTGGTGATGTTCCTTTTAGAGTTAAATGAAAGATTGATGTCTCTGTTCCAAACAATTTAATCTAAGAAAGGGCTAGTACTACATCTCATCCTATTGCAATTCCTGAGCTAAGGATCAATCTTTTCTAGATGAAATTGTTTTGCACTATTTTCCTCCTGTTTTAATTTACTCTTCTGAAGATGCTGGCTCTTTTGGGGCACATTCCATGCGCCGGCAACTGCCTTCGGCGCTCGACTGAGTGACCATTCTTCACATGCTAGCCAATCTGAGTGTTGGGATGTTTCGCGATGGGGAACCTTACAGCTGAGTCCTGCTGCTGATGGATGTCCGCACTTGGTACTTCCCAGTTGAAATTGCTGGGTAGCCATTCAGAATCGTCGCCCTGGATCGTCTTTTCCTATCGCCGAGATCGGTTGGAGGCCCCCTTGACCGTTTCCCCAGTGGAAATGCGCTAACTCAGGACTTCTATGATTTATAATTTAACAGATGGTGTGCAGCGAAGAGAAGAACTTGTAATCATTGAGTATTTTCTGGCAATGTTTATATCACAGCCATTCAAATTCAGTTCAGCAATCCAGATATGCAAGTTTGATGAATAGAATTGGTTTAAAAGTTTCAAATTACTAGCACAATTGTTAACTCCTTCCTGCCTCACCCATACACGATACATTTGCATCACACAAGTGGCGAGGTGGATGCTAGCAGAGTTTTAAATTATGCTTCAATGCAAAACGTGGTGGTTCTTGACCTCTGGTGAAGTATTTCATCAAGAATTGATGACTGGCATGTTTCGTTTCAATAAGTTAGCAAGTTGAAACCAATTTTTTGGGCAGTGATTCCACAAACATCACTGGAGTTTGTGGCATTGCAGTAAGTTGTTTTTTTTCTCCTCCCAATGTACTGATACTTTGATATGCAATGTATGTTTTTTTTAATCTTTCTCCCTCCACCCAAAGAAAGCTTGTATTTATAATGCATTCATCCTGTGAACTCTTGGGTCAAATGTGTTCCTCTAAATTGTTGCTGGTGTACAGACTTGAGAAGAATTGGGGCATTGATAACTGTAGTGTTTTATATGTACTTTTTTGTAATAAATATAAAACTTAACTAGTTAAGTTAAAGATGTTACTGTTACATTTTCATACTTCAGTTGATTTTGAAATACTACATTTGAAAACCGGTTAATGTTGCAAACTCTGTATCCTTTTGTATAAAGATTTGAAACCACTTTGAATTCGTCTTTCACTTTTTTTTTTGTGTGGTGCACATAAGTAAAGAATGAGATTAGCTCGATGTGCAGTGCAGGGGAACAGTTATTGTTTTAGATGATTGGACAAATGGTGATGAGCTCCGCATGAGGTTTAGTGAATCTCCAGGAATCGATGCTGAACAGTTTACTACTGCAGAACCGGCTTACTGATGCTGGAAGCTATAGGACCTTGAAGCAGGTGGATGGCTAGATTTGAGAAACAATATAGAGCATACATTATAAATGCCTTTTTGTTTCGAAGTGTTGTCACTGTTGTTGAGCCAACTCTCTCAAAAGGGGTATTTACATTTTTACCTCACTGTTGTAGGAAATTGTGGCAGTGAATTTGTGCATGGTCCAATCCCACAAACAGCAATGAAATAGATGAACAGATTACCTGCCCTGTGCGTCAGGTGAGGAATAACTATCATGGGATCTTTTAAGGCCATTTGAGAGGCCTGTCAGGGCCTCAACTTAAGACTGGAAGCAACTCCATTCTGCATTAGTCTAGCAAGCTTTAAACTCACAACCCTGTGACTTGGAAAGGAGAATGATACTGCCAAACATGGAAGACACCAGAGGGGAGGTGGGATGACCAGCAGAACTACAGCAAATTGCAACTGAGAGCCTGAAGCTTTTAATAAGGATTGACCTGCCAGATGGTCATTTCATTTGTGCCTATTCTCTTTACATGCCATCAAATTTCGCACTGTCACAAACTTCTACCTAATTTGTGAGTGCTGCCAACATAAAAACGCCCAAAAGTTGAAAACATAATTCTGGCATCCTTTTGATCTTTGAGAAAGCCATGCTTAGGTCATATTTTCCGACTACTTTTGATGGTCTTATCTGCAATTATTTCTCAACATCCTCATTTTCACTCTCAATCGGTGCTTCACCCACTGGCACATTTTCTGTCTCGCTGGCTGCTTCCTGGGTGGCTCTGAGTTGTTAGCACCAGTAAGACGGCACTTGTTGGAAATTGTGGATCAGGATGTTCTCCAGTGTTTGGAGTTCTGACCTACTCCCAAGACACCCTTTTGTGACTGAAGTACAGAAGAGCTTACCTAGTCACGCACACTGACCTTTCTTGAATGCTTGAAAGCAATCATTGCTCACTAAGCACCTGAAGCTGAGAATATGTATAATGGAACATGATCACCTTTCTGTTGCCAGCTTTGTAATCTTGTCATTGGTTAGGGGCTGTTGACGCCTGTGATGTCTATGGTCTTTTCTGGTGGCGTTTTAAGTGATGCTGCCCTTGGTTGCTTTCCACGTGCAGTGTTACGTCTCCAGCTTTTCTGTGGGAGATGAGACAATGTTCTCGGGCCTGAATGGTATGAGCATTTGCCTTTTAAGGGTGGCGTAGTGGTTAGCACTGCATCATGGCGTCGAGGTCCCAGGTGCGATCCTGGTTCTGGGCCACTCTCTGTGTGGAGTTTGCACATTCTACCTGTGTTTGCATGGGTTTCACCCCCTCAACCCAAAGATGTGCAGGGTAGGTGGATTGACCACACTAAATTGCCCCTTAATGGAAAAAATGAATTGGGTACTCTTAAATTTATTTTTAAAAATGAAGACATCTCATTCTGATGAAAGGATTTGTTACATTGCTACTAGAAATTACGACGTGCCTGTGAAGAATAGCTAGAGCCTTTGCAGCTAGCTCAAAAGGAGTTGATGGCATGGCTAATATGGTGCCTGTGTTTTTTTCTGACTATCATTTGTATGAGTTTCCCTGATACCTAGGCACTGAAAGAAAAAATGAATAAAAGGAAATGGGTGGTATGAGTGGTCGAAGATATGTATTGACGACAGTACCCAGATTTACCAAAGCCAACCCTTGTGCGATCATTGAACCTCTTTCCAGGATCTTAGATTCTGGATATTGGGAGTTGCACTGCCTTTGTCCAATAATGTTGCTGTTCTGGCCCGCACATCCAGCAAGAGGACCTTTTACACATATATCTGGGGTTACTTATGCCCCTTGGGCTGATGCTACTCTTGGATGTTGCTCTGTAGAAAGATGTGTACTGCCTTGAATGGTCGTTGCAGTTTCAATACTGCAAATCTGAATTTCCACATCCAGCGGTAGCAAATCTGTCAGCAATGGTATTAAAACGCCTGTGGAGGAACTTGCAATGGGTTAGCAGTGAAGTCACGTAGTCTCACCAATGAGAGACTGCCCACTACATCAAGACAATCCTTCCTTTAAGTCTTGTTTCTGTTTTCTCCGCTATTGCTCACAGGAAGGAAAATAACTTTTGGTGCTTTTGAATGTAAGTTTCATTTTGCTAAACTAGAAATTGCTGAACTTGCATTGAGAACCGTCAAATTTTGGAAACTGGACCGCCTATTAATCTTTATTAGGGTCACAAGTAGGCTTACACTGCATGAAGTGCACTGCACACTACGGTGCCTGTTCGGGTACATTGAGAGAATTCAGAAATGTCCAATTCACCTAATGGCACATCTTTCAAGGCTTGTGGGAGGAAACCCACGCAGACACTGGGAGAACTTGCAGACTGCACAGTGACCCAAGCTGGGAATCGAACCTGGGGCCTTGGTGCTGTGAAGCAACCATGCTAATTGTCGGGCTGCTTTTTCTTACCCCTTGAAAACTATTCAGCCTGAGCCTGATTTTGGTAATTTCCCTGAAAAGTTATCTAGTGTGAGCCAGAATCTGGTGGTGTGATTTTTATTGCCTCTTCATGGGCCATTCTGGTAACCGGCAGCAACAGCCTTTGTCTTTGATGCCTCTTGTCCCTAATAGTTTTGGACATGAAGCTTTTTCGAAACTCTGCAAATGTGAACAGATGAGAAAAGTACACTTCTTCTGTTAAACCCAAACTCAACCAACCCAGAATGGAATGCTACAGAACAACTTAATCAAATGCATTCTTTGCCGAGAAGATTGGTGTCTGAGTTAGTAGTAATAACATGAATGCATGAATGGCTATGGAGGTTAGCTTGAGTAAAGCAAGTGTACTAATGGAGTAAAAGATATTATTGTTCTGCAAACCCAAAACACTTAAATATAGCCGCATTAACCACCAATGGGCCGAGCTTAAGAAGAGCTCCAGACCCCAACATCTATCTTTGGTGGCTGTGCTTTCCTTCAGCCAGTGGGATCTATTTCTCAACTAGAAAGTTCTTTCTCTCGGAACCAGCATCTATGATTTAATCCCATGGAGATAGGACAGCAAAGCTGTAAACGTCCCTGAAAAAGGTTATCCTTGGTGGAGGGATTTACAATTTGTATTTGATGTTAAACTGAGTTGCACATGACCGTATTTCTTATTCCTTTCTCTATTATCAAAATAATGACAATTGTGTTCTTTGTTCTCCCTTACCACTTGTGATTTGGTACATTTTAAAAATTACAGCAGTGACTACAATTCAAAAGTACTTCATTGGCTGTAAACTCTTCAGGCAACCTGAGATTACAAACTGGTCTGTTCTAGGAACTCGAGTCTTTTATGTCTCCCCACCAAGTCACCTTGAGCCAATAAAACTAGATGACCTGAACAAACAGCTTGTACTTCAAGCATTTGAAGCAGAGGACGTGGAGGAAGCCTCTCAACCCTTCCCCTTGTTCTGCACCTCAAGTCCATTTTTTTCCCTTTGCTCCAGTGCTCCCTGATTACTTCAAAAGGGATCATCTCAGTCATCAAAAATTCCAGTTGTCGTAACATCTACAGCCTCTCAAAGACTGCAAGAGCAGAGGAATCTGAACAGGAGCAGTATCCTTAGCAACTTGAGGACAAATCATTACCATTTTCCCAACTGGTGAATCTTCAAAAAATGAACCATTGTTCTTATACAATGAAAATATTTTGAACCACAGTGATATGGTATTTTAAAAACTGAATTGCTAAATTTAATTACTTGATCTCATTGAAGATAGAATAAAGGAACCATACAGCACAAAAAAAGCCCTTCAGCCCATTGCATCTGCGCCGGTCAAAAACAGTCACCTATCCTTCTAATTCCATTTTCCAGCACTTGGCCCATAGCCTTGAATGCCCTGGGATCGCAAGTGCACATTTAAATACTTCTTAAATGTTATGATGGTCTCTGCCTCCTCCCCCCTTTCAGGCAGTGAATTCCATACTCCCACCACGCACTGGGTAAAAAGGGTTTTTCCTCACATCCCCTCATAACCACCTTCCCCGTCTCTTGAATCTATGCCCCTGGTCATTGACCCCTCCACCAAGGGGATAAGTTTGTTTCTGTCTATGCCTCTCATAATTTTATACATCTCAATCATATCTGCTCTCAATGTCCTCTGCTCCAAGGAAAACAATCCAAGTCTATCCAATCTCGCTTCATAGCTAAAGCTCTCCAGCCCAGGCAACATCCTGGTAAATCTCTGCACCCTTTCCAGTGCTATCACATCCCTCCTGTAATGTGGATTCTAGAATTGCACACAATACTCTAGCTGTGGCTTAACCAACGTTTTATGCAGTAACAACATAACCTCCCTACTCTTAAACTCTGGCTCGGCTAATAAAAGCAAGTATACCATATGCTTTTTTAACCATTTATCCACCTGCTCTGCTACCTTAAGAGTCCAGTGTGCATGCACACCAAGATCCCTCTTCCCAGGGTCCTGCTGTTTGTCATGCCTTGCTTTGTCCTGCCCCAGTGCATCGCCAAGTTCTTCTGCACCAATGCCAAGAATAGTTGCGTCATTTGAATTTGTATTATTTTTGGAATGGTTTCACTTCCTTCCCCCACCCCATGATTCGGTGACTCAATTCTGTGAAATTTGAGTTATATCCATCACAAAGTGATTTGATTCCTGCTCTGTTAGCTAACGCAGAATGTGGTCTTACAATTTGTTGCAATTTCACCACCTCCCCTTCCATATTAAGAAACGGGAGGGGGGGGTGGGCGGTGGAATCAATGTTTCTCATGCTGCTCACAATTAGTAATGCTTCCAGCAAAGTGCAATTGCAGAAATCAGATGTGTTCGCTGTGTGTGGCTTTGGTATCCCTCTGACGCTAACTAGACATAAAAACTGGACTTTGGTGAGATTTTAGTGATTTTCCAATATCTATGGAGGAAGAAGGTGTAAGACAAATTTGCACCCTGACAAAATCATTGACTTTGTAATTGTTACCTTGACATAACAATATATTTGCCCATATACCTCCCATGTAGTAGCGATCACTAGGTTTACTGAAGACAAAATGTTTGTTTTTAAATAATTACATTGATCCAAATTCTAGATTAATTCGTTCCATACCTTTCAGAATTATTCCATACTCGAGCTGTTCTGCTCTATGTTTGGACTTACTTCCGTGACCAAGATGCTAATCCTGTTTAGCTCCAATTTTAAGAGTCGGCTGCAACCCTTTAAACACCTGTAACAATGCTCGCAAGGCCCAGCTTCAAGTTGAGGAGCGAGGCAAAGACATGCAGCAAGAATTAAATGGAAACGGCGCCGAGGGCCCAGGTTCGATCCCGGCCCCGGGTCACGTCCGTGTGGACTTTGCACATTCTCCCCGTATCCTCGTGGGGCTCACCCCCACAACCCAAAGATGTGCAGGGTAGGTGGATTGGCCACGCTGAATTGCCCTAAATTGGAAATGGTTTTTTAAAATTAAATGGAAAATAAACACCATTGGGCATGAGTCATCAGATAGGTGACGAAGAATATGACCGTAGGTTTGTTGGCCGCTGAAATAAAAGGCAGCTGCCCTAACGTCGGGGTGGCAACCTTTTTTTCTATTCATAAAAGGGATTTATTTCCCAGCATTTGTTGCCCATCCCTAAATGTCTTTGAACTGAATGGGCTTGCTAGGCATTTCCAAGTCAACCACATTGCTGTGGATCTGGAGTCATATGGGTTAGAAAGATAAGGATGTCAGATTTCCTTCCCGCAAGGGCATTATTGAACCAGATGGAATTTTACGGCAATCGGCAAAGGTAGAGATGGTTTAATTCCAGATTTTTAGTGAATTCGAATTTCACCATCTGATTTGAACCCATGTGCCCAGGAGCATTATCCTGGGTCTCTGGATTACTAGTCCAGTGACAATGCCACTACGCAATAGGCTTCCCTCTTCTTGGTAGCAACTTGTTTTTGCAATGGAGTGACATTTACAGTCAGCCACATATTGGAAATGGGTTATTCGCATAAGACTAAATCCTAACAGTGCCTTTCCCTGAAGGATGTTAGCAAACCAATTTGGTTTTTATGGTAGCCTGGCATACCACTTTCATTTTTTGTGTGCCCACAGACAACCAGATTCATTGGATTCAATTCCACATCTTGCAATTTTAAGTCATGAGCTCTGAAAAGCTAACCCAATGTTTTCGCCACCACATGATTACCAAATGAACTTCTAGCAAATGCTGAAAAAGACTTCATTAATGCAGCACGGTGTTAAGCACTGCTGCCTCAGCGCCAAGGACCCAGGTTCAATTCCAGCCTTCGGTGACTGGAGTTTGCATTTTCTCCCCGTGTCTGCATGGATTTCCTCCGATTTCCTCCCACAGTGTAAAGATGTGTGGGTTAGGTGGATTAGCCGTGCTAAATTGTTCCTCAGTGTCCAGGGATGGACTTGGCTGGTGTGCTCTTTCGGAGGGTCGGTGCAGACTTGATTGGCCAAATGGCATCCTTCTGCACTGTAGGGATTCTATGAATACCCTTGCCCATCTCTTCTACTCCGCAAATCGCTTCAAAGAACTAAATTAAAAGACTTGATGTTTTAAACCGTCAACCACCAAAATTATCTCCATTCTTAAGTTAAATCCAATACCCGTGCCAAACTTCTAACCATTCTCCAAGTTCATTTAACCGTTGGATCAAGTTAAGTAGAACATCTATTATAATGAAATGCTTTTTTATTGTAATTGATTGTTGAGTACTAATAATCCTTCAATGTCTTTATGGCTCAAATGTCACTGAAAATCACTACTTTGCATCATAAAAAAACTTTGAATTTCCTTGCTGAATGCACCAGTTGATTATATTTTTCAAAAGCATTCTTTCCCCCGAATAATCCATTCATGAATCGAACAATGCCCCAGTGTATTTCTGGTACATTTTGCAGCTCTTTGACAAATCTTTTTCAGTGTTTCTTTTGTCAGATCGTGCCTCTAAAACCTGTTTAACCTTCTGCCACCAGTCATTTCATTCCAATCTCTTTTCATCTTTAGCTGGCTCGCAGAGCATATTGACTTGGCTTCGATACTGGCATTGTAAAAGTGTTCAAGCCCACCCTGGCTTAGAAGTAAACAGTCTTGGGTTTGGGAATTCACTGAATGATTCGGCTGAAATTGAGCTCCTGTGCGCCGGTAGCACAAACCAGTGCAGAAAATTGGGTTTGGTCTCCCTACACTGGCTTTCCATTTCCATTACAATTCTCTTCCCCGTACCTAGTGGTGCGCTGAGGCAGATCTTTGTCCGTTGCTAGTAATTTCTGGAACACAAAAAGATCACTAGTCTATCACAGAGACTGAGAGCTTGAGGGATACCACTCCACATTGAGCGTGGCTGACCAGGAAACTCTACCACTCTTACTGCCAGCCATTGGCATGTTTGGAAAGATTTTGCAGGTTGACACACTCAACCTGTTTGGTCACATTATGAACGCACCTTCCTTGGCCATCCGGTCCTGAGATGGGGCTCGAACCCGAAGGTTCTGACTCAGAGGCAAGGATGTTACCCATTGTGCCACAGGGCTTCACATTGTTTGTACTTACCTCACATTTTTGATGGACATGAGCTGTAAGTACAGAGGGCTTCCACAGCTCTGGGTCATGGATGTGTCCTTGATATAGGCCTTCAAAAGAGCTTGCTAAAGAAAAGCAATGGAAGTTATTTTATGATCTATCCTTTCCATAATTATGGGGAGATTGATTAGGCAAGACGTAGGGGGAGGCAGTGGTGTAGTAATATTGTCATTGGGCTAGTAATCCAGAGTCTCATTAAACAAGGGTCCAGGGCCAGAATTATCGCCACCCATTCCCTGCCTGTGATGTACGGCCGCACTGCAGCCCAAATTAAACCAGTAAGCCACACTGAGTGTGCCTTAGAGCTGATTTGATATGGCATCGTGCCATAGAACACGACACCATGAATAGGGAGTTGGGTCGGATTCCCGAACGGGTCAGGAATCAACCACACATGATCGATAAAAGAATTGTTTGTTCAAAGTTTTTTTTGAGAATTGTTATCTCCCAAGTGCTGATTGCAGATATGCCGCATCCAAGTCGATTGGTGACTGCGCTTTTGAGTGCAAGACTCGATAATAACTTTAGCCCTGGTATAAATCAGGTGAAAGAATTGAATTTAATCAAATCCGATGACAAACTTCAAAATGTGTTTTCAGATGTGGGCACAGAAAGGGAATGACTGCTGTCAGGTAAAGTGCAACAGCCATGTTATAACCCCCCCCCCCCCCCCCCCAAATATACACACACACACCCTCCTCACCCCACCCATCCCCGCGCCCCACAGGCCAACATAAGGCTTCTAACCAAATCCTACCAAAAAGGTCATGAGAGAAGAGGCAAAAGATACCAGTGTAAAATGACCTTCAATAGTAATGGAGTGACATGGGATGACATTTCCTGGCCGTTCCCGCCGATGGAAGATCCCGCCGGTGGGAACAGCCGGGAACACTTTGGTCCCGCTGGTGGCGCCCCCCACTGCAGGTTTGGAGCTGCGGAGGATGCAAATAATGGGGAACCCCGTTGACAGCAGCGGGATCAGAAGATGACGGGCTGTCTCCGCCAGGTGCAAAACACACTGCGGGGGGTTGAGGGGGGGGGGGGGGGGGGGGGGCGAGGGAGGTGCGCCTATGGGTATCTGTCTCCCAAAGTCAAGTGAGTTACGGAGATCTGCCCAGCTACTACAATAATTATGTTAATCAGAATTATTTGGAAAACTGGCAAAATGCAAACTTTGGTAGGGGAACAGATGGCGCAGACTATTTCTCAAACGCTAAGTTAGAGAGTGTAGATGTACACAGGGAGCTGGGTGTCCGCGTCAGAAGTCACTGGAAATTAACACGCAGGTCAGTAAGCAATTAGGAAGGCAAATGGTACGTTAGCCTTTACCGCAAGATGATTTGAGTACAGCAGCAGTGAGGTCTTCCTTCGATTGTATAGGACCTTGGTTAGACCACATCTGGAGTAAGGTGCACAGTTTTGGTCCCCTTACCTTAGGAAGGATATTATTGCCACAGCAGGAGCGCAACAAAGGTTCAGCAGACTTATTCGGGGGGCTGGCGGGATTGTCCTATGAAGAGAGTTTGGGGAAACTGGGCTTGTACCCTCTAGAGTTTCGAAGAATGAGAGGTGGTATAATTGAAACCTACAAAATACTTAGACGGAATAGACAGGGTAGATGGAGATAAGATGTTTCCCTTGGTGGGGGGGGGGGGGGGGTCTAGAACCAGGGGAAACAATTTCAAAATAAGGGGGAAGGCACTTTGGAACGAGTTGAACAACAATTTTTTACAACGTTGTGAACCACTGGAATTCTCTATCCCCTGGGCTGTGAGTGTGTTTAAAGCAGATTGATAGGTTTCTAAATACCAATGAAATAAAGCGATATGTAGATAGTGTGGGATAAAGACATTGAAGTGGATGATCAGCCTTGATCATATTGAACGATGGAGCAGGCTCGATGGGCTGAATGGCCTCCTCCTGCTCCATTGTAACTACTAACAAAAAGTATGGCCAGAATGCATTTTTGACTAGTGATTTGTTAGAATTACTTTAAGAAAGTACACACAGCCATTTACACGTACATTTACATACATACATATACACACACATATGTAGATGGTGTGATTTGTCATCATTCAATGAATGTTTAATCATAGAATCCTTACAGTACAGAAGGAGGCCATTCAGCTCATCGAGACTGCACCAACTCTTCAAATGAGCACTCCACCCATGTCCACCACCGTCCCCCCCCTATCCCTGCAACCCCATAACTTAACGTTCAACGTGGACCCTGAGAGGCAATTTATCATGCCCAGTCCACCTACCCCCGTACATAAAATTTACAGTACAGAAGGAGGGCATTTGGCCCATCGAGTCTGCACCGGCCCTTGGAAAGAGCACCCCACTTAGGCCGCACACCTCCACCCTATCCCTGCAACCCAGTGACCCCACCTAACCTTTTTTGGATACGAACGGCAATTTATCACCTAACCTGCACATCTTTGGACTGTGCGAGGAAACCGGAGCACCCGGAGGAAACCCGCGCAGACACGGGGAGAATGTGCAGACTCCGCACAGACAGTGACCCAAGCCGAGAATTGAACCTGGGATCTTGGCGCTGCGAAGCGGCCGTGCTAACCACTGTGCCACTGTGCTGCCCATGCATTTAGGGGTTACCATTATCTGATCATGGATGGAGATTTGTTTCAGCTGAATAAAGGATGAATGCCTAAAGGCTATACAATACATGGGTGTGAAGAAGATTCGACAGCGTCACAGTGTTAAAGTGGTTACCCATGCCTTGGGTTATGTTACACTGGACGTCACTGCATCCTCTGGAATGTAAACAAGACATGTACATGACAACCTTAATGTCACAGCCAAGTCTCTGTCCATGTCACCCTCCCACTAAAGTTGGATGGAAATTTGGGATTCATTGAAGCCGTGTCCTACATTGGGGAAGTGAATCTACGAGGAGCTGAAGGTTTCACAACCAGAGCACATAAACCAAACCACTATGGAAGTGCATCTTCTGCAACGTGGATCAAAAGTTCAGCATTGAAGATGGAGTATGCCTCCCCCTTTCCACATGCAGGGTTGCTTTTGTTTTAGAAGGGCTCACTCTGTCAAGCTCTGTCGCCTGAGGAAGGAGCTGCGCTCCGAAAGCTAGTGATTCAAAACAAACCTGTTGGACTTTAACCTGGTGTTGTCAGACTTCTTACTGAAGCCAATTTAAGACAGATACGAGGTGAAGTTTCTTTTCCTCTCCGGGAGTTGGGAATCTCCGAAACGCTCTTCCTCAAAAGGCAGTGGAAGCAGAGTCTTTGAATGTTTCAAGGCAGAGCTAGCTAGGTTCTTGATCAGCAAGAGGGTGAAACGTTGGGTGGGATTTTCCGCACCCTCCCGCTTGTTTTCGGCAGGCGGGAATGGCAGCGGGAGCGGAGAATTGGGGTGGGGTGAGAGAGTTCCCATAATGACTTTCACGCTAATGGGACTTCCCCGCTCGATTGACCCCGCCAGTGACATAATTGGGTTCCCGCCAAGCAGTGACAGGAACTCTATTTAAATATGTTCTCACATCATTAGGTTGCTTCCGTGCTGTATCGTCCCCCCACATTCTGATTACCCACCTACCGATGTGACGTCACGTCAGTGGGGTTTACAACAGGTCTGGACCAATAGATGCCCTTGTAAAGAGACAAAAACAGAAAATACTGGACAATCTCAGCAGTTCTGACAGCATCTGTGGGGCGAGAAGGAAACTTTGACAAAGAGTCATCCAGACTCTAAAAAGTCAGCTCTCTTCTCTCTCCTCAGATGCTGTGAGACCTGCTGAGGTTGTCCAGTATTTTCTGTTTGAGATTCCAGTATCCGCAGCCATTTTCACTTATTCCTTGTAAATAGAACCCGCCAGCAACACACAGGGAAGACCAGCCTCCATGGGGACTCTTGCACTCCTCGTTCACATTGCCCCCAGCAGGTAGTATATTTTTATCTCAGTTAGACATTTAAAAAATGGCGCCCCAATCTCTTGAAGGCCAAGGTTGCAGGTGAGGTGGGCTCGTTCACAACCTGCCCTGCCAGTGTGACATTGCGGGACCTGCCTCCTGCATTCTTTTCAGATAAAACAGCGAAAAATTACGGCAGGAAAATCTGGCTGCGGAGCTGGTGGACAGCACACCCCTCTCCCCAAACAAAACGACAATTAGTTTAAAAAAAAGGAAAAATCTTCCCATTATCCAGGGCAGGGGGGGGGGGGAATGTGGCGTTTAGGTGACAATCAGGCCAGCCACGATCTTATTCAATCGTGGAGCAGGCTCGAGCGGCCTACTCCCACTCCTAATTCGTACATTCGTAATTAGAATTGGCAGCATGGTAGCACAGTGGTTAGCACTGTTCCTTCATAGCGCCAGCATCCCGGGTTCGATTCCCTGCTTGGGTCACTGTCGGTGCGGAGTCTGCACGTTCTCCCCGTGTCTGCGTGGGTTTCCTCCGGGCGCTCCGGTTTCCTCCCACAATTCCCGAAAGACGTGCTGGTTAGGTGAATTGGACATTCCGAATTCTCCCTCTGTGTACCTGAACAGGCGCCGGAGTGTGGCAACTAGGGGATTTTCACTGTAACTTCATTGCAGTGTTAATGTAAGCCTACCTGTGACACTAATAAATAAAGATTATTAAAGACAAAATAACAATATTGTAAAAGAAGGGGTTCACTGCAATTCAGTGATTACCAAAAAGATGATGAATCAAATAAATTAGAAGATTAAAAAACTATTTGCAAGAGCAGTTGAGAGTAAATGGACAAAGTCAAAGTAAAGTGGGTTTCTCATGTCCAAAGTCAACTTGAGAATGATCCACCCTGTTCAGTTTGTATAAAGAAATAATTTTGGGTTTTTTTCAGCGGCACCCATAAGAGTCCACAGTAATGTTCCTCAGCCCCACAGAGGTTCCAAAGAAGACAGAATAATATAAGCAGTGTATTAGCCAAAAACGTTAGAAACTAGCTGCTCACCAAATATCAGATTGATATGACATTCGGCTTAAAAAAAGGAAGTGAAAGAGGAAATGAAGCAACTTTGGCTAAAAATGACCACTAATGTGTAATAAAAAAAAGAGGAAGCGTAGAAATATAATTTCAGATTGTTCCTTGCGTCACCCACGTTTTGGTTAACTCTTAAACTTGACGCTTCAAACCTACCCTTGGCCAACATCCCCCATTCTATCCTCCATAAATTTGAAGTCATTCAAAACCCTCATGCCTGTGCCCTTGCTCGAGCCAAGTCATGTTCATCTATCACTCCTGCTCACTGACTTATAGTGGCTCCCAGTCAGGGACAGTACTCATCCGTGTCTCCATGGCATCACCTCAGTCATCCCTTCCAGCCCCACAACCCTCAAGAGATATCTGCACTAACCCTAACCCGAATTCTGACCTCTTGAGCGTCACTGGTCTTCGACCTCGCTGCATCACTGGCCTTCCATTGCCAAGGCCATGAGATCTAGAATTTAGTCCCCTAAACCTCTCCATGTCTCTACAACTTTTCTCACCTTTCAAAGCTGTTCCTTAAAATCTACCCCTTTAGCCGTCTACCCTGATTATTACCTCCGTGACCTGATGTCATATCTTGCTTCATAACACTCCAGACAAGTGCCTAGGGATATTGTTTAAGGTGTGATGCAAACGTAAGTTGTTCTTGTTGATTTGCGTGGTTCTGCTGGTTTCTATTCTTCGTACGCTCCCCAACACAAATGATACTTCTGGTTGGAAAGGTGGAAAACCCAAATCAAGGACTTCTCAATCTCAATTCTCAGTGTAGTCCAGTGTTTAACCAACAACAACCATGGGATTGGATTGGATTGGATTTGTTTATTGCCACACGTACCGAGGTACAGTGAAAAGTATTGTTCTGCGTACAGTCCAGGCAGATCATTCCGTACATTAAAAAAAAACATAGGGCATACATTTTTTAAAAAAATTTAGAGTATCCAATTTTTTTTTCCCAATTAAGAGGCAATTTAGCGTGGCCAATCCACCTCCCCTACATCTTTTGGGTTGTGGGTGTAAGACCCAAGAAGACACGGGGAGAATGTGCAAACCCCACAGGGACAGGGACCCAGGGCCGCGATCGAACCTGGGACCTCGGCTACATAGGGCATACATAAATGCAAAAAGTAAATGCATAGACACAGGCATTGGGTGAAGCATACAGAGTGTAGTACTACTCAGTAGAGAAGATGTGTGAAGAGATCAGTTCAGTCCATAAGAGGGTCATTCAGGAGTCTGGTAACAGTGGGCAAGAAGCTGTTTTTGAATCTTAATAATAATCTTTAGTATTGTCACAAGTAGGCTTACATTAACACCGCAAAGAAGTTACTGTGAAAATCCCCTAGTTGCCACACTATGGCGCCTGTTCGGGTACACAGAAGGAGAATCCAGAATGTCCAATTCACCTTACAGCACGTCTTTCGGGACTTGCGGGAGGAAACCGGAGCACCCGCAAGAAACCCACACAGACACGGGGAGAACGTGCAGACTCCGCACAGACAGTGACCCAAGCGGGAATTGAACCCGGGACCCTGGTGCTGTGAAGCAACAGTGCTAACCACTGTGCTATCGGATATGTTAGTGCGGTTAAGGGGCTGTTTAGCATAGGGCTAAATCGCTGGCTTTGAAAGCAGACCAAGGCAGACCAGCAGCATGGTTCAATTCCCGTAACAGCCTCCCCGAACAGGTGCCAGAATGTGGCGACTAGGGGCTTTTCACAGTAACTTCATTTGAAGCCTACTTGTGACAATAAGCGATTTTCATTTCATTTCATTTTCATTTCATTTGTGAATTTTCCTTCCTCCCCACAAGTACACAACCACAAGAGGCAGCAGTGAGCAGGTTACCTGTCCTGCATGTACACTTGACGCCAATGCCCCCTATGTACGTGCTTTTGGTGTAAAATCACAGAGGTGTACTTCTTCAATGTTCGAGCGGCTAGCAAACAAGAGGACTGAAGATGGATTTTTTTTTACAAGAAAGATACGGCCAGACGCGTAAATAGGCAGTATACCCACTGGTCAGGATATTACACTGGAACCTGCTGGAGAGAGCTGCACAGGAGAGTCCACGACAGGACAGAAGAGTACTAATGTTAGCGCTGTAGCCTCGGTGACAACTGACAAAGAGTTTTGGCAAGTGCAAGTACAAAAGGGCGGCACAGTGGTTAGCACCGCTGCCTCACAGCTCCAGGGACCCGGGTTCAATTCCGACTCGGGTGACTGTCTGTGTGGAGTTTGCACATTCTCCCCAGTGTCTGCGTGGGTTTCCTCCGGGTGCTCCGGTTTCCTCCCACAGTCCAAAGATGTGCAGGTTATGTGGATTGGCTATGCTAAATTGCCCCCTAGTGTCCAAAAGGTTAGGTGGGGTTCTGGGTTACGGGGATAGGGTGGAGGTGTGGGCTTAAGTTCGGCGTTCTTTCCAAGGGCCGGTGCAGACTCGATGGGTTGAATGCCCCCCCCCCCCCCCCCCCCCCTGCACTGTAGCGATTCTATGATCAGTTGCCAATGGCGAACCTAACCCCCTACCCCAATGTGGCACGTGTGCCCTGGATTCCAATCCTGTTTAGGATTTTAATAAAGCTCTTGCCAACACCACACTCGGCACTCTTAACACTGTTCCTTACAGGTGGGGGCGTTGTGCCAGCGGCGGATAGATGAGATTAGGTGTGACGGATGGTAAAATGGGCCTTTGCACTTTGCAACTCAGCGGAATTCACAGCACTTCCAAGCAAGTAGCTTTCAGTTGATTCTTCCCATCAGCCGAGCTTACAAAGAAAAAGAAGTAGAATTCCACTTGGAGCCTTGTCACATTTCAATGAAATCAATTTCAACTCGCCCAAGTGGAAGTCTGCTCCCCTCACCCCACCCCAACCCACCCCTCCCATCAGGGACACTGGCTTGTTTTTTCATGGAAAGAAAAATCGAGTGGTTTCCACAACGCTGCTGCTTCACACTGCTGGTTGTACCCCCTTGGGGGAGGGGGGATTGAAAAATTCACTATGGGTTTTCATTGGAAGTCTATGCGTACAGCTTTGTCGAAAATATTCCATTCAACTCGTTTTGACTCCGCAGGACTGTGGCGATCGGATTGACTCGCAGAATGGGACGGTTCTGTCATTTCAACATCATCAGGTTTATGAACGCGACTGTAGGCGATGGCGGTGAGGTGCCTGCTTCGATTCCAAACTTTAATCTCTGGAATGAAGAGCATTCATTTACCCTTAATGTCATTGCTAACAACAGTGCGGCAGCTGGGACCGCTTACTTCGCAGTAATTACTGCATTATCTTCTGACACGAGGCAGAATACCATTGGGCGTTTTAACCAAGCTAGGTATCAAGGGAGGGGATGATTCATTAAGACGGCAAAATCCGGTGGGAATATCATTGTCATGACACCAGTGGAAAAAGAAGTGTTTGGTGCCACTCTCTGAGCTAAATGACTCTAGCATATCTATCAAATTAGCCTTGCAACCAAAAGAGCCACGTACATTCAAACAAAGACTTTTTATAGCATGGTTCACAACAGACATCTCACTGTGCCTTTCTTTGAAGTACTTTTGAAGTTACTTCATGATTTTATTGCAGTGCTGCACGGTGGGGCAGCTGAGGACACAGGTTCGATCCCCGGGTCACTGTCCGTGTGAGGAGTTTGCACATTCTCCCCGTGTCTGCGTGGGTCTCACCCCCACAACACAAAGATGAGCAGGCTGGGTGGATTGGCCACACTAAATTGCCCCTTAATTTTTGGGGGAAAAAATCGGGTACTCTAAATAAATTTTTTTTTTACATGGTTGTATCGCAGAAGGTGAGGGAACCCATTATCAACAATTGTGCCCAATGTGTTTTTTTTAATAAATTTAGAGTACGCAATTCATTTTTCCAATTAAGGGGCAATTTAGCATAGCTAATCTATCTACCCTGCACATCTTTGGGTTGTGGGGGTGAGACCCACGCAGAGACGGGGAGAATGTGCAAACTCCACACGGACAGTGACCCAGAGCCGGGATTGAACCTGAGACCTCAGCGCCGTGAGGCAGCGGTGCTAACCACTGCGCCACCGTGCTGCCCTAGTTGTGCCCACTGTGTTATCAAATTAATCAGGGAACCTGACCCAAGGCAACAATATTTTACTAAACAATCCTTCCTTGTTCGAGTGTTGGAGAATTAAGCATCTCTGGAAACCGTTCTGCATTTAATATGCGAGTGCGCCCAAGTTATTCCATATGGAACTTGGTATGAATTACCTGCTCACTAGCACCAACGAGTACCTATCATGGGAATAACTCTGACAATTAGTGTTGCCCTTAAATCCTTTTGAACCTGTTTTGTAAGATTTCTCTCTTGCTGCAGTAGCTTTGCCTCCTTGCTGTCAGTGTCTTTACGGTTTTTTTATTTCATTATTTATTTCATTAATTTCTCCCGAGGGCACAAATCCTGTGCAAGGCAATGGGTGTGAAGTGTCCTCAAGTTGACATTCTTTAGGTGTGAGTCCAGAGCAAGAGTGTCGACAAGCCACTTGGCCAAGAGAGGGATCATGGGGAAGGTGGTTTAAAGATAGGTAACTCTATCCTTGACCCTTTTGCCTGCCCGACTCCTGCAATTTAAACTAATATTTGTAATTTACCATTGCATACCACTGATTATCCACAAGTTCCACCTCTCAAGATTCCTCTTCCCTAGGCTGAGAAGTGCAGAATAAAGGGTTAATGGTTACATTAATTAGACAATGACGTCAATGATGATGCGAGTGTGACACCAGAGTCACATGACCAAGAGACTCCAAGGGGACAAGACACAAACGAGCCGGTGCCCAGAGAATAATAGACTTACCATTAGGTCTTGGACGTAAACAGCCCTGAATAAACAGTTTCAAGAAAACCTAGATACAGACAATCTCCAGGACGCTCCGAATAAGAGGAACTTACTGTGTTGGAAGGCCAAACAAGTTAAGGGCAACAAGCCAAACTCTGGTGACAACACAAAATGACGTGGCGGCCCAAATCATAAAGCCCAGGTTTCGCTGTTGGTCTTTCTCCATGATATTAGGGATTAGCTTTGTGCCTCTTCAATGCATCCCTCTAGCCTCACTGAATGCTCCCCCTGTTTCTTGGTGACCAAAATCGGTCACAATAATCAAAGTATGCCATTGTACACTTGGATCATGGCTCCCTTTACTTTAAAGACAACATTTCTGACTATAAGGTTCGGTATTCTATCGGTTTTGTTGACTGCTTGGAGATTGTCAGCATAGACTCTACCCAGGCGTCCAAGGTCTCATTTTTACTTCACTCTGAGTTCTTTCAATGTTATCCGTGGAGTACATGTGTGCTGTACTTTTCCACCTTAGAATCATAGAATCCCTGCCATGCAGAAGGAGGCCATTCGGCCCATCGGGTCTGCACCGACCCTTCGAAAGCGCACCCTACCTTGGCCCAATTTCCCACCCTATTCCTGCAACCCCATCCAAAGGGGCAATTTATCATGGCCAATCCACCTAACCTGCACATCTTTGGACTGTGGGAGGAAACCCACGCAGACACGGGGAGAACATGCAAACTCCACACAGACAGTCACCCGAGGTCAGAATCGAATCCGGGACCCTGCCGCTGTAATGCGGCAGTGCTAACCACCGTACCGCAGATGTGAGTGTGATGTAGTTAGCCAAAGTGTACAAATTTGTAGGTTTATTGTATTAAAAAAGAAACGTCTATTTTCCACTTTCCCTGCAAGCTAAGTAAGTTGTGTTCTTGTTTCTGGGTGAATTGAAGACCTTGGGGACAGTAAGGATCATCCATTTCGCATCTGAGTGGAGCTGCGTCTGGGCCAGACTGGGTAGAGTTGGGAGGCTCTCTTGCCTGGAGGACATCAGTGAATCAGATGGGTTTTCTTTATGACAATGCTACAGCTTTTACTGACAATTAGTAATGTTCGACTCAGGGGCTGGAGTAGGCCATTCAGCCCTTCGAGTCTGATCTGCCATTCGTTGAGATCATGGCTGACCTGGTTTGTGGTCTCATCTATACTTTCGTGTCTATCCCCCCGTAACTCTCAAATCCCAGGTCCATCAACAATCAAATCTCCTGTTGACAGCCAAAAACTACGAGATGTATTGAATTTTTACAAACTGCCAAACTGGGATTTGAACTCACAGTGACTTGGTCGCTCACTCAATAGGCTAACCACGAGTCTGCTGTAACCATGCCCCTGTTTATCCAATGGTGTTGCTCTATCTGCACAAGACACACATGCATGCAAAACCAAATAAGGTTTGTGACAATCCTTGAAAGGTGCATTGTTCTGAAGTGAACGTTGAACATTCTGAAGACATGCAAAACCACGGAGCGGTTCTACCCAAAGAAGCAGGAACAAGATCATTGATGGCCCCTCGGGTTTAGTCCGACATTCAATAAGATATGTGCCTTTTTTTTTTACCTCAACTTGCTCTCCCGCCCTGTCCCGAAATTTCTCGATTCCTTGGCGTTCAGAACTCGATCGCCGTCTTGAGCATACTCAATGAATCTCTAGGGTAGAAAGTTGCAAAGATTCACATCTCTATGAAAAGATTTCTCCTCATCACAACAATGAATGACCAGCCCCTTATGAGATGGGTATTATTGTTGAGGAAGTGCAGTGAAATTAATGTCTGGTATCATTATTAAATAATATTACATCAGGACACTAAATATCCATTGTGGGTAAATAGAATCACATTTTCTCTTTCACAGGAACCTTGCATTTGTAGTTTACCATTTGATTTAATTCGCTTTTCAATGTTTTTTTTAAGAGTTCGCCCTTCCTGTTGCAGCCATGGCCTTAATGAATGGTGAAGCAGTCACGAGGGGCCGAGTGGCCTACCCCCATCCCTAATTCATATGTCCCCATGCCCGGACAGTGCGAACTCTAGCTAGTTTGCAAATCCACAAACATTAACAACCCTCTCGAACCTGGTCCATCGACTATTTGGTCTGTGTCTGAGTGGGAAGTCTCAGTCGGCTATTTGACAGCGGAGGGCATCAGTACTGCACCCGATCCTATCCACGAGCTGCATTCAGAGTCACAGGGGGTGGAATCTCCGTCCAGTAACGCGGAGCCGCGAATCGCAATCGGCCGGCGCATTTCCAAAGGTGCAACACTGGGTTGATAGTTGTGCCGTTGACTGGGGGTGGGGGGGGTCGTCTGCCAGAGCCGGGGGAGTAGTGGGGAGGGTGACCAGGAGTCGGGCCGAGGGTTCGGTGTCTACTTCCGAGACCGGGGTGTCCGGGTAGGGACCGCCATAGTCGCGGCCTGCAAGGCAGCCATCTGTCTGCGTACTCCGCCAACTTACCGCTGTGACCCGTAAATGTGCAGAGCACCACCAGCCATCTGGGATCCCCCCCCCTCTCCGCCGGGTGTCCCCCCCACCCACCACAGGCCATCCCCCCACATGCCACCCCCCCTAGGAACCCTCAGACCCCAGCCAACCCATCAACAGGAAGGGCGAGATTCAGCACAGCCAGTTGCCCATCAGCGCCTGGCACTCCTCATTGCACCCATCCGAGGTTACCCGTTGCGGTCGTGGCTGGTGACGCCTATCCGGAGGCCCGAGACCGACGCGGAAACCCGTTTTAACGATGCCCATGCAGCGACCGGGAGCGTCATCAAGTAGTGCATCGGCGTCCTCAAGACTGATGACTGGTAAGTAGTTTTTCTTTTCCCTGAGGTGTTATCGTGCGGGGCGCAGTGGTTGCTGAGTGAGAGCTTGCTGAGAAGGGAAGTACATTTTTTAATAGCTTACTGTAGGGAGTTTCCAGTTGGACCCAGTCGGAGTGAGGACAGAGTGACTGCTGGGTAAGTAGTAAAGATTTAAATTGTTTGCGCAGGCCCATAACAGCTGATTGCTGTTCTCGTGTGGGGCGCAGTGGTTGCTGGTTAAGTGTTTTATTTTTACCTGTATTTAAGTTGGGCAGTTTCTAAACCCTAGACACTACACTTGTAGTGTCCCCCACCTCTCCACCTCCGTTAACCTAAGGGGTAGAGTGAATAACAGGTAAGCTCTTCCTTTCTTTCTTTCTTTTTTATCTAGAGGGGATGGCAGGGAAGGCAGTACAATGTTCCTTCTGCAGAATGTTTGAGGTGAGGGACGCCGTCAGCGTCCCTGCTGATTTCATCTGTGGGAAGTGCACCCATCTCCAGCTCCTCAGAAACCGCGTTACGGAACTGGAGCTGGAGCTGGATGAACTTCGGATCATTCGGGAGGCAGAGGCGGTTATAGATAGAAGCTTCAGGGATGTAGTTACTCCGAAGAATAAAGATAGATGGGTGACGGTGAGAGGGGCTGGGAGGAAGCAGTCAGTACAGGGATCCCCTGTGGTCGTTCCCCTTAGTAACAAGTATACCGCTTTGGATACTGTTGGGGGGTAAGCCAGGGGTAAGCCATGGGGTGCAGGTCTCTGGCACAGAGTCTATCCCTGTTGCTCAGAGGGGAAGGGGGGAGAGGAGTAGAGCATTAGTCATTGGAGACTCCATAGTTAGGGGGATAGATAAGAGATTCTGTGGGAACGAGAGAGACTCGCGGTTGGTGTGTTGCCTCCCAGGTGCCAGGGTCCGTGATGTCTCGGATCGTGTTTTCGGGATCCTTAAGGGGGAGGGAGACCAGCCCCAAGTCGTGGTCCACATAGGTACCAACGACATAGGTAGGAAAAGGGATAGGGATGTAAGGCAGGAATTCAGGGAGCTAGGGTGGAAACTTAGATCTTGGAGGTATTATGGGCTGAGGTTAGAAACAGGAAAGTAGAGGTCACCCTGTTAGGGGTTTTCTATAGGCCTCCGAAAAGTTCCAGAGATGTAGAGGAAAGGATTGCAAAGATGATTCTGGATGGGAGTGAAAGCAACAGGGTAGTTGTTATGGGGGACTTTAACTTTCCAAATATTGACCGGAAATGCTATAGTTCAAGTACTTTAGATGGGTCCGTTTTTGTCCAATGTGTGCAGGAAGGTTTCCTGACACAGTATGTAGATAGGCCAACGAGAGGCAAGGCCATATTGGATTTGGTACTGGGTAATGAACCAGGACAGTTGTTAGGTTTGGAGGTAGGTGAGCACTTTGGTGATAGTGACCACAATTCAATTACGTTTACTTTAGTGATGGAAAGGGATAGGTATATACTGCAGGGCAAGAGTTATATCTGGGGGAAAGGCAATTATGATGCAATGATGCAAGACTTATGATGCTTCGGATGGAGAGGAAGACTGCAGGGGATGGGCACAATGGAGCTTGTTCAAGGAACAGCTACTGCGGGTCCTTGATAAGTATGTATAAGTACTTGATAAGTACTTGATAAGTATTTACGGTGGCGGAGAGGGTGCTAGATGGGGACTCTTCTTCCGAGATAGTATGGGCTGAGGTTAGAAACAGGAAAGGAGAGGTCACCCTGTTGGGGGTTTTCTATAGGCCTCCAAATAGTTCTAGGGATGTAGAGGAAAGGATGGCGAAGATGATTCTGGATAGGAGCGAAAGTAACAGGGTAGTTATTATGGGAGACTTTAACTTTCCAAATATTGACTGGAAAAGATATAGTTTGAGTACATTAGATGGGTCGTTTTTTGTACAATGTGTGCAGGAGGGTTTCCTGACACAATATGTTGACAGGCCAACAAGAGGCGAGGCCACTTCGGATTTGGTTTTGGGTAATGAACCAGGCCAGGTGTTGGATTTGGAGGTAGGAGAGCACTTTGGGGACAGTGACCATAATTAGGTGACGTTTACGTTAGTGATGGAAAGAGATAAGTATACACCGCAGGGCAAGAGTTATAGCTGGGGGAAGGGCAATTATGATGCCATTAGACATGACTTGGGGGGGATAGGTTGGCGAAGTAGGCTGCAAGTGTTGGGCACACTGGATAAGTGGAGCTTGTTCAAGGAACAGCTACTGCGTGTTCTGGATAAGTACGTACCGGTCAGGCAGGGAGGAAGGCGTCGAGCGAGGGAACCGTGGTTTACCAAAGAAGTGGAATCTCTTGTTAAGAGGAAGAAGGAGGCCTATGTGAAGATGAGGTGTGAAGTTTCAGTTGGGGGCGATGGATAGTTACAAGGTAGCGAGGAAGGATCTAAAGAGAGAGCTAAGACGAGCAAGGAGAGGACATGAGAAGTATTTGGCAGGTAGGATCAAGGAAAACCCCAAAGCTTTCTATAGGTATGTCAGGAATAAAAGAATGACTAGGGTAAGAGTAGGGCCAGTCAAGGACAGGGATGGGAAGTTGTGTGTGGAGTCTGAAGAGATAGGCGAGATAGTAAATGAATATATTTTGTCAGTATTCACTCAGGAAAATGATAATGTTGTGGAGGAGAATGCTGAGACCCAGGCTAATAGAATAGATGGCATTGAGGTACGTAGGGAAGAGGTGTTGGCAATTCTGGACAGGCTGAAAATAGATAAGTCCCCGGGGCCTGATGGGATTTATCCTAGGATTCTCTGGGAGGCCAGGGAAGAGATTGCTGGACCTTTGGCTTTGATTTTTATGTCATCATTGGCTACAGGAATAGTGCCAGAGTACTGGAGGTTAGCAAATGTGGTCCCTTTGTTCAAAAAGGGGAGTAGAGACAACCCAGGCAACTATAGACCGGTGAGCCTCACGTCTGTTGTGGGTAAAGTCTTGGAGGAGATTATAAGAGACAAGATTTATAATCTTCTAGATAGGAATAATATGATGAGGGATCGTCAACATGGCTTTGTGAAGGGTAGGTCATGCCTCACAAACCTTATAGAATTCTTTGAGAAGGTGACTGAACAGGTAGACGAGGGTAGAGCAGTTGATGTGGTGTATATGGATTTCAATAAAGCGTTTGATAAGGTTCCCCACGGTAGGCTATTGCAGAAAATACGGAGGCTGGGGATTGAGGGTGATTTAGAGATGTGGATCAGAAATTGGCTAGCTGAAAGGAGACAGAGGGTGGTGGTTGATGGGAAATGTTCAGAATGGAGTTCAGTTACAAGTGGCGTACCACAAGGATCTGTTCTGGGGCCGTTGCTGTTTGTCATTTTTATCAATGATCTAGAGGAGGGCGCAGAAGGGTGGGTGAGTAAATTTGCGGACGACACAAAGTCGGTGGTGTTGTCGACAGTGCGGAAGGATGTAGCAGGTTACAGAGGGACATAGATAAGCTGCAGAGCTGGGCTGAGAGGTGGCAAATGGAGTTTAATGTAGAGAAGTGTGAGCTGATTCACTTTGGAAGGAATAACAGGAATGCGGAATATTTGGCTAATGGTAAAGTTCTTGGAAGTGTGGATGAGCAGAGGGATCTAGGTGTCCATGTACATAGATCCCTGAAAGTTGCCACACAGGTTGATAGGGTTGTGAAGAAGGCCTATGGAGTGTTGGCCTTTATTGGTAGAGGGATTGAGTTCCGGAGTCATGAGGTCATGTTGCAGCTGTACAAAACTCTGGTACGGCCGCATTTGGAGTATTGCGTACAGTTCTGGTCACCGCATTATAGGAAGGACGTGGAAGCTTTGGAGCAGGTGCAGAGGAGATTTACCAGGATGTTGCCTGGTATGGAGGGAAAATCTTATGAGGAAAGGCTGATGGACTTGAGGTTGTTTTCGTTGGAGAGAAGAAGGTTAAGAGGAGACTTAATAGAGGCATACAAAATAATCAGGGGGTTAGATAGGGTGGACAGTGAGAGTTTTCTCCCGCGGATGGAAATGGCTAGCACGAGGGGACATAGCTTTAAACTGAGGGGTAATAGAAATAGGACAGAGGCCAGAGGTAGGTTCTTTACGCAAAGAGTGGTGAGGCCGTGGAATGCCCTACCTGCAACAGTAGTGAACTCGCCAACATTGAGGGCATTTAAAAGTTTATTGGATAAGCATATGGATGATAATGGCATAGTGTAGGTTAGATGGCTTTTTGTTTCGGTGCAACATCGTGGGCCGAAGGGCCTGTACTGCGCTGTATCGTTCTATGTTCTATGTTCTATGTACCTGTCAGGCAGGGAGGAAGTGGTCGAGCGAGGGAACCGTGGTTTACTAAAGCAGTCGAAACACTTATCAAGAGGAAGAAGGAGGCTTATGTAAAGATGAGAAATGAAGGTTCAGTTAGGGGACTTGAGAGTTACATGTTAGCTAGGAAGGACCTAAAGAGAGAGCTAAGAAGAGCCAGGAGGGGACATGAGAAGTCTTTGGCAGGTAGGATCAAGGATAACCCTAAAGTTTTCTATAGATATGTCAGGAATAAAAGAATGACTAGGGTAAGAGTGGGGCCAGTCAAGGACAGTAGTGGGAAGTTGTGCGTGGAGTCCGAGGAGATAGGAGAGGTGCTAAATGAATATTTTTCGTCGGTATTCACACAGTAAAAAGACAATGTTGTCGAGGAGAATACTGAGGTTCAGGCTACTAGACTAGAAGGGCTTGAGGTTCATAAGGAGGAGGTGTTAGCAATTCTGGAAAGTGTGAAAATAGTTAAGTCCCCTGGGACGGATGGGATTTATCCTAGGATTCTCTGGGAAGCTAGGGTGGAGATTACTGAGCCTTTGACTTTTATCTTTAAGTCATCTTTGTCTACAGGAATAGTGCCAGAAGACTGGAGGATAGCAAATGTTGTCCCCTTGTTCAAGAAGGGGAGTAGAGACAACCCCGGTAACTATAGACCAGTGAGCCTTACTTCTGTTGTGGGCAACGTCTTGGAAAGGTTTATAAGAGATAGGATGTATAATTATCTGGAAAGAAATAATTTGATTAGAGATAGTCAACACGGTTTTGTGAAGGGTAGCTCATGCCTCACAAACCTTATTGAGTTCTTTGAGAAGGTGACCAAACAGGTGGATGTGGGTAAAGCAGTTGATGTGGTGTATGTGGATTTCAGTAAAGCGTTTGATAATGTTCCCCACAGTAGGCTACTGCAGAAAATACGGAGGCATGGGATTCAGGGTGATTTAGCAGTTTGGATCAGAAATTGGCTGGCTGGAAGAAGACAAAGGGTGGTGGTTGATGGGAAGTGTTCAGACTGGAGTCCAGTTACTAGTGGTGTACCACAAGGATCTGTCTTGGGGCCACTGCTGTTTGTCATTTTTATAAATGACCTGGAGGAGGGCGTAGAAGGATGGGTGAGTAAATTTGCAGATGACACTAAGTCGGTGGAGTTGTGGACAGTGCGGAAGGATGTTACAAGTTACAGAGAGACATAGATAACGTGCAGCGCTGGGCTGAGAGGTGGAAAATGGAGTTTAATGCAGAAAAGTGTGAGGTGATTCTTTTGGAAGGAATAACAGGAAGACAGAGTACTGGGCTAATGGTAAGATTCTTGGCAGTGTGGATGAGCAGAGAGATCTCGCTGTCCATGTATATAGATCCCTGAAAGTTGCCACCCAGGTTGAGAGGATTGTTAAGAAGGCGTACGGTGTGTTAGCTTTTATTGGTAGAGGGATTGAGTTTCGGAGCCATGAGGCCATGTTGCAGCTGAACAAAACTCTGGTGCGGCCGCATTTGGAGTATTGCGTGCAATTCTGGTCGCCGCATTATAAGAAGGATGTGGAAGCATTGGAAAGGGTGCAGAGGAGATTTACCAGAATGTTGCCTGGCATGGAGGGAAGATCTTATGAGCGAAGGCTGAGGGACTTGAAGTTGTTTTAGTTAGAGAGAAGAAGGTTAACAGGTGACTTAATTGAGGCATACAAGATGATCAGAGGATTGGATAGGGTGGACAGTGAGAGCCTTTTTCCTCGGATGGTGATGTCTAGCACGAGGGGACATAGCTTTAAATTGAGGGGAGATAGATAGAGGACAGATGTCAGAGGTAGGTTCTTTACTCAGAGAGTAGAAAGGGCGTGGAATGCCCTGCCTGCAACAGTAGTGGACTCGCCAACATTAAGGGCATTTAAATGGTCATTGGATAAACATATGGATGATAATGGAATAGTGTAGATGGGCTTTAGAGTGGTTTCACAGGTCGGCGCAACATTGAGAGCCGAAGGGCCTGTACTGTGATGTTCTAATGTTCTAATGCTGTACCTGTGCGCTTACTTTCAGTGACTGAAGCATGAGGGTATCAAGGTCTCGCTGAATATCCACCTCTCTCAATTTACACCCATTCAAATAATAATCTGCCTTTCTATTTTTGCTATTGAAGCAGATAACCTCACAATTATGCCCCTATCCGCCCCGCCCCCCAATATTCCCTCATCCACAGCCTTCTGGAGTATAGAATTCCAAAGATTCACAAGCCAGCAAGTATAGGAATTCCTCATCTCCAACCCTGTAAAACATCTATCCTCTCAAATGAAGATTATTACACATTCCAACACAAATATCTCCCATTCCTCTAAACTCCAGAATATGGGCATATTCTACTCATCTCTTCCCCCCTCAGACCATCCTTTTTATTCCAGGAATAAATCTAGTGAACCGTTGTCCAGATTCCTTTCAGGCACACATCCTTCCTCAGGTAAGGAGACCAAAACTGTCCACAATACTCTACAAGTGTAGTCTCATCACAACCTACATAATTATTATTCTCCAACAATTGCAATAAAGGCTAACAGATCATTTGGCTTCCTAACTAGGGCAGCACGGTAGCACAAGTGGCTAGCACTGTGGCTTCACAGCACCGGGGTCCCAGGTTCGATTCCCCCGCTGGGTCACTGTCTGTGAGGAGTCTGCAAGTACCCTCCTGAGTCTGCATGGGTTTTCTCCGGGTGCTCCGGTTTCCTCCCACAGTCTACAAATGTGCAGGTTAGGTGGATTGGCTATGCTAAATTGCCCTTGGTGTCTAAAATGGTTAGAAGTTATTGGGTTACGGGGATAGGGTGAAAGTGAGGGCTTAAGTGGGTTGGTGCAGACTCGATGGGCTGAATGGCCTCCTTCTGCACTGTATGTTCTATGTAACTGGCTTGTGTACCTAGATGCTAACTTTCTAAATGATAAGCTAACTTAGTAATGCTGATATAAACAGCATCGTCTAAATGTTATTTGCTTCCCAGACCTTTTCAACATTAAGTCACAAGATCATTTGAGAAGGGAGGGGGGCCATGGAGGGACGGAGGCACTGAGTCTGCATTTTAAAATAATTCTGTTGCTTAGAAAGGAGCCTATTAAGTACAATTAATTCCAATTAAACAAAGTTCATCTCCAGCAGGGAAATGGCAAGTTAGTCATGGCCACACCAGACAATGACATATTTGCAATAGCAAATCGAGAAATTGAAACACATTTGGAAAAAAAATTAAGAGGGAAATTAAACAAGTGGTTGCTCGCTCTCACCCCCTCGATGTGGAGAAATTGTCCAGGACAACTTTTGGAAATTCAACGGGATTCTGCTCATATCTCTGGAAGCCAATGGAAAGGAATATACAGTTTAACATTAGACTCTCCAAGTGCCAAGCTGAGTAAGTGGCCAGATTCTCAGAGTGAGTCGGTCAACAATCAATTGAGACTGGTTGATGGGGAAACAGTTGTTTCCAATCAGATAGACACGAGATCAATTAACGGCCATTGCATTGGGAGCGGAGAATAAATGGCGGGAGGTTTGAACGCTTCCCTTAACTATTTTCTACTCGGAAACTGTAGGGGAGGAACCGAGGGCACGTTGTGCTATATATGCATTAGTGTACTCCCGTCTTGCTGCATTGGTGAGCGAGTTTCTCAAGACCGTTCCTTGGCCAACTTTAGCAGTGGCTTGATGCTGGTGTGTTGGGTGTTTTTTTTTGGTGCAAAACGTGCAGGTGATCTTTTCGATTGAAGAATAGTTCTCCTTTCCTGCACCCCGGGCCAGGGGAAAGATTAAATATTTTATCTGCTAAATCGGACTAGATTGTTCCAGTCAAGAATGAAAGCTTAGCCAAATATACTAAGCGTATACCCTTGAGAGTATTTGGGTAGAAGTTCACTTTTAGACGTGCGGTTACTTTAAAAAGCAACTTTTGGGAAAAAGCAACTTTTGGGAAATGCATTGTTGATGTCCTTGCAATTGTTCAATTTCACGCTGAAGTCAATTTCCGAAGATATAGCAATGTCGGCGGCTTATTCTAGTAACCCACAGACTTTAATTTCGTGTTTTCTTGGTCAATTACTTTTGTAAGTTGCTCCTGCATTGTAATGCCAGGAAGATTTATTTAAAAACTCGGCAAAATTCTAATTTTTCATTTATTAAAAAAAAAAATGTTGCACCCTTGGTTTTGCCAGTCACGTTTTTCCTTTATACATGTTTCAGTTTTTCTCCATATTTGGGAGGCAATTTTTACTTCCCAACATTGAGCTGGCACCACGCTTAATAATGTGGGCTTTCGTTCTACTCTTTCTGTTAGTGTATAGTTAAAGTGAGACTGGTGTAATGGTGAACTCCCTGGACCAGTAATCCTGAGGCCCCAGGCTCTGGGAACACTGGTTCAAATCCCACCATGGCAGCTGGTGGCATTTGAGCTCCCTCAACAATCCAGTCTTTGTAATGGTGAAAATATTATTGATTTGGTTCACCAACGACCTTTAGGGTAGAGGCAGGAAATCTGCTGTCCTTGCCTGGCCTACATATGACTCCAGCCTCTGTGATTGACCTCTAACTGTTCTCTGCCACAACCTTGGAAGCATCTTAAGTCCCAACAATTAGCGATGGGGAACAAATGTTGGTTTTGCCAGTGATGCTCAAACTTGTGAAAGTGGACAAAATGGCTATGTAGCTCAAGGGCCTATTGGATGAAGAGGTGGAAGAGTCCCTTGAGTACTATTTTAGAACACCGTTCCCAATGAGTGAAGGGGAGCTACACGATGAACAAGTATATTGGCAGTTCTCAGTTGTTTACACTATCCTACTGTCAAGGCTTTGATGGCTACCATGGTGAGGAAACTGCTCATTTCCTTATGAGTTGTTTATCCTTTGGTCTGCTGCGGATATTCAAAATTCAATACCATTTCTTCACTAGTGTCCCATAGTTGTTTGAATGCAATTGGCCTTGATGCTGCTTGGTGGCTGACTTTGTAAATCAAACATTCTGGATTTGGTGTTAACTGCCCGACCTGTGGTATGGTACTGATTTGGGATTTGGCTGTAAATGGGTGGTGTTTCCTTTTCCAGGCAAGTTTGTATTTGGGAGGGTTTCGGCGTTGAAATGTTCCATTTAAACCAAATAGTTATTGGCATAATTTGAAGAATTAAAACTTGAGCTGAGACCACTTGAGATGCACAAATGCCTAGATATGGTTGAACTTCATAGACTTTTTCGAACACTATTCAATGAAGAGAGTACCACTGATTGTGGTAAATGTTTTATTTGGTCTTTGTGCTCCAGCCAACTGCAAATTTTAAGTTTGCGTTGATTTAAATCTTGGCCTGTTGGCCAAGTGTGTTTAAATGTGAGCATGTTTGCAGAGCAGGTGATTCCAAAATTATCCATTATCTAATTTCCATAATCTGGCAAAGTAGAAATGCTGCCTTCGAAACATTAACTATTGGAATTGAAGTTACAAATGCAATTTAAAACCAGTCTTTCAATTGTTTATTGAGGCCCTCCAGTGTTTTTGGTTTTGCTTGGTTCAATGTTAGGAGTGGATGTACAGTTGATGATGCTTATGCATTTTATGGGAGAATGTTCCTACTGTGATCCCTGAAGGTATAATTCAAAAATGCTCACAGGATCATTGTATCAACTATTAGTTTATTGTTATTTCCCTTCATACAATTTCACATTTTTCCCCTTCCTGTACAGTAAGACGAAGTTATTCCAAATACTGGATAGTGACACTCGCAACAAAACAATAAATTTACACCACTGAGGCCATTTGGTCCAACTCTCCTGCATGCTTATTGAGCTGTAACTTCCCATTCTCCGCCAGTGTTTATCTAACTACCTCGTGCATCTGCCAGTTGCCTCAACTGCTATGTGGTCGAACGTTTTATGTTCTAGCAATCTTTGAAAATTTCTTCTGAATTGTTTATTGGTTTTGTAGTCGCTAACCTGTGTAATTCTTAATTTTGTTTTATCCCAAATGTGGCAGCATTGTTGCTGTCTACTGCAAATCTTCTGTATTGACCATCCAGGGTATCGGTGGGGTAATTCACTTTTATTTCTATTCAAAGGTCTACTGAGAATGATTTGCACAGGTTGAGCCAGACTTGAATAAAGCAAATATGAAGTGGCCGTGTGGTGCTAAAATGTATTTTCTTCTGCTTTCCATATATGTGGTTATAGGTAAGTATTTCATGACTCGGGGACTTGTTTGCTTGATATTGCAATTTATTTTCAGAATGTCAAATAGCCTCCAATGAGACTGCAACTAGAAGCTAAATATCAACTAACCCTAATTCACTTTTTTTTTTAAATTTGCGAATAAGGGCTTCCATGTGAATTTTTCATTTGTGTGAAGTTGCGGTGGGGCAGAATCATGTAATTTACAGTGCAGAAGGAGGCCATTCGGCCCATAGAATTTACACTGGCCTTTGAAAGATCATCCTACTTAAGCCCACGTCTTCACCTTATCCCTGTAACCCAGTAACCCCACCTAACCTTTGGACACTTGAGAGGCAATTTGGTGTGGCCAATCCACCTAACTTAGTTGCATACCTTGAAACTTGCATGTCAGCCTTGGGTTTTGGTGATGCGCACTCCTGAGGTAGACGTTTGTGGGTTCAAATTCCACTGCAAGCATTAAAGAACCTTGTCTACCTTTTGTGCTGCAAGCCTTCATTGCAATTCAGACCGACACATTGCAACAGCTTTCTAACAGTGATTGCACTTGTGTTCTGAAATGTCTCTTCTGCAAAGTTATATAGCTCATTAAATTACAAATTGCTGACCATTTAAGGTTTTTATAAATCCTTCAGAAGGTAGGATAGTTTTGGATACACCAGGCATGGGTGAAGAGTAACACACAACTAACTGGGCAGCACGGTAGCAGTGGTTAGCACCACTCCTTCACAGCGCCAGGGTCCCAGGTTCAATTCCCGGCATGGGTCGCTGTTTGTGCGGAGTCTGCACGTTCTCCCCGTGTGTGCGTGGGTTTCCTCTGGGTGCTCCGGTTTCCTCCCACAGTCCAAAGATGTGCAGGTTAGGTGGATTGGCCATGCTAAGTTGCCCCTTAGTGTCCAAAAGGTTAGGTGGGGTTCTGGGTTATGGGGATAGGGTGGGGGTGTGGGCTTGGGTAGGCTGCTCTTTCCAAGAGCCGGTGCAGACTCGATGGGCTGAATGGCCTCCTTCTGCACTGTAAATTCTATGAACTGTACAGTTTTGAGATTCCTGTAACATGAATTTACTTTACTAGTATACATGCAGTAAGCTGTGGGGTAAGTGTTCAATGCATAATCCTATTAGCTTGTTTGTTTTCCATTATTCATTGGCAAGGCCAGCATTGATTGCCCATCCTTAATTTTCCTTGATTGTGGGAGAGCTGCCATTGATGTAGGTACACCTCCAGTGCTAGGGAGAGAGATCCATAATTTTTTGTGCATCAAATTTTTAATTCGAGGTACTTTCAAGAACATGTTTAATCGGCCATAGTTGTCCCACTAATCCAGATCACGTGTGGGCTCAATGGGGGTGGCACGTGACACAGCGGTTAGCACTGGGACTGGCGCTGAGGACCAGGGTTCGAATCCCGGCCTTGGGTCACTGTCCGTGTGGAGTTTGCACATTCACACCCCCACAACCCAAAGATGTGCAGGTTAGGTGGATTGGCCTTGCTTAATTGCCCCTTAATTGGGGGCAAAAATAATTGCTCAAAGAAAGTGTGGGTTCCATGCTTTAATTCCAAGTACTTTAATGTTCAACATGGGGCAGTGACAAAACCCTAAAAACATCTTTTTAATAGGTCCAAGAGACTAATGGGTTACAAACTTGCCTAGTGAGATATCATCTGGATTCTCAACAGCAACAATTCATCAATAATTGGCCTCAACTTGTGTTTCTCACCAGCTTTGGAATTTGAGCTAACTATGAAAGCCAAAATGCAAGTGCTCAGTGTCGGGCAGTTCCATGACCAGTGACTTGAAGGGATGGTGACATATGGGTGGCACGGTAGCACAGTGGTTAGCACTGTTGCTTCACAGCCACACGGTCCCAGGTCTGATTCCCAGCTTGAGTCACTGTCTTGTGTGGAGTCTGCACATCCTCCCTATGGGTTTCCTCCGGGTGCTCCAGTTTCCTCCCACAAGTCCCGAAAGACGTGCTTGTTAGGTGAATTGGACATTCTGAATTCTCCCTCTGTGTACCCGAACAGGCACCGGAATGTGGAGACTCGGATTTTCACAGTAACTTCATCACAGTGTTAATGTAAGCCCACTTGTGGCAATAAAGATTATTGTTTCCAGTTCTGGATTGGGTGTGTGGAACTTTCAGATGGTGGTGTTGCCCGTATGTGCTGCTTATCCTTCTCGATGGTAGTGGTCATGAGTTTGGAAGATAGCTTGGTTCCGACAGTTAACCCTCTAAATATTGCACACTGGTCCTTGGTGATGGAGGGAGGGAATGTTTGTGGATAGGGTGCCAATCATGGGCTGCTTTCCTTGATGGTGTTGAGTTGCTGTTGATGGAGTTGTGCTCATCCAGGCAAGTGGAGAGTATTCCATCACATTGTTGACTTGTGCTGTTTGGAGAGGGGGGGGGGGGGGGGGGGGGGCGGTGCTGAGATAGTTTACCTCAACAACCACAACTGTCATCCGTATGTGCTAATTCTAACTCCAGTGGAGTGTTTCTCCAATTTCCATTGACTCCAGTTTTGCTTGGGCTCCTTGATGCCACACTGTTCCAAACGTCATCCTTACAAACTCATGGATAGGATGGGTATAGAGGGATACGGCACAAGGCAGTGCTGAGGGTTTTGGCCAAGGTCGGTATCATGACTGGTACAGGCTGGGTGGGTTAAAGGGCCTGTTCCTGTGCTCTTCTGTTCTTTGTTCAGTCAAATGTTCTTTTTGTTTATGTTGTGAACCAAGGTTGTAATGTGGTCAGGAATGGAGTGTCCGTGAACAGATGATTGCTCAGCAAGTAATGTGGTCAGGAATGGAGTGTCCGTGAACAGATGATTGCTCAGCAAGTGCTGCATGATTAGTGATGACCCCTCCCATCGCTGGATGGGGGAAGTAACTAGATGGGTTGAATTTGTCCTACGTTTTGTGAATAAGACATAACTGGGCAATTCTCCATGTTACTGGGTCGATGCCAGTGTTGGCATCTGGAACAGCTTGGCTAGGACTGTGGCAATTCCTGGACTGAAAGACTCTACTGTTTCTGAAATATTGTTGGAGCCCATAGACATTTATCCAGTGCCTTCAGATGTATGTTGATGTCATGTGGAGTGAATGGGATTGGCTAATGCTGGGGACCTTCCTGAGATGGATGACCGATTGCTTCTAGCTGAAGATTAAGCTGAAATTAAGTACATTGCCTCTCTTCCTAACTGAAGCAAGGGAAATGCATTTTGGTAGGTCTAACATAGAGATGAAATATACAGTAAATGGCTGAACTCTTTGGAATATAGAAAGTTTGATCTGGGCATACAGGTCCACAGATCTGAGTGGCAACACAAGTGGACAAGGTAGTCAAGAAAGCAAATGGAATGCTTGGATGGGGCATTGAGTATTTGAAAACTGAAGTCATGCAACAGTTGTGTAGAACCTTGGCCGCACTTGGAATATTGCGCACAATTCTGGTCGCCACACTACCAGAAGGATGTGGAGGCTTGGAGAGGGTGCAGAGGAGGTTTACCAGGATGTTGCCTGGTCTGGAGGGTGTTAGCTATGCGGAGAAGCTGAATAGACTTGTACTGTTTTAATTAGAATGACGGAGGTTCAGGGGTGACCTGATAGAGGTCAACAAGATTGAGGGCCATGAATAGAATGGATGGACAGGCACACTTTCCCAGGGTGGAGGGGTCCATCACTAGGAGGCATAGGTTGAAGGTCCATGGGGCAAAATTTAGGAGATGTGTGAGGCAGGTTTTTTACAGTGGTGATTGCCTGGAATGCGTTGCCAGGGGAGGTTGCGGAAGCAGATACATTAACGACATTCAAAAGGTATCTCGACAGATACATGGACAGGATGGGCATAGAGGGATACGGCACTAGGAAGTGCTGAGGGTTTTGGTATGACCGGTACAGGCTTGGAGGGCCGAAGGGCCTGTTCTTGTGCTGTTTTGTCCTTTGTTCTTAAATATGGTTTTGTAGGGTTAAATATACAAAGCAAACAGCAGTGATAACCAAGAGGACACTTTTTCATTTTTAAAAAGGATTTGGGTTTAGCTCTAGTGTGACATTTCTCCCTTCACCAATGCCTGCCAGTCCATATTTGTAGAACTGGAACTGAATGTGTCTAAAGACCAAAGATGTAAGGTCGGCGTACCACAGGCATTCTTGTCTTCTCATCTGCACGGAAGAGGATGTGGTGAGGTCTGGGCTTAACCAATAGCAATTTTGAGCTGATTCTGAGCACACCTTGTCATCCGTTTTTGAGTGCTCTCCTAGCTTGTCTTTGTCATCTTGTCTTGCATTCAACTGACGTGTGGATGCCCTGGCACCTGGCGAGCTCTCTCCACACCCAGCCAGCCATGAGCTAAGATGTGGTTGGAGATTGAGAAAGAAAGGGGCTGAGATGGAAATGATGAAAGCAGGGACCATATTTGGGAAGAGGGGTATTGTAAACTACCCAACAGGTGGTAAATTATAACTTGCAGAAGCACTGACTTAATTGTCTTGTAAATTTGTCAGTTGCACCATTTAATGCATGTCTTTTTTGGTGCTGTGAAGATTAGACCATAAGACCATAAGACATGGGAGCGGAAGTAAGGCCATTCGGCCCATTGAGTCCACTCCTCCATTCAATCATGGCTGATTTCAACTCCATTTACCCGCGCTCTCTCCATGGTCCTTAATTCCTCGAAATCAAGAATTCATCAACTTCTGTCTTAAAGACACTCAACGTCCTGGCCTCCCCCGCCCTCTGTGGCAATGAATTCCACAGACCTACCACTCTCTGGCTGAAGAAATTTCTCCTCATCTCTGTTCTAAAGTGTTCTTTTATTCTAAGGCTGTACCCTGGGTCCTAGTCTCCCCAGCTAATGGAAACAACTTCCCTACATCCACCCTATCTAAGCCATTCATTATCTTGTAAGTTTCTATTAGATCTCCCCTCAACCTCCTAAACTCCAATGACTATAATCCCAGGATCCTCAGACGTTCATCGTATGTTAGGCCTACCATTCCTGGGATCATCCGTGTGAATCTCTGCTGGACCTGCTCCAGTGCCAGTATGTCCTTTCTGAGGTGTGGGGCCCAAAATTGCTCACCGGATTCTAAATGGGTCCTAACTAATGCTTTATAAAGCTTCAGAAGTACATCCCTGCTTTTATATTCCAAGCCTCTTGAGATAAATGACAACATTGCATTTGCTTTCTTAATTACGGACTCAATCTGCAAGTTTACCTTTAGAGAATCCTGGACTAGGACTCCCAAGTCCCTTTGCACTTCAGCATTATTTTGTCACAGTTTAGAAAACTATAATTGGCCTATAATTTTCCATTTTTCTTGTTCCCTCCTTGAACTGTTACGTGACCTTTTCTGATTTTGTTCATGCTGCTTTCTATGGTGCTAATATTGTCTGTTTCTGGACTCTATTGACCCACCCCCTGTGCTGATTTACAGGATCTGTTGGTGGTATGTGCTTCCATCACTTGACTTCACTACTTGCCTCTTACTGGCTCAAGTAATCCTGACTGGTGGTTTGATTTTTCTCCATGTCACCTCCTGAACTCCACAGGAAGACTGCTATCAATATGGCCACGGATGAACCTCCTTGAGCAGCTCTTGGGTCTTATTTTGCGCTCTGATACCAACCCTAAATGCAGGGTTGGAGCGCAAAAGCTATTTCCATTGTAATGCTGGTCATTGACACGAATTCTCCTTTTTCTGCAGCCTATCCTATACTGCATATAATCCTAATCGTCACCATGCTTGTGTAGAACTTGCCGTCTGCCTTTTGGTTTTACTATCTTAGGTTCTCCTGCTAACCCTCATGACTTTTTTGTTTCCCCTCCCATAAGTTGCTTGTGCCTCTTTAGGGTTCATCAGACACTTCAGCAGCAACCCCAAGTACCTCACCTTGTCGATTCTCCCCTTGTGGGAGAGACCAAGGGAATGTGGTTTAAAAGAAATAAGGGACTCCATTTAAGGTGACGAGGGTCAGGGAGTCTTGAGGATTTTGAGACTAGTGGTAGTAGGGTCATTGAATGTCTTTGGAGGCGGTGATAACCTCTGAGCAAGTTGGTGAATAATCCATCAGGGGTAGGTGGGAGTGAGGCCACAATTGGATCAACCATTATAATGGCAGAGAAGGTTTGAGGGACTAAATACCTAATTTATATGCTTGCCTTGACCTCTCCCAGTGTGCTCTCTCCTGAGGGCTAATATTACTTGCCAAGCCCTTTTGGCTACTGCAGTAGTCCCACAGACTGAGCCCCTCGCTGTACCTTCACTTGCAAGTCTAGCCCTTTCCATCCATTCCCTTAGACATGGGTTTCCTCTGTGGCCGTACCTTCCATTGCAGCTTCTGTCCAACCCACTGGGTGAAGTAGCGGCAGGCGGGTCCTTTTAAGTTGAGCAACCATTTTAGCCTTCCTCATTTTGCCTTCCCTTACCTGCTCTGTCTTTCCTTGCTGCTCTGTGCACAACCTTGACTCCATGTTCATGGCCACTGTGACTGACTTTCCATTGCCTTCAAAGAGGGGCACATCTTTCCTTTTTGACCTATTTTGCTTTCGTTCAATCTTTATTTCCTTGGGTTCTTCACCAATCCAGCCCCACTCTTCCAACCCACCATTCCCTGCTCAAATTATCCTCTTCTCTTATCAACCCAAACTTTAAGAACTAAGAACAATACAGCACAGGAACAGACCCTTCGGCCCTCCAAGCCTGCACCGACCATGGTACCTGCCTAAACTAGAACCGTATGCACTTGTGGAGTCCGTATCCTTCCATTCCCACCCTATTCACATATTTGTCTCGATTGTACCTGCTCCCACCACCTCCCCAGGCAGTGGGTTACATATATTTGCCACCTTCAGTGCAAAAAACCCCCCAAAAAAACAACAAAAAAAACTTGCCTCTTACATCTGTTAAACTTTCCCCAATGTGCAAACTTTCCCCAACGTGCAAACCTATGTCCCTTAGTACTTGACTCTCCTACCCTAGGAAAGAGCATAAGTGAGGGGTCTAGTTGGCTTTAACACTATCTAATCTCTTTACATAAATGAAAAATTGTAAATATCATTCTGACCTGCAAATGACTTCCATTTACATGTTTAGAGGAAAGAAAATACTGTAATTCGATGTTGTCAGTTATAGATTATTACTGCAGTCTGCTTTTTTTCCTCTCCCATTTAGGAGGTCTTCTTGGAGCACCAGTAGATGAGGACATTCTCGATCAATTGTTATCGATGAATATTCCAGTCACTATGCACACCCCAGAGGAGCAGACATCGCCTTCCATTGCACCCCTGCCGAGGGCATTGTCCACTCCAGAACCATCATTAACTCAATCTGCTCTGTCTACAGCAAGAGATTATGGAAAGCAAGAGTTGGGTTTAAGTATTGATGACCACAAACGTGGGGCATTGGGAATGAGCACTGCATCGAGAGAAGAAAAACTATCCACTTCTAGCAAACACTTGCTTCATGACTTGGTATCTACACTGCCAACCGAAATGGCATTTAATCACTTTGTTCAAAATATCGTTAACACAAGGGCCAAACCTTTGGATTTGGCATCTACAAAACCTTTCTTACCTGTGTCTTCAGTTTCAACAAAAGTCTCTGGTGAAGATGAGAAGCTAGCTTGGTACAGTGAGGTGACTACTCCTGTATTTCCATTTTCGAGCCAGCCTCCAGTACCTCCTACAAAAGGCAATTTGCAAAATTCATCTACACATGGCTATACCCACCTTGATAAAACAGAGTCACGTACAATGTCTTCAGAAGATGCTGAGTCTAACACTTTCAAATTGTCATCAGTCGAGCAGGCACTCCAAGCTCGGTCACGTTCCATATTGTCCACTATTACAACTCTGCCAGAATTTAGTGCAGAGTCTGATGTCACTGCATATTTGCAAAGTAATGCGACCAGCTTGAATTCTGATCTAGCATCTTTGTGGCCTTCTGGGTCACCCAATAGCTCGCAGGACAGTGGGCAATTGCCAGATGTTTTGGAGGTTGAATACTCCACAGATGCTTCACCTGGGACCAACAGGCCTTCAGATGTTTCAGAAGATGTATACTCAACAGCTTCTGCTGGGACCAATGGGCCTTCAGATGCTGTCTCTGAAGGTGTATACGCCACAGCTGTTTCTGCTGGGATCAGCTGGCCGCCAGATGCCTCTGAAGATGTATACACTACGTCTGCGACCAACTGGCCTTCAGATGTTTCAGAAGATGTATACTCTGTAGCTGCTTCTGCTGGGATCAGCTGGTCCTCAGATGCTGTCTCCGAAGATGTATACTCCACAACTGTTTCACCTGGGACCAACAGGCCTTCAGATGTCTGGGAAGATGTATACTCCACAGCTGCTTCACTTGCTGGGACCAGCTGGTCCCCAGATGTTGTCTCTGATGTTTCCGAAGATGTATACTCGACTGCATACGCCACAGCTGCTTCATTTGCTGGGACCACCTGGTCCCCAGATGTTGTCTCTGATGTTTCAGAAGATGTATACTTGACTGCATCCTCCACAGCTGCTTCACTTGCTGGGACCAGCTGGTCCCCAGATGTTGTCTCTGATGTTTCAGAAGATGTATACTCGACTGCATACTCCACAGCTGCTTCACTTGCTGGGACCACCTGGTCCCCAGATGTTGTCTCTGATGTTTCAGAAGATGTATACTTGACTGCATCCTCCACAGCTGCTTCACTTGCTGGGACCAGCTGGTCCCCAGATGTTGTCTCTGATGTTTCGGAAGATGTATACGTGACTGCATACTCCACAGCTGCTTCACTTGCTGGGACCAGCTGGTCCCCAGATGTTGTCTCTGATGTTTCAGAAGATGTATACTTGACTGCATCCTCCACAGCTGCTTCATTTGCTGGGACCACCTGGTCCCCAGATGTTGTCTCTGATGTTTCGGAAGATGTATACTCGACTGCATCCTCCACAGCTGCTTCATTTGCTGGGACCAGCTGGCCACCAGATGTCTGGGAAGATGTATACTCCACAGCTACCTATTGGCCATCTTTTACCTCTGAGGCAGAACTTTCCGTGGGAGCCTTGCATACAGAGCAAACTACTTTGGATGAAGACATTGCAACTACGAGTGGCTCAGAGTATTTCTCCATCTCTTCACCTACTCCCAACTTTCAGCCCAGTGCTTCGGAAGTGTTGTCACCTGCTCCAAATCTCTTTGAGGATCAGTCCACTTCCTTGGACAGTACCAGCTACCGAGATCCCTTTACCAGTTCACCAGCCAATGGTATCTACTTGAAACCCAATGTGTCCGAGATGCAGATTTCAGTGATGACTGGAGTTGAAACTGAAGCCACCAGTTTTTCAATAGAGTCCAGTGTGACCCTGTCGTCCCGTTCCCATGCTGAACAGCCTAATCCCCTGCTATTGCAGTTTGAAATCCTGGATCGAACCTACATTGACTCTTTGAATGATAGCTCTTCAGAAGCCTACCAGGAGCTAGAGACTGTTGTGAAAGGAACTGTAAGTATCTAGATTCTTTATAGGTCCTTAAATTACTGAACTGTAACGCAAGTTTGCCCCGACACAGTTGAACATGTAAGAGAAGAAAATGGCCTGTCACGAGGTGCCGCCATTTTAGTTGGTGCTTGACCCAGATTGAATCCAGTTGGCTCTGCCTGTAACCAGATGTAACGATACAGATTACAACTTGAGAATAGTGTACTTGCCCACACAATATAGATATCTCTTAGATGGGACATTTGACTTGTCACTTTCCTTTGAATTTGAAGTACTAGTTTGCTCACTTGTCAATACTGCCACTCCCAAGAATCGCACCAATGCTTAATAGGTAGCTCTACGATCTGAGTGGGCTCTTAGTTTCTGTTCTTCAAAAGGGATAAATGTGTGCAAGAGGAAGAAATTGCAAGGTCATGATGGTGGTGGGGGGGGGGGGGAAGAGATACGTAATGGGCAAGTCTTTGAGCCAATATGCAGGAATCTACTGCCAGCCTACCAGAAATTGTTTGGAGGAATGGGTGTCCCACCAGAATCCGATCAAGGTGATCAAGACTCTTCTGGTGTTCTGTTATTCAGCAAGTTAGCATTTTAAAAATATATATTGGCAAATTGCATAGCTGGAAAATTCTTCCTTTTTTTTCTCAGTTGGAGCCTATATTTTATGCTCGCTATGGTGACCGCTTTCTTGGAACCAAGATTCTTAGTTTTGCGTGAGTAGGAATTTCTTTCTTTGGGCGTTTTGTGTTTCTCCTCCAACTTGGATCAATCCAAATGTAAGCGGCCTTCCGCTAGATTGCCTAAAGATGGCATACTTTACTAGAAGATTTGTTCCTTTAATTCCTATGTGAAAGATGTGTGCCCAATATGGATGTTGCTAGTGTGTACAGAAGAAAACTATTTCCCTCCTTAACCTGAACATGACCATCAATATAAATTCAATTAAGCATCTACCTGTTCAGAATCCTATTGGTTCTTGCACACTAGAACAATGAACATTACAGCACAGGCCCTTCGGCCCACCAAGCCTGCTGATCCAGATTCCTTATTGCCCAAACCATCTATATCCCTCTATTCCCCGCCCATTGTGTCTATCAAGGTACATATTAAATGTTGCTATTGTGCCTGCCTCCACTGGCAATGTGTTTCAGGCATCTGCCACCCTCTGCATGAAAACCCCTCCCGCCTTGAACCTGTGCCCCCTTGTAATGGAGTTTTCCACCCTGGGGGGAAAAGCTTCAGATTATTCACCCTGTCTATATCTTGTTGACCTCAATCTGGTCTTTCCAATGAAAACAATCCATTTACTCAAGCTCTCCGCATAGCTAACACCCTCCAGACCAGGCAACATACTAGTAAACCACCTTTGCACTCTCTCCAAAGCATCCACATCCCTTTGGTAGAGTGGTGACCAGAACTGCATGCACTATTCTGAATGTGGCCTAGGTTTTGTGCAACTGTAATATGACCTGCCAACTCTTTTACTTAATGCCCTGGCCAATGAAGGCAAGCACGTCATACGCCTTTTATAAAAAAAAAAAAAAAGGTATCCAATAAGAGGCAATTTAGTGTGGCAAATCTGCCTACACTGCAGGTTCTGGGGGTGAACCCAGACATGGGGAGAACTGTGCAAACTCGACAGGGGGCCAGAATCAAGTGTGTCCTCTGCCTTGAGGCAGCAATGCTAACCACTGTGCTACCATGCCAACACTGCCTTATCCACCTACATTACCACTTTCATGGAACTATGGACCTGAATGCCCAGATCCCTCGGTCAATGTTCTGCCATTTACTGATAATTTACACCTGAATTTGATCTTCCAAAATGTATCACCTCTTCTTTTGTCGGGATTGAACTCCATCTGCAATTTCTCTACCCAACTCGCCAATCTATTCGATATTCTGCTGTATTAAGAGTACCCAATTCATTTTTTCCAATTAAGGGGCAATTTGGTGTGGCCAATCCACCTAGCCTGCACATCTTTCGGGTTGTGGGGGTGAAACCCACGCAAACATGGGGAGAATGTGAAAACTCCACACGGACAGTGACCCAGGGCCAGGATCGAACCTGGAACCTCAGCGCCGCAGTCCCAGTGCTAGCCACTGTGCCACATGCCGCCCGTAGTCTGCTGTATTCTGACAGTCCCCCTCACTATCTGCATCCACCTATCTTAGTGTAATTTGCAAACATGCTAATCAGACCATCTACATTTTCTTCCAGATCATAAATACCAGTTCTTTACCCAATTAGGGAGCACACCCCGAATCGCATGCAACCAGTCTGCCATGAGTGAACTTGTCCCAAGCCTTACTAAAGTCCATGGAGACAACATCCACAGCCTTTCCCTCGTCAATAAATTTTGTTAACTGAGGCTAGTTGGTCACCTTGCCTGTTAATCCGTATCATGTGGTCTGGCAGAGCTGTTCTAGTTCCACACTGCCTTAAGGATGCCGTGATATCAGGGCAGCACGGTGGCACAGTGGTTAGCACTGCTGCCTTGGCGCCGAGGTCCCAGGTTCGATCCCGGCTCTGGGTCACTGTCCGTGTGGAGTTTGCACATTCTCCCCGTGTTGTGGGTTTTGACCCCACAACCTAAAGATGTGCCGGGTAGGTGGATTGGCCACGCTAAATTGCCCCCTTAATTGGAAAAAATTGGGCACTCTAAATTGTTTAAAAAGGATGCAGTGATATCAATTGCACGTCAATTATCAAAGTGATAAAATACCCCAAGTTACTGGACCTGTTGAGTAAAGACTTCTCGTGGTAGCTGAGGTAATGGCTCTGTGCTAGGTGTCGGAGAGTAAATTAGTATTTATGATCCAAATTACAAACATGAAGGTAGGAACAGGATTATGGCCCAATTCAATTTTCTGCCTGCCCCTCTACTCTCCAAATCCTTCCCCATCTCCTTCCCCATGAAATGGCTTCCTTGAGAGAATTTCAAACACCAAAGACTCGCCGAGAAGGAATTCCTCCTCCGCTACCCTGCCCAGCCCCCTCAATCTTTGCTTCGGTGACTATAAGACTCAACCTTTCCTCAAGCCATTGCTTCCAATGCAAATGTTCCCCCCCCCCCCCCACCCGAGTAAACTGTATGGCTGACTCTATCGGCGTCTTGTTTCTGTCTTCTGAAGCACTCTGTCCAGACTACTGTATGATGGCCATGAGGGGAGGTGGTGGTATTGTCACTAGACTTACTACAGACCCGAGTAATACTCTGGGGACCCAAGTTCATATTGTGCCCCTGTGGATGGTGAATTTAATGTAAACTGGAATTAGAAGTCTAAAAGTGATGCTGAAACCATTGTCAATTATTGTTTTTGAAAAAAAATGATGTCTGGCCTGAGACTCGTCTGGCATAATGCCACAAGTTTTTGATAGTTCTTATGATGCATTGCCGTCATGGGGTGCCAGGGTCTGATGTCTTGGATCATGTTTTTGGGATCCTTAAGGGGGAATCTTTAAAGTGTCTTCAATGCAAGGTGCATCTGGAAAAAGGTGGGCGGACTTGCAGCATGGGTTGGTACCTGGGACTTTGATGTTGTGGCTGTTTCGGAGACCTGGATAGAGCAGGGCCAGGAATGGTTGTTGCAGGTGCCGGGGTTTAGATATTTCAGTAAGCTCAGGGAAGGTGGTGAAAGAGGGGGAGGGGTGGCATTGTCAAAGACATTATTACGGTGGCAGAAAGGACGTTTGATGAGGACTCTTCTATTAAGGTCGTATGGGCTGAGGTTAGAAACCGGAAAGTAGAGGTCACCCTGTTGGGAGTTTTCTATAGGCCTCCGAAAAGTTCCAGAGATGTAGAGGAAAGGATTGCAAAGATGATTCTGGATGGGAGTGAAAGCAACAGTGTAGTTGTTATGGGGGACTTTAACTTTCCAAATATTGACTGGAAATGCTTGTTTGAGTACTTTAGATGGGTCTGTTTTTTGTGTGCAGGAGCCTGACACAGTATGTAGATAGGCCAATGAGAGGCGAGGCCATATTGGATTTGGTACTGGATAATGAATTGGATTTGGTACTGGGTAATGAACCAGGACAGGTGTTAGATTTGGAGGCAGATGAGCACTTTGGTGATAGTGACCACAATTCGATTACATTTAGTGATGGAAAGGGATAGGTACACCGCAGGGCAAGAGTTATATCTGGGGGAAAGGCAATTATGATGTGATGAGGCAAGACCTGGGATGCATCGGATGGAGAGGAAGACTGCAGGGGATGGGCACAATGGAAATGTGGAGCTTGTTCAAGGAACAGCTACTGCGTGTCCTTGATAAGTATGTACCTGTCAGGCAGGGAAGAAGTGGTCGAGCGAGGGAACAGTGTTTTACTAAAGCAGTCGAAACACTTGTCAAGAGGTAGAAGGAGGCATGTGTAAAGATGAGACATGAAGGTTCAGTTAGGGTGCTCGAGAGTTACAAGTTAGCTAGGAAGGACCTAAAGAGAGCTAAGAAGAGCCAGGAGGGGTCATGAGAAGTCTTTGGCAGGTAGGATCGAGGATAACCCTGAAGCTTTCTATAGATATGTCAGGAATAAAAGAATGACTAGGGTAAGAGTGGGGCCAGTCAAGGACAGTAGTGGGAAGTTGTGCGTGGAGTCTGAGGAGATAGGAGAGGTGCTAAATGAATATTTTTCGTCCGTATTCACACAGGAAAAAGACCATTTTGTCGAGGAGAATACTGAGGGAGAATACTGAGATTCAGGCTGAGGCTACAAGGGCTTGAGGTTCATAAGGAGGAGGTGTTAGCAATTCTGGAAAGTGTGAAAAGAGAAGTCTCCTGGGCCAGATGGGATTTATCCTTGGATTCTCTGGGAAGCTAGGGAGGAGATTGCTGAGCCTTTGACTTTGATCTTTAAGTCAACTTTGTCTACAGGAATAGTGCCAGAAGACTGGAGGATAGTCCCCTTGTCCCCTTGTTCAAGAAGGAGTAGAGACAACCCCAGTAACTATAGACCAGTGAGCCTTACTTCTGTTGTGGGCAAAGTCTTGGAAAGGTTTCTGAGGTAGGATGTATAATCATCTGAAAAGGAATAATTTGATTAGAGATAGTCAACTAGGTTTTGTGAAGGGTAGGTCGTGCCTCAAACCTTATTGACTTCTTTGAGAGGGTGACCAAATAGGTGAATGAGGGTAAAGGAGTTGATGTGGTGTATATGGATTTCAGTAAAGTGTTTGTTAAGGTTCCCCATGGTAGGCTACTGCAGAAAATACGGAGGCATGGGGGTTCAGGGTGATTTAGCAGTTTGGATCAGAAATTGGCTAGCTGGAAGAAGACAAAGGGTGGTGGTTGATGGGAAATGTTCAGACTGGAGTCCAGTTACGAGTGGTGTACCACAAGGATCTGTTTTGGGGCCACTGCTGTTTGTCATTTTTATAAATGACCTGGAGGAGGGCATAGAAGGATGGGTGAGTAAATTTACAGATGACACTAGTCTGTGGAGGTGTGGACAGTGGAAGGATGTTACAAGTTACAGAGAGACATAGATAACGTGCAGCGCTGGGCTGAGAGGTGGAAAATGGAATTTAATGCAGAAAAGTGTGAGGTGATTCATTTTGGAAGGAATAACAGGAAGACAAAGTACTGGGCTAATGGTAAGATTCTTGGCAGTGTGGATGAGCAGAGAGATCTTGCTGTCCATGTATATAGATCCCTGAAAGTTGCCACTCTGGTTGAGAGGGTTGTTAAGAAGGCATACGGTGTGTTAGATTTTATTGGTAGAGGGATTGAGTTTCGGAACCATGCGGTCATGTTGCAGCTGTACAAAACTCTGGTGCAGCCGCATTTGGAATATTGCGTGCAATTCTGGTCACCGCATTATAGGAAGGATGTGGAAGCATTGGAAAGGGTGCAGAGGAGATTTACCAGAATGTTGCCTGGTATGGAGTGAAGATCTTGTGAGGAAAGGTGGAGGGACTTGAGGCTGTTTTCATTAGAGAGAAGAAGGTTAAGAGGTGACTTATTTGAGGCATACAAGATGAACCGAGGATTAGATAGGGTGGACAGAGAGCCTTTTTCCTCTGGTGATGTCTAGCACGAGGGGGCATAGCTTTAAATTGAGGGGAGATAGATATAGGACTGATGTCAGAGGTAGGTTCTTTACTCAGTAGTAAGGGCATGGAATGCCCTGCCTGCAACAGTAGTGGACTTGCCAGCACTAAGGGCATTCAAATGGTCATTGGATAGACATATGGACGATAAGGGAATAGTGTAGATGGGCTTTAGTGGTTTCCCGAGTCGGTGCAACATCGAGGGCCGAAGGGCCTGTTATGTTCTATTTGTTTTTGCAGTCAAATTGATGCGTGAGCACCTTGTTAATTCTGTCATTTGATAGAATGGGGTCACCTGTTTAATTGACGCAATTCGAAGGGTGCACTCTGCTAAAGACATTGGTTATGGATATGGAATTATGATTTCTATTTCTTTGAGGGCCTACTTTTGACGAGAACTTGTGTAATGCCAAAAAAGTGGTTTAAAAGCTGAGACGTTGCAGATGTTGTGCATAAGAAACTCCTAGTTGTATATCAATGCACAGGAATGGGTCGGTTAAAGTGGAGACTGAAGTGGTGTTCCAGGACTATGCTGTCCTTCCCAGCAGTTCTGATATTGTTCGAACAGTGCTCACACACGTGTACCGTGCTGACCAGCGTACAACTGATTTGGAGATCAATGGCAGTTCTGTTGTTTGCAATGGTGAGTGATTTTATTTATTGTCTGCTAATTACTGCTGCAGTGCAAATTAATAATAATCTTAAGTGTCACAAGTAGGCTTGCGTAAACACTATGATGAAGTTACAGCAAAAATCCTCGTCGCCACATTCCGGCGCCTTTTCGAGTACACTGAGGGAGAATTCAAAGTCCAATTCACCTAACAAGCCTGTCATTCGGGACTTTTGCGGGAGGAAACCGGAGCACCCACACGGACATGGGGAGACTCCGCACAGACCAAGCTGGGAATTGAACCTGGGACCCTGGTGCTGTGAAGCAACAGTGCTAACCGCTGTGCTACCGTGCTGCCTTTATTTTCCTGTTCTGCTGTGACACCAGCAGTTTTAAAATGGTTAACTCTTGGGCTAAGGTTTTTTTTACAAACTATCCACCTGCTGATGTTTGCGCTTCCAGCCCTAATGAGCTCACTGGATAAGAGTGAACTGATGGAGCACCCTCCATATACAATCTCAGTGATGTGGAGATGCTGGCGTTGGACTGGGGTGAACACCGATTTCTTCATTCACCTGAGGAAGGAGCAGTGCTCCGAAAGCTAGTGTTTGAAACAAAACTGTTGGACTTTAACCAGGTGTTGTAAGCCTACTTGCTGTAATAAAATCTCCAGCATTTGGAGTTAAACTTGTAATCTGAAATTAAACTGGCACTCAACAAAAAGTTGCAGTTTTTTTTTTTTTGTTTTAAACTTGAAACATTTTTGGTTGGGAGATTTCAAGCCACTTTTACCCACTCCGGAGTGCTGAGGTGGCATGTCTCACTTTCATTGGGCAGTTGAGTCTGCCACATTGCTGTGTTTTGAGCTGCCACCCCTTCCTTCCTCTGCAGCCTCACCCACAAATGTAACACTTGGGAATGCTTGAGTACACCAGCCTGCCGCACTGTGCTGCTGCATTCTGCTTGTCCAGTTTGTGTTGAATCGATCTTGCGGCACAGAACTAGTGTATTGCACAACCAATTCCTTTCTAATGTTTCAGGTTATAGCCTCACGAACCTGGAGTCTGAGAAAATGCTCATTGAATTCACAGCTTTGAGCACCGGGTTTGGCCCATGGTCTGACGAGGCAGCATTTTATCAAGAGTTGCTTCAGCGTCTGAGCAGTTGGGTACGTATTCTACACCATATCGGGGCTAACTCCAAAAGCCCTAATCTGATGGTTCCGGTAAAGGCTTGTATGAGAAGTGCCTTTTTTGATTTTGTAATTTAGTGCCATGGCTCTGAAGATTTACCACCACCAACCACCTGGAAGTTCTCCTCCCCAAGTCTCCATCCTGACTTGGAAATATATTGTCATTCATTCATTTGTCACTGGGTCAGCTTCCTAGAACTGTCTGTCTAACGGCACTGGGTATATCTATACCATGTGGACAGCAGTGGTTTAAGAAGATGGCTCTCCAACTCCTTAACCAGGACAATTGGGGAGGGGGGGGACAATAAATGTCAGCAAAGCCCACATCCCTTGAATGAATATGAAATGAAATTGCATTTGTCACAGTCTAAACTTGCATCTTTTGGAAATTGTGCAAATATTGTCCATTTGTACAAATTGAATTGGCCATTTTATTGTGTGACTTGATTCTCTGCCATGGCTTAATGTGCTTGTTTGACATCGGTGTGTGGAGTGCTTTGCTGGTAAGGCCAATAGGTGCTCATCCCTAATGCAACTCAAAAGGACACATTAGGATGCTGTGTCCAGGGTCAACCATGTTGGGTTGCCCCCCCCCCCCCCCCCCCCCCCCCCCCCGAGGTGTCTCTGGCCACTAAGGGCAGGCTTCCTCATTCCTCCCCTCGTCAGCCATTTTGATCGATCGCTTCATGATCACTTTAATGATTCCAACTTTTAGAAACTGCATTCTGATTCTCAAAGCTGCTGTGCTGGGATTTGAATGCACAATATAATAGCTCTGAAGAGGAGTGACAGAACTCTTTCCCCCCCCCCCCCCGATGCTGTCAGACCTGCCTTTTACCAGAATTTTGTTTATTTGTCTGGAAGTTGAATATTTGCCTTGATTGTTAGTCCGATGCTTGGCTTACTGGTCCAATAGTAATGAGGGACGTCTTGACAAATACATGAATAGGATGGAAAGAGGGATATGGTCCCAAAGGGTTTTGGTTCAGACGGGTGGCATGGAGGGTCATGGAGCCTCTCCCTGGCTTTGCTCTCTATGCTACAGTATCTATCTTTGTTTTACTGCTAAGCATCTTTTGGCCAATTGTTGCACCAGCTCACTGCATGAGCAACTAGCCTTGTAGCATATCCTCATTGTCTGTGTCCTGTACCCTGCCCAGTGTACACTTCAATTTACGTGTTAAACATAAATTCATTACACTCCAACTTCCAAGTCTGACAACATAGCAACTCTTAACCTGGACATGTGAAGGAAGTTAGTCCACTTGCATATGGACAGATATTTTCTTTTTAAATTCTTGTTTAAAGACTCATTGCAAATGGCCTCTTTAAATAATAGAAGATCCTTTCTGTAGCCTTTTTAATAAAATACTTTTTTTTTGTACTTTTCAAGGTTGTGGAAACCCTCGCGAAAAATTACCTGGTCCAAGAGTTTAAAATTGGTAGTGTTGTGTGAGTATGTTTCCAAACTGAGAAAGAGGAATGATTTTGCCAAGGCTGCAACTGAACATTGGCTGGGTTGCTGCTTGTACTGTTTTTAAAAACTAGCCAATTGATGAGCATTTCTGGAAATGTCTCGTCATGAGTGTAACTTGGGTCAGATAAGCTTACACACAGATTGTGGGTTGATCTTTTAAAGATTTAAGGTTTTTAACCAATGCATTCTGATATCCACAAAGCGCATGGTGACTAATGTGGCTAGATCTCTTGTGGTGGGGGGAGAAGGAAATTATCGTTGTGAAAATATTATGTGGCCGTGACAGTTTTGCGCTACTGTCTGACCTTGGACTTTGAAGCAGTAGGAAAATTATTGTGGTGAATGTATTACTGCTACCATTCACCATTGTATTTATTGTATTATGTTGATGCCCTTGTGGGCTCCGCCTATGGCTCCACCCCCTCGGGGGAGGTATATAGATCTGCAGCCTGTAGGCGGCACTCAGTACAGAGCAGTCGCAGGCAGGCAAAGATCTAGCTGTTTAAAACCACTGTTCACTTCAACTCTTCGTCTCGTGTGAATTGATGGCCGCATCAATTATATAACTTGTTTGGAATCTATAATTTAAAAATTGAGTTCTCAATTTTTAAGGGATCAGTTGTAATTTTACTAGAGAATAAGAAATACGGTGGCCCTTGACCTGGAAGCCAATGCCAACAGGAAGTTGATGTAGCTCGACCACAAGTCAGAACTGGGTGGTGAAACCAGTCACAGATGTGGATATAAAGGGAATTGAAACCAGGAACTGTTTTGTGAGATGGTAGCATAGCTCTATAGTTTTTCCAAGAGAAATTTCAGAAGCTCTTGCTAAACTCCTTAGTGGTGTGAATAGCCTGGGCATATGAAGGGGTTAGCTGAGTTGAGGGGCAGCACGGTAGCATTGTGGATAGCACAATTGCTACACAGCTCCAGGGTCCCAGGTACGATTCCGGCTTGGGTCACTGCGGAGTCTGCACAACCTCCCCGTGTGTGCGTGGGTTTCCTCCGGGTGCTCTGGTTTCCTCCCACAGTCCAAAGATGTGCAGGTTAGGTGGATTGGCCATGATAAATTGCCCTTAGTGTTGGGTGGGGTTGCTGGGTTGTGTGGATAGGGTGGAGGTGTTGACCTTGGGTGGGGTGCTCTTTCCAAGAGCCGGTGCAGTCTCGATGGGCCGAAAGGTCTCCTATGTTAATCTATGTATTGGGAGGACAATCACCATTGAACTCTGAAATCTACACTATCAAGACTGACCTGAGAAATGGTGGATAGTTGGGCATTTTGTAGGTGTCCCATGTTCAGGGACCTCTGATGGAATACACCCACCAGAGAATGTGACTTGGGCTAAATTAAAGACTAAATTGCATGTAGTCTATGGAGTAATGGATCTTTGTATCCACTATTGACACTTGCCTGTTCATCTGTAATTTGTGTTGATTCTGATTTGTTAAAGTAAAAGCTACATGTGGAATCCCACTGGTAATTGGAAAGGCGGTAGCATAGTGGTATTGTCACTGGACTCATAATCCAGAGACCCAGAGTAATGTTCTGGGGACCTAGGTTCGAATCCCAACACAGCAGATGGTGACATTTGAATTTTTATTTACAAAATCTGCAATTAAAGTCTAATAACCATTAAACTGTTTAAAAACCCATTTACGAGGGAAGGAAATCTGCCATTCTTGCCTGGTCTGGCCTACATGTGACCCCAGACCCACAACAATGTGGTTGTCTCTTAACTGCCCTCTTGTTTATATAAAAAAAAAAATGGCCAGCAAACCACTAAGTGCCATTGGGGATGGGCAATGTAGCAATGTTGGCCTTGCCAGTGATGCCCACATCCCATGAAGAAAGTTCAGTAAATGTGGTCCTCATTGGGGATTATAACACTACCAGGATATTTGTAAAATGTTACCAAATATCTTTATGCAGAAAGTTAAAATATGGGACTGAAACGGAACGTGTTTAGCTGAAGAATAATCTGTCTAACACATACAGTTGTGATTTGACTTTTTTTTTTAATCAACTAATGGGTTCCAAGACTTGACCATTCAGTTGACTTAAGTCCATGTGGTATTGGTGCACACACACTGCTGTTAAGGAGGGAGTTCCAGGATAGCCATTGTGAAGGAATAGCTGATGTATTGAGTCAGGTTGGTGAGGCAACTCCAGGTGGTGGTGTTCCCAGGTGCCTGCTGCTCTTGCCCTGTTGTGGGTCCTAGTAAGAGGTTGTGGGTTTGGAAGACGCTGTTGAGTTGCTGCAATGCATCTTGTAGATGGTGAGAACACAAGTGGTGTTGGTTCCACCTAATCTCTTCCAAAATAGTGATTATATTTATCACATCTTGTTGCCACGAGCAATGTGGATGGGAATACTTGTGCCACGAAATGTGTTTTGTGAAAATGTTCTTTCAATGCAAGTGATCTGTTAGCTGGGGCTCATTCAACAGTGATGGGAGAATTGCGAAGTGTGCAAAAGCTCCACTTTGGTGTAACAGTAGGCGGTGCATGGCATGGTAGCACAGTGGTTAGCTTCACAGCTCCAGGGTCCCAGGTTTGATTCCTGGCTTGGGTCACTTGCGGAGTCTGCACGTTCCCCCAGTGTCTGAGTGGGTTTCCTCTGGGGGCTCCGGTTTTCTCCCACAGTCCAAAGACATGGGAGGTTAGATGGACTGGCCATGCTAAATTGCCCTTGGTTGTCCAAAAAGTTAGGTGGGGTACAGGGATAGGGTGGAGGTGCAGGCTTAAGTAGGTTGCTCTTTCCAAAGGCCGGTGCAGACTCGCTGGGCTGAATGGCCTCCTCCTGCACTGTAGATTCTATAATTCTAATGCTCGTAAGAAACTGGGTCTTTGTGAAGTATACATGGACCAGCAGATGCCCCACAAGTAACTGGCTCCATTGTCTGTGATGCCATAATTGTAGTGGAGGTCAGCTACTTTTATTTTTTTGAATTCCAAAGCATTGAGTAAATTTAACAGATCCACTAGTGTTAGATATTTTGACGATCACTTCTTTATTATTCAGTTTGGGTAAATTTTTAGAGAATTAGTGTATAGATAATTGGACTTGCCAGTTGTATTAACTATTTTGTGCTTGCAGGCGTATCCAGGGCGATGTGAATGTTCAGGGGACAGCACTTCTGACTACCCCTGTACATGTCAACGATGGGGTCTTACTACTGCTGAACAATCTCGTCGACAAGTTTGTGGATCTGAGGTCTCTAAAAGTAAATGGTAAGTTTGGCAATGTGACCAGTGGTAAATTTGAGGCTTCACTTGTGATTCACCACTGCAGTGTTGGGAAATGTATCAAGTGAAATGTGCTTCTGTTGCAAAGTGGGGGGGGAAAATATCGCACTAACAAGAGGCCATTCGACCTGGATGACATGGTGTTCCCTTGAGCTCCATTTTAGACTATGGGGGACAGGACTGATTTTAAAGTGAAAAGCAACTGAAAGTTCAGGGTCACACTTGTACACTGAATGTGTACCATTGCCTCCTCTGTAGGCTGATCTTGAATACTGAATTGGGAGGGGGGAAAAGTGGGTAAATCTGCTGGGAATGTTTATGGGCCCATGTGAGTTGAATTGATATGATTTGCTATCATGGAGGGGATGGGGCCCTTTGTGATGTTTGGTGTCATGCTGATAGTTGAGGATAATTTGTTGCGTGTGGAGGTTGCTGGGGTCGATAGCGAGGACGAGGGGATCTGTGGTTCAGGGAAGGAAGGCACGAGGGTAGAAGAGTGGGAAATGTGTCTGATGGTTAAGAATCCCCTCAGTCGATCTTCTGTCTGAAGCATGGGGCAGGAGTTGGCCTCTGCAGCCCTTGCAGGAACCTGCGTGGGAGGGTGTCTAGATTGGAGCCGGTGGGTTTGTATATCTAAATGCAAGACTTGGTTATATATGTGCAGTAATGTCTCTGGTAACTGCTCAGATTCAACCAACTAATCTTATTCAAGTAATTGCATGATTGACTGGCACCCTTTGTGCCAGCCATGACCCGCCCGCTAGTGTACTCCAGGATTTGGAATGGATAATAGAGTTGAATATCCACTAGAGAAGCATGGTGGAGCAATGGTTACCACTGCTGCCTCACGGCACCGAGGTCCCAGGTTCGATCCCAGCTCTGGGTCACTGTCCGTATGGAGTTTGCACATTCTCCCTGTGTTTGCGTGGGCTTTGCCCCCACAACCCATGTGCAGGGTAGGTTGTCCCTTAATTGGGAAAAATGAATTGGGTACTCCAAATTTTATTTTTAAATAATATCTTAAAGCTGCTCTGCAGTTCATGTAGCCAAATATCTGACAATAATACCATTTGCTAAGTTGGTATTTTGAAATGGCGAAGTGTTTTGACCAGATTTCGGAACAATGTTTGTTCTGTTTAATACCTTAAATTGGCATCCATAATCACCAGAACCATGCATTCATTGGTAGCTGCTTCCTTGCTCTTATTTGCACTTTTTCTATATCTGAAATTAAGGCAATTTTTGATGCAACTGTAGCCAGCTTCAAAGATGAGATTCAACTTTGAAATACGGTTCAAGGAGTTTTTACCAGAGATGTCCCTAATGAATACCTGCTCATTGGATCATTGACTGTTTACTTTCTCCCCCACCCCCCCCAATCTTATCCACTTTTCCTTACCCTTTCGCCCCTTTGCTTCCCCCCTCACATCTACATCTGTCAGTTTACCCTCCTGTTCAGTTTCCCTGCTGTTTGGCCTTTCACATCTTTTGTTCCCTATGGGGACTGCCATTAGCACTCTTTCCCCTTGGTTTCTGTAGCCATTAGCACCCGGTTTCCCTGGGTTTCTGTGGCTATGACTCGTCTTTCATTCTCCCTCCACAGTATAAATATTTCCCACTTTCTCTGTCTGTTAGCTTTGACGGGCATCGGACTCAACGTTGGCTCCTTCTCTCCCTACAGATGCTGCCAGACTTGCTGAGATTTTCCAGCATTTTCTCTTTCGTTTCAGATTCCAGCATCCGCAGTAATTTGCTTTTGTCGATGTGTCTCACTTGGATGCCCAATTGGCTTTCCTGGTCAGCAACAGTGGCCTTAGTGCAAATAGTTAACTTCATCGCCATCATTAACTAGCTTCTGTCGTAGCTGTCACTACTTCATGAAGGGAACGGTATTTGGGCCCAATGCATAAGTAGGCCTGGTACCATCGGTAGTAGTGTGGATATTTCACTTGGTGGTGATCTGAGTTACTCATTATACATTTCGTATATATGGACCCCAACATCTCTCATTAAAAACTAAGCTGGGTAGCATTTAATCTCCAATTCATTCTAAAATAATTGGATGGGAAGTTTTATTTGATAGAATTTGAGGTGTTGGGTGCTCTGAGGTACAGACGAACCAACACTGTTGCGATTGGTACAACGCAGTTTTATTCCTACTAACTATTTACACATCTGACTTGGTACTCAGCACGTTGTGAGTGTCTTGCTAATGAGGTCCTGGCCCTGTGCTGTCTCCCAATGGACTGGCCAGGAGGTGTCGTGTTTCTTGTCTTATACTGTGTCTGCTCTTGTCTGTGATTGGCTGTCGTGTTATGTGCTAATTGGTCTGTCTATCATGTATGTGTTGTGATGTGTGTTTGAATATCATGACAGAATTACTTTGCATGCTTTTCAAAATCCTTTTGTTCCCTAGGGTCAGGTGTGAATGTTGGAGTCCTTCCACTTTCTTTTGTGATCACCAATCGCAAATACAATTCCACCCTCCGAGATTCGCGGTCTGCCTATTTTTGCAGCCTCGGCAAAGAGGTGACCCAGGCCGTAAGTTCTTGTTATAGATCCATTCCTGTTGCGTTTTTTTTTTTTTTTGAAAGTTGTAATGTTGCTGGGGCAGTCGCTTCCCTTTCTGCCTCGGCCGTGCTGTATGATGCAACCGTGCTGGATTGCTAATGAGGACAAGCCATTCAGAGAAGTTGAGGAGAAATGCTTGATATTGCACAACTGGATATTGCCAAGTGGAACTCCAGAATGTGGTGAGCTGGTTAACTAAACATGTGCAATGCCGTGAAAGAAAATATTGGCGGCTAGATTTTTAATTGGTATTGGGTTGAAGGCTTATGGGGAACATGCAGGACTGGATTTGAGGCCAGGATGGGATCAGCCATGATTACTGAGGGCATTTAAGCTCTGGAGGCTAAATTGCCTACTCCCAATCCTAGGTCATGTGTTCTAGGGAGACGTTCTGGGTGATTTTGCAATCCAACTCTTGGTCTGTAGCATTGTAGGTAGCAGATGAGGAACATATAGAATGGTGGGAGTGGACTCGATGGGCCAAGTGGCCTAATTCTGCTCCTATATCCTGCTCCTATATCCTATGAACTTTTGATTTGGGAGTTCTTGCTCCACTTTGTTGTTTCACCTGTCTCCAAACACCTTGCTGATTACAGTCTCAGCAAAATTGGTTCTGACTGAACGATGGATTGAACCATGCAGTATGTGCTCACTTGTTGGGCTGAATATCAATAGGTCGTGACTTTATCCAGAGCATGGTACATCCCAAAGGTGAGATAATCAGTAGCACGAGTAGTGGCAGCTTGGTATATAGTGATTTACATATGGGGAGGGGGGGAAAAAAAGAGTGTGAAATAGAATTTACAGTGCAGAAGGAGGCCATTCGGGTCCTTGGAAAGAGCACCCTGCCCGCCCACGTCATCACTCGACCCCTGTAACCCAGTAACTCCACCCAACCTTGTTGGACACCAGAGCAATTTAGCATGGCCTATCCAGCTAACCTGTGCATTTTTGGCTGTGGGAGGAAACCGGAGCACCTGGAGGAACCCACGCAGACACTGGGAGAACGTGCAGATTCCGCACAGTTACCCAAGCCGGGAATCAAATCGGAATTGGTTGCTGAATGTCACTTCAGTGTATTTCACATTTTCAGATATTTGGGATGGCTGGTATTCTCTAAACCGTTTGACACCCATTTCCTTGTGTTTATATTCCCATTCCTGTTTGGTGAGTGACTTGCTACCATTTTGGGCCAAATGATGGATTTTAGACTGTTTGATTTACAAAGCACCATGTATAGGAAATGGTCATGTGGACTGAATTCACTTCTGATTTGGTCAAGTTCTTTCACCCAAAGACCTGACCGAGTCAGGTGCTCCACAAACCTGAGCACTTTCCATGTTTCCCAATTCCAATGCCAACTGCACTTTGCTCTTTGAACTTTCTCTTTTCCCCCTCCCCCAATCCCCAAGCTCTTGATTCCTTGTTACATTAATTTTACAATTTTGGGGTTGGGTGTGGTGGCAGTGTTTTAACACTGCTGCCTTGAGGTGCCAGGGACCCAGGTTCGATTCCAGCCTAGGGTGACTAGTGTATGGAATTTGCACTTTTTGTCCCCATGTCTGCGTGGGTTTCCTCCCACATCAAAATATGTGCAGGTTAGGTGGATTGACACTGCTAAACTGTCCTATAGTGTCCAAGGATGTGTAGGCTGGGTGGAGTTACAGGGGTTGAGTGGGCCTAGATAGGAGTGGGTCTGTGCAGACTAGATGGCTGATTGGCCCCCTGCACTGTAGGAATGTTAGGTTCTACCAGGTCCTGCTTTCTTGAGTCTGGGTGGTGATGTTGTTTTAATGTGTGGCACTTTCATTCAAGATGCACATTCAGTCCTGCTCGTATAGAAAAAGGAAGAATGGCTGAATGACTGGATAGCATGGCAGACTAGGCACAGGGCGGACATTGAATCTAGAACCTTCCTATGGCAAACTTGGCACAGGGCGGACATTGAATCTAGAACCTTCCTATGGCAAACTTGGCACAGGGCAGACGTGAACAGAGTTAACCAATCTCTCTGCACATCAATTCACTTTTCCTGATCTGAGACGGTTTTACATAGTAAAGGATCTGAGTTTTGAGGAAGGCAGGATCAGAATATTATTCCCTTAACGACTGTGTAGCTTGAGGTGACTCCCAAGGTCTTGTGAGCTAGTTGGAAAATCTGAGCTCCTAAAGTTCTTTCCATTGGTTTGGCTCTAGGTGGTCTCTGGGGTCCAAACATTTGCTTAGCTGTGTGAATATTGGCAATGATTCATACATCTCTTAAATGATTTCCAGTTACAGATGATCCTGAAGCCAAAATACACCCATTTCATGCAAGTGGTGACTAAACAGTTTCGGTAAGTGAGGTTCACTCCCACATGTGTGGGTTTTATTGCATTACTGCCTGGGTTTTATTGCATTACTGCCCAAGTGTCTTTTCTCTTCCCCCCCCCCCCTCCCCCCCCCCCCCCCCCATTGATGTGGCTTCAAAATAGTGCTGTGGTGCAAAGCTTTGGATTTGATCCTAAGTTTTGCAATGGGGTTTAGATTAAATATCCCGAGTTAACTTTGCTCTGAGGTGGAGAGGTGAAATTGCGTTAAGGGGGCTGTACGTTTGGGTATGTTTTTGTGTGATGGAAGAGGCGGTTTGTCGATCCCATGAAAATTGCAGCAAATCCCCATAAAATCTCGCTGCTCTAATTTCAACTAAGAGCCCACGCTGGAGGATTGGGTATTTGAGCATATTAAAAAAAAAAAAAAATTTAAAAAAAAAAAAAATTATCAAACTCTTCCAATTGTGCTTAATGCTTAACTTGTGAAATGGGGCTAGCTTCCAAGTTATTTGGAAGAAATCTTTTACCTAAATGTGTCCATGTCAACTTGTCCCAACTAAATTTTGGTAAGTTGTGGGCATTGCCTTGTGGGCATTGCCAAGTCTAAGAGGCGAGGGTGGTTTTGCTTGAACCAATTGGAGGGCAAACACCAGGCCATTCAGCCCATCTGATTTCCGTGCTGATGCTCAAGCTTTTGATCTAACCTTGTGGACATTTCAATTCATTTCTCCTGTGTTGGCTTGTCCCTCAAAGGATTTCTTTTTCACCTCTACTAATCTTCAGGACACTGTGCAATCCTGGATGAAAAAAAATCATTGCGACATGAGGAAAAGGTTTTAAAGAAAAAAAGAGCAACAGCTAGTTGGCTGACAATTTAGCTCCATCCAATGGGGGTAGTGGTTGGAGGCCCTGTGGGGTGGATAAGTCAGCTGACTAAATGGCTGGGGGAGTGTGGGTGCAAATCATGTGAAACCTCTGAATACAATCGACCACTGTCAACCTTGTTACTTTATTTTCGGGTGGGAGAGGGAAAGAGACGGTTGAATAAACTCGGTAGCGGTTGGATAAACTTGGTTTGTTCTCACTGGAACGAAGGAGGTTGAGGGGCGACCTGATAGAGGTCTACAAAATTGAGGGGCATAGACAGAGTGGATAGTCAGAGGCTTTTTCCCAGGGTAGAGGGGTCAATTACTAGGGGGGCATAGGTTTAAGGTGCGAGGGGCAAGGTTTAGAGTAGAGGTACGAGGCAAGTGTTTTACGCAGAGGGTAGTGGGTGCCTGGAACTTGCTGCCGGAGGAGGTGGTGGAAGCAGGGACGATAGTGACATTTAAGGGGCATCTTGACAAGTACATGAATAGGATGGGAATAGAGGGATACGGACCCAGGAAGTGTAGAAGATTTTAGTTTAGAAGGGCAGCATGGTCGACACAGGTTTGGAGGGCCTAAGGGCCTGTTCCTGTGCTGTACTTTGTTCTTTATGGAGGGGGGCAGCAGAGGCAAGTGAAGGGGGGGGGTTGTTGGATGCGTAATAGTGATCAGTCCAGACTTGTTAAATAAATATCCGGTTTGGTTTGTTCTAATCAAGTGTTTTTTTTTTCTTCATTCTTCAACCCAACCCAAAGGAGAGGGTCTGTGATCTTGTCAAGTGATCTGATATTCCTGAACAGCCCACCAGCAATTGAAGAAGTGTTGGATGTGTTCTTCAACTCTGTTGACTCGAGGGGCTTTTTGGCGGGGAGTAACATTGCGGTGGATGTTTATTCCTTCACTGTTGCGGGTAAGAGAGCACTTTGATTAGAAATGAAACCAAAATAACATCTGTGAAACATTGGTGAAATTAATCCCTTTTGGAGGGGTGGGTTGTCGCGAACACGCTTGCATTTTATTTCGTTAACTTGGTATCTTGTTATTGGCTATTGATCCCCTTTCAGACTTCCTTGAGGTTTGTCACCTTGCTCCAGGGTCCTCTTGCCCATCTGCCTGGTGTGCCACTTTGCACACTGGCTGACAGCTTTTTTTTTTTTTGAATGGGTCGAATGTTAACCCCAGGGTAACTCTTAGTGGGTCTGAGTATGGTGCTATGGCAGCTTATCAATAAGCTTTTGGCCCAGGGAGTTCACCTGGTTTCCCGATTTGCACCCTTCAAGCAGATTCCATCCATGGATGGATGACCTCCTGACGAAGTGATGGACCTTTAATTGGCCATTTACTGGTTTTAAAATGGAAAAGCCCCCATGCGCATCCTTTATCTCAAAATAGCAGCTCGCAATCCACTGCAAGTCACAATCGTGGATGCAAGTTGAGAACGATTACCTGGGTGTTGACCTGCAGGCCCAATCCTTGTAAAGTATGAAGTTTCCTATCCAAGTGTAGCTTTTATTTTTCTAAGCAGTTGGTCAGAATGGGTGAAATATCTGTAGATGCTCTGAGTACAAAACTGCTACTTATTTTTAAAAAAAATAACATTGCTCAAGGTCTGAATACTTCTAATGCTGCCCTGCCTTGCCAGTTCATCTCCTGCCACCCCCTCGTGTGCCAATTCTACGGGTGTCCGTTACCTTACCCTGATCCTGGAATTGTGACCATGGAGTCATTTTATGATCACTTCTCTCTTCAATAATGAATTTTGAGGGCTGATTAAAATTTGACTGCCTGTCTTCCCCCCCCCCCCCCCCCCCCCCCCCCCCAAGTTGTAAAAGCTAAATGTTTTGACATGCTGCCTTCAAGCTACACCAAGCTCGCAGTAGCAATTTAATTTTTTTGCGGGGGAAGATGGCTTTGAGTTGCTTCCTGTTGGGTGTTGGCTTGATGCAAGGTGATGGGTCCCAGTAGACATTACTGCTCATTACTGCTTCAGCGTTTGGGATTTTGTTGAGGAAAATTCCCACTGGAATGTGTCGGTTCCATGGGACTGGCTGTCCTGTGCAGTCAAACCTTGTTGCCATGGTTTAAGCTTTTCCACATGACCTTATGATGGAATTCTCACAGCTGTATATATATTTCCCAGCTCTTTGCTTGCATGGAATATAAGCTAAAGCATAACTTGGTCCGTTTAAGACATTATTGCTCATTACAACACAGGAGGCCATTTGGCCCATTGACTCCCTGCTGTCTTGACCTGGATTTTACCTGAAGGCTAGTGGCCACTTCAAACACCTGCCATTCTAAATGTTTTTGGATACGCTGGTTATTTTGTTGATGTGTGCACGGTAGCACAAGTGGATAGCACTCTGGCTTCACGGCGCCAGGGTCCCAGGTTCGATTCCCCGCTGGGTCACTTTCTGTGCGGAGTCTGCACATCCTCCCTGTGTGTGCGTGCGTTTCCTCCGGGTGCTCCGGTTTCCTCCCTCCGTCCAAAGACGTGCAGGTTAGGTGGATTGGCCATGCTAAATTGCCCTTGGTGACCAAAACATTAAGAGGCGTTATTGGGTTAGAGTGGAAGTGAGGGCTTAAATGGGCTGGTGCTGACTTGATGGGCCGAATGGCCTCCTTCTGCACCATGTATAATACTCGAGGCATGTTCTCAGGCTTGGAGTAGTAGGCCATATGTTTCCTATCCATTTTGAGGAGCTGTGGCGCTGTGCCTGGGTTGTGAACGTGAGGCTGCCCTGATTGGTGTGGGGGGAGGGGGGCAAAATGAGCACATTTAGGGAACTTCACGAAAAAAATGTATGGTTGCACCAAACAAGAGAAAGATCTAACTGGCCTAACCAAGCCCCCAGGCTTATTTTATTTTTAGTGCAAGCTGAGTCGTTTCTTCATTGATGCTGTTGAGAATGGATAGCCCCGAGTCTGTGGATTGGATGTTCTTCTGCGATGTGGTGCACAGCTTGCACTCGCCCATGGGCACAAGGGGCTGGCACTAATGCCCTGTCTCTGATAGTTGGCTGATCAGGGTGGACCACTTTCATTGGAAGGTTGAAACCAGTTAGCTGTTGGGTTGGGTTTGAGACCAGGTGCCTGTCATGTTCAATGATTCCCATTTGCTTGTCCAGGTGGAAGTAAGTCATTTGGTAGGGCTTTACCAGATTGGCCACTTTGATGGCCTTGGGTTGGCTGAATATATCCACGTTTGTTTGAGGAAGGGGGGGGGGGGGGGCAGGCAATTGAATCATTGGCAGAGGGCAGATCTTTGCTGGGACAGGGTGCCAAGGGAGTAGTGTTCCAGTAATGCTGAGATTCAGCTGGGTGTCAGCCCAGGCTAATGCTCGGTAGACGGGCTTGAAATCCCAACTGCAAGTTAGTCTCAGTAATGGTGACCATAATGGTGATTAATTAACAATCTGGTTCACTCGTGTCCAGAGGGAAATCTGTCTGGACCAATTGTGACTCCAGCACCTAGCTGCCCTCTTCACCTTCACATGCTGCCCAGCCTGAGCACAACTGGGGGGGGGGGGGGGCAAATGGTGGTGGTGCCAGTGATGCGCACATCACAAGGATAGAAATCACCTGAAATTGCTGCATGCTAAACTCTTCAAATGTAAATGCTTGCTGCACTTTTGTGGGTGCGGGTGCTGGACAGTTTGCTTTCAAGCTACAAGATTTGCTGGTTGGGGTTTCAATATGTTGCCTTCGTCTGCCCCATGTTTGGACAGCATCTACCTAGAAAATGTCACCGCTGTCTTCATCATTATTAAGCCTTTACCTCACTACTTTTGTGTCAACAATTCTCTTCTAAATCTGCTTTCCAAGGTCTGGGGTGTATGCCCAGAATCTCCTGTCAATACCTGGTATTGCCTCTGGATGTGTATGCTGATGGCTGTATTTAGCTAGGAGTAGGCATTGAGAAGGAGCAGGTTTCTTGTTTAAAACCATAAGCGATCGGTTTGGTTCATTGTTCTGGGCTGGTTTAGCACAGGGCTAAATCGCTGGCTTTGAAAGCGGACCAAGGCAGGCCAGCAGCACGGTTCAATTCCCGTACCAGCCTCCCTGAACAGGTGCCGGAATGTGGCGATTAGGGGCTTTTCACAGTAACTTCATTTGAAACCTACTTGTGACAATAAGCGATTTTCACTTCATTCATAGTACATCTTGAGATGGCTGAGACTCCTTTTAGGGAATTATCACAGCCTTGCTGTGCACTACTTGTGCAATGATATCCCTCAACTGTGACTTTGTTACAAGAATCTTTCCCCACACCGTGCTCACTCTAAATGTGGAATGTTTGCAGCTTCCGAGGGCTACAACCCGGACTGTTTGAGTACGCATCTTCCCAAATCCACTCACTTGTCCACATTTAACTGGCTTCAAACTTCTGTGTCTCTGGTGAATGATGCTGCTTATTTTCTTGAGGACATGTTGGTTCTGGCTGCTACCAGGCCTGATTGCTTAGTCCATCTGATCCTGACCTTCTTAGCAAAAGTAATTTTGGCAGAATATTTTTTAGAGTCAAAAAGCCATCAATGTCTGCCATCTGTCCTACCTGGTTGACCAGTTGATGATCCTCCTGGCCCAACAAAGGAAAACTCAGCAATGCGCCTTTGGATCCCCACCATATTCACCTTGAGGCAACTTTGTTCCAAAAGTGTTGCTTGTCTATTTTTTATGCTTTTGAGGCGGCGAGTCTTGTGATGCCCTTGTCCTTGGTGAGTGTTCTGCAATGCCTATTCGCTAGTGATCTGTTGTGCGATCTTGTTTCTCAAGTTCTGGATGGCATTAATGGCACCTGCTCCAGCTCTGATCTTCAGAATGCCCCACCCTTGTTAAATATGGTCACTTATAGAGCCTTTTTAAAGAGGGAGCAGTATCGACCCTGAGTACTAGATGAATTCAAACAAAGTGTACAATTTAAAAATCTTGCCATTTTCCCATTCCCGCAAGAGCCATCTCTGCTGCTTTGTTCTGAATCTATAAATCTAGTGAACTGCTGAAGTTTTTAGCAGAGTTTGAATAATCTCAGTCACATGGTGTCAAGCCTCCTGTGTTTGTTCAAGCTCCCAGTGATTTACAAGCCACTGCCGCATATTCTTGACCACGAGAATTTAGATATTTCTCTTTTTGACCCGACTCTCTCCTACGGCCAGAATACTCCATCACTTGGTGGTAGGATAGAACTTGAATCTTGGGGAGGAACATGTCGCTGAAGCTTTTAATCTTGGCACTGAACAGGATGAACTCAAAATGATCACAGCAATTTATATTGAGGGGGGGGGGGGGGGATTGGTTGACCTGGCTGAGGTGTTGCCTTGGAGAGAGATGTAGGCTCCCTGGGAATTTGAAGTGCAAGGCCTTGATTGATTGAAATTTGGCTGGCTGAGTTCAAGATAAAAAGCTTCAATGTTGCCTTTCAGCAATATACACTTACTGGATTAGCATGTCGTGACTCTCCAATGTTGAGCAACATAACAATTGGATGGTGTGACTCTTGGATGGTGTGACCCATGCTGCAAGTGCCAAAATGCTTCTGTGCTTTAATCACTATCCACCCAGCCCCACGGTGATTGTTTGTCTGCTTCTGTAATGTGAGCTGGCAACCATTGTTCTGTTGCCACGTTTATTAGTGTGGTGCTATGGTTTGGTGTGGGGGGGGGGGAAGGGAGAGGAGTGTGTTCTCTCTCTCTCTCCCCCTCGCGCACCTTTTTCAGGTGGGACTGTTTGTGTGGTTTCAAATGAGCTGTCTTGGGAGAACTGCTTCTGAAATCTGTGGAAAGGAAGATGTGCTGCGTCCTGATTGGGTGGCTTACCTGAATGATGGTAATTGCTGCAGCTATCACTGCTATTCTAGGCGTCTTTAAGGTTTTTGAAGACTTAATCAACAAAAGCCTTTACTGCGTGCTGTGCAGGAAACAAAAATACATCCTTTTTATGGCAGGCTAATGGACCCTAAATCACAACTACCTCTCAGAACAATCCCCCTCGATTGGTAGCATTTCAGTGGCAGCTGAGGCTTGTTTGCTATGTAAGGAATGACAGAACTTTGACTGGTGTGTCCTAATTCTGGTACAGGAGTCTGCTCTTGGCAAACCCTTAATTAACCATGCAGAAAAAGCCTCATTTGCAGCAACTTCCAAAAGGTTCTTTTATAGCCTTTGCATTCTGCATTGTAATGTGTTTGCATGCAGCAATATTAAAAAGGCTAGGTAGCTGCCTTTTACTGAGAGGGCAGAGTATTCATCAAGATGCCATGCGAGCTCCTTGCGTATCTGGTTATAACGTAGTTACGGTAAGGACTGGCAAGTAGTTGGATGTTTGGCTAGGGTCTGGTGTCTAAAGGTCAAGGGTCGAAGTTCCACACTTGGGACAAGGATGCTGTGGTGATTAGCTGAACCAGTCCAGCTTTTTTGCAGCTGGTCAACTACTATAGCCAAGAGAATGAGGCATTTATTGCTCCCCTCGAGGGTGTTCCATTGCGATGTTCTAGACATTGTCGTCTCGGGCAATTGACCACAATTGACTAATTCCAATTGATCGCCGGGTCCTATGGGGTTTGGGCACCGTCAACCTAACTCACTGGTTCCCTCGGAGTGGAGAAGCTGAACGAGGAGTACAAACTGTGAAGACCCAAGAAAGAATGATGACTTTGAGCTTGTTCTACTTTGTTATTGCTCTATGCCATTGCCTGTGGTGAACTTCTGATGGGTTGTGTGCCCTGAATCTCAGGAGAATGCCACGCCTACAGAACCGCAGATGGTGGAAACTAGGTGTGACAATCCCTAGGAACCGACCACTGAGCAAATGGATTCCGGAAGGAGTTTTGCAATCTGCTTGGGTGCTGTTAACCACCAAGGGAGACTATCCCTTTTTAAAAAGCAGACTGGAGGTGTGGAAAGATGTTAAACCCAGATAAGACTGGCTGGTGGCGGGGGATAAATTGAAGTGTTAACTATAATAGCTACTTTGTGCATAAGTAACTACATCAATGTTACTCTGAAGAAGAGTGAAAGGCTACCTGCAAGAAGATGGCTTCTAGACTAAGAAACCAATGAGTCCTGAGCAAGGCGTCCATCTATGGAGGGTTCTGGATTTCCTATACTCCAAAAATGAAACTAATGTCTGACTCCTGGCCAGCTGTGCACAGACCACCGACTCCTCGGGGTGTAATGACATTGCCCAACACCATGATGAACTGCAGTGGTGGGATGGCGCCCTCTTGTGATCTTTGAGCTCAATACAATATTTCTTGTCGCCAACCCAGAAAGATTTAATGAACACAAATGCTTTGAGCATTAGCATTTGAATTATAAACTGCTCTGGTTAATTTTTAATAGTATGGTAAGCAGGAACTGGCCAGGATGACACATTGTGATTACTGGTGTGTTTGAGCATGTTACCTGCAATGGAAGTATTTTTCTGCGAGCAGATCATAGTACATGAAAATAAAATAAAAAGGATGGTACACGATGTAACTACGTAACACCAGCATGGGTGAAGCATACAGCTGTAGTATTAATCAGGTCAGTCCATAATAGTCGTTTAGGAGTCTGGTTACAGCGGGGAAGAAGCTATTTTTGAGTCTGTTCGTGCGTGTTCTCAGACTTCTGTATCTCCTGCCCGATGGAAGAAGTTGGAAGAGTGAGTAAGCTGGGTGGGAGGGATCTTTGATTATGCTGCCCGCTTTCCCCAGGTAGTGGGAGGTGTAGATGGAGTCAATGGATGGGAGGCAGGTTCGTGTGATGGACTGGGCGGTGTTCACGACTCTCTGAAGTTTCTTGCGGTCCTGGGCCGAGCAGTTGCCATACCAGGCTGTGATGCAGCCAGATAGGATGCTTTCTATGGTGCATCTGTAAAAGTTGGTAAGGGTTAATGTGGACATGCCAAATTTCCTTCGTCTCCTGAGGAAGTATAGGCGCTGTTGTGCTTTCTTGGTGGTAGCGTCGACGTGGGTGAACCAGGGCAGATTTTTGGTGATGCGTACCCTGAGGAATTTAAATTGAACCCCCCCCCCCCCCCCCAAAAAAAGCTGGCATAAATCCAGTGGCTAGCTGACTCCAGTCTTTCCTTCTGGAGGCTTGCTCTCTCCACACTCCAGTAAACCCAGTATTCCTGGATTGGTTACTGATTCTCGTTTGTACCCTTGGTCTGGGCTCTCTGCTTTCGAGTGGAAACTTCTCTATCTACCTTTTATATCTACCTTTAGGTATCATGAGGACCCTGTCGGATCACTCCATTCCCACTGAATCCTTCCCATTTATTTCCTTTCCCATTTTCTCTCTTTGACCTGTGGATCCATATTCCGAACGTGCTTTTTTAAGTGTAGGGCCCCCAGCAGGAACAGCCTGATTGTCTGGACCGTGTGTTCTTGGTTTTTGAACTTGAGAGCAGAAGCGCACACTGCCGAGTGAATCTTGAACTGACTTGGAGGAAGTCTGTTCAGCACAGTGGTTAGCACAGTTGCTTCACAGTGCCAGGTTCGATTCCTGGCTTGGGTCACTGTCTGTGCGGAGTCTACATGTTCTCCCTGTGTCTGCGTGGGTTTCCTCCGGGAGATCCGATTTCCTCTGAAGTAAAAAAAAACTCACCACTATTCTTAGAATTTCCCCTATACCAACAAGGGTCAATAAGACTTTCTAAATGGTGAACAGGGATTCTCACTCCCTGACTCCTATGCAGACTTGGGTGGGTGCTATTCGGGTCAAACTAGTGTTTCAAGTTATCCCCCGGTATAACCCATATCTTAAGAAAATTCTATCTACTTATCACTTAGTAGCTTCGATCCTGGGTCCTGCGTTGCTAAATAAGTAAAGAACATAGAACGTAGGATATTACAGCGCAGTACAGGCCCTTTGGCCCTCGATGTTGCGCCGACCTGTGAAACCACTCTAAAGCCCATCTACACTATTCCCTTCTCGTCCATATGTCTATCCAATGACCATTTGAATGCCCTTAGTGTTGGCGAGTACACTACCGTTGCAGGCAGGGCATTCCACCCCCTTACTACTCTCAGAGTAAAGAACCTACCATGTCCTCTCGTGCTAGACATCAACATCCGAGGAAAAAGGCGCTCACTGTCTCTTCCCCCCCCCCCCCCCCCCCCCTCCTATCTAATCCTCATCTTGTATGCCTCAATTAAGCCACCTCATAACCTTCTCTAATGAAAACAGCCTCAAGTCCCTCTGCCTTTCCTCATAAAGATCTTCCCTCCATACCAGGCAACATTCTGGTAAATCTCCTCTGCACCCTTTCCAATGCTTCCACATCCTTCCTATAATGCGGCGACCAGAATTGCACGCAATACTCCAAATGTGGCCGCATCAGAGTTTTGTACAGCTGCAACACTACCTCGTGGCTCCGAAACTCAATCCCTCTACCAATAAAAGCTAACACTCCGTATGCCTTCTTAACAACCCTCAACCGGAGTGGCAACTTTCAGGGATCGATGTACATGGACACCGAGATCTCTCTGCTCATCCACACTGCCAAGAATCTTACCTTTAGCCCAATATTCTGTCTTCCTGTGATTCCTTCCAAAATGAATCACCTCGTGCTTTTCCGCAAACTCCATTTGCCACTTCTCAGCCCAGCTGCACTGCAGCTTATCTATGTCCCTCTGTAACTTGTAACAACTTTCTGCACTGTCCACAACTCCACCGACTTTATTGCCATCTGAAAATTTACTCACCCATCCTTCTACGCCCTCCTCCAGGTCATTTATAAAAATGACAAACAGCAGTGGCCCCAAAACAGATCCTTGTGGTACACTAACTAGTAACTGGACTCCAGTCTGAACATTTCCCATCAACCACCACGTTTGTCTTCCAGCTAGCCAATTTCTGATCCAAACTGCTGAATCACCCTGAATCCCATGCCTCTGTATTTTCTGCAGTAGCCTACTGTGGAGAACCTTATCAAAAGCTTTACTGAAATCCATATACACCAACTGCTTTACCCTCATCCACCTGTTTGGTCACCTTCTCAAAGAACTCAAGGTTTGTGAGGCACGACCTACACTTCACAAAACTGTGACTATCTCTAATCAAATTATTCCTTTCCAGATGATTATACATCCAATCTCTTATAAACCTTTCCAAGATTTTGCCCACAACAGAAGTAAGGCTCACTGGTCTATAGTTACCAGGGTTGTCTCTACTCCCCTTCTTGAACAAGGGGACAACATTTGCTACCCTCTAGTCTTCTGGCACTATTCCTGTAGACAAAGATGACTTGAAGATCAAAGCCAAAGGCTCAGCAATCTCCTCCCTAGCTTCCCAGAGAATCCTAGGATAAATCCCATCCGGCCCAGGGGACTTGTCTATTTTCACACTTTCCAGAATTGCTAACACCTCCTCCTTATGAACCTCAAGCCCTTCTAGTCTAGTAGCCTGAATCTCCGTATTCTCCTCGACAACATTGTCTTTTTCCTGTGTGAATACTGACAAAATATTCATTTAGCACCTCTCCTATCTCCTCGGACTCCACGCACAACTTCCCACTACTGTCCTTGACTGGCCCTACTCTTACCCTAGTCATTCTTTTATTCCTGACATATCTATAGAAAGCTTTAGGGTTATCCTTGATCCTACCTGCAAGACTTCTCATGTCCCCCTCATGGCTCCTCTTCGCTCTCTCTTTAGGTCCTTTCTAGCTAACTTGTACCTCTCGAGCGCCCTAACTGAACCTTCATGTCTCATCTTTACATAAGCCGCCTCCTTCCTCTTGAGTGATTCAACTACTTTAGTAAACCATAGTTCCCTCGCTCGACCACTTCCTGCCTGCCTGACAGGTACATGCTTATCAATGACACTCAGCAGCTGTACCTTGAACAAGCTCCACATTTCCATTGTGCCCATCCCCTGCAGTTTTACTCTGATCCGATGCATTCTAAGTCTTGCCTCATCGCATCATAATTGCCTTTCCTCCAGATATAACTCCTGCCCTGCGGTATATACCTATCCCTTTCCATCACTAAAGTAAACTTAATGAAATTGTGGTCACTATCACCAAAGTGCTCACCTACCTCCAAATCTAACACCTGTCCTGGTTCATTACCCAGTGCCAAATCCAATATGGCCTCGCCTCTCGTTGGCCTATCTACATACTGTCAGGAAACCCTCCTGCACACATTGGACAAAAACGGACCCATCTAAAGTACTCTAACCATGGTGTTTCCAGTCAATATTTGTAAAGTTAAAGTCCCCCATAACAACTACCCTGTTGCTTTTGCTCCTATCCAGAATCATCTTTGCAATCCTTTCCTCTGGAACTTTTTGGAGGCCTATTGAAAACCCCTAACTGGGTGACTTCTCCTTTCCTGTTTATTACCTCAGGAGATGAGTCCTCATCAAACGTCCTTTCTGCCACCGTAATGCTGTCCTTGACTAACAATGCCACCCCGCCCCCTCTTTTACCACCTTCCCTGAGCTTACTGAAATATCTAAACCCTGGCACCTGTAACAACCATTCCTGTCCTGCTCTATCCATGTCTCCGAAATGGCCACAACATCGAAGTCCCAGGTACCAACCCATGCTGCAAGTTCACCCACCTTATTCCGGATGCTCCTGGCATTCAAGAAGACACACTTTAAACCACCTTCCTGCCTGCCAGTACACTCCTGCAACTTTGAAACCTTACTCATGGCCTCACTACTCAACCTCCTGTATACTGGAGCTACAATTCAGGTTCCCAATCCCCTGCTGAACTAGTTTAAACCCTCCCGAAGGGCATTAGCAAATTTCCCTCCCAGGATATTGGTACCCCTCTGGTCCAGGTGTAGACCATCCAGTTTGTAGAGGTCCCACCGACCCCAGAATGAACCCCAATTATCCAGAAATCTGAAACCCTCCCTCCTGCACCATTCCTGTAGCCACGTGTTCAACTCCTCTCTCTCCCTATTCCTCATCTCGCTGGCACGTGTAACAACCCAGAGATAATAACTCTGTTTGTCCTAGATCTAAGTTTCCACCCTAGCTCCCTGAATTCCTGCCTTGTATCCCTTTTCCTACCTATGTCATTGGTACCTATGTGGACCATGACTTGGGGCTGCTCCCCCTCCCCCTTAAGGATCCTGAAAACACGATCCGAGACATCATGCACCCTGGCACCTGGGAGGCAAAACACCAACCGCGAGTCTCTCGTTCCCACAGAATCTCCTATCTATCCCCCTAACTATGGAGTTGCCAATGACTAATGCTCTTACTCCTCGCCTCCCTTCCCTTCTGAGCAACAGGGACAGACTCTGTGCCAGAGACCTGTACCCCTTGGCTTCCCCTGGTAAGTCGTGTCTCTTCCCCCCCCCCCCCCCCCCTCCCCAACAGTATCCAAAGCGGTATACTTGTTACTAAGGGGAACGACCACAGGGGATCCCTGTACTGACTGCTTCCTCCCAGCCCCTCTCACCGTCACCATCTATCTTTATTCTTCGGAGTAACTACATCCCTGAAGCTTCTATCTATGACCACCTCTGTCTCCCGAATGATCCGAAGTTCATCCAGCTTGAGTTCCTTAACGTGGTTTCTGAGGAGCTGGAGATGGGTTCACTTTCCACAGATGAAATCAGCAGGGACACTGACGGCGTCCCTCACCTCAAACAATCTGCAGGAGGAACATTGCACTACCTTCCCTGCCATCCCCTCTAGATTTAAAAAAAGAAAGAGCTTGCATGTTATTCACTCCCCTTCTCAGCAAGCACTCACTCAGCAACCTCTGCGCCCCGCACGATAACACACGAGGGAAAATAAAAGAAACTACTTGCCAGTCACCAGCCAATCCCTTGCCTGCAGGCGGTGATGTCACGGTTCAACTTCTTTCAGCAGCTCCACTCTACCCTCTGCTGGATGCTTGTCTTCACTTGAACAGCTAGGGTCTCTTGCTCTCGTACGCCTTCAAGTTGGGGTGAGCACAACGGATGTGTGCAAATTTCCCCCGCAACAGCCAATCAGTAGACTTTGTAATAACGAAGTTATTTTTTTCTCAAAATATAAATCACTTTTTACAGAAAGGTAAAAAGACCCTTTTCTTTGGATCCTTCAGGTCTGCCTTGACAATCTTTCTTCTTTAACATTTGGTTTTCTCCTGATGGATTCGCTGTTCTGCTCTGTTTCGGTGTTCTGTCCTTCCCCTGTACTTGGGGCAGCTATGAGAGCTGGCTCTACTGGCTGCTGAATTATCAGGGTTTATGTAGCCCTTTGCGCAAACTTAGTTTCTATATAACCTTTATTGAAATGTAATTGTCCCTTGCTGACTAGCTAATGCCCCAGTCGTCTTGTTTTGCAGGTAATGCATTTGTTTGGCAGGTAATATGTTGGTTTGTTGCTTCATCGGCAACTTTTCTGATATCTGTCTCGTGATGTTTTTTCAGTCTTGATACTGGATAAGAACCAGTGTTCATCGAAGCAGTCCGCCTCTGCACTTACAGGTCAGCTGGTGTCAGCGGCAGGTCGCTCCTTGTAACTGCAACCTTATCTGGCTTGGTTATTTGCGCTAAAGGTTTTAATAACGTGTAAATTATGGTATAAACACCTCCTCGTGTGTTTCTTTATCTGGAAAGCAGTTGTCTCATTTTTAACTGGAGTCAGCAAGGTGTCCCGCCTAATTTGTTCCCCAATTTAAACCCAAGATCCTGATTGTTCTAACTGCCCAGTAAAATAAAGCACTTCTCGAAGTGTGAAATAACTATCTTTTATACAAAGAATTTAAATTGATCGGATGTCTTTTAAATTTGAAAAACAGGATGAATTGTCCCTAGCTGTGTTCTTTAACGTGGAGATGCCGGCGTTGGACTGGGGTGGGCACAGTAAGAAGTCTTACACCAGGTTAAAGTCCAACAGGTGTGTTTCAAACACTAGCTCTCACCTGAGGAAGGAGCAGCGCTCCGAAAGCTAGTGTTTGAAACAAACCTGTTGGACTTTAACCTGGTGTTGTAAGACTTCTTACTGTTCTTTAACGCCTGTGAAGCTACCTGCATTTCAAACAAGCTGCTGCTGTTAACCCTTTGTGGGACCTTTCCCTTTCATTTAAAATCTCTGGCTTTGCCAGGTTTACTTTGATGGCACCTCCCACAAGTCCCGAAAGACCATGCTGCTGTTGGGTAATTTGGACATTCTGAATTCTCCCTCTTTGTGTACCCAAACAGTCGCCGGAATGTGGCGACTGGGGGCTTTCTTTCAGTTACTTCATTGCAGTGTTAATGTAAGCCTCCTTGTGACCATAAAGATTATTAAATTGGTGAACTGGCAACCTGTAGGTTAGCCTGGGGCAGTGTTCTGCCTGACCATAGTGATTGCTGTGACTCCAGGTCAAGTAGGGCTGGAATTGACCGTGCACTAGTCCAGCATGTCCTGATGTTTCCCAGACCGGCCTGGTCTGTTCTTGCCTGAAAGATTTTCTTCTTCTTGTTCCACATGCTCTTACTCCTATGGGACAAGATCTATTCTCTATGACTAAAGGATAGGTCAAAAACTGGACTGCCTTCCTTAACAGCACGGTGGGTGTACCTACACAAGGTCAAAAGCAGCAGCTCGCCACCTCTTTGTGGGCAATTAATGCTGGCCTAGCCAGTGATTCCACATCTTCTGAAGGAAGGTTATGTACACCACCCGAGTAGAGTTTTACAGCGGAGGCCCTTCAGCCCATCTATCTGTGCTAGCCATCAAGCATCTCTTTGGTCTGTAGTCTTGAATGCTATGGTACTTCAAGTGCTCATCAAAATGCTGAGGGTTCCAGTCTCCCACCCTTTGCGGGCTGTGAGCTCCAGATTACCACCACCCTCTGGGTGAAGTTTTTCCTCTACCTCAAATCTATGCCCCTGATTATTTCCCTCAAATCTATGCCCCTGATTATTTCCCCTCGACTAAGGGGAGAAGTCTGTTTCTTCCTATCAATATACACCTCACCCAGGTCCTCCTTGGCCCCCTCTGCTCTGGGGAACAACCCCAGCCTAACCAGCCTCTGGAAATACTCCAGCCCAGACAACAGTCTCCAGTGCAATCTATTTTTAGCATGGCACCCTGAACCGGGTAGCGTACTCTAGCTGCAGGCTAACTAGCATTTATACATCCCCCATCATCTCCCTGCTCTTTATGTTCTATGCCTCTGCCAATCAAGGCGAGTATCCCACATGCCTTTTTAACCACCTACCTGTTGTCTTCATGGACCTGTGGACATGTGCGCCAAGGTCCCTACTGCTCTTGCTTGCTGGCCTGTAACTACCTGGTTTTCATCTACTACTAAAATAAAGGTAGCTGTCCTCCAGGCCTCTTGGCAACCAGAGCATTTGAAAATTAACATTTGCCTCTGCAAGCTCGCCTCTTTTCTATTGCCACAAGTAGGCCCACATTAACACTGCAATGAAGTTGCTGTGGAAATCTCCCTAGTCGCCACACTCCGGCGCCTGTTTGGGTACACTTGAGAATTCAATGTCCAATTCCCCTGACAGCATGTCTTTTGGGAGGAAACCGGAGCACCCGGAGAAACCCCACGCTTGCCTCCGTGGCCTAGGATGCTGCATCACTGGGCCTGGGGATTTATCCACTTTTAATCCTGCTAAAACCAATGACACCACCTCCCTCAATGCTGATCTGTTTAATTGTATCACAATCTCCTCTTTTCCCCACCCTCCAAATACTAATTTAATACCTTCCCATGTCTCCTGGCTCTACTCACAGGTTTGTAAAATCCTTGGTGCAGAAGGAGCCTATTTGATCCATAGTGTCCGCACCAACCCTTTGAAAGACTCCATCCAAATCCATACCCCAATAACCCCTAATCCTAACCTACACATTCCCTGGTTACCCTCTTGCCCTTGATCCTCTATTTTGCCTAACCGCTTTTTTAAGCCTCCTTGCTTTCTGATTTAACCCCCTCCCCACCCCCCCCCCCCTGTGCTTTCTATACTCTAGGACATCCATTGTTTTCAGCTCCCTGTAATCTTTTATCCAAGCCTGTGTTTCCCTTGGCATCCATCCAGGGTTAACTGGACTTGATGGAAGCCTCTTATTTCTGATCCAATAGTCACTATCTCTGCTTTTCCATCTCCTTATCCATTCTAGAAGGGCCAGCCCCAAGACTTTTGTTTCGATGGTCTTGTCAACGAGTCAGTCCTTCTCCTGAATTGTTTCTGTACTCCGATCTATTCCTCCATCTAGACACTTTCCTCCAAGGGGTAAGCAGTCACTCCAGTTGTCTGGCGGAACACTCTTGAGAGCTAATGGGGCTGATTGCAACACAACTTGGCTATGCCGATTATGGCCACAGCAACGGATCTGGGAACACTTTGACGAATCCGTTAACGGTGATCAGAAGGATTTGACTGTTCTATTTTGAATGTTGTGGGTTGTCTCTCCTGTGATGGTGGAATTTGTCACAGCTGACCAAATATGAGCAGAGTTTTGAGAGCAGTTTGTTGGATCGGGATTGGCCTGAAGGCACATTTGAGGTTTTGGGGGGGGGGGGGGGGGGTGGTGCAGGAGACATGTAGGAAATTGTTCACTGAATCAGCCACTGAATTACTGGCTGGCATTGTTGATGTTGAAATTGATAGAAAATAAACTCAACTTGCCAACCAGTCAAATGTTGTTTTTTTTCCCCCCCAGGTGCCAGACTAGACCGGCCATATCGACGCCTTCATTTCCCAGGATTTGGCATCGCAATCATCCTGCTGTGTGGCCTGGCCATCATCGTTCTCCCAATATTGGCTTTCTTGGTGAGTGGACGTGAGTTCCACATTGGATTCTCCAATGTGACTTGTGAAACCGATTTGGCCTGGTCGTTAAAAGGTGGTTAGTTGCTCAACCTGGTCAAGGGTGAATGTGGCGACACTTGGCGAAGGACAGGGGCAGATCAGAAGCATCACACTCACCATATGGCTTAGAGCAGACTGGTTAGTTAGACTGTAGCAGGAGAGTCGAACTCATGGAGAACTGTGCTGATGGTTCAATAAATCACATTGAACTTGCTTCAAAGTCTGGAGTATCTTTTGGTCAAAGCTGCATCGAGTTGCAGCCTGTGTTATCCCAGGGTACATAACACAACGTCAGAGTGGACCATGGTACAAAACTTCAGCAATTTGATGGACCCAATTTTTCAGTGCAACTGCAACACTGTAGCTAAAAATCTAGCCCTTTAAATGAGAAACATTGCAACATGATCTTTGTAAGCCTCATACCAGTCTGTCTCTATTTCAGGGTGTATGGTTAGATTTGAATCCCGTGTTTGGGATCAAATGGCTTTATTTTCTAATTCGGGCCATTAAAATCAAATGTTGCAATATAATCTCTCCTCTTTTGGGCTTTAGTGCTGGAAATATCGGTTCTGTGTTGCCTGCCAGAAGAGTGTTGCGTTTGGGGCATGGAATGTGGAGCGTGAGAATGCAAGTATCCAGATAGCATTGCCAGAGGTGAGCTTTTTAACTTCTCCTCCGTGAGTAAAATGTGTAGATTAATTAAGTTTAGATGTGTGATGTGCAGCAAACCAGGCTTCCCATCTGACAGGCATTTCCTGCCCACAGCACATTTTTGTTCTGCACTTAAGCATTTGTTTTGTCATTAAATTTTCTTTTTTCCCTTGCCTCCATGTCGTTTTGGACCGTTAATTTATTTTGCCCATCCATGTGAGCAGGAATCTAATGCACTTTTGCACAAAGTGGAGTAGATGTGAGTTTAATGATCTCTCATCCAAATAATTTGAGGCAAGAGCAGAAACTCCATTGGCTGCCATCCCAGCAGGAGGCAGTCGTTATTCCATTGCACCTTTTTCCAAAGATTGCATTTTCGGGATGGACTAAACGTGTACACACACCACCTTCCGGGTCCAGTTTAGCTCAGTTGGGTGGTTCATGATAGTGAGGCCAACATTGTGGGTTCGATTTCCAAATAGGTGGCACAGGCGGTTGAGACTGCTGCCAGATCTGGGTGTTGGCTGACTGTCTGTGTGGAGTTTGCACTTCCTCCCTGTGTCTGCGTGGGCTTCCTCCTACAGTCCAAAGATGTGATGGTTTGGTCATACTAAATTGCCCCTTTCTCATCCAGAGATGTGCAGATTATGGGGATGGGACAGGGGAGTGGGATGAGATAGAATGCTCTGAGGGTCAGGCCGTGCAGAGGTGATGGGCTGATTTCCTGCATTGCAGGAATTCCAACTGGCCAAGATTATTCATGAATCAAAAGCCTTATCAAACGTGCCCCTTGCCTGAGGTGTGGTGACGCCTCTGGTTATGTCGCCACCATCGCCGCTCTCCCCAAGGAGAAAGCAGTGTTATCTGGGATTTCAGTGACTGATCCTCACCTAATGGGGGTAGGGAGCTTGTATCTGTTCAATCTCAATTGCAACTTGCACCAGTGGAATTGAGGTGGTCTGCATAAGCTCTTTACTAACACCGGCTGTGTTTTCCTTAAATTGATGTCCAGCAACTTTGTTAATGCTGCTACTCAAATGATGCTTGGTCAATAATGGAGCCATGGTTCCAGCGCAGGAGACTGTTAAGCCTGTCCTGTCCAAACCAGCACCACTCTGCTAATTCCACCCCCCCCCCCCCCCCCCCCCCCCGACTTCATTTAAGGCCTTTGGCCATATCATCACGGCTCTGCATCCTTCAGTGAAGCACAGGGTGCAGTTCATTTCTCTACCACTAGATGTCGGAGCACTTCACAAGTATTTCTGTAATCTTTCAGTTCGACATGAAATTGTTAAGAGACATTGAGGATGTGGTGGAGATGGTTCTGCAAGTGGAAGAAAAAGTTTGATTTAATTATAGGACCAGATTTTAGCTGTCAATTTACTGTCATTGCTCCTAGAATTGGACGAGTTCACACGTGCATTTACGTGCAATACTAGAAGACACTGGTTTTTAAATTTATTCCAGGAGTTTACCCCCATGGCCGTATGCAAACAAGGCTGAATTGGTAATTGCCTGCTCTTGCTCTGTCTTGCTGCTTTAGACATCACAATCGCACTGTTGCTTCACAGCTCCAGGGTCCCTGGTGCGATTCCCAGCTTGGGTCACTGTCTGTGCAGAGTCTGCACGTTGTCCCTGTGTCTGTGGGTTTCCTCCGGGTGCTCCAGTTTCCTCCGGGTGCTAGTCCTGAAAGACGTGCTTGTTAGGTGAATTGGACATTCTGAATTCTCCCAGCGTACCCGAACAGGCGCCGGAGTATGGCGACTCGGGGATTTTCACTAACTTCATTGCGGTGTTAATGTATGCCTACGTGTGACCAAAGATTATTAAATAAATTGAACTGGGTTAAGAGCAAGCTAACTTTGTAATTTCTGCTGAACAGCCTCCCTGATTCCGAAAACCTCACTTTATTTGTTGAATGTCAAATTTTGCCCTATAGTATTGATTTTCCAGTTTCTAAAGCCCCATAATTACACTGCAACGAGGGTAGCGTGTGCATTCTACTTGCAGTGAATACATTACTTTTTGCAATGAGATGCATCCCCAGATGGGGTAGCATGGTAGTTGGCACTCCTGTCTCTGCTTGGGTAGGGTGCTCTTAGAGGGTCAGTTCAGACATGATGGGGCTGAATGGCCTCCTTCTGTACTGCAGGAATTCTGTGGTCCTATCTAGGATCAGATCTAAATTTTATGGAAAAGATGTACAAGCAGCCTCCATAGTTACTATACTATCTCTGATTTGGATTTAATTTCTTCACTCTGATTTCACTTTAACCCCTTCCAATCAAACTGGTTCTTTGGGAGTTAAAATACATGGAACTCTAGTTCAAGCATATTGCAAATAATTGGTTGTGCACTATTCTAACCTTGATGCTGACTGGTCATGTTGATTTGTGTATATTCAGGTGACACGGGAAAGCTACAAGCTCCATGAGGAGTACGTCAATTATTCCTTTGCATCATGATGTTTTCATCTGGTGAAGGGAGAGAAAATTGGAACTAGAACATTATGTTTGGGCGAATTATTAAACTTGGGTTTGCTTCTGTTGGAAGAAGGATGTGGTGAACTATTGAACATTAAATTATTTCCCTTTGTCTTTCCCCTGGTCTCAGTATTTCTGTCACTCTTTTGGGTTGGCACTATTTGTAATGAAGACTTTCTACATCCTTTTGAAAGGTAGAAATATCTGGGTGGAGCATCCCACTTTCCAATCACAGTGGTGAGATTTTGTTTCGGGAAGGAGAAATTGGCTCGTCAATTTGGGGGGTTGTTAACTGCAATAATATGAAATCCAGTAGGAAAATGCCTGCTGTCTCCCCGGTGACTGGACTTCATTGTGTTATTGACCAAGAAGGGCAAATGTCTTAATTGTAGCTGTAATTGAATAATCACACCATCTTGGCTGGTGGGTTTACTGAAATGGCAATGGTTTAGAAAAGTGGATACTATTGATGGCTGAGCAAGTATGCAGGTGTCACCCTTTGTTGCTGATACCTGCCTATCTAATGTTCGGAAGACACGGAGAAGTTGGTACTTTGCATTGTATTAAATGCTGTTCCAAATTGCATGAAGTGTAGCATTCCAGACTGGTCAGGAAGGAATATTGAATGAATGTGATTTATATTGATGCCAACAAGTGCAAAACCTTTTGTGATCCATCTGTGCAGGCTCACAGCAATGAATTGGGAATTAATTATCCAAGGAGTGTGAGCAAGTCTGAGGTTTGGGCTTTGTCCTTGTGGGCACTTTTTAAGTTGTGCAATTTTGCAAAATGTGCATATGCATGCACTTGTGAAGAGGTGTGACTCATTTCTGAAAGTTGATTGAGCTATCTTTGCTCTCATCTGCTTTTTCAGCCCAGCTTGGCTTTTGTCTTCGATCATTATGGCATTCTTTCTGGAGTGACGAGCAGAAACTTTGTACAATTGCAATGACTGTGCAAAGGTTTCTTGGGGAAATTGCAATAAAGGAAATATGTATGGACCTATTTCAACTGGGAAATTCCCAGTGTGCCAATTGGTCCTAAACTTGTGCGCACAACATCACCTTCACACTTTTTAAATATTGAAATGTTTTAACTTTTTATGTACCACTTGTTTTGAAGAATGGTGTAGGGCAGTCTTTTTTTTTTGACCAATTCTATCCCACAATCGTGTAATAAGATTTGCAAACTTCCAAGATGTCATCTAATAGCAGAGTCGCCCAGCAATTAATCTCCCAATTTACCTGCAGTCTTCCCAAATCTGCAATCCCCAGCAGAGTTGTACTGGACTCTCTACTGAACATGGGCTTTATGCCGTTTCAAATACGTATGAATTTGCTATTCGAAATGTTCCTTCAATCGCTGCTAATTCCATGTGTGTATATATCTCTTCCAACTGGTCTGTAAGGTTAGTTTTCAAAACGCTGACAGCGGTGTCGATGTTGTTTGACATTGAGCCTGATGCCGCTTCCACAATGAATTGAGCTGGTCTAAAACCAGAATGTACATGTAGACCATTTTGTTGTGACTCGCTTTCTGTAGTGCTTAGCTTCGGGTGTCGTGGAGGGGTGGTACAGGAGAAAGCGGTGGGAAGTGGAGGAGGTGCAACACCATTTAATGTAATGTGTAATCTCTATGCAAATTGTTGCTTTTGACCTGTTCTACTTGGCACCAGTGTTTATGCCTTGTATCTTGTACAAATGTCTCTGGTTGAGTTGTTTGATTTTTTTTTTTTTTTTTTGTAAGTTCATTTTAATAAAAATTAAATGGAGATATTTCTTCGGTTATATCAGCTTCCTGCAGTGTCTGCTTTCTGACATCATAGGCAACTATGGGATTGGCTCTGTCTTGCCACAATTTGCTGCAGTCAGATTGTTTGCCAGAAATCTAGATGTGGGCACGCCTCCAATCCCACATGGATTCTGAGAATCCAACCTTTTGGGCATCTGCTCACCACATCCCTGTCCCCCAAGCCCAGTGTAACCTTGATGGGTCTCCCCGAGTCTGTGCGCCTTTCCTCTGGGCCTCCCACAGTAGGTTTAAGTGGATTGGCCATGCCAAGTTGCCTCTTAAATGTGTAGATTAGGTTATGGGGTAGGGCGGGGTGGACATAATCTTTCAGAGGGCCAGGGTCGGTGCAGAGTCAATGGGCCAAATGGCCTCTTGGGATTGTCACAAAGGTACTGAGGTTCAGCGGTTGAATAAACTGTTTGTTCTCTCTGGAACGAAGGAGGTTGAGGGGAGACCTGATAGAGATATACAAAATTGAGGGGCATAGACAGTGGATAGCAGAGGCTTTTCCCCAGGGTAGAGGGGTCAATTACTAGGGGGCATAGGTTTAAGGTGAGGGGCAAGGTTTAGAGTAGATGTACGAGGCAAGTTTTTTACGCAGAGGGTAGTGGGTGCCTGGAACTCGCTACCGGAGGAGGTGGTGGAAGCAGGGACGATAGTGACATTTAAGGGGCATCTTGACAAATACATGAATAGGATGAGAATAGAGGGATACGGACCCAGGAAGTGTAGAAGATTGTAGTTTAGTCGGGCAGCATGGTCGGCACGGGCTTGGAGGGCCGAAGGGCCTGTTCCTGTGCTGTACATTTCTTTGTTCTTTGTTGTTCTCACCGGGACAAGTCTTGGCTGATCAAGTCTTGGGCAGTTGGGGGTGGGGATCCCATGAATTCATTTCTCAGCTTGCAGTATCTTAGTGCAAGATGAGAGGCCATTCAGCCCATTCTAGGCCTACTATATCATTTGATCATGGCTCACCTGAGTGCGGTCTCAACTCCATTTATACTGCTTCCCACCCACACACTTATCCTTTAGTAATCGATCAAAAATGACAGCATCCATTGCCCTGGGGAAGAGAATGATAAAGGCACCAATCAGTGAGTTTGGGTAGATAGTGTGGGCTTGGGAGAGCCAGTCCATATGGGCATAAAGCTTAATCATCTGAGCAGGGCTGCTTGTCGTGTTCTCACAGGCTGAAGTGAAATGGAGGCTGGGTCACGTGACATACTTCCTTTCCAGTGATGTCATGCTGATGTCCCTTTAAAAGCATGTTACAAAGCTCTTGTCCTGTTTAGAGACTTGCTAGGAAGCAAGATTTACAACAATGATACCAGAGCAGAGATTGAGTCCATTGAGAGAGCGCAGGCTGGTGCTTTAAACTCGTTCCTGTGGGAAAGATTAGGTGTAAGTGGGTACAAGATTATGAATGATTTGTCAGGTGTTCTACTCCTGGGCCTGTCTAGAGAGGACCCCAAATCAATAAAAGTGAATAAACACAATGGAATTCAGGAAGAACTTTAAAAAATATATATATATTTATTAAGATTTTTAACACTTTTTCTCCCTTACAAACAATAACCCCCCCCCCCCCCCCCGTAACAAAAAAAAGAAACAAGAAATCGTGCGGAGCAAGATATATACATGACAAAATAGTATATTTACATAGCTTTGTACACTGGCTTTCTCCTGTACGTGCCAGTTTCCCCGACTCTTCATGTTATCTCTTGCTCTCTTCCCCCCCCCCCCCCCCCCCAAAGGTTGCTGCTGCTGACTGACCTTCCTCTAACGCTCCGTGAGATAGTCTAGGAACGGTTGCCACCGCCTGTAGAACCCCTGCGCAGACCCCCTCAAAGCAAACTTAATCCTCCAACTTTATGAACCCAGCCATATTGTTTATCCAGGCCTCCACGCTGGGGGGCTTCGCCTCCTTCCACACTAGCAAGATCCTTCGCCGGGCTACTAGGGACGCAAAGGCCAGAATACCGGCCTCTTTCGCCTCCTGCACTCCCGGTTCATCCACTACTCCGAATATTGCTAGCCCCCAGCTTGCCTTGACCCGGACTTTCACCACCTGAGATATTGCTCCCGCCACTCCTCTCCAGAACCCCTCCAGTGCCGGGCATGACCAAAACATATGGACATGGTTCGCCGGGCTCCCTGAGCACCTTCCACATCTGTCCTGTACCCCAAAGAACCTGCTCTACCTTGCCCCGTCCAATGAGCTCTGTGAACCACCTTAAATTGTATCAGGCTGAGCCTGGCACACTAGGAATTAACCCTACCCAGGGCATCTGCCCACAGACCTTCCTCGATCTCCTTCCCCAGCTCATACTCTCATTTACCCTTCAACTCTTCTACCAGCGCTTCCCCCTCTTCTTTCATCTCCTGGTGTATTACCGACACCTTACCCTCCCCGACCCATGCACCCAAGATCACCCTGTCTTGAATTTCTTGTGCTGGGAGCAACGGGAATTCCCTCCTGTCGCCTCAAGCCCTCACCTGCATGTATCTAAAGGCATTTCCCAGGGGTAACTCAAACTTCTCCTCCAGTGCCCCTAGGCTCGCAAACGTTCCGTCAATGAACAGGTCCCCCATTCTTCTGATCCCTGCCCGATGCCAGCTCTGGAACCCCCCCATCCATCCTCCCCGGGACAAACCGATGGTTACCCCGATCGGGGACCACACCGAGGCTCCCATTGCACCCCTGTGCCGTCTCCACTGGCCCCAGATCCTTAGCGTTGCTGCCACCACCAGGCTCGTGGTATACTTCGTCGGTGAGAGCGGCAGTGGTGCCGTCACTAATGCCCCCAGGCTCGTTCCTTTGCAGGATGCCATCTCTATCCTCTTCCATGCTGCCCCCTCTCCCTCCATAACCCACTTGCGGATCATTGACACATTTGCTGCCCAGTAGTAGCTCCCCAGGTTTGGCAGCGCCAACCCTCGGTCCCTACTGCGTTCCAGGAACCCCCTCCTTACCCTCGGTCTTATTCACCCACACAAACCTCATAATACTCCTGCCTATGCTCTCTCAAAAAAGGCCTTAGTGATCACGATGGGAAGGCACTGAAACACAAACAGAAACCTCGGAAGGACCACCATTTTGACCGATTGCACTCTACCCGCCAGCGAGAGCGGTAGCATGTCCCATCTTTTAAAATCCTCCTCCATTTGCTCCACCAACCTCGTCCGATTCAGTTTATGTAGGGCCCCCCAGCTCCTGGCTATCTGGATCCCCAGATACCGAAAGCTCCCCTCCGCCCTCCTCAGCGGTAGGTCCCCTATCCCTCTTTCTTGGTCCCCCACCTGTAATACAGGGGGGGCAGGGGGCACCCCTGCCTCGTCCCTCAGCACAGCCAAAAGTACTCCGACCTCCGCCGGTTCGTCACTACACTCCACCGGGGTTCTGTAAAGGAGCTTAACCCAATTGATAAACCCTCCCCCGAACCCAAACCTACGCAGCACCTCCCAGAGATACTCCCACTCTACTCGGTCAAAGGCTTTCTCCGCGTCCATAGCTGCCACTATCACCGCCTCTCCCTCCTCCGATGGCATCATTATCACGTTTAAGAGCCGCCGCACATTGGTGTTTAGTTGCCTGCCCTTTACAAATCCCGTCTGGTCCTCGTGAATCACCCCCGGGACACAGTCCTCGATCCTCATGGCCAGCACTTTTGCCAGCAACTTTGCATCCACATTGAGGAGCGAGATCGGCCTGTACGATCCACATTGCAGTGGGTCCTTGTCCTGCTTTAGGATCAAAGAAATTGTCGCTTCCGACATTGTCGGAGGTAGGGTCCCCTCCTCTCTTGCCTCATTAAAGGTCCTCACTAATAGTGGGGCCAACAGGTCTACGTACTTTCTGTAGAACTCCACCGGGAACCCGTCCGGTCCCCGGGCCTTCCCCGCCTGCATGCTCCCCAAACCCTTGCTCAGCTCCTCCAACCCAATTGGTGCCCCCAGACCAGCCACCTCTTGCTCCTCCACCCTCGGGAATCTCAGCTGGTCTAGGAATCGTCTCATACCCTCTTCCCCCATTGGGGGCTGGGATCTGTACAGCTCTTCATAGAAGGCCTTAAATACCTTGTTTATTTTCATTGCACTCCGAACCGTGGCTCCCCTTTCATCTTTGACTCCACCTATTTCCCTCGCTGCCATCCTTTAACAGAGCTGGTGTGCCAGCATCCGACTAGCCTTTTCCCCATACTCGTAGGTCGCCCCCTGTGCTTTCCTCCACTGTCTCCGCCTTCCCTGTGGTCAACCGGTCAAACTCCATCTGAAGCTGTCGTCTTTCCCCAAGTAATCTTTCCTCCGGGGCCTCTGCGTATCTCCTGTCCACTCAATCTCTCCCACTAACCATGCCCTCTGTCTTCTCCCTATGAGCCCTAATGGAGATTAGCTCTCCCCTGACCACCGCCTTCAACGCCTCCCATACCACCCCTACTCGCACCTCCCCATTGTCGTTGATTCAAGTACCTTTCAATACATCCCCTCACTTTCCCAACACCCTCGTCCGCCAGCAGTCCCACATCCAGCCACCACAACGGGCATTGGTCCCTCTCCTCTCCCAGCTCCAATTCCACCCAGTGCGGGGCATGGTCCGAAATGACTATGGCCAAATACTCTGTCCCTTCCACCCTCTGGATGAGCGCTCTGCCCAGAACAAATCTATCTGGGAGTAGGCTTTGTGTACATGGGAGAAGAAAGAAAATTCCCTGGCCTGTAGCCTTGCAAACCGCTATGGGTCCACTCCCCCCATCTGATCCATAAACCCCCTAAGTACCTTGGCTGCCGCCGGCCTCTTTCCAGTCCTTGATTTAGAGCGGTCCAGTGCTGGGTCCAACACTGTATTGAAGTCCCCTCCCATTATCAGGTGTCCTTTCTCCAGGTCCGGAATGCTCCCCAACATGCGCTTCATGAATCCTGCATCATCCCAGTTCGGGGCGTATACGTTTACCAACACCACCCACGTCCCCTGCAGCCTACTGCTCACCATTACATATCGCCCTCCATTGTCCACCTCAATAGTCTTGGCCTCAAATGACACCCGCTTTCCCACTAGTATTGCCACCCCTCTATTCTTCGCGTCCAGTCCTGAGTGGAATACCTGTCCTATCCATCCCTTCCTTAACCTGACCTGGTCCGCCACCTGCAGGTGGGTCTCTTGGCGCATGACCACGTCCGCCTTCAGTCCCTTTAAGTGCGCAAACACTCGAGCCCTCTTCACTGGCCCATTCAGCCCCCTCACGTTCCACGTTATCAGCTGGATTGGAGGGGCTCTCTTTCCCCTCCTCTCCACCCCCCCTCCCCCGCTAGACCCCTGTCTAATTTTTTGCTCCCCCATGTCACTCCCATAAGTCAGCTGACACCTGCTATCCCATTGACCTCCCCGTGTGGGAGTTCCCCCTCCCACCTTTCTTCCCGCGCGCGGGAAAAACAAAACCCCGCGCTTTCCAAAGCCCGCTCCGCCCCCTCTGGCGCAGCTCCTATCGCGGCCTTGTCTCTCTCCCCCAGCCTTTGTAACATTTCCTGCGCGTGATTGTGATTGACCCCCTATATACAACAACCATCACCCATCTAACCTCCAATATCCGCCCCCACCCTCACAAACCCTCAGAGTCCAACTTTTCAGTTTGTATAAAGGTCCACGCCTCTTCAGGCGTTTCGAAGTAGTCGTGTTGGCCCTTGAATGTGACCCACAGTCGCGCTGGCTGCAGCATTCCGAATATCACTTCTTTCCGGTGCAACACCGCTTTGGCCCGGTTGAAACCCGCTCTCCGCTTTGCAACCTCCGTGCTCCAGTCCGGGTATATTCGGATCTCTGCATTGTCCCACTTACTGCTCCGCTCCTTCTTGGCGCATTTCAGGACCCACTCTCTGTCCATGAACTGGTGGAACATCACCACCATCGCCCTTGGCGGCTCATTTGCCTGGGGCCTCCTCGCCAGCACCCGATGTGCCCCGTCCAACTTCAGCGGCCTCTAAGGGGCCTCCTTGCCCATCATCGCCCCGAGCATGCGTATGCCCCGGCATCGGCCCCCTCCGCTCCTTCAGGGAGACCCAGGATCCGCAGATTCTTTCTCCTAGACCTGTTCTCCGGGTCTTCGAGTCTTCCCGCCCACCTCCTGTGTAAGCGCCTCGCTCTGCTCCACTCTCGCCACCAGGCCCGAGATCTCATCCTCGTTCTGACCAACTCTTTTTTGTACCTCCTGGATCTGAACCTCGTGGGCCTTCTGGGTGATCCCTAGTCCTTCGATTGCCGAAAGCATAGGCGCCAGCATTTCCTTACGTATCTCCTCGCGATGCTCCTCGAAGCAGTGCTTGATAAACTCCTGCAGCTCCACTTTGTCTCTGGCCGTCGCCATTTAGTCCTTTTTCCCCGGTTTTTCCCGTTGCTCCAATGCCACTTTTGTGGCCGTTACGCTTCGAGTCCGTTTCATAAAAGTTGGAGGGGGACCTCTCTCTTACCTTCCCCATGGGTTAGTTTCGAAAAAAAGTTCCGTTGGGGCTCTTCTAGCGAGCCCGAAAGTCCGTGGTAGCGGGAGCTGCCGAATCGTGCGGCTCAGCTCCGCATTGCCGCACCCAGAAGTCGCAGGAGGAGGAACATCTTTACCTGATTGGGCAATGTTACTTCCGGTGTTCTTCAGGATGCTGTCTGTCCCTGTCCCAGGTTCGATTCCCGGCTTGGCTCACTTTGTGCGGAGTCTACACGTTCTCCCCGTGTCTGCGTGGGTATCCTTCCACAAGTCCCGAAAGACTCGCTGTTAGGCAATTTGGACGTTCTGAATTCTCCCTCCGTGTGCTCGAGCAGGGGCCGGAGTGTGGCAACTAGGGGATTTTCACAGTAACTTCATTGCAGTGTTAATGTAAGCCTACTTGTGACACTATAAAAATGATTATCATTATTGTCCATGCTGCTTGCATCCTGGTTTCCTGAACTCTGCTCACCCTTCTCTATTGTGTGAATGTCATTGTTAATTAATAGAGCCACCCATCCAACTTTTACTAGCTTGTCCTACCTAAATATTACATGCCCTTCAACATGCCCTCTTTATACTGTCCCCCTACTAAATGTTTCACCCGCTTGAATTGCTCCCTATAGCATGGTGCCATGGTCAGCTTGCTCATCCAGCTTACTTTGATTTACGTGGGTTGTGAGCACCTCAAATCTGTTTGACCATTACAAAGTCCCCCAAAGCTCATCCATGATCTGCATGTGCCCTTTCCCTGCCTCGCACCCCCCTCACCGCTGACCAAAACAGGTGACCCTATCCCAAGAAGTGACTGTCTTCTCGGATAAAGTGTCCAGTTGTTTCACCCCCCCACCCCCCCCCCCCCCCCCCCCTCCCTAATGTTGCAGTGTCTGCAGTTCAGCCTCCAGCCCAATACCCCTGATCCAGAATGAACTGCTTGCACATGCACTGGAGACGTTCGACCTGGATCTGCAAACTCCACACTGCATTCTGAGATCTCTCTCCAAACTCCACATTGCTTTCAGCTCTCGCTCACTCTCCCTCCCTCGTGGAACTCCACGCTGCTCTATACTCTCGCTCTCTCTTGCTCTCCTTGTTATCCTGAATGCTTTGTGGCTGTAGGGTGACCACCTCCTAGAAAGTGGAATTCATGAAACATCGGGCAGCACGGTAGCATTGTGGATAGCACAATTACTTCACAGCTCCAGGGTCCCAGGTTCGATTCCAGCTTGGGTCACTCTCTGTGCGGAGTCTGCACGTCCTCCCCGTGTATGCGTGGGTTTCCTCCGGGTGCTCCGGTTTCCTCCCACAGTCCAAAGATGTGCAGGTTAGGTGGATTGGCCATGATAAATTGCCCTTAGTGTCCAAAGTTGCCCTTAGTGTTGGGTGGGGTTGCTGGGTTATAGGGATAGGGTGGCGGTGTTGACCTTGGGTAGGGTGCTCTTTCCAAGAGCCAGTGCAGACTCGATGGGCCGAATGGCCTCCTTCTGCGCTGTAAATTCTATGATTTGAAATGAAAATCGCTTATTGTCACAAGTAGGCTTCAAATGAAGTTACTGTGACAAGCCCCTAGTCGCCACATTCCGGCGCCTGTTCGGGGAGGCTGGTACAGTGCTGGCCTGCCTTGGTCTGCTTTAAATGCCAGCCCCATTTAGCACAACCTGAACTGGAACCAACTCCCTGAGCATATGGCACCTCCTCGAACTGTGGACCCGAATCATGAAATGGCAAAGACCAGATAGAGCAATGGGAAACAGCACTTGTAGAGGTCTAATGTTGGTGAAATGATCTAAACGCTGTTACTCCTGGCTTATTCTTCAAGTGAGAAAAGCTCATGGACTGAAGGTTCATACAAAAGCAATGTGCTTAAGAGAGTTGGGACAAGTCTTTCCACAGAAATGGTTTCATCACATCAACCAATTAGTCACTTTGTCAGACTTTCCCGGGAATGATGGTGTAATTGTCACGAAGAGGAAAAGCATATGACTACCTGTGTGGTGAATCTGTGTACAGAACAGGGTGTCCTACCTCTGATTAATTGGCTGCACTTATCGTTTGTACAGCCACATTGCACTCCTCCCAGGAGTTAACCAACATACCAGTATAAAAAGCAGCACGGAGATAGTTTGAAGTGTTCTTGGGTAACCTTTTACGTACCCGAGCAATTCATGGACATTATTTTCACATTGTTCAGGTCTGATGCATTAATTGATGATAACCTAAGTGACCGCAATTATCCCGATCACTGTAATGACCCCGACTTAATCTTAAATCATTGTTTCATCCAAATGACCAGATTCTGCTCTCCTGGCAATACCTATTTTGCAGGTTCAGGGCAAAGTTAGAAAAGGAAATTAATTGACTGCTTAAGAAATCAATAAATAGATCTTTGTCATGTCACAAGTGTGCTTCCATTAACACTGTAATGAAGTTACTGTGAAAATCCCCCAGTCACCACACTCCGGTGCCTGTTCAGGTACACGGATGTACCCTGTGTTTATGTAGTTACACTGTGTTACCCTATTCTTTCATTTCTTTTCATGTACTTAATGAGCTGCTCGCAGAAAAATACTTTTCACTGTACCTCGGTACACCTGACAATAAACAAAATCCAATCCAGAGGAGAATTCAATGTCCAATTCACCTAACAGCACGTCTTTCGGGACTTGTGGGAGGAAACCCACGTAGACACGGGGAGAACGTGCAGACTCCGCACAGACAGTGACCCAAGCCTGGAAACAAACCTGGATCCCTGGCGCTGTGAAGCAACAGTGCTACCCACTGTGCTACCGTGCCGCCCGTGAAATGTGAGGATATTCCATTTCAAAAAGGCAGAATTTTCCAGCCTGTATAGCTATTTGCCCAGACACGGAGCTTGTTCCCTTTCTAAGCTCATGAAAGGCAATTTATCGTTAACGCCATTGAGTGCTCGAGAGGAATTTGTATGAATGGGAAAATATCCAAAGTGTAATCAATTTAACAATAGAATTATAGAGAGGAGATTTATTCGAGAAAGGACGGTTATAGGTAGGTTTTAAATATGGTCTTAAAAAAGAATTGAGCGTTGGAGCGCTGTGTCTCTATCCTGCTAATGCAAGTTGGCTAAGTGGACCACCAATATGCATATGCACTGGTCTGTGCACTGGAGGGCCAGGATGGATAGGACAGGGGCCCAGGCAGGCAGGCATGGGTGGCTGCACAGGACAACGGGCATGGGATGCTCTGATTGCCTTCAGGTTCACTGATAGGGGTGGGGTACTGGGCAGGGGCACAGGCACCGCATCCCCACCCCCTCACCACACCCCGCCTACAACCACCTCCGCGATACATACCTGCCGCTCCACGGGGGGCGTGGGCTCTGGGTTGGCAGTAACAGCGGGTATGGTTCATGGGATGAAGGATGATGACAACCTGCTCTGCCACGAGCTCTGGTGCTCCGCATCGTTTGCCAGCGTCTGACTCCTGCCCACGGTAGCACTGTCCACCGTCCACCTGGGTAATCCCTGCATGCGATTGGCCATTCCATCACACGGTGCCATCCGATCCCTGGGTTACGGTGTTGGGGACAGTTGGGAAGGGAGAGTGGGTAGCCCAGCCCAGCCCACCCGCAACGACCACCCAATTCCCCCCCCCCCCACCCCCCGCCCCCCCCCCACACCTCTCCCTGGCTAGCCCAGCCCACCCCTCACACCCATCTAACAGAGCACCAAGTCAGGTTGTAACCGTGTGAACAGGTGTTTAATTTGAACAAATATATCCGGGTTTGTGCCCTAGCCCCTATCGCTATATTGTGTCCTGCACCCGTGTCAACTTAACTGGTGTCTAACTTTCTGGCCTCACGGGCCCTAACCCTCAAGGTGGTTCCCCAGACGGTACATCAGGAGTGGCCTGCTGTGAATCCTGCCCTGTGATCTGGGGTTGGAGGTCGTCTTCTGGGGCGGCCCGGCCTGGATGGGCCTGGCTACTGCTCGGGTATCCTATGTGGTGTGTGGCTGCCCTGTTCTGCTCGCTGCCCATGTGATGCACCAGGGACAGGAGGGGGTGCAGGAGGCTGTGATGTTCTGGCACCTCCCCTGCGGGAGTCACCAGCGTGGGCCCCATCACCTCCTCCTCCCTTTGGGTGCCCGATGGCCCCCGGGCTATTCCACGGGACGGGGGTGCGAGGCGAGCTAACCCCTGCGGCTCCCCCGCCACCTGGCACTGCCAGCCCCAGGGGCCCGCTCTGGTCTCGACCAGGGTCTGCAAGCTCGTGGCCACGCAGCACAGGGAGTGGACCATCGGCGTCTGGGACTGCGCCACATCATGCTGCGACTGTGCCACCACCTTCTTAATCTGTGCCACCTCAGACAGTGACTGCGCCATCTCCGTCTGGGACTGGGCCCCCTCCTTCTGTGTCTGCCTCGTCGGCCAGTGCCTGGGCAATGCCGCCGGCGCTCTCAGCCATGGCCTGTTGTGACTGGGCCACGCTCGGGTGCACTGCTGTGATGTCCAGGTGGCTCTGGCACATGGCTGCCCTGTCCTGGGCCTCGGCCAGCACCTGCAGAGAGTGCCCCAGACCTTGGGCATGCTGATCCATAGCTGCAACCCTCGCCTTCAAGGCCTCCACTGCAGTTGCCACCAACGCAGTGATGGACTGGGTGATGCACATGTTCAGCACCACCTCCTGTTGCTGCACGCGGCTGGACTCCTCCACCTGTGCCTGCAGGTGCTGGGGCCTGGCCGACACCCCCTCATGTAGTCTCTGTCTCTGCCACTGTATCTCCACTATTGATGGGACCGTCCATTCCCGAATCCCGAAACCCGTCTGAGCGTCAACTGGTTCCTGGGGTCGGCCCACCCACTGTCCGCCCCCTCGGAGTTCCTACCTCCACCTGCTGTACTGGAGCATGTGTCTGGTGCGCACCAGAGGGTGTCCCTGGAGCCTCTTCACCAATGTGCCCGGCCAAGGTGACTTTGGGCTGGTGAAGGGTGTTGGAGACAGCTGTGACGGGAAATCAGTGTCATTCCTGGACTCGAGCTCCATGTTGTTGGTGTCCTCATCGCTGGTTGGCACAGGGGGGGGGAGGCTCATGTTGGGGGACTTGCTGGGGGCGGCAGTCAGCAAGCCTTCAGTGTACGTCCAGACCTGGTGTACACCCAGCCCTCAGTGTACACCCAGCCCTCAGTGTACACCCAGCCATCAGTGTACACCAAGTCCTCAGTCAACACTGTGTCCTCAGTGTACACCTAACCATCAGTGTACATCCAGCCCTCAGTGTACACCCAGCCATCAGTGTACATCCAGCCCTCAGTGTACACCCAGCCATCAGTGTACATCCAGTCCTCAGTGTACATCCAGCCCTCAGTGTACACCCAGCCATCAGTGTACATCCAGTCCTCAGTGTACATCCAGCCCTCAGTGTACACCCAGCCCTCAGTGTACACCAAGTCCTCAGTCTACACTGTGCCCTCAGTGTACAGCAAGCCTTTAGTGTGCACAATGTCCTCAGTGTAAATGAAGCCCTTCGTGTACACCAAGCCCTCCATGTACACCAAGCCCTCCATGTACACCAAGCCCTCCGTGTACACCGTGCCCTCAGTGTACACCAAGCCCTCAGTGCACACCAAGTCCTCAGTGTACACCCAGCATCATTGTACCCCAGCCCCTCACTGTCCCTCAGTCCCCTCACTGTACCCCAGTTCCCTCACTGTACCCCAGTCCCCTCACTGCACCCCAGTCCCTCACTGTACCCCAGTCCCCTCACCGTACCCCAGTCCCTCACTGTACCCCAGTCCCCTCACTGTACCCCAGTCCCCTCACTGTACCCCAGTCCCCTCACCGTACCCCAGTCCCTCACTGTACCCCAGTCCCCTCACTGTACCCCAGTCCCTCACTGTACCCCAGTCCCCTCACTGTACCCCAGTCCCCTCACTGTACCCGTCCTCTCACTGTACCCCAGTCCCCTCACTGTACCCCAGTCCCCTCACCGTACCCCAGTCCCCTCACTGTACCCAAGTCCCCTCACTGTATCCCAGTCCCTCACTGTACCCCAGTCCCCTCATTGTACCCCAGTCCCCTCACTGTACCCCAGTTCCCTCACTGTATCCCAGTCCCTCACTGTACCCCAGTCCCCTCACTGTACCCCAGTTCCCTCACTGCACCCCAGTCCCTCACTGCACCCCAGTCCCTCACTGTATCCCAGTCCCCTCACTGTACCCCAGTCCCCTCACTGTACCCCAGTCCCCTCACTCTACCCCAGTCCCCTCACTCTACCCCAGTTCCCTCACTCTACCCCAGTCCCCTCACTGTACCCCAGTCGCTCACTGTACCCCAGTCCTCTCACTGTACCCCAGTCCCCTCACTGTACCCCAGACCCCTCACTGTACCCCAGTCCCTCACTGTACCCCAGTCCCTCACTGTACCCCAGTCCCTCACTGTAACCCAGCCCCCTCACTGTATCCCAGTCCCTCACTGTACCCCAGTCCCTCACTGTACCCCAGTCCCCTCACTGTACCCCAGTCCCCTCACTGTATCCCAGTCCCTCACTGTACCCAGTCCCCTTAATGTACCCCAGTCCCCTCACTGTACCCCAGTCCCCTCACTGTACCCCAGTCCCCTCACCGTACCCCAGTCCCCTCATCCTACCCCAGTCCCCTCACCGTATCGCAGTCCCCTCACCGTACCCCAGTCCCCTCACTGTACCCCAGTCCCCTCACTGTACCCCAGTCCCCTCACTGTACCCCAGTCCCCTCACTGTACCCCAGTCCCCTCACCGTACCCCAGTCCCCTCACTGTACCCCAGTCCCCTACTGTACCCCAGTCCCCTCACTGTGTCCCAGTCCCCTCACTGTACCCCAGTCCCCTCACTGTACCCCAGTCGCTCACTGTACCCCAGTCCCCTCACTGTACCCCAGTCCCCTCACTGTACCCCAGTCGCTCACTGTACCCCAGTCCCTCACATCCTTCCTATAATGCGGCGACCAGAATTGCATGCAATACTCCAAATGCGGCCGCACCAGAGTTTTGTACAGCTGCAACATGACCGCATGGTTCCGAAACTCAATCCCTCTACCAATAAAAGCTAACACACCGTACGCCTTCTTAACAACCCTCTCAACCTGGGTGGCAACTTTCAGGGATCTATATACATGGACAGCGAGATCTCTCTGCTCATCCACACTGCCAAGAATCTTACCTTTAGCCCAATATTCTGTCTTCCTGTTATTCCTTCCAAAATGAATCACCTCACACTTTTCTGCATTAAACTCCATTTGCCACCTCTCAGCCCAGCGCTGCAGGTTATCTATGTCTCTCTGTAACTTGTAACACCCTTCCGCACTGTCCACAACTCCACAGACTTTAGTGTCATCTGCAAATTTTCTCACCCATCCTTCTACACCCTCCTCCAGGTCATTTATAAAAATGACAAACCGCAGTGGCCCCAAAACAGATCCTTGTGGTACACCACTAGTAACTGGACTCCAGTCTGAACATTTCCCATCAACCACCACCCTTTGTCTTCTTCCAGCTAGCCAATTTCTGATCCAAACTGCTAAATCACCCAGAATCCAATGCCTCCATATTTTCTGCAGTAGCCTACCGTGGGGAAACATATAAAACGCTTTACTGAAATCCATATACACCACATCAACTGCTTTACCCTCATCCACCTGTTTGGTCACCTTCTCAAATAACTCAATAAGGTTTGTGAGGCACGAGCTACCCTTCACAAAACCGTGTTGACTATTTCTAATCAAATTATTCCTTTCCAGATGATTATACATCCTATCACTTATAAACCTTTCCAAGACTTTGCCCACAACAGAAATAAGGCTCACTGGTCTATAGTTACCGGGGTTGTCTCTACTCCCCTTCTTGAACAAGGGGACAACATTTGCTGTCCTCCAGTCTTCTGGCACTATTCCTGTAGACAAAAATGACTTGAAGATCAAAGCCAAAGGCTCAGCAATCTCCTCCCTAGCTTCCCAGAGAATCCTCAGATAAATCCCATCCAGCCCAGGGGACTTATCTATTTTCACACTTTCCAGAATTGCTAACACCTCCTCCTTATGAACCTCAAGCCCTTCTAGTCTAGTAGCCTGAATCTCAGTATTCTCCTCGACAACATTGTCTTTGTGTGAATACTGACAAAATATTCATTTAGCACCTCCCCTATCTCCTCGGACTCCACGCACAACTTCCCACTACTGTCCTTGACTGGGCCTACTCTTACCCTAGTCATTATTTTATTCCTGACATATCTATATAAAGCTTTAGGGTTATCCTTGATCCTACCTGTCAAAGACTTCTCATGGGGCAGCACGGTAGCATTGTGGATAGCACAATTGCTTCACAGCTCCAGGGTCCCAGGTTCGATTCCGGCTTGGGTCACTGACTGTGCGGAGTCTGCACGTCCTCCCCGTGTCTGCGTGGGTTTCCTCCGGGTGCTCCGGTTTCCTCCCACAATCCAAAGATGTGCAGGTTAGGTGAATTGGCCAATGATAAATTGCCCTTAATGTCCAAATTGACCTTGGTGTTGGGTGAAGGTGTTGAGTTTGGGTAGGGTGCTCTTTCCAAGAGCCGGTGCAGACTCAAAGGGCCGAATGGCCTCCTTCTGCACTGTAAATTCAATGATAATCTATGATTAATCTAGGACAAAGGTTCGGCACAACATCGTGGGCCGAAGGGCCTGTTCTGTGCTGTATTTTCTATGTTCTATGTTCTATGTCCCCTCCTGGCTCTTCTTAGCTCTCTCTTTAGGTCCTTCCTAGCTAACTTGTAACTCTCGAGCACCCTAACTGAACCTTCATGTCTCATCTTTACATAAGCCTCCTTCTTCCTCTTTACAAGTGTTTTGACTGCTTTAGTAAACCACGGCTCCCTCGCTCGACCACGTCCTCCCTGCCTGACAGGTACATACTTATCAAGGACACGTTGTAGCTGTACCTTGAACAAGCTCCACATTTCCATTGTGCCCATCCCCTGCAGTTTTACTCTGATCCGATGCATCCTAAGTCTTGCCTCATCGCATCATAATTGCCTTTCCCCCAGATATAACTCTTGCCCTGCGGTATATACCTATCCCTTTCCATCACTAAAGTAAACGTAATCGAATTGTGGTCACTATCACCAAAGTGCTCACCTACCTCCAAATCTAACACCTGTCCTGGTTCATTACCCAGTACCAAATCCAATTCATTATCCAGTACCAAATCCAATATGGCCTCGCCTCTCTTTGGCCTATCTACATACTGTGTCAGGAAACCCTCCTGCACACGGACAAAAGCGGACCCATCTAAAGTACTCGAACTATAGCGTTTCCAGTCAATATTTGGAAAGTTAAAATACCCCATAACAATCACCCTGTTGCTTTCGCTCCCATTCAGAATCATCTTTGCAATCCTTTCCTCTACATCTCTTGGAGGCCTATAGAAAACCCCTAACAGGGTGACCTCTACTTTCCTGTTTCTAACCTCAGCCCATACTACCTCAATAGGCGAGTCCTCATCAAACGCCCTTTCTGCCACCGTCATACCGTCCTTGACTAACAATGCCACCCCTCCCCCTCTTTTACCACCTTCCCTGAGCTTACTGAAATATCTAAACCCCGGCACCTGCAACAACCATTCCTGTCCCTGCTCTCTCCATGTCTCCGAAATGGCCACAACATCGAAGTCCCAGGTACCAACCCATGCTGCAAGTTCACCCACCTTTTTCCAGATGCACCTTGCGTTGAAGACACTTTAAACCACCTTCCTGCCTGCCTGCACATTCCTGCAACTTTGAAACCTTACTCATGACCTCACAACTCAACCTCCTGTATACTGGAGCTACAATTCAGGTTCCCAATCCCCTGCTGAACTAGTTTAAACCCTCTCGAAGAGCATTAGCAAATTTCCTCCCCAGGATATTGGTACCCCTCTGGTCCAGGTGTAGACCATCCCGTTTGTAGAGGTCCCACCGACCCCAGAATGAACCCCAATTATCCAGAAAACTGAAACCCTCCCTCCTGCACCTGTAGCCATGTGTTCAACTCCTCTCTCTCCCTATTCCTCATCTCGCTGGCACGTGTAACAACCCAGAGATAATAACTCTGTTTGTCCTAGATCTAAGTTTCCACCCTAGCTCCCTGAATACCTGCCTTACATCCCTATCCCTTTTCCTACCTATGTCGTTGGACCTACGTGGACCACGACTTGAGGCAGCTTCGCCTCCCCCTTAAGGATCCCGAAAACACGATCCGAGACATCACGGACACTGGCACCTGGGAGGCACCATACCAACCGCGAGTCTCTCTCGTTCCCACAGAATCTCCTATCTATCCCCTAACTATGGAGTCTCCAATGACTAATTCTCTACTCCTCTCCCCCCTCTTCCCTTTTGAGCAACAGGGACAGACTCTGTGCCAAAGACCTGTACCCCATGGCTTTCCCCTGGTAAGTCTCCCCCCCCAACAGTATCCAAAGCGGTATACTTGTTACTAAGAGGAACGACCACAGGGGATCCCTGTACTGACTGCTTCCTCCCAGCCCCTCTCACCATCACCCATCTATCTTTATTCTTCGGAGTAAGTACATCCCTGAAGCTTCTATCTATAACCACCTCTGCCTCCTGAATGATCCGAAGTTCATCCAGCTCCAGCTCCAGTTCCCTAACGCGGTTTCTGAGGAGCTGGAGATGGGTGCACTTCCCACAGATGAAATCAGCAGGGACACTGACGGCGTCCCTCACCTCAAACATTCTGCAGGAGGAACATTGCACTACCTTCCCTGTCATCCCCTCTAGATAAAATTTTTTTTTTAAAAGAAAGAAAGAGCTTACCTGTTATTCACTCTACCCCTTAGGTTAAAGGAGGTGGAAAGGTGGGGACACTACAAGTGTAGTGTCTAGGGTTTAGAAACTGCCCAACTTAAATACAGGTAAAAATAAAACACTTAACCAGCAACCACTGCACCCCACACAAAAAGAGCAATCAGCTGTTATGGGGCTGTGCAAACAATTTAAATCTTTACTACTTACCCAGCAGTCACTCTGTCCTCACTCGACTGGATTCAGTTGGAAACTCACTACAGTAAGTTTAAAAAAAAATGTACTCCTTCTCAGCAAGCACTCACTCAGCAACCACTGCGCCACGCACGATAACACCTCAGGGAAAAGAAAAACTACTTACTAGTCATCAGTTAATCACTTACCTGCAGGCTGTGACATCACGGTTCAACTTTTTTCTACTTCTACCTGCCCTCGAGCCTTCCTCTCGGCTGGGATACTTACAGCAGTTGTTTTTTTTGGTTAGAGGAGGGGGTAGGGAGGGAAACACTGAAGAAGTGTTTCGGGTTTACGTGTCACTTGACAACAGCTCCTCCACAAACCACCTTCAAGCTACGGTGACCACAATACACATATGCAAATTCCCCCCCGCAACAGCCAATCAGCATCTCTGCTCTACTGCCCTCTGCTGGATCAGAGAGAGAGATAGAGAGAGAGCTTGAATCCCAATGTATCAGACACTGTTAAATTCAGCAGACATAAAAAAGAGGAAAAATAGAGACAAGGAGAGACTTTTGGCATGAAAAACAATTATTAGAGGCAGCCCAGTGTAGGAAGAGAAAGGCACATGTGAGGGAATTGTTCCTGCCAAATGCCGGGCAATGACATCGGTGCAAGAAGATAAGCAGAATGCAGAACAAAAAGAAAATGTTTTCAAAGTAAACGGCATTCTTGAGGTTGAAGATTCATAAGACAATTGAGATACTCATCTTTTGTGAGATTAAGGAATTAACCCGGGACTATTGGAGTGCGGAGATCGAAGGTCACACTTTAAAGTTGACACCGGAGCAGCAGTTTCAGTTCTTTCTGATGCAGAACCATGGTTGAACAAGGAGGGTCTTCGGCAAAATGCTGCACGGACCAGAAAGAAAACGGAGCTGAAGGGCCTCGGCGAATTAACCGTAACTTTAGAGCACAGAGGGAAAGTTAAATGCCGAGGTATGGTACGTAATTCAAGATCAGAGAGTTGATAACTTTTAAGTAGAATGGCATATATGGAATTGAACCTAATCGGCAGAACAAAAGGAATAAAGAATGTTGAGAGACAATTGGGAGATTTCAGAGCAGAATTTCCGAAGTTGTTTACAGAATTGAGAGTGATAAAAATCAATGTATTATATTACACTAAGCTGCTATGTTGCCACACCCAGAAACCTTCCACACCCTTTACCTCAAAGAGATCGACTCAATGGGAAGACACAGAGTCACTTCACCTGTGCGAGAGGCAACCAGCAGGCACTCTGGTATGGCCCTGGTTCTGAAGCCAAATGGTTCCCTAAGAAAAATAAAAAGAGAAGTCCATCCGATTGTATCAGTCGGCAAGGGTTTAGCTAAATTAGGGAAGAGTTTAATATTCTCTAAAATAGTTGTGAACAACGGATTCTGCCAAATAGGAGTAAGAAGAGGAATCCCGAGCATATCCTAATTTTCATGACAGCGTTTGAAAGAAGTTATCCTTTGGAATGACCTCAGCACCGAAGATGAATCAAAAAAACAATGCCCAATCACTTAGACCAGTGTTTCCAAACTTTTTGCCCGGGACGCATTTTTACCAACCAGCCATCCTTCACGACCCACGCCGGCCAATCTTTGGGACCCATAGCGGATGATCTTTGGGACCCACGCCGGCCGACCTTCGCGATCCACCATTTTCACTTATCTTCAATGGGACGGGCAAATCTGCTTGGTCCTCACCATCTCACTTGCTTCATTATTCAATGTTACATTTCTGATCATAATTTCAGCTCAATGTACCATTGAAAAAAACTCAAGAGGTTTGTCCTCGAACCTGCCATGCTTAGTCTTCAAATGTCTTTGAAGTTTTGAGAGTTTTAAAGTTTCATTTGCCTGTACTTCCCTGCATACAACACACATGAACTTTGCATCCTGATTTGCAGTGGCACAATTAAGAACCCATACCCCAAGTAATCATCTTTATGCTGCTTTGTTCCTGTTTTCAGCCTCTTCTTCATCGATTGTTCACCAGAGGCTGGGAGTCCCGGCAGGAAGACTTCAGCGATTTAAAAAAAATACCTGCTCCTGGGTCAGCGCGCTGACATCAGGAGGAGGCATACTGCCCCGTGTTGCTCTGGGCCTGTGCACCACTGAGGGAGCACGCATGCACGGAATGGCTAGTATTCTAAAATGCGGTCACGGCCAGCATTTTTAAAAGCCGGTCGCTCCATTGGTCATTACCGCCCGCAATCGGGAACGCCGCGACGCATGGTCCCGCGATTGGGAACGCCGTGACACATGGCCCGCGACCCTCCTGACACCCGCCCATGACCCACCCATGCGACGCGACCCCGGGTTTGAAAATGACTCACTTAGAGAGCTTACATGGCTGATGTGGCAATACATGGATCCACTCAACCCGAGTATGACACAACAGTGAGTTCTCTGCTGTGAAGACTACAAAGGAAGGATTGACACAGCCAACAATCAGGTTGCTTCCTCACATCGTGAGTGCATCAGGAATAAAGTTCGATCCACTGAAGAGCAGAGTCACCAAAAATGTTCCAGCTCCAAGGAACATCGCGGAGTTCCAAAGGATTATGGAAACGGTGAATCAAGAGGCAACATTTCCAAAATGAAAAACCTTCACGGAGCTCAGAAGCCACCACGTCAGTTGTGGCAGAAAGTCAAAGACTGGTGTTGGGAGGAAGAAAATCAGGAATCATGCGAAGAAATCGAGGAGAGTTTGATCTGCTCAGAGATATTCGCACATTAGGATCTGGAATTACCTACAATAACAGCAGGGAACACATCCGCTACAGGATTGGGGGCAGTACTTTTTCAGGTACCAAGATATGGGAAACGCAGACCAGATTATTACGCATCCCATTCAGTATCTGAAGTAGTCGATGGGTCAGAATCGCCTGCTTCTTTCATTTCTAGTGAATGCAACTTCTCTGGTTTCTGATTTTCATTCTGTCGCGATTAAAGCTCTTTCATCTCTTTTAACTGTGTTCTGTTCTGTCAGGACAATGCAAGACCTCAGATATGGTGACATCTAATCTATTTCCCCAAATCTCGCTTGATCTCTGATCCAAACTGCTCGCCCTGTTGAAGATCTGATAATGTTCTTGTCCTGTGTTACAAAGAGGGGATGTACAACATTTGGAAAGGAAGTCTCAACAGCCATGTGGGCATGCAAATAATAATCTTTATTATTGTCACAAGTAGGCTTACATTAACACTGCAATGAAGTTACTGTGAAAATCCCCTCGTCGCCACATTCCGGCGCCTGTTTGGGTACACAGAGGGAGAATTCAGAAGGTCCAATTCAAGCGCTTCTTGCGGGAGGAAACCCACGCAGACACAGGGAGAACGTGCAGACTCCGCACAGACAGTGACCCAAGCCGGGAATCGAAACTGGGACCCTCGTACTGTGAAGCAACAGCGCTACCCACTGTGCTACCGTGTCTCCCATTCCCTGACGCCATCTGAGATCTTCATATCACGATTGAAGCCGATGCTTAAAAAAAAAAATCAGATGTGGAATGTAAGCAGACCAGAAAACTTTACATTCGAGAATGGCCAACCATGTGGTCCTATCTAAAAAAGACATTTTGAAGCTAGTCTGACGGTGGTTGGTGATTTACTGGTGTAAGATGATTGAATAGTAACCCCAAGAGCATTGAGATTTGAGATCTTACAATGATTACATCAAAGTCATTCATGCATCCCGAAGGTCAGAACAGGTGGCCAGATCTCTCAGAGTCGTTGCAAGAAGCAGTGTCTCGATGTGCTACATGTTCAATTCACAGAGCAAGAACCTTATTAGATATTCGACAGGGAGAACAGGTTTGAATCAGACATCAATCGAGATTCGGAAAGATAGTGGGGAAATCGGCACATCCGAGCCGTTGTGCAGATAGAACGGGGCACAAGAGGAAGAAATGGAAGAGGTTTGGTTGCAATTGAGGAGCAGAGGGAGAATAGTGGTTAGCACTGTTGCTTCCCAGCTCCAGGGACCCGGGTCCGATTCCCGGCTTGGGTCACTGTCTGCGCGGAGTCTGCACGTTCTCCCCCGTGTCTGCGTGGGTTTTGCTCCGGTTTCCTCCCACAAGTCCCGAAAGACCTGCTTGTTAGGTGAATTGGACGTTCGGAATTCTCCCTCTCGAACAGGCGCCGGAGTGTGGCGACTAGGGGCTTTTCACAGTAACTCCATTGCAGTGTTAATGTCAGCCTACGTGTGACAATAAAGATCATTAATTAAAGAATCAGAAACCAGAGAGGTTGCAACAATCAGAAATGAAAGGAGAGATTGAAGCAAGTGATTCCAAACTATCTACTGGTTCGAATTCTGCTTATGTTTCGAGCGATAAGTGGTAGCTGGGCACAGGCAGAATACCTTGACTTTACTTTGAACATGACCTTAAATTGTTTCCATTCACAAGGATTTACAGGGTCTCTGTTCAATATCGCATCTGAAACTGGACTGGAGCAGCCATACTGTGGCAACAAGAGCAGGTTGGATGGTGATGATTCTGGCGAGTAACTCACCTCCTGACCCCACAGAGCTCGTGCACAAGGTGCAAGTCAGGAATGTGATAGAATGCTGCCCACTTGGCTGGGTGAGTGTGACTCTAATAACACTCAGAGGCTCAACACCATTTAGGACAAATCAACCACGCCTGGTCAGCACCCCACCCAACACCTTAAACATTCACTCCCTCCACCACCAACGCACAGTGTCAGCCGTGTGTACCACCTATAGGGTGCACTGTAGTAACCCACCAAGGCTCCTTCGACGGAACCTTCCAAACCCACAGCCTCTAACATCTAGGCGGACAAGGACAGCAGACACATGGGAACACCATCACCTGCAAGTTCCTCTCCAAGCCGCACATGGAAATACATCGGCCGTTCCTTCACTGCGGTTGGGTCAAAATCCTAGAATTCCCTCCTTAACAGCACTGTGAGTGCGCCTACACCACAGGGGCACAGCAGCGAATTCAGGAAGGCAGCTCCACTCCGCCACCTCGAGGGCCATTCGGAATGGGCAATGATGTGTTGCGAGCCCTTGTCATCCCGTGAATGATTATGTGAAAAATACGGCCCCTTCAACAGTGCGACACCTTCCCAATTCTTCACTGAAGTCAGCTCTTGAGGGCATAAGAAAAAGGAGCAGGAAGATCCCGTCGAGCCCACTCCCCCATTTGATGAGACGAGATCATGGCCGATCAACATCAACACCATTTTCCTGCACTCTCTGCATATCCCTCGATGTTATCAATATGTAGAGAACTTCAAACTCAGCCTTCAGTGACCCCCCCCCCACACAAACACACAGCCCTTTGGGGTAGAGAATCCCAAAGATTACTAAGCCTCTGTGTGCCGAAATGCCCCCCCCACCCCTCACACCAGCCTGGCGAAACAGCCTTCATGCACCTACCCTGCCCAGCCCTGTAAGAATTAAATCACCTCGCATTCTCCTAAACCGCAGAGAATAATGGCCCAGTCTAATTAATTAGTCATCGCTCTTGGATCAATCCCTCCATCCTGACTGAACAGTCTGCTGATTGACGGCTTATGTGTTGAGGGTTTTGGAGTTAAATCTCATTGGCTTGAAATCATCTTCTGAATGACTCACTCTGGCTTGGGATGGTTAAGCAATTCCTATTTTTAGTCACATACTTTTATCGCGGGTAGGCAAAGATTCCTTGTATTTCAACAGGAAGATAATTATCTCGACAAACTTAGAGACACAGGTGTCTGATGTACGTTGCCTAAACACTCACGACCCCACATTTTCATTGCAACTCGGTCAAATTTAAAATTAAAAAGCACCTTCAAGATTATGTTTCCCGTGTCGTTCTGACTCTGCTTCCTTCAGTGTCCAAGTGATAAAAGTTAAATCTTTCACTTCAAAGTTGAGATACCCCCAAATTGTTATGTTCCCGGGTGAGGAAGGATGAACTGGCACCCCTTCTTTATTCAGCTCCTTTGGATGGTCCAAATGTATCTATGTCTTAAAAGAAGCCAAGTTAATCAGGCATTCTTGAGTTAATGAAAGGGTGAGTTTATTAGTTCATAAAACACGAGAAAAAAAATAATAAAATGTAACACACGTGTACACAGATTAACAATAAGAAGTGAGTCCAAAAATAAAAGTTAAGAAAGATATATGAATCAGACGGGGGCGACACGGCGGCGCAGTGGTTAGCACTGCTGCCACACGGCGCTGAGGACCCGGGTTCGATCCCGGTTCTGGGTCACTGTCCACGTGGGGTTTGCACACTCTCCCCGTATCAGCGTGGGTCTCACCCCCACAACACAAAAATGTGCAGGGTCGGTAGATTGGCCACGCTAAATTGCCTCTTAATTGGAAAAATATATAATTGGGTACTCCAAATTTTACAAAAATGAGTCAGTCTTTGGTTTGTCCGTGAGGGGTAGGTGGTGAAATGTTGCGGCTGTTAAGTTGGGTGATTCCAGTAGCGCTGACTTTGGTAGCTGAGCAGGTGGTTTGGAGATTCTTGGTTCTGCAGATTAGCTGAAAAGAGCTGCCCTGTTTCCTTTTTAACTGTGGCTTTGCTGACCTGTGACTTGCTTCCAACAATCTGAGAGACCTTTTTTACCTGCAAGCACAGGGATGTTAAGTGGATGTTCTTCAGCGTGACCTTCACAGTACCCACTAGCACAATAGAACTAGAATTCCAGATTAGCACACAAGAGACCAGGGTTGCAGTTATTTTTTTTACCCCTTTCCTTGTGTATTCCATGATGGGGCAAAAGATAATACAAACATGTCTTTCGCCCAGAAACTGCTTTCTTTCAACTCACATCATGTCCACAGTCGGGGATATAACTCACAGGAGATGGTTTCCGCTGAGATAAAAATCAGGCTCCATTATCTCCACAGGAGATTACAGTTCAGTTTTTACATTGCATGTCTTCCTATGGAGTGTCTCGGTCTGCAGTAATCCACAAAGGAATGTTCCAGTCAGTCACTGAATTACATTTTCAGAGTTTACATTCTTAGCTATCTTTGGCTTGTTTTTCCTTTTTTTGAAAATATGCGTCTTGAGTTCAATATGCCCGAAGGTATTTCAGGGCTATGATCCATTGTTACTCGAAAATGTAGCAGCAGCAAGCTCCCGACAGTAATGACGAGAAATAATCTGGTTTTAGGTACTAGAGGACCACAGTATCTGGGGGCCGGTTTAGCTCACTTGGCTGGACAGCTGGTTTGTGATACAGCGTAAAACCAGCAGCGTGGGTTCAATTCCCGTACTGGCTGCGGTTATTCATGACCTTGCCTGAGGTGTGGTGACCCTCAGGTTAAATCACCACCAGTCAGCTCTCCTCCCCACAAAGGGGAAAAGAGCCTGTGGTCTTCGGGGACTATGGCAACCCGGGTCCCTGTCCGTGCGGAGTTTGCACATTCTCCCTGTGTCTGTGTGGGTCTCACCCCCATGACACAAAGATGTGCAGGGTAGATGAATTGACCACGCTAAATTGGCCATTAATTGAAAAAAAAAATAATTGGGTACTTTAAATTTATTTTTAACATAAATCCTGGAAAGATTTCTTCCCCCCAAAACTCTCAGGACGACGCATCCAAACTCCTTTGAGATTTTGACTCAAGCCTTTGACTCCCCATTTGTCACATTATTCCTGCGGATGATTTTCTTTGGCTTCTCCTTCTGTTCGTTCTTTTCTCTTGTGACTATTTACTCACTTATTGGCCATTATTAACCCAATGCAGATTGCCTGAGATATTTGATTTAATCAAAGGTGGTATGTATGTGAAATACTCAACTGAGACGTATATTCCTCATAAACTATTTTCTTAAACATTTTGGGATTTTCTTAAAATGTTTTTTTTTCGTTGCCCAATCCTAATTGCTTCATGAATGAAGTGACGCATTTGAAGGGAAGAGGAATGGAGGGAACAAGAGGCAGGGTGGGAAGAGGTCATTAGATTGGGAGGAGGCTCCCTTCCTTAAGTAGTCCCTTGGGATTGGCGAAGGCTTTGTTTCCATTCCAATTCAATGGGCCCTGGGATGGTTGTCCATTCCAGTGTGTGATTTGCAGACTCTATGACAGGCTGGGCAGATGGGGAGTGAAGTGTGGGGCAGATGGAGGTGTTTGTAGGTTTGTGCTCTCTCTCCGAAACCTCACCTCCGAAGCATGTTCCTGTCAAAGTCACCTGGTGCCACCTCAACTCAGTCTTCCCCATTTTGGTGGGTCATATGGCAGAGGCTCGACTCAGTCGCCAAGGATGTTTGACCTCTTCAGTGATGCTTTGAGGACATCCCTGAAGCGCTTCCGCTGTCCTCCTGTGAGCCTCCCGCCACAATCACGTTCCAAATTGATCAGATCCTCTGGGAATCTGGGGCAAAATTCTCCGTAATCGGCGCGATGTCCGCCGACCAGCGCCAAAAATGGCGCTAATCAGTCCGGCATCGCGCCGCCCCAAAGGTGCGGAATCCTCCGCGTCTTGAGCGGCCGAGCCCTCACCTGATCGCGGGCCAGACCCATCGGAGGCCCCCCCCGGTGAAGGAGCCCCCCCCCCCCCTCCCACAGGCCGACCCCCCCCCCCCCCCCCCCCCCGACCGTTTGCGCAGAGTTCCCGTCGGCAGCGACCAGGGGTGAACGGCGCCGGCGGGACTCTGTCGGATCCGTGCGGCCGCTCGGCCCATCCGGGCCGGAGAATCAGCAGCCCCGCCGATTCCAGCGGCCCGAGGCCAGCGCCGCACCAAATGCGCCGGCACAGATGCCGCCGATTCTCCGCCCCTCGGAAAATCACGCGCCGGCGTCGTGGCGCAGTTGTGGCGATTCTACGGCCCAGCGCAGGACTCGGAGTATCACCCCCCCCCCCTTGGCTAGGAGCTATAAATGAAAGATAGCCGCAGACAAATCCAATCAGAAATTCCAGAGAAAGTCCTTTGCCCAAACAATGGTTAGCGAATGAAATTTGCTTCCAGAAAAAATAGTTGAGGCAAATTACATATGTGGTCGCGTGCGCCTTTAAGGGGGCAAGTCCTCGGAGGATCATATGGCCCATAGGGCCAGTCGGGCTGGAATGCACAAATCCTGAGGCTGAGCGCGGGTTTTACTGTTAGGAGTTTGGAGCCGTGGTGTATGATAGCCTTTATCTCACTCCCTGCAAATAGTTATTTGCCTTAATAAGCCATTTATTCACTAATCTACTTGGTGATCGCCAGCCTTTCAAGATGCTACAGCGTAGATGCACTAAAGGGAGTTTAGGGGATTGGTGACCAGAGAAAGGATTAGAAGGCTTTGCTGCTGGACTGTGAGGAGAGATGGAGGCTCACGGGGAATTAAAACAACAGCACGGCACGGCGACACAGTGGTTAGCACTGCTGCCTCACAGTGCCAGGGATCTGGGATCGCCTCCGGCCTTGGTTCGCTGTCTGTGTGGAGTTCGCACGTCCTCCCCGTGTCTGCGTGGGTTTCCTCTGGGTGCTCCGGTTTCCCCCTGCAGTCCAAAGATGTGCAAGTTAGGTGGGTTGGCCATGCTAAATTGCCCGTTGGCGTCGAGAGATGTGCAGGTTAGATTCTAATAATGATAATACTCGCTTATTGTCACAAGTAGGCTTCAATGAAGTTACTGTGAAAAGCCCCTAGTTGCCACATTCCGGCGCCTGTTTGGGGTTTGAACCCGCACTACTGACATTGTTCTGCAATACAAGCCAACTATTTAGCCCAATGTGCTGAACCAGCCCCTATGTTGATAGGACGGAGTGGACAGGGGCGTGGACCAGGGTAGGGTGCTCTTTCGAAGGGTCGGTGCAGACTCGATGGGCCGAATGGCCTCCTTCTGCACAGCAGGGATTCTCTGAACATGGAACATCCGGTCTGATTCTGTGCTGTGATTCCAGGCACTGAGTATTCCTGTTCTCTAACATAAATGAACCCATTGTGTGAAACATGTCGTAACAGCCCCGAGGGCAAATGAAAAGATTTTGTTTGTCTTGTTAAGTGAATACTACACCATACCCTTCTGTCAGCTTTTCACATCTATAATATGCAAAATGTACTTATTGTTAACCCTTTGGACAGTAAGGATTTTTTTTTCCCTTTAGAAGAGGTGTCAATAACCAGGGGACGCAGATTAAAGCTGAGAGATAGAACGCAAAGAGGGGATTTGAGGAGAAACTTTTTGACCCAGAGGGTGATGGGGGTCTGGAACCCGCTGCCTGAAAGGTTGGTGGAGTCAGAAACTCTCACAACATTTAAGAAGAATTTAGATCTTCACTTGCGCAGCCTTAGCCTCCAGGGCTAAGGACCAAGCACTGGAATATGGAATTAGCGTAGTCAGGGGCGGGATTCTCCGTTCCCCCAGCCGTGCGTTTCTCGACGGCGTGCCCTTCGCTGGCAGTGGGGATCTCTACTCCCGCCGCTTGCCAACGGCATTTCCCACTGAGGCCAACCCCACATCGCCAGGAAACCTCAGTGCGGCCTGCGGGAACAGAGATCCCAACAGTCGGAGACTTCCGGCCCAGATCTTTGGTGACCAGCGTGGACACGATGGGCCGAATGGCCTCCGGTGCTGTCAACGTCTATGCGTCACCTGTTCCTTGCTGGGTGAGCCTAAAAAATGGTCTTTGGTAAATAGTTTGGCACGTTGGCTGGTCAACCAAGAAGGAAGATGATTCACAGTCAAGCTGGCTAACGCTCTCACCTGTGCGTTCTGCGGCGTCATCGATCGCAACTTTACTCAAATAAAAGGGGGCATTCGGACCACTATAGTCCCGCCCTTACAGAGAGATCTTCATAGCCCCGCCCAGCCCCGTTTTCCTCAATGCTGCCAGATTGGTGAAATGAAATTTCAGTTAGGTGGCTAGATTGTTGAGGTGGGGATGTTCCCTTTGGTAAAGAGTGAGAAGGTATTCGATAGAGGTGTTCATGATCAAGAAGTGCCTGGGCGCAGGAGATTGGGGAAAACTCTTTTCATTAGTGGAAGGAGCAAGAGCCAGAAGACTTTGATTGAAGGTGACTTTTTCGAGGAGCAACATGAAGAAAACCTTCATTACGCAACAAACATTTACGATCTGGACAGTAGTGCCGGAGAGTGTGACTGACGTAGGGACGACCGTTGCTTTCGTTACGAACGCTGGACTTTGCAAAACGATGGGGGCTGGATTCTCCGCTGTCGGGGTGGTCCGTTTTGCCGGCAGCCCGGGGATTTCCCGACGGCGTTGGGGCTGCCCCACAACGGGAACACCCATTGGCCGGGCCGGTGAGACGGAGAATCCCACCCATTGTATTTTCACTTCAACCTAAACTCAATATTCTGAAAAGAAAAATGGTCAGGTAATATTAAACACTTCCACTTGGAGGCATGCTGGAGGCATTGCCACAGGGGTACGAAATCAAACCGGAACATAGATAGATTTCATAGAATTTACAGTGCAGAAGGAGGCCATTCGGCCCATCGAGTCTGCACCGGCACTTGGAAAGAGCACCCTACCCAAGGTCAACACCTTCACCCTATCCCCATAACCCAGTAACCCCACCCAACACTAAGGGCAATTTTGGACACTAAGGGCAATTTAGCATGGCCAATCCACCTAACCTGCACATCTTTGGACTGTGGGAGGAAACCGGAGCACCCAGAGGAAACCCACGCACACACGGGGAGGACGTGCAGACTCCGCACAGACAGTGACCCAAGCCGGAATCGAACCTGGGACCTTGGAGCTGTGAAGCAATTGTGCTAACCACAATGCTACCGTGCTGAAATATTAAGTGAAGGTTTTCACACCTTCACGGAATACCTTCAAGAAAAGAGGCAGCTTTATTTTTGAGAGAGACAAAGGAACCACTGCTATGTGGACTAGCAAAGCAGTTGCTGTCGCGAAGTGCAGAGAAAGACTGTTTTGTGCTAGTAGGATACTGGCAATAATTGGTTTCCTGATTGAAAAGGGGGCTTTGCCTTGCTGATGGAAATCGGATCTGGAGGACTCAGGCTGAGTGGAATGACTTTTGAAGGACACTAGACGTTTCGACCTGGTACGGCAGGGAAAAGGGAGCCTGTTGGAAATCGAGGAGTAACTCTAGACTTGTCCCTGTATTATACCTGCCAGGTGTACAACAGAACGGATTGAAAGAAGTATCCCAATTGTGTTGATTAGTTAATGCTAATGTTAATTTTCTTTAGTCTGGTGCATTGGCTGCCTGTTAAGGAATGTTTGGTCTATGCTGATTTTTGTTTGTTGTTACAGTAAAAGTCTCAAAATGTGAAATCTTGTCCTTCTGCTCTATCTATCGGTGGCTTGGAAATTCATCTACTTTTCAGTTATTGGAATCTTTGGGGATCGTAACAATTCCTGAAGGAAATTGGATAACTATCCGAAAAGTCATTGTGACGGGTTAGGGGGTAAAGACAGGGGAGTGAAACTAGCGAAGTAGTTCTTACTGAGAGACAGCATGGACCAGATGGCCAAATGGCCTCGTTCTATCACCAAAAGAGAAAATGCTGGACAATCCCAACAGGTCTGCCAGCATCTGTAGGGAGAGAAAAGAATTAACGTTTCAAGTCCAGGTGACCCTTTGTCAAAGCTTTGTTTATTTTGGCCTCCTTCTATGATGTAACCATTCTACGTTTGTATAAATCTATGATCTGGAAGTTTACACTTGCGTGAATGAGAGTCTTATTTTCCCGTGTGAAACCAGGTTTTCGCTGCAGTTTAGATTTAAATAATATCACGGCCCAGGGGGGGGAGAGAGGCCAACGTTTCGGCCTTTGCCTCCCTGGCGGCCCGGAGATGGATTTTGCTGGGATGAAGGGACTCGGAGCCTCTAAAGTCGGGGGTTTGGGTCAGTGACATGGCAGGGTTTCTTAGGCTAGAGAAGATTAAATTCGACTTAAGGGGTTCGTTACAGGGGTTCGCTCGGAGGATGCAGCCGTTCATCGACTTCTTCAAGGAAAATTGACCGTCAGCAGGGGGGGGGCGGGTGTTGGGGGGGTAAGGGGGGGCATGGAAGTGACGATTAAGCGCAGGGAATCTAATGTATGGGTAGTTAGGGTTTAGGGCTGGGGTGAGTTGGGTATGTTGTTGTGGGGCTTTTGCATGTGTTGGATCTCTGTTGTTTAAAAGGTTAAAATGTTAAAATTATAAATGCCTCAATAAAATATTTCCTAAATAAAAGTGATATCACTGTTTGTAAACCCCCTTTCGGGTCTTGAAAACTCCATAACAACTGATACACTATCAATTACGACGAGATGAGAGCAGAGAGTAATCGAGGCTTTATTACACAGAGATGTGGAGCCTCCTGCAGCTGCTGCCGAAATGGCTGCCGTTCGGGGAGCACACACATTTATACTCCACCTACTGGGCGGAGCCAGCAGGCAGGGATCCACCCCCGTACCTGTAGTACAGGAGCCTTACCGTAATACACCTCATATGCGATATATATACAACAGTGGTGACTACCACAACAACGGAGCCAACTGTGACCCAACGGGATGTGATTAACTGGAATACCCTACTACAGAGATCGATGGATGCTCAGCTGTTGAGTACATTTCAAGCCGAGGGTGTCAGATTTTTCGAGACAAAGAGAATTAAGGCATAAGGGGATAGTGTGGGTAGGTGGATTGAGGTTGAAGATCAGCTACGAACTTGCTGAATAGTGCAGCAGTCTTGAAGGGCCGAACGGCCTACCCCAGTTTCTTTGTGACTCACCATATGTGTGGACAACCTGACCCGAGACTCTGCCGAGGGCGTGTTGACTGGGATTTATCCCTGGTTTTCCCTCTTTATCCCTGTGTCAAAGTGTAGTAGGATCCACGTGACTTCTTTCTCTCTTAGCACTGTGACTGAAGGAAAGAAAATCCACAAAGAGGAAGGTTCAAGCTAGCTCTCCCTTCCCTCCTCACTGGCGGCGAATGTTAGTGTTCTGTTCGCCGCAAAGCTGGTGATGGGCTTCGACGTGCCAGGCGCTGAGGATAAAGTGAGCCATTCGACTGATAGAACTTTGCATTCCCCTGAATTAGGGCTGAGGGACTTCAGTTAAGTGAAGACACTGGGATTATTATATCTTGATTGTAGGTTCAGTTGGTCGCACACTCACCCCTGAGCCACAAGGTTCCAGTTCCACTCCAGGGACGGAACACACAAATCAACCGGAAAGAAAATAAACAGACAGGGATATAGGGAGAGATATGGATCCACGGACAGTGATATGGGGAGAGATAGGGATCCACAGACAGGGATATGGGGAGAGATAGGGATCCACGGACAGGGATATGGGGAGAGATAGGGATCCACAGACAGGGATATGGGGAGAGATAGGGATCCACGGACAGGGATATGGGAGAGATAAGGATCCACGGACAGGGATATGGGGAGAGATAGGGATCCACGGACAGGGATATGGGGAGAGATAGGGATCCACAGACAGGGATATGGGGAGAGATAGGGATCCACGGACAGGGATATGGGGAGATAGGGATCCACGGACAGGGATATGGGGAGAGATAGGGATCCACAGACAGGGATATGGGGAGAGATAGGGATCCACGGACAGGGATATGGGAGAGATAAGGATCCACGGACAGGGATATGGGGAGAGATAGGGATCCACGGACAGGGATATGGGGAGAGATAGGGATCCATGGAAAGGGATATGGGGAGAGATAGGGATCCACGGACAGGAATATGGGGAGAGATAGGGATCCACGGACAGGGAAATGGTGAGATAGGGATCCATGGACAGGGATATGGGGAGATAGTGATCCATCGACAGGGATATGGGGAGATAGGGATCCACGGACTGGGATATGGGGAGAGATAGGGATCCACGGACAGGGATATGGGGCGATAGGGATCCACGGACAGGGATATGGGGAGATAGAGATCCATTGACAGGGATATGGGGAGAGGTAGTGATCCACGGACAGGGATATGGGGAGATAGGGATCCACGGACAGAGATATGGGGAGATAGGGATCCATGGACTGGGATATGGGGAGAGATAGGGATCAACGCACAGGGATATGGGAGATAGGGATCCACGGACAGGGATATGGTGAGATAGGGATCCACGGACAGGGATATTGGGAGATAGGGATCCATGGACAGGGATACGGGGAGATAGGGATCCACGGCCAGGACTATGGGGAGATAGGGATCCATGGACAGGGATATGGGAAGATAGGGATCCACGGACAGGATATGGGGAGATAGGGATTCACGGGCAGGGAGATGGGGAGAGATAGGGATCCACGGACAGGGATATGGGGAGAGATAGGGATCCACGGACAGGGATATGGGGAGAGATAAGGATCCACGGACAGGGATATGGGGAGAGATAGGGATCCACGGACAGGGATATGGGGAGAGATAGGGACCCATGGACAGGGATATGGGGAGATAGGGATCCACGGACAGGGATATGGGGAGAGATAGGAATCCACGGACAGGGATATGGGGCGATAGGGATCCACGGACAGGGATATGGGGAGATAGGGATCCATGGAAAGTGATATGGGGAGAGATAGGGATCCACGGACAGGGATATGGGGAGATAGGGATCCACGGACAGGGATATGGGGCGATAAGGATCCACGGACAAGGATATGGGGAGATAGGGATCCACAGACAGGGATATGGGGAGAGATAGGAATCCATGGACAGGGATATGGGGAGATAGGGATCCACGGACAGGGATATGGGGAGAGATAGGGATCCAGGGACAGGGATATGGGGAGATAGGGATCCACGGACAGTGATATGGGAGAGATAGGGGTCCACGGACAGGGATATGGGGAGATAGGGATCCACGGACAGGGATATGGGGAGAGATAGGGATCCATGGACAGGGATATGGGGAGGGATAGGGATCCATGGACAGGGATATGGGGAGATAGGGATCCACGGACAGTGATATGGGAGAGATAGGGGTCCACGGACAGGGATATGGGGAGATAGGGATCCACGGACAGGGATATGGGAGAGATAGGGATCCACAGACTGGGATACGCGGAGATAGGGATCCACGGACAGGGATATGGGGAGAGATAGGGATCCATGGACAGGGATATGGGGAGAGATAGGGATCCATGGACAGGGATATGGGGAGATAGGGATCCACGGACAGTGATATGGGAGAGATAGGGGTCCACGGACAGGGATTTGGGGAGATAGGGATCCACGGACAGGGATATGGGAGAGATAGGGATCCACAGACTGGGATACGCGGAGATAGGGATCCACGGACAGGGATATGGTGAGATAGGGATCCACGGACAGGGATATGGGGAGATAGGGATCCATGGACTGGGATATGGGAAGAGATAGGGATCAATGCACAGGGATATGGGAGATAGGGATCCACGGACAGGGATATGGTGAGATAGGGATCCACAGACAGGGATATGGGGAGAGATAGGGATCCACGGACAGGGATATTGGGAGATAGGGATCCATGGACAGGGATATGGGGAGATAGGGATCCACGGCCAGGACTATGGGGAGATAGGGATCCATGGACAGGGATATGGGAAGATAGGGATCCACGCACAGGATATGGGGAGATAGGGATCCACGGACAGGGATATGGGGAGAGATAGGAATCCACGGACAGGGATATGGGGCGATAGGGATCCACGGACAGGGATATGGGGAGATAGGGATCCATGGACAGGGATATGGGGAGAGATAGGGATCCATGGACAGGGATATGGGGAGACAGGGATCCACAGACAGGGATATGGGGAGAGATAGGGATCCATGGACAGGGATATGGGAGAGATAGGGGTCCACGGACAGGGATATGGGGAGATAGGGATCGACGGACAGGGATATGGGAGAGATAGGGATCCACAGACTGGGATATGCGGAGATAGGGATCCACGGACAGGGATATGGTGAGATAGGGATCCACGGACAGGGATATGGGGAGATAGGGATCCATGGACTGGGATATGGGGAGAGATAGGGATCAATGCACAGGGATATGGGAGATAGGGATCCACGGACAGGGATATGGTGAGATAGGGATCCACAGACAGGGATATGGGGAGAGATAGGGATCCACGGACAGGGATATTGGGAGATAGGGATCCATGGACAGGGATATGGGGAGATAGGGATCCACGGCCAGGACTATGGGGAGATAGGGATCCATGGACAGGGATATGGGAAGATAGGGATCCACGGACAGGATATGGGGAGATAGGGATTCACGGACAGGGATATGGGGAGATAGGGATCCACGGACAGGGATATGGGGAGATAGGGATCCACGGACAGGGATATGGGGAGAGATAGGGATCCACGGACAGGGATATGGGGAGATAGGGATCCACGGACAGGGATATGGGGAGATAGGGATTCACGGACAGGGATATGGGGAGATAGGGATCCATGGACAGGGATATGGGGAGATAGGGATTCACGGACAGGGATATGGGGAGATAGGGATTCACGGACAGGGATATGGGGAGAGAGGGATCCATGGACAGGGATATGGGGATATAGGGATCCATGGACAGGGGTATGGGGAGATATGGATCCATGGACAGGGATATGGGGAGAGATAGGGATCCACGGACAGGGATATGGGGAGAGAGGGATCCATGGACAGGGAGATGGGGAGATAGGGATCCATGGACAGGGATATGGGGAGATAGGGATCCACGGACAGGGATATGGGAGAGATAGGGATCCATGGACGGGGATATGGGGAGATAGGGATCCATCGACTGGGATATGCGGAGATAGAGATCCATGGACAGGAATCTGAGGAGAGATAGGAATCCATGGACAGGGATATGGGAAGAGATAGGGATCCATGGACAGGATATTGGGAGATAGGGATCCACGGACAGGGATATGGGGAGAGATAGGGATCCACAGACAGGGATATGGGGAGAGATAGGGATCCACGGAGAGGGATATGGGAGAGATAAGGATCCACGGACAGGGATATGGGGAGAGATAGGGATCCACGGACAGGGATATGGGGAGAGATAGGGATCCATGGAAAGGGATATGGGGAGAGATAGGGATCCACGGACAGGAATATGGGGAGAGATAGGGATCCACGGACAGGGAAATGGTGAGATAGGGATCCATGGACAGGGATATGGGGAGATAGTGATCCATCGACAGGGATATGGGGAGATAGGGATCCACGGACTGGGATATGGGGAGAGATAGGGATCCACGGACAGGGATATGGGGCGATAGGGATCCACGGACAGGGATATGGGGAGATAGGGATCCATTGACAGGGATATGGGGAGAGATAGTGATCCACGGACAGGGATATGGGGAGATAGGGATCCACGGACAGAGATATGGGGAGATAGGGATCCATGGACTGGGATATGGGGAGAGATAGGGATCAACGCACAGGGATATGGGAGATAGGGATCCACGGACAGGGATATGGTGAGATAGGGATCCACGGACAGGGATATTGGGAGATAGGGATCCATGGACAGGGATACGGGGAGATAGGGATCCACGGCCAGGACTATGGGGAGATAGGGATCCATGGACAGGGATATGGGAAGATAGGGATCCACGGACAGGATATGGGGAGATAGGGATTCACGGGCAGGGAGATGGGGAGAGATAGGGATCCATGGACAGGGATATGGGGAGAGATAGGGATCCACGGACAGGGATATGGGGAGAGATAAGGATCCACGGACAGGGATATGGGGAGAGATAGGGATCCACGGACAGGGATATGGGGAGAGATAGGGACCCATGGACAGGGATATGGGGAGATAGGGATCCACGGACAGGGATATGGGGAGAGATAGGAATCCACGGACAGGGATATGGGGCGATAGGGATCCACGGACAGGGATATGGGGAGATAGGGATCCATGGAAAGTGATATGGGGAGAGATAGGGATCCACGGACAGTGATATGGGGAGATAGGGATCCACGGACAGGGATATGGGGCGATAAGGATCCACGGACAAGGATATGGGGAGATAGGGATCCACAGACAGGGATATGGGGAGAGATAGGAATCCATGGACAGGGATATGGGGAGATAGGGATCCACGGACAGGGATATGGGGAGAGATAGGGATCCAGGGACAGGGATATGGGGAGATAGGGATCCACGGACAGTGATATGGGAGAGATAGGGGTCCACGGACAGGGATATGGGGAGATAGGGATCCACGGACAGGGATATGGGGAGAGATAGGGATCCATGGACAGGGATATGGGGAGGGATAGGGATCCATGGACAGGGATATGGGGAGATAGGGATCCACGGACAGTGATATGGGAGAGATAGGGGTCCACGGACAGGGATATGGGGAGATAGGGATCCACGGACAGGGATATGGGAGAGATAGGGATCCACAGACTGGGATACGCGGAGATAGGGATCCACGGACAGGGATATGGGGAGAGATAGGGATCCATGGACAGGGATATGGGGAGAGATAGGGATCCATGGACAGGGATATGGGGAGATAGGGATCCACGGACAGTGATATGGGAGAGATAGGGGTCCACGGACAGGGATTTGGGGAGATAGGGATCCACGGACAGGGATATGGGAGAGATAGGGATCCACAGACTGGGATACGCGGAGATAGGGATCCACGGACAGGGATATGGTGAGATAGGGATCCACGGACAGGGATATGGGGAGATAGGGATCCATGGACTGGGATATGGGAAGAGATAGGGATCAATGCACAGGGATATGGGAGATAGGGATCCACGGACAGGGATATGGTGAGATAGGGATCCACAGACAGGGATATGGGGAGAGATAGGGATCCACGGACAGGGATATTGGGAGATAGGGATCCATGGACAGGGATATGGGGAGATAGGGATCCACGGCCAGGACTATGGGGAGATAGGGATCCATGGACAGGGATATGGGAAGATAGGGATCCACGCACAGGATATGGGGAGATAGGGATCCACGGACAGGGATATGGGGAGAGATAGGAATCCACGGACAGGGATATGGGGCGATAGGGATCCACGGACAGGGATATGGGGAGATAGGGATCCATGGACAGGGATATGGGGAGAGATAGGGATCCATGGACAGGGATATGGGGAGATAGGGATCCACAGACAGGGATATGGGGAGAGATAGGGATCCATGGACAGGGATATGGGAGAGATAGGGGTCCACGGACAGGGATATGGGGAGATAGGGATCGACGGACAGGGATATGGGAGAGATAGGGATCCACAGACTGGGATATGCGGAGATAGGGATCCACGGACAGGGATATGGTGAGATAGGGATCCACGGACAGGGATATGGGGAGATAGGGATCCATGGACTGGGATATGGGGAGAGATAGGGATCAATGCACAGGGATATGGGAGATAGGGATCCACGGACAGGGATATGGTGAGATAGGGATCCACAGACAGGGATATGGGGAGAGATAGGGATCCACGGACAGGGATATTGGGAGATAGGGATCCATGGACAGGGATATGGGGAGATAGGGATCCACGGCCAGGACTATGGGGAGATAGGGATCCATGGACAGGGATATGGGAAGATAGGGATCCACGGACAGGATATGGGGAGATAGGGATTCACGGACAGGGATATGGGGAGATAGGGATCCACGGACAGGGATATGGGGAGATAGGGATCCACGGACAGGGATATGGGGAGAGATAGGGATCCACGGACAGGGATATGGGGAGATAGGGATCCACGGACAGGGATATGGGGAGATAGGGATTCACGGACAGGGATATGGGGAGATAGGGATCCATGGACAGGGATATGGGGAGATAGGGATTCACGGACAGGGATATGGGGAGATAGGGATTCACGGACAGGGATATGGGGAGAGAGGGATCCATGGACAGGGATATGGGGATATAGGGATCCATGGACAGGGGTATGGGGAGATATGGATCCATGGACAGGGATATGGGGAGAGATAGGGATCCACGGACAGGGATATGGGGAGAGAGGGATCCATGGACAGGGAGATGGGGAGATAGGGATCCATGGACAGGGATATGGGGAGATAGGGATCCACGGACAGGGATATGGGAGAGATAGGGATCCATGGACGGGGATATGGGGAGATAGGGATCCATCGACTGGGATATGCGGAGATAGAGATCCATGGACAGGAATCTGAGGAGAGATAGGAATCCATGGACAGGGATATGGGAAGAGATAGGGATCCATGGACAGGATATTGGGAGATAGGGATCCATGGACAGGGATATGGGGAGATAGGGATCCACGGACAGGGATATGGGGCGATAGGGATCCACGGACAGGGATATGGGGAGATAGGGATCCACGGACAGGGATATGGGGAGAGATAGGGATCCAGGCTCATCAGTTGCTCTTGGATAGATCCAGAGCAGGAATCATGGGCCAAACGCCCCCTCTTATCTCACAGATTTGCCAACCTCTTTTACCTGCGGACATTTAAAAAAAAATAAAAGCTTACACTAAAAGACAAAAGTCTAACTTCCCTAAACCACTTGGCATATTGTCAAGTGTCTGGCAAAATACATAACCGGCAAATATAATATCGACAGTGGGTGGATTGAATTTTATGTGTCAATAGGAAAAAAGGATCACCTAACTCGGAATTACTGTATATTTTTCGCTACAATTTTGTGATTAAGGCGACCTGTCAAACAAAATTTTAATGAAGACGCGGAGAACTGAGAGACGTTTCTCAGCTATCGAATGCCTTGATTAAAAAGAAGTCTAATAGTGCATTCAGAATCATTTTTCGCCTCAGCTATATTAGAATGAATAACAGTTGAAACAAATTAAACTTGGTCCTCATTATCTCGAATCGAAGAACGCCAGACCACTCAAACGGGGTTTCTTTGAGCACCGGGATGTTTGCCTCTGAAATAATCATTTGAAGCCGTAAAGTTCAGCAGAGTGATTAGCCTTTCGTCCGCAGGATCAAGAGCAGGAGAATGTTGTAAACACTCAGCAGATCCGGCAGCATCTATAGGGGAGGGGGGTGAAGGAGAGGAGTGTTGAGGGCTGGTACCGGGGTTGGGCAGGACTGTTCTTTGTAAATGCGGGGATTTGATCATAGATCAAAGATCATCTATCATAGAATTTACAGTGCAGAAGGAGGCCATTCGGCCCATCGAGTCTGCACCGGCTCTTGGAAAGAGCACCCTACCCAAGGTCCACACCTCCGCCCTATCCCCATAACCCAGTAACCCCACCCAACACTAAGGGCAATTTTGGACACTAAGGGCAATTTATCACGGCCAATCCACCTAACCTGCACATCTTTGGACTGTGGGAGGAAACCGGAGCACCCGGAGGAAACCCACGCACACACGGGGAGGACTCCGCACAGACTGTGACCCAAGCCGGAATCGAACCTGGGACCCTGGAGCTGTGAAGCAATTGTGCTATCCACAATGCTACCGTGCTGCCCTCAATTAGAGGGCTTGGGAGGAGGGCAGCCCCTCTGGCTGCTGTTGATTGAGGGGGGGGGGGGGGTGTTTCCACCTTGGGGCAGCCTCTGAGGACATCCCTATATAATAAAATAAGCGGTGGCCAGGCCAGGCCAAGGTCAGGGCAGGCCCCCCACAGGATGGTCCACAATCCCCAGTGTGGTTGGTTCCATTTCGTTGGGGTGGGGGCAATGAAAGAGGCCACACCAGCCTCCGCCCCTTTACCTGCAATAGGCTAACCACCTCAAGACACCTGTTGGGTTTCAGCGTCTGGTGCGGGCGGGCGGGCGGAGGTTGCAGCATCATCGCCATTCTTTCCCGAAGTAGGCCCTTCAGTAATTCGATGGGCTCCCCCGTTGTTGCAGTGCGGGCAGCTGTTTCTGGGTTAACCTCCGATATGATCAACAGGAGGCGGGAACATGTCCGATTCCCTCCCACAGCTGTCAGTCCTCCTGGTTCATAGCTACCTGGGTAAGAATCTGCTTGTTAATCCTGTTTTTCCACCTCTGCAGATGAAACCAGACCTGTTGAGCATTTGCAGTGATTCCCAGTGACATTTTACTTCTCTTTAGCCTGTCATTAAGCCCCCTTTTTCTGCTTTAATATCACCTCAGGCATTTAATTAGAAGTTGTTTTCCATTTCAACACTTGCTAAGTAACTCTGTTCGTGTGTGTGTGAGAGAGAGAGAATGTGTGTGTATACGCCCGCTTTGAGCAGACAGCCAATGTATCAGTGCCACCCGCCCCAACAGCCCTGGGCACACCCATACCCACTATTACAGCCCCAGAAGTAAGAGCTGCCTTCTTGAAAGTGAATCCACGGGAAGCGACGGGTCCCTCCGGAGTCCCTGAGCGAGCACTCAGAGCCTGTGCAGACCAGCTGTCGAGTGTATTCGTAGACATCTACGAATACGGGGCTGGTTTAGCACAGGGCTAAATAGCTGGCTTTTAAAAGCAGACCAAGGCAGGCCAGCAGCACGGTTCAATTCCCGTACCAGCCTCCCCGAACAGGCGCCGGAATGTGGCGACTAGGGGCTTTTCACAGTAACTTCATTTGAAGCCTGTCATAGTATACACCAGTATATCATGGTGCAGACACGCACTGATGGACATGCAGTGGGACCAATCAGCACACACAACACCGCGGCCAATCACCAGTGAGAGCACATGCACTATAAAGACAGGGGACAGGAGAGTTCCCGCTCATTCTAGTAGCAGCCAGCTCAGAGCACAGAGCTCACAGCCTGCAACACAGACATTCACCACGTGCTGAGTGCATTACCTGGTTAGGACAAGGCAAGGGTCAACAGTTAAAGCTGGTATTGCATTTACCCACAGTTCAAGTATGTTAATGTAGTTAACCTTATAATAAAATAGAGTTGCAACACTTCCAGTGTTGGTGACCTGTTTGTGATCCAGAACACTCAACACATCATGGTACAAGGAGTGGTTGCATACCAGTACTTCTGAGACCCACTTGCAACTAATCAGCATTCCGGCATCCTGAAGTATGGAGAACATCAACCCGCCGCCGCTCCGCATCGCCGGCAATCTCAGGGTCAATTGGAAGATTTTTAAACAGCGCTTGCAGCTCTTGCTCGAAGCCACGGACAGGGAGAAGGCCTCGGACACCAGGAAGATTGCTCTGCTCCTCTCCACGGCCGGGCAACACGCCATCCACATCTTCAACTCCCTGACATTCGCAGACGACGAGGACAAGACAAAGTACAATACGGTTCTCCTCAAATTCGATACCCACTTCAGCATAGAGGTCAATGAAAGCTTCGAAAGATACCTGTTCCAGCAGCGCTTGCAGGGTAAGGACGAGCCTTTCCAATCCTTTTAACACACCTCCGCATCCTTGCGCGGTCCTGCGGCTACGGGCCCACCTCCGACTCCATGATACGCGACCAGATCGTATTTGGTGTTCTGTCGGACCCCCTGCATCAGCAGCTCCTCAAAATTAAGCAACTCACCCTAGCGACCGCCATCGAGACCTGTGTCCTGTATGAAAATGCCACCAGCCGGTACTCCCACATACAGGTGGCTGAAACGGTCCCACGAGGCGGAACGGGTCCAAACAATTGAACACCTACCTCTAAGGCTGCAGCCTGGATGAGGGCGGCCATTTTGCGCACCTTTCACGGCCTACTGCGCTTGTACGCGCCAAACGAGGGGACGGCGACGTGGAGGAACGTGATGCGCAGGCACGCACCACGCAGGACCGCACCGCGCATGCGCGGTGGTGCAATAAGCGTACTGACGTCACGACGTGCGGCAACTGTGGCTCCGCCCATTTAAAGCGGCAATGTCCTGCAAAATCGCGACAATGCCTACGATGTGGCAGACTTGGCCACTATGCTGCCTGCTGTCGAGCAGCTCAGCCTGCCAATTCGCATCGCTTCAGCCAGCCTCGCAGGAACGTTCGGGCAATTCAACCCACATTCACCGAGTCCGATTCCGATTCCGACTTCCCGCAGATCAGTGACACCGAGGACCGGAGGGAGCCTTTTCGAGTCGCTGTCCCCGAATCAAAACCACCAGCCGCTGTCGGTGCACAGCATTGATCCAGACGACGAGTGGTGTGCCACCCTGACAGTCAACTGACCCAAGATACGATTCCGCCTGGACACTGGTGCTTCCGCTAATCTCCTAGCGTGGTCAGATTTTCAGGCCCTTGGGGTTAAACCAACCATTCTTCCATCGACCTGCCAACTAGTGGACTACAATGGCAACGTCATTCCTGCTACCGGTTCATGCCAACTTGAAGTGATGCACAACTCACGAAAAGCCATCCTTCCCTTCGAGATCGTGGGCTCCTCGAAGGACTCTCTGCTAGGCGCACAGGCGTGCAAACTCCTAAACCTTGTTCAACGAGTACACTCTCTCTCTACAGAGGACACGTCTGCCTTCCAGGATGCGGACTTCAGGGCGCAACTCAATGCCATCATCGACCAGCACCATGACGTTTTCGATGGCATGGGCACGCTTCCATCCACTTACAAAATCCTGCTCAAACAAGACGCCATGCCTGTGGTTCATGCACCTCGCAGAGTGCCAGCACCCCTCAAGGACTGCCTCAAGCAGCAGCTGCAGGACCTCCAGGACCAAGGAGTGCTCTCCAGAGTGACGGAACCAACCAACTGGGTCAGTTCCATGGTGTGCGTAAAGAAGCCCTCCGACGAGCTCCGGATCTGCATTGACCCAAAGGATCTGAATCGCAACATAATGAGGGAGCATTACCCTATCCCCAAGCGCGAGGAGATCACGTGCGAGATGGCTCGGGCCAATATCTTCACCAAACTTGACGCCTCGAAAGGATTCTGGCAAATTCAACTAGACAGGTCCAGCAGAAAGCTGTGTACCTTTAATACCCCGTTTGGCAGATATTGTTACAACAGGATGCCGTTTGGGATTATATCGGCATCAGAAGTATTCCACCGGATCATGGAGCAAATGATGGAGGGCATTGAGGGTGTGCGCGTCTATGTTGATGACATCATCATTTGGTCCATCACCCCGCAGGAGCATATCAGTCGCCTCCAACGCGTTTTCAAACGAATAGAGGACCAAGGCCTTCGCCTCAACAGAGCCAAATGTTCCTTCGGCCAGACAGAACTCAAGTTCCTAGGGGACCAGATCTCCCGGCTGGGTGTGCGGCCGGATGCGGACAAGGTGGCAGCCATCACGGCCATGCAGAAGCCAGCGGATAAGAAGGCGGTCCTCCAATTTTTGGGCATGGTCAACTTCCTGGGGAAGTTCATCCCCAACCTCGCCTCCCATACCACAACTCTCCGGAACCTGGTCAGGAAGACGACAGACTTCCGATGGCTTCCCGCCCACGAGCGCGAATGGGAGGAGCTTAAGACCAAGCTTACCACGGCCCCGGTATTGGCATTTTTTGATCCCACGAAGGAAACAAAAATGTCAACGGATGCCAGCCAATCCGGCATTGGGGTGGTGCTCCTGCAACGCGATGAGGCCTCATCATGGGCCCCCGTTGCTTATGCGTCACGTGCCATGACCCCCACGGAACAGCGCTACGCGCAGATCGAAAAGGAGTGCCTGGGCCTGTTGACTGGGGTCGACAAATTTCATGATTACGTGTACGGCCTCCCCCACTTCACTGTCGAGACCGACCATCGCCCGCTGGTCAACATTATACAAAAAGACCTGAATGATATGACCCCTCGCCTCCAGCGCATTCTGTTTAAACTCCGGCGGTACGTTTTCCAGCTCCTATACACCCTGGGCAAGGACCTGATCATATCCGACGCTCTGTCCAGGGCAGTCAACACCCCGTGTGACCCAGAGGGGTTCGTCTGCCAGGTTGACGCCCATGTGGCCTTCACGGCCTCTAATCTGCCGGCCACGGATGAACGCCTTATCCACATTCGCCGCGAAACTGCGGCTGACCCCCTACTACAGCGTGTCATGCGCCACCTAACAGACGGGTGGCTCAAGGGCCAATGCCCGCAGTTCTACAATATCAGAGACGATCTGGCGGTAGTTGATGGTGTCCTCCTGAAGCAGGACCGCATTGTTATCCCACACAGCATGCGCCAGCTCGTTTTGGAACATAGATTATCATAGATTATCTTAGAATTTACAGTGCAGAAGGAGGCCATTCGGCCCATCGAGTCTGCACCGGCTCTTGGAAAGAGCACCCTACCCAAGATCAACACCTCCACCCTATCCCCATAATCCAGTAATCCCACCCAACACTAAGGGCAATTTTGGACACTAAGGGCAATTTATCATGGCCAATCCACCTAACCTGCACATCTTTGGGCTGTGGGAGGAAACCGGAGCACCCGGAGGAAACCCACGCACACACAGGGAGGATGTGCAGACTCCACACAGACAGTGACCCAAGCCGGAATTGAACCTGGGACCCTGGAGCTGTGAAGCAATTGTGCTAACCACCATGCTACCGTGCTGCCCGTAACAGTTACACGAGGGCCAGCTTGGCGTGGAGAAGTGCCGACAGAGGGCCCGAGAGGCTGTGTACTGGCCCGGCATCAATGAGGACATCGCCAACACAGTGCTCAAATGCCCCACCTGTCAGCGGTTCCAGCCGGCCCAACCACGTGAGATCCTACAGCCCCATGAGTTGGTCACGTCCCCTTGGTCCAAGGTCGGCATCGACCTGTTCCATGCGCTCGGCAGGGACTATGTTCCGATTGTAGACTATTTTGCGAACTACCCGAAGGTCGTACTCCTGCACGACATCACATCATCGGCGGTCAACTGTGCCTGCAAGGAGATCTTTGCTCGTCACGGCACCCCACTCACTGTGATGTCGGACAATAGCCCCTGCTTCGCAAGCCAGGAATGGTCCAACTTTGCCAGCAGGTACAACTTTGTGCATGTGACATCCAGTCCCCTGCACCCTCAATCCAACGGCAAAGCGGAAAAGGGCGTCCACATCGTCAAACGGCTCCGCTGCAAGGCTGCCGATGCAGGATCCGACTTCTACCTCGCCTTGCTGGCCTATCGTTCGGCCCCACTCTCCACGGGCCTGTCGCCAGCCCAGCTGCTCATGGGTCGCACCCTCAGGACCACGGTGCCGTCCATTCACGTCCCAGACCTCGACCACATTCCGGTGCTTTAGCGAATGCAACAGTCTCGTGAATAACACACGGCGACGCATGACGCTCGGGCGACTGATCTCCCTGCTCTGGCGCCGGATGACAACGTCCGCATCCATCTTCCGGAGGGTGGTTGGTCTGCAACTGCTGTGGTTCTTCGGCAGGTGTCTCCCCGCTCGTTCCTGGTTCGTCTGCCAGATGGTTCCATTCGCCGCCGCAATCGGCGTGCCCTTCATCTCGTTCCACGCTCGCTACGCGATCCTCCACCGGTGCCACGCCCTCCTGTTGTCCACAACCTGGACTATGTGGAGATTCCGAATACTCTGCATCCTCCTCACTCTGCCGTGGCCCAGCCCGTTCCTCAGCCGGTGGCTCCTGACCCACCCTTGAGGCGGTCAACCAGAATTCGTCGCCCACCTCAGAGACTTGACTTATGAGTTTTACAATGTTGGACTCTTTGATCTGTTCTGTTATCCTGTTTCATCGTTCCCGTAGTTTGTATATAATGTTCATTTCGTTGTTGGTGTGACACCCTATTTCTCTGCACCAGGCACCTTCCCGTGTAAATACATAGTCATGTAAATAATACACACACACATAGTCAGGTACATTCACTACACAATATTTATTGTCACGCAGGCACATGTTCTTTATATAAAAGGGAGGATGTCATAATATACACCAGTATATTATGGTGCAGACACACACACGCACACACTGATGGACATGCAGTGGGACCAATCAGCATACACAACACCGCAGCCAATCACCAGTGAGAGCACACGCACTATAAAGACAGGGGACAGGAGAGTTCCCGCTCATTCTAGTAGCAGCCAGCTCGGAGCACAGAGCTCACAGCCTGCAACACAGACATTCACCATGTGCTGAGTGCATCACCTGGTTAGGACTAGGCAAGGGTCAACAGTTAAAGCTGGTATTGCATTTACCCACAGTTCAAGTATGTTAATATAGTTAACCTTATAATAAAATAGAGTTGCGCCACGTCCAGTGTTGGTGACCTGTTTGTGATCCAGAACATCCAACACATCAAAGCCTACTTGTGACAATAAGCGATTTTCATTCCATTTTCATTTTTCATTTCACATCTTCACCACCTCACTCCTCCGCTCTGAGGTCCCCACCTCCTTCAAGAAGGCTACCATAATACCAGTACCAAAGAAGAACAAGGTAGCCTGCCTCAACGACTACCGACCGGTGGCCCTGACGTCTGTTATCGTGAAATGCTTTGAGCGGCTAGTCATGAGACGGACCACTGCCAGCCTCCCAGACGGTCTCGATCCACTGCAGTTCGCCGATCACCGCAACCGGTCCACAGCAGACGCTATCTCACTGGCTCTGCAATCAACACTCGAACACCTCGACAACAAGGACACCTATGTGAGACTTCTGTTCATAGACTACAGCTCCGCCTTCAACACCATTATCCCAACAAGACTAATAACCAAACTCTGCAACCTTGGACTTGACCCCTCCCTGTGCAGCTGGATCCTTGACTTCCTCGTCAACAGACCACAATCTGTCAGGATCGGCAACAGCACCTCCTCCACAATAGTCCCCAACACCGGAGCCCCGCAAGGATGTGTGCTCAGTCCTCTACTGTACTCCCTATACACACACGACTGTATGGCAAGATTTAACTCCAACTCAATCTATAAGTTTGCGGATGATACGACTGTGGTGGGGCATATCTCAAACAACGACGAATCATACTACAGGCAGGAGATAAATCACTTGGTTGCATGGTGTACCGAAAACAACCTCTCTCTAAATGTCGGAAAGACCAAGGAACTGATCATCGACTTCAGGAAGTGCAGCACGACACACACTCCCGTCTGCATCAATGGCACCAAGGTGGAGATGGTCGACAGCTTTAAGTTCCTGGGGGTCACCATTAGTCTGTCCTGGTCCACTTATGTTGATGGAACAGTCAAGAAAGCCAACAACGTCTCTACTTACTACGGAAGCTAAAGAAATTCGGCATGTCTGCATCGACTCTCACAAACTCATACAGATATGCCATAGAGAGCATCTTATCCGGCTGCATCACAGCCTGGTATGGCAACTGCTCGGCCCAAGATCGCAAGAAACTTCAGAGAGTGGTGAACTCAGCCCAACGCATCACGCAAGCTTGCCACCCCCACATTGATTCTGTATACACCTCCTGCTGCCTCAGGAAGGCAGACAGCATTGTCAGAGACCCCTCCCACCCAGGCATTACCTTCTTCTAGACCCTTCCATCAGGCAGAAGGTACAGAAATCTGAAGACCCGCACATCCAGACATAGGAACAGCTTCTTCCCCACAGCTACCAGACTCCTCAACGACTCCCCCTCGGGCTGATCTGTTCCCTGTAAGGACACTATTCACGGTGCCCTATGCTGCTCTTGCTCATGTATTTGCTTTGTTTGGCCCCTTGTTCCGCACTGTAACCAATCACTGTTTGTCGATGTACCATTTGTCAATGTTCTCTGTTGATTATTCTTTTGTCTACTATGTACGTACTGTGTACGTTCCCTCGGCCGCAGAAAAAATGCTTTTCACTGTACTTCTGCACATGTGACAATAAATCAAATCAAAATGTGTGTAGGTATGTGTGTGTGCATGTATGTGTGTGGTGAGTGTACGTGTGAATGTGTGTGTGACAGAGAGTATGTGTGTGTATATGTGTGCATGTATGTGTGTGTATGTCTGTGTGTGAGATGACATTAGTGAACCATTAGTAGGGAGGCGGTGGGGTAGTGGTTTTGCCACTGGACAAGAAAATCAGAGACCCAGGGTAATGCTCTGAGCACCCGGGTTCCAATCCTGCCACTGCAGGTGGTGAACTTTTGGTGGAATTAAAAGTCTAATGATGACCATGAAACCATTGTCGCTTGTCGTCAAATCCCATCTGGTTCACTAATGTCCTTTAGGGAAGGAAATCTGCCGTCCTTACCGGGTCTGGCCTACATGTGACGCAGACCCACACAGCAATGTGGTTGGTTCTTAATTGCCCCCTGAAGGGCAATTAGGGATGGGCAATAAATGCTGGCACAGCCTGCGATGCCCATGTCACATGAACGAATAACAAAAAAGCTGGGTTTTTAACAACAATATGGTCATCATTAGACTTATAATTCCAGATTTATATTAGACTTAATTTCCACCACCTGCCGTGTGTGTGTGAGTGTGTGTATATGTGAGTGTGTGTGTGAGTGTGTGCGAGTGTGTTTCTGTGTGTGCATAGAATTTACAATGCAGAAGGAGGCCATTTGGTCCATCAGGTCTGCACTGGCCCTTGGAAGAGCGCCCCACTTAAGCCCATACCCTATCCCCGTAACCCAGTAACCCCACTTAACCCTTTTGGACACTACGGGCAATTTAGCATGGCCAATCCACCTAACCTGCACATCTTTGGACTGTGGGAGGAAACCGGGGCACCCGGAGGAAACACACGCAGGCACGGGGAGAACGTGCAAACTCCACACAGACAGTGACCCAAGCTGGGAATCGAACCTGGGGCCCTGGAGCTGTGAAGCCACAGTGCTAATCACTGTGCTACCAACTGTGCTACCGTACTGCCCTTATGTGTGTGTGTGTGTGAATGTCTCCGTGTGCATGTATGTGTGTGTGTATGTGTGCATGTGTGTGTGAGTGTGTGTATGTGTGCATGTGTGTGTGTGTGTGTGTGTGAGTGTGTGTGTGAGTATAAGTGTGTGTATGTGTGCGTGAGTATAACTGTATGTATGTGTGTGTGAGTGTGTGAGTGTGTGTGTGAGTATAAGTGTGTGTATGTGTGCGCGAGTGTGTGTGTGTGAGTATAAGTGTGTGTATGTGTGTGCGGGTGTGTGTGACTGAGTGTGTGTGAGTATAAGTGTGTGTATGTGTGCGCGAGTGTGTGTGAGTGAGTGTGTGTGTGAGTATAAGTGTGTGTATGTGTGCGTGAGTATAACTGTATGTATGTGTGTGTGAGTGTGTGAGTGTGTGTGTGAGTATAAGTGTGTGTATGTGTGCGCGAGTGTGTGTGTGTGAGTATAAGTGTGTGTATGTGTGTGCGGGTGTGTGTGACTGAGTGTGTGTGAGTATAAGTGTGTGTATGTGTGCGCGAGTGTGTGTGAGTGAGTGTGTGTGTGAGTATAAGTGTGTGTATGTGTGCGCGGGTGTGTGTGACTGAGTGTGTGTGAGTATAAGTGTGTGTATGTGTGCGCGAGTGTGTGTGCGTGAGTATAACTGTGTATGTATGTGTGTGTGAGTGTGTGAGTGTGTGTGTGAGTATAAGTGTGTGTATGTGTGCGCGAGTGTGTGTGTGTGAGTATAAGTGTGTGTATGTGTGTGCGGGTGTGTGTGCGTGAGTATAACTGTGTATGTGTGTGTGAGTGTGAGTGTGTGCGAGTATAAGTGTGTGTGTGTGTGAGTGTGTGTATGTGTGTGCGTGAGTATAACTGTGTATGTGTGTGTGTGAGTATAAGTGTGTGTATGTGTGCGCGAGTGTGCGTGCGTGAGTATAACTGTGTATGTATGTGTGTGTGTGTGTGAGTGTGTGTGTGTGTGAGTGTGAGCAAGAAAGCTCACATGGAACACAAGCCGAGATTTCCGGCGTTACCCCCCTCCCCCACTCTGCGGCGGACACGGTGAACAATTGGCCGCCGAGGGGTCCTTTTTGTCCCGCTGAGGCCAATGGTCATTTGTGTGGCTCGCCAGCCCTGTGAGGAACTTCGAGAGTGCAGTCAGTGTTGTTACGCAGGGAACACGGAAGGCAATAACTGCACAGCAAGCTCCCACAAACAGTAATGCGATCATGACCTGATATGTGTGTCCTCTGCGTTCTTTGTTCTGCTGCTTTTATGATTGATGTTCCTCTTCGCTGCGACCATCTCGAGTAAATGGTGCATGGTTGTCAGGTTAACGCCTTTGCTATTTACACAGATGCTGACTGATCCGCGCGTTTTTTGTCCAAAGCGTTTGGGTATGAGGCAGCTCAACGGGCGGAACCCTCGCCTCTGGATCACAAGGCTCCGGCTTAGAGTCCCAGTTCAGGGCTTGAGCACTAGAATCGAGACTGACCCCCTCCAGTGCAGTGCTGAGGGAGCGCTGCACTGTGGGGGTGCCGTCTTTGGTACAAACCGAGGCCTCACCTGCCTGTACCCGTGGGTGCAAAATATCCAGTGGCCTTTTCAAAGAAAGGCAGAAGGTAGCCTGGGTTTCCCAGCCCATGTGAATCCCTCAATCAGCATCACAGGAATAGATGGTCAAAGTCACGGTCACACTACTGATTGTAGGAGCGTGCGGTGCACTTATGGGCAAAATTCTCCGGAAACGGCGCGATGTCCGCCGACTGGCGCCCAAAACGGCGCAAATCAGATGGACATCGCGCCGCCCCAAAGGTGCGGAATGCTCCGCATCTTTGGGGGCCGAGCCCCAACATTGAGGGGCTAGGCCGACGGCGGAGGAATTTCCGCCCCGCCAGCTGGCGCGGAAATGACATCGCGGGGCGGCGCATGCGCGGGAGCGTCAGCGGCCGCTGACAGTTTCCCACGCATGCGCAGTGGAGGGAGTCTCTTCTGCCTCCGCCATGGTGGACCGTGGCGGAGGCGGAAGGGAAAGAGCGCCCCCACGGCACAGGCCTGCCCGCGGATCGGTGGGCCCCGATCGCGGGCGGGCCAGGCCACCGTGGGGGCACCCCCCGGGGCCAGATCGCCCCGCGCCCCCCCCCCCCAGGACCCCGGAGCCCGCCCACGCCGCCTTGTCCCGCCGGTAAGGTAGGTGGTTCAATTTACGCCGGCGGGACAGGCAATTTATCGGCGGGACTCCGGCCCGGATCGAGCGGGGGGGGGGGGCCCGTCAACTGGCGCGGCGCGATTCCCGCCCCCGCCGAATCTCCGGTGCCGGAGACTTCGGCAACCGGCGGGGGCGGGATTCACGCCAGCCCCCGGTGATTCTCCGACCCGGCGGGGGGTCGGAGAATGTCGCCCATTGTCTTTTGTGTTTCCTGTACAACAACTATACTTTGAAAGTATTGAATTGGCTGGAAAGCTCTTGGAGGTGTTGCGAAAAGCCCCTTATAAAAGCAGTTATTTCTGTTTTTACTGAGTCAGCACTTGGTGCATTTTTAGACGTTGCTATTTGACACAGAAAGAGGCCATTCTGCCCAACTGCTCTGTGCTGGTCTTTTTTATGTGCCACACCGGCCCCCTCCCATCCCACTTCACCTAACCCCGTCAGCGTAATCTTCTACCGCCTTCTCTTCTTCCTTCCATTTCTATTTTCAACGCTATTTTTCTCCATTGCTCCGTGTGGTGGGGAGTTCACGCGCTCCCCCAGGTAAAGTCACCCCTTCTGAATTCTCCCCTTAATCTATTCGTTGCTGGGAAAATATAAAAACTTCACGGCCGGCAGACTAACCTCATCAGCACCGTTCCCACATTAATATTATCATCGGCAGTAACATGCCATCGAAACATGATCACATCACAATTGACAAATTCTCTGATTTACAATCTTGTCAGTCATGGTACTCATAATACTGTTAACTAGCCAAGAGAACCTGACGTAGGGATTTGACAGCATTCCTACAAAAGTCCTTAAACATTCTGCACTCTAATGTGCACCCCTGCCTCTGAGCAAGAAGCTCCAGGTTCGAGTCCCACCCCAGGACTTGACAGCCGAGGAAGGCGTGTTAGTAACGCGACCAAACAGGTTGAGGGTGTCGACCTGCAAAATCCTTCCAAACACGCCAATGGCTGGCGGTAAGAGCGGGAGAGACTCCTCATCAGTCACGCTTGATGTGGAGTGGGATGAAATCTTTAAAGGCCTTTCAAATGAAGCTATGTATGTAGAACGTAAAAGACATAAAGGAGCAATCACATCGCTGGAAGTGTTCTGTAGGGTCCCTAACAGTCTGAGAGAAATAAAAGAGCAGATATGTAGGCAGATTTCAGAGAAGTGTAAAAATAATAGGGTAGTGATAGTGGGGGATTTCAACTTTCCCAACATTACGCCGGTAGTCACAGTGCGAAAGGTTTAGAGGGAGTGGAATTCTTAAAATGTGTCCAGGAGAATGTTTTAAACCAGTACGTAGAAGGCTCTACAGGAGGGAGGGGCAGGGGGGGGGGGTTAATTTTAGGTAACAAAGCTGGGAAAATGGTTGAAGCATCAGTGGGGGAGCATCTTGCAGACAGCGATCATAACTCTGGTAGATCCAAGTTTTTTTTATAGGAAAGGAAAAGGATGGGCCTGAAATCAAAGTTCTAGGAGACTGAGGAGGGACATGATTGAGATGGAAAAAATTATGAGGGGCATAAATAGAGTTGACAGTAAGAAACATTTCCCCTTGGTGAAGGGATCAATGGCCAGGGGGGGGCATAGATTTATGGTAAGGGGCAGGTGGTTTAGAGGAGATGTGAGGAAAATCTTTTTCACCCAGAGGGGGGTGGGAGTCTGGAACTCGCTGCCTAAAAGGGTGGTGGAGGCGGAGACCCTCATAACATTTAAGAAGTATTTAGATGTACACTTGAGGTACCAAGGCAGACAAGGCTATGGGCCAAGTGCTGGAAAATGGGATTGGAATAGTTAGTGGTTGTTTCTGACAGGCACAGACAAAATAGGCCTTTTCTGGCCTGTAGACCTCTATAATTCATGACTCCATGACTAGCCAAAAGACTGAGAAGTGGTCTGGGCCAAAATACTTTACTGGTAAAATATCTGAAAGAACATTACAAACATTTCAGAACGATACAGGGAAATTGGAGGAAGGTGGCTTGTATATGGTGAATATCATGTATCACAATTGTATTGTAGCACATTAAAATGCAACTTAATCGATGACGACAACTTAAATACCCCATTGAACTATTTGTAATGACCATTTTGAAATGTCTGTAATGTTCTTTTGACTTCATTGAAGCACCCCAGAGGGCAACATGATCTATGTGGACAACCTGGATATCATTGTACTTTCTGTGTCGGCCATTTTTAAATGTTTGCAATGTTATTTCAAATACCTTACAGGTAAAGTATATTTTCTCAGAAGGGAAAAGGTGTGCTCATAATGCTATCTATCTACCATTATACCTCCGGGACATGCATGTAAAAGTGACGGGCAGCATGGTTGTCACAGGATTGGAGGGCCGAAGGGCCTGTTCCTGTGCTGTACTTTTCTTTGTTCTTTGCGTGTTGCCACAGCAACGGAGATGCCATGAGTTAGCTATAACACACACCCGCCACACCTATTTTACATCCGACCCTAATCTAATGAGATTTGCATGAAATTTAAGCAGAATTTGGAATTGTCAGAATGGACTGCATTTTGAGGTCTAACTTCTGCCCCTGCCTGGTCTTTAGCTCCAATATATCTCTTTTTTCTTTAAAACGTCAGTCTTTCTTCTCTGCGTTATTAATTCTGTCAGCTAACGTCTCAGCTATTCCGATAGGAACCCGTTTGGTATCGATTCCACAGAACCCTTAACTAAATTATTTCCTATGGGTAGCGTGATGTCATCTCCTCATGGTTAGACACCACAAGCATTCTGATGCATTGTATATTAAATTTCATTCTATGCGCCAGCCAGACTGAATTATTACCATTGCTTTCTTCGTCAAAGAATTATTGTGGAGGTTTAAATGCCATTGTATGAGAAGCATTGTAGTCTCTGTTTTTTATTAATAATTAGACGACGTGGGTGTTTGACAAGGCCTCCATTTATTCGTCACACCTAGTTGCCGTCCAGAGGGTGGTGGTAATTTTGTCTTTGAACTGCCACAGTCCTGTGCTCTCTGTGCTGTAGAATTGGGACCCAATGACAATGAAGGAAATGCTGCAAACGTTCCAAGCCTGTGTCATAATATACACATCAGTATATGATGGTGCAGAGACACACACTGACTGACACACTGCAAGACCAATCAACACACACAACACAGCAGCCAATTGCCAGTTAGGGCACGGTCACTATAAAGACAGAGGGCACTAGTTTTCCCGCTCATTCGGGATGCAGCCTCTGAGAGAGAGAGAGCCCGCAGTCAGTAGCACAAACATCCACCATGTGCTAGCAGTATAGGCTGGTCAGGTTAGGCATAGGTCTTCAGTCAATCTAACATAGTGTCGACCCACAGTGCAAGTATGTTTAACAGCTCTTAGTTAAATAAAATAGAGTTGTACTATTACAAGTGTTGGTAGCCTGTCTATGTTACTGCTAAGGTAAACGCAGTCTCCACAGATCCAGACCCATCAGTGGGTACAATTTTGTCCTTTAAAAAGCAGTTAGACAGTTACATCAGCAAGGTGGGTATAGAGGGATATGGGCCAAATGCGGGCAAGTGGGACTAGCTTAGTGATAGAAACTGGGTGGCATGGACAAGCTGGGCCGAAGGGCCTGTTTCCATGCTGCAAACATCTATGACTCTATCTAACTCCTAAGAAAACTGTCATAAACGTAAGTGGAATTATTTACATATACACAAGTTAAACTTTACATCGCATCTCACTCCCAGTGTAGACTCTACTGAGAGGATAGGCCTCACCAGGCCCTGACTGGGGCCTACTTTTATCCCAGGGTTTAACAAGCCTCAGGTGGTGGGTCTTCGCCCCTACCTGGGGAACTCTTATTCAATGAGCCCCGTTGGGAGATCAGTCCTTGTTTTCTCATGATCCACATGGGGTTATATCGAAAACCTTGAGTGGAACTGAGGGAACATTTTTGCTTCCATGCGTGTTTGGCATACAAGTACAGCCCAGGGCCCTACCCAGCCCAACATGATGAACACTTCAGATAATATCTAACTAATAAGCCTCGGGCGAGTTTCAGATAAACAAGTCACGAAAGGAGTCAGAGTTCTCTGATTGCTGACGGCCATAAGCGACAAAGGTAAACAAGTAAGCTTTGCCGAGGGACCTCTGGATAGATTTTGATTTGAGAGACACAAAAATAAAAGATTCACTTTTAAAGCCAAAGGATTAGCTGTAAATGTCAACAGTCCTGATTTGTAAGAAATATTTATTTAATAGTATAATGCATTTACACAAAAAAAAAAATCACATGAGGTCTGAAAAATATATCTTTTGGATTACATGTTTGTTTTCAATAAGGCACTTAATACGCTTGGAACTCTGAGAAGTATTTTATAAAGAAACCCATGACTTAGTGCTTCAGACGAGAAGAGTAAATTAAAATAAACACTTGCATACTTTGCTTTTGGCCAGGCCCCTTAAAATGTTACTTTTTAAAAATTAATTTTAGCATCCGTGTCTGTAAATTCATTCGTGTCATTATCGAGAGGGTAATGAAGGCAGATGCTTGAATTCCCCCGATTTGTGTGGTAAAATGTGGCGGTGTCTCCTGGTCTAGTCTCCGCTGCCACAAAGCAGTAGACGCTGTGGCAAGCGCCCTGTGCACATTCTATCGCGGAGACCATTGCTCAACAGTGACTCCACTGCAGAACAAACAAGAGGGCGGCTGGAGATCTGAGTACGTGTGGTGCAGGCGACGCTCGGCAACAGAACGAACCAAGGGCTGGGCCACAAAAACAAAAAGAAGTTCAAATACTTTCTGGGAAGTTGTCAAACCGGATATGCCGCTGGAACCAAGCTCCGCTCAACAAAAGTTAGTTCGAGCTTGTTCCATCCAGTTCAAATTGAAAACCAGCCTCGACCAGTTATGAACCAGTTGTGTCCTGAGATTTGTCGAGGGGATTTGTTCAGTAAAGTGCAGGTTTTAAGTAACTGAGATTCTTAAGGAATGCTAGTCACAAAAATCTATCTCAAGGCATTTTTCGTGTGGACATCAAGATATATTTTGTGACTAGTTTATTTTACGTTGTCCAAGCATATATACAAATTAAGTTTTCTCGGACAGCCCTGAGCATAATGATTTCGAATTAAAACAACGGAAGAATGCTTTTGTGATGAACACTAAGACACAGGTCTCTATAAGTCCAGCACTGGAATGGTACAGTCTAATTTGGAATCCAGTTCCATTGATAACATATGGATACATATCCCACATTTAAATTAACCATCTCATCCTTGAATGGTCACTGGCCTGAATAGAATTTCACAGTAACTGATCACAATACATAATATAATAAAATAAAATCCTTAAACATTAGCACAATGCATGTCATGAAGTAAGTAATTGCCACAAAGCACCGTGTGGTCAGCTGTAAACTTTGGTTAATCCTTTTGGTGCAGAGTAAAAGCACTGACAACGTGGGTGCGCCTCGTATCATTGGCGCATTCATGCCAGGTGCCTGGGCCTTGCATTTTTATATTGGCGCAAGAGCGGTTAACGCGAAGCTCCTAAATTCCTCACTTTGCTATTTAAACACCTGCCCCCTCGCAGCATTCCAGCTGGCGGATGCACCCTCACACCTCAGCCCCGAGGCCTGAGCAAGATGGCTCACGCAAAGGTTCCCCCAGATACCTGCAAGCATTTCTGTAAATATTTCTGAGGGCCCCTTTGCGAATTAAGATAAGCTTGTGATGCGTTAGGTTGCGTACAAAATGTTGGCCACAAGTCAGTTCGTTTAGCTCTTTTTTTTTTTTGCAAAAGGGGATCTCCACTATCAGCGTCCCGTCGCTAAATTCACCTTTCAAAGGGGAATCTTGGTTTGAACAATCTCCTTTCCGATGAGGCTACTTCGGTTGTTTAGCTTGTTTGTTGTCCTCTGGGCTATGCAATGCCTCCCATTGTGCCTTGTGGCCAAAGGGAAACTAGGACAAGAGGGAGAGCAGCATCATGTGCAAATGCCATCCGCTCTCCGAGTAGCGTAGAGAACATTTGGTTGCATTCAAGCTGTCCTTTTGCTCGAGTCCCGCTCCTGTGTTAATGGGAGACAGCGGGCATCGGGATTCCACAGACAGACTCCTTGGTGAAACGATGCCTAGCGGGCTGCCCTGGTTACTCAAACTCTTGAAGTCAGAATTCCCGCTCTGTTCCGCAAGGTTTCACCGCACGCGCAACATCCTCATTTCAACTTCATGCTTGCCGCTGCGTTCGGCCACAAACCTGCATTCAACTGCTGTACTTTACCCCCTGGCGACCAACCTTGGTGCCATTGTATCAACAGTATTCACAGGAGATCTAGGCTTTGCCCTTGCATCAGTGCCGGAGATACGATACTCTTTAGATATGGCTACAATTTAATGAGTGCTCATTTGCCACTTGATAGAAACGGCTTATAATAATAGAGGTGAGCAAACATCAATTGGCTTCTGAGCACAGAGACACACAGCGTTGCATGATTTCCTCCGAGTCTGTTTTCACAAGGAACTTCATTTATAGCGACGCGACTTATTGACTACAGAAACACGAAGGAAGTAATTATTAGCTGGGGGGGGGGGGTGGAGGTTTAAAAAAAATGATACAATGCACCAATGCAAAGGAAGATTGGATTGGCCCTTCCCAGGCAGCTTCACTAAGCTTGTGTTTTCCAGTAAGGCAGAAGTGTTCATTGGTTAGGTCAGTCAACGTCCATTTGGAAAAGCTTATTGTGTCAGAGTAATGCTTGAGCAGCACGATTGTACATGCGCTGAGGTAATTTGGGCAGTCTGTTAGATGTACTTTCATATGTATTCATCATCGTCCATGTCAGATTGCGTCTCTCAAACTGAAGTTACTCTCCGTGACTTCTTGTCATTGAAAGTTGTACGATTTCCCCTGAATGGAGACAAATGAAGCAGGGTTAAGACATTGATGCCATTGGCTGATAATGCTTCCCCCCCCCCCAGCAGGAGCCAGCAAGGTTGATCTTCGTGGCCACGAGGTACACCGGACCGAGGAGCAAGAGTAAACCGTTCGACCCTTCGAACCGGCTCCACCATTCAACATGGCTGGTCTGGGGTGGGGCGTAACTTCACTTCCCTGTTTGTATCCCCCCTCAAAGCCCCCCAACTTCCAAAAACCCAACCAACAAACCCAGTTCTCTATAAACTCAATCCCTGTCATTCTGAAGGCAGTGCCTTCAGTCTTAAAGCTAGTGAGGGTCCACGCGGGTTCCACAAAAGCAGCAATTAAAACTGTTTTACCCTTGGCCCTTCTCAACAGCAGCAACATTTATTTATCTAGTGCCTTTGAATCATAGAATTTACAGTGCAGAAGGAGGCCATTCAGCCCATCGAGTCTGTACCGGCCCTTACAAAGAGCACCCTACTCAAGCCCACGTATCTACCCTAACCCAGTAACCCCCACTTACCCTTTTTGGAGACTAAGGGCAATTTATCATGGCCAATCCACCGAACCCGCACATCTTTGGACTGTGGGAGGAAACCGTAGCACCCGGAGGAAACCCACGCACACACGGGGAGGACGTACGAACTCCACACAGACAGTGACCCAGCTGGGAATCGAACCTGGGACCCTGGAGCTGTGCAGCAACTGTGCTAACCACTGTGCTACCGTGCTGCCCTTTTTGTGTGGAAATGTCCTGAGACACTTCCCCTGTGCAATACATCAGTGCATGACATTCGGACCCCCATTTGTCCCGGTGCCTGTCTTAAGGCACAGGAGATTCTGCCCCCTAGTTGACCTCTTGTTAAATATACTGTGACTTCCTGAGTTGCGCAGTGTGACCCCAATTGACCACTAAGTTCAGCCTGCGCCACACTGCAGTTCAGGAAGAAATGACCAGTGTGCCCACTCTCATTTACTGCCCACATCTGCTGTCCGCTCCAAACTGAGCCAATAGCGGGCCTGCCCAAGAGGGCGCATTTACATACAGTAACATTCAAAGAGCAATTGACATTCTGGTCATCACTGTGGCACAGTGGTTACCACTGCTGCCTCGCAGCGCCAGGGACCCGGGCTGAATTCCGACCTTGGGTGACTGCCTGTGTGGAGTTCGCACGTTCTCCCCGTGTCTGCATGGGTTTCTTCCGGGTGCTCCGGTTTCCTCCCACGTTCCAAAGATGTGCTGGTTGGGTGGTTTGCCCCTTAGTGTCCAGGGGATGTATTGGGTTGAGTGGTGTTACAGGGATAGGGCGGGGAGTGGGTCTGGGTAGGGTGCCCTCCGAGAGGGCCACACATGGCTTCCTGGTGCGGCGTAGGGATTCTATGGTTCTCGGCGTGGCCAGACTGAGCAAGACACTTACCCCAAACATTGGACGTTTCATGTCCACGTCATCCGGAGTTTCCAACTTGAAGGCATTTGCCACTTTGGAGCAGTAACCGGTCTTAACAAACTGCAGGGGGGAGGAAAAAAGGGAAGCATGTTTAAGTTCTCTATGCTTTGTTGCAAATACTGCTGTGATGCTTGCTTGCTTGCATGGACAGATGGCCAGAGCAGAGGATTTCACAGACTTACCAGGACGACAAGGAACGGGATTGCAATGATCGCCAAAATGCCCAAAACAATGATCGCAATGGCAAATCCTGGGAAGGGCTTTGGTGGAGTCGGCCGGCTTGGCCCTGCAGGGGTGCTGGGAGCTGTGAATAGAAAGAATCTTGTTCAACATGCCCTGAGTAATGGTCCTCGCAAGGTGACGCAGTCAGCAGCTAACAGCACACAAGACAGAATTGAATTGCCTGTTCCGCATTTTCCCTCAAACCTATTTCAAAAAATGCGCGCAGTGGTCCCTCTTAAATCAGTCACTTTTCCTTTTTAATCTTAGCTGAGGTTCATTCACTACCCATTTGAGGGCAATGCAGGAATCGCCAATGGTCTACGGCCTTGAATGGCTGCCAACAGCTCAATTTTGATGGTTCAACAAAAGCAGAATTCTAACCCGTAATCCAATATTGAACATTGAATAATTGAATATCAACAATCGATCAAAGGGAAGTTCCTCTTTGTTGGATTAAGGTTGTGGTTTTCCTTTCCATTACAAGACATGTTGGGTATGATTCTCTGTTCCCCCAGCCACGTGTTCCTTGGCGCCACGCCATTCGCTGCTGGCGGGATTCTCCATTCCCGCCGCTTGTCAATGCGAATTTCCCATGCCACCGGGAAACCCGCGGGCGGGGTGCGTCGTCAACGGGAACACAGAATGCCAACGGCTTTAATGCTGAATGGCCCCTTAGTGTTCAAAGGGTTGGGAGGGGGGCCGAGGTAGGGTGCTCTTTCAGAGGGTCGCTGCAGACGTGATGGGCCGAATACATTGCAATGATCCTATGGATTCTAAGGAAACCTAGGCCCACTCCCCCGCCTCCCCTCCTAACCCCACTTAACATTTGGACACTAAGGGGCAATTTATCACGGCCAATTTAGTAGGGCAGCATGGTCGCACAAGTGGATAGCACTGTGGCTTCACAGCACCAGGGTCCCAGGTTCGATTCCCCGCTGGGTCACTGTCTGCGCGGAGTCTGCACGTCCTCCCCGTGTCTGCGTGGGTTTCCTCCGGGTGCTCCGGTTTCCTCCCACAGTCCAAAGACGTGCAGGTCAGGTGGATTCGGAGAGACCAAATGCAGACTGGGTGATCGCTTTGCTGAGCATCTTCGGCCTGCGTGCATTCAGGTCCCTGACCTTCCTGTCGCTTGCCATTTTAACAACAGACCCTGCTCCCATGCCCACATGTCTGTTCTTGGCCTGACATACGGGGATAGGGTGGAAGTGAGGGCTTAAGTGGGTCAGTGCAGATTCGATGTGCACCCTTTGGACTGTGGGAGGAAACCAAAGCACCTGGAAGAAACCCACGCAGACACGGGGAGAAATTCGATCTCCACACAGGCAGTCACCTAGCGCTGTGAGGCAGCAGTGCTAACCACTGTGCCGCTGTGCCGTCCAATTGAAAGCCATCACAGAACATTTTTTTTTTAAATGCGGCAGGTTTTCCCCCACCTGTCACCCCTGTACTTGCTGACCCGCCTTGGCTCCTAATTCAACGATACCTCGAGTTTATCATTCTTATCCTTGTTTTCAAATCACTCCGCTGATTCACTGCCCCCTACTTCAATCTCTTCCAGCCCTACCACCCTCTTGGATACCATCTATTCCTCTATTTCTGGTCTCTCGCGCATCCCTGATATTAATAGTTCCACCTTGCCTTGGCCTTGCCTTCAAATTATGTTTGCCCTCGGCTCAGGGATTCTCTTCCCAAACCTGCGCGCTTCTCTCGGCCCCGCTTTCTGCCTTTAAGGCGCCCCTTAAACCAAAGGTGGTTTCCCAGTAGCCCCCCCCCCCCTCTTCCCCATCCGGCTGCTGGGATTGTTTGGTTCCGCCAAAAGGCAATGAACTATTGGCTAGGCCGCCAAATATCCTGCAGTGGGCCCCCACCTTGACGGGGCGAGAAAGTCCCAGCCCAGGATTTTGGCCACCTGCCATGGCGTCACCTCAGGTGTCAAGGCGTCACATTTCATCAATAATGCTGCTTTGACTGACTTGATTACATGAAGGTGCTTTAAAAGTACAGGTTTGCGTGGTATTTTTTACCACAAGCTTTACACCTACCAGGCATTTGGCCTGATTGGCACCTCACGCTGTTTCCTGTCCGTTCGAAAAGGAACAAACGCGAAGCTCCGCAGACCAGCACGAGGGAAACAATTGCCCTCCGTTCTGGGTTCACTCAGAGCTGGTGAGGCGCAGTCCGCCAGGTCGCTACCCATGTCGCGACGGGGCATCGTCACCTCGTTACCTTCGAGTGACCCATTCGGGACATGCACAGCACTGCGAAACTAAACAGGCGGCTGTCAAGGTTAAACCACCCATGTGACACCGGCCCCAGCCTTTTTTGTCATTTCAAGGGCAGCGCAAAGGACAGCTCCTGCTTCTTTCCCTGCAGTAATGATCCGCGGATAAATACGCCAAGAGAAGAGGGCGCAAGTTTGCGAGTTCACGTACGTGTGCCGGTAAGGAAGTTGGTGTCCAAAGCTAAGTTGGCGCGACTGAATGCTGCCTCGTTTCTGGCGAGAGTAGTGATAACAGAAGATCTTTCTGTTGTTCCACTGTTGAATACTCCTACTGCTTGACTGATAACGGATCCAGACCTACAGATTTGCAAAGAAAAATAAAGGTGTTGACTGCAGAGTTCATTGGCAAAGGCACTATTTCCTCCCTCTTTCTTTTTTTTTTGAAAGTGTTTTTATTGGGGTTTCACATTTTGCATTTCACAATTCATATGTTATACTTTCCATAACCCCGTCTCGAAAAGAGGGAATAAAAATAAGACAAGAAATAAAAGGACAGGCAGACGTCAGTCCAGATATTCGCAAGCTATAGCTTTCTCTCCCGCTGTGGCCGTGACCCCCTCCCAGTTTGGTCGGTGCACCGTTGTTGCGATTCCCAGTTTGGCCAGAGCGCATATTTACAGGTGTCTACCTACAGATTTGGTCCCTTGTCCCTCTCATTTTCTTTGCGTGTTCTCCCTCTCAGGTCTCCCCCCCCCCCACCCCTTTCCTTTTCATCTTTATCCCATGGCTCGCTTGTGTCTCACCCCCCCCCCCCCCCATACTCTATTGGTGGCCACGAACAGATCTCCACGCTCACCAACTTGTTCCTCCCTCTTTCGATGGACTGTGTTCACTTTGCCTTTAAAATGGCGACCACGAGGGTCAGCACGCGCCTTTACTTCTTTTGAGGGTGGCGCACTGATTAGCACTGCTGCCTCGTGCCGCCGAGGACCCAGGTTCGATCCCGGCCCCGGGTCACTGCTCCATGTGGAGTTTGCACATTCTCCCTGTGTGTGCGTGGGTCTCACTGCTGCAGCTCAAATAAATGTGCAGGGTAGGTGGATTGGCCACACAGGGGGCAGCACTGTAGCACAAATGGTTAGCACTGTGGCTTCACAGCGCCAGGGTCCTGGGTTCGATTCCCCGCTGGGTCACTGGCTGTGCGGAGTCTGCACGTTCTCCCCGTGTCTGCGTGGGTTTGCTCCGGTTTCCTCCCACAGTCCCAAAGATGTGCAGGTTAGGTGGATTGGCCAGGATAAATTTCCCTGAGTGGCCAAAAAGGTTAGGAGGGGTTACAGGGACAGGGTGGAAGTGAGGGCTTAAGTGGGTCGGTGCAGACTCGATGGGCCGAATGGCCTCCCTCTGCACTGTATGTTCTATGTTCTAAATTGCCCCTTAATTGAGGAAAAAAAAAGAATTGGGTACTTTAAATTTATTTTAAAAGAACAATTTTTTTTGCAGAGGCTGAGAAAAGAATTGACCGTTTTGGCTTCATTCTCGCCTGCACAACAACTTGGTCTTGCTGGACACATTCATGAGAAATGCACTTTGACCACCGCAGCACGTACAAACATTAGCTGCCTTTCATATTCTCTACCTTTGCAAGTGATGAATGAGAATGGTCTTTACCTGAATTCGTTGATGAAGAGCTCAATGAAGTCACGATCGTTGGCAAAGATTCCATTGACCTACATCACAAAAGGACAATGTCAAATCATTTGACTATCCCAAGCAGTGCACCGGCTTCAAACTCAAACAATCAGCCCGTGCGCAGAACTTAAATCTTTTGCTTTAATTGCATTTGTTGCTGTCTTTCAGAAGACGGGTTTGCCTGTGGTTTAAATTACTCCAATAACCAATCCGCTGATAGGTTTTTTTCCCATTTGAAATGAAAATGAAAATCGCTTACTGTCACGAGTAGGCTTCAATGAAGTTACTGTGAAAAGCCCCTAGTCGCCACATTCCGGCGCCTATTCGGGGAGGTTGGTACGGGAATCGAACCGTGCTGCTGGCCTGCCTTGGTCTGCTTTAAAAGCCAGCGATTTAGCCCAGTGTGCTAAACCAGCCCCAATTTGTTGATGGGATGTGGGCGTTGCTGGCTGGGCCAGCTTTTGTTAACCATCCCTAACTGCCCCTTGGGAAGGTGGTGGGTGAGCCGCCTTGTTCAACCTGCTGCAGTCCATGTGGTGTAGGTACACCCACAGTGCTGTTAGGGAGGGAGTTCCAGGATTTAGCCACGGCCACAGTGAAGGAGCGACCGATGTATTTCCAAGTCGGGATGGTGAGTGACTTGGAGGGGGGTGGTGGTTTTCCCAGGTACTTGCTACATTTGTCCGTCACGATGCTAAACGGTTATGGCTTTGGAGCGTACAGTCTAAAGTGTTTGAGGATGTTAAGTATCGTTCACTCCCCTGGGGGATTTGTATGATTAAAGAGGGTATTACAAATGCTTGCTGAGGTCACTCAGGTATTTTGACCATGAATCCAAACAGTATCTGAGGTGGTTTTATTGCTCCTGATGCAGAGCTTTGCATGATGGGAGGCCACCTGGGGAATTCAGCGATAGGGGACAACATGCGTATCCCCTTCATGATTTGACAGACTGAAAACCCATATGTGACTCACAATGGAACATGTTCACTCTGAAGGGAGGGGGTCAGCGATGATATCTCTTAAAACTGAATAGTTAGCATGCCACTATAGTATTTTTAAGTAAGTTATTTTATTAAGGTTTGAGATGAATTATAGGACTGAATAATCATTACTAACCATTAAACATGTATTTTTAGGACATAGCAGTAATAAGTATTCAAATGGGATTTAGGATAGCTAACTTGACCAAAAGGACATTACTTCTGACATCCTGGGTGAAATTCTCCGGAAACGGTGCGATGTCCGCCGACTGGCGCCCAAAACGGAGCAAATCAGACGGGCATCGTGCCGCCCCAAAGGTGCGGAATGCTCCGCATCTTTGGGGGCCGAGCCCCAACCTTAAGGGGCTAGGTCGGCGCCGGACGAATTTCCGCCCCGCCAGCTGGTGGAAAAGGCCTTTGGTGCCCCACCAGCTGGCGCGGAAATGACATCTCCGGGCGGCGCATGCGCGGGAGCGTCAGCGTCCGCTGACGGCATTCCCACGCATGCGCAGTGGAGGGAGTCTCTTCTGCCTCCGCCATGGTGGAGACCGTGGAGGAGGCGGAAGGGAAAGAGTACCCCCACAGCACAGGCCTGCCCGCGGATCGGTGGGCCCCGATCGCGGGCCAGGCCACCGTGGGGGCACCCCCCGGGGCCAGATCGCCCCGCGCCCCCCCCAGGACCCCGGAGCCCGCCCGCGCCGCCTTGTCCCGCCGGTAAGGTAGGTGGTTTAATCTACGCCGGCGGGACAGGCATTTTAGCGGAGGGACTTCGGCCCATCCGGGCCGGAGAATCGCGCGGGGGGGCCCGCTAACCGGCGTGGCGCGATTCCCGCCCCCCCGCCGAATATCCGGTGCCGGAGACTTCGGCAACCGACGGGGGTGGGATTCACGCCAGCCCCCGGCGATTCTCCGACCCGGCGGGGGGTCGGAGAATCTCGCCCCCTGTCTTTGTGAAACAATTCAGGGTGCTGGTTCTGTTGTTCTGTTTCTCACAGTCAGCACAGGCTGCTGGGATTGTACACAGCTGTCAGGATGAGGATCAATCATGCGCTGCTTGCGATTCTATTGGGTGAAGTTTAAACACTTCTTGCAGTTCTATTGGATAAGTTTAAAAGTAGCAGCTTCAGGGATTAGATCGCATCCAACTGGGGTGGGCTATTGATTTTTGAACATTCTATAAATACTGTGTTCTGGTCTTTGTTCGGCAGAACAGGTCTTGGCCGATATCCAGTCTGTTCTCCGTGTACACGTAACAAGCTTGATTAAATAGCCATCTTGTTCAGATTGTTGTGTTTGTTCCTCTCTGTACTGAGCTGAGCCACAGCATTAACCCCACGTGGAAGCTGACTCAATACACAGGTCTTGAAACCGCTCCTGCATCAACCTCCACGGTGGAATTCAGAACCACATTGAGAGCTCTGGCCTCCCCCACCCTCATGTTACCACCCCCACCCCTCGTCCCATCCATTACAACATGAACGAAGAGACAGCCATGTAGCATGGTGAGCGGCGACTCTGTATTAGACAGAGTGCCTTGGGCATGGCCTTCATAATGCTGAACCTCAATCCAACCCCAGTCTGAATTCCAGATGTGCGCGCCTGCTGCCTAAAGCTTTGCACCGTGAGAACTATCCAGCAAAGCTGACCTCAGACAATCTGCAGGGTTGTCGCTTCAAGGTGGCAGCCAGCCGGTGCTGCTGCACCCAAGGAGTGCCATAAAGTGGTCAGAGGGGCTATTTTCCTGTGCGAATCGAGATCATGCCTCACACTCCAAGCGCGCCTCTCCCAAAATCGTGAAGCCACTTCCTACCATTTTCCACCCTTTCATTATAAAAGATGGAGACCCGCATGGAGCAGATTCAAAATTCCCTGCCTGGTGCTTGTGATGAATAAGACTGCCATGGGACTGGACAATTCGGTCAGATAATATCACAATTGTCGTAATTGCAGAGTGTGAAATTGGTGGATTGGCCATGCTAAATTGCCCCTTAATTGGAAAAAAAAGAATTGGGTACGTTAACTTTATTTTTTTTTAAAGTTGCACTGGAGGCGGGCGCGAGGTGTTGGTGGTGGTGCGGGGTTCCAGCCCTTCCCGACTGCAGGATCTTCCTGGCCTGCTGAAGATGACCACCCCCCCCCCCCCCGCCCCCCCCGCCCCCATCCCCAACGCCCCTGCGGCAGGTTTCCCCGGTGTCAGGGTAGGCGAGCCACATTGACATCAGCGAACCCGGATGATGCCGACGGCACACCACCGGAGGGGAAGGGGTGCCGAAAACCCGCCCTGCGGGGTGCCAGAAACACGGGCGTCGTATTATTAATCCAATATCCTGCAGCTCGGAAGTTTCACTTTACCTTCAGACGGTATTCAGTACTCACCACGTTTGTTATATTGGCGTTCAGCCCTCTGAACCGAGGACTTGACCTGTTGGTCAGACTGCTGGTAAAAGTTAGGTCTGGAAACCGGAATGGCAGTTGGAAATTATCGACTGTGAATCTGTCACCTGAGGAAAGATCAGAGTATATCAGGCCCATCTTCCCCAGCAACAAAGCTGTTCTTTTACATTTGCAACATTCACCCCACACAAACTGGAAAGGCGTCTGCCTGGGCCGGGGAAAATGAAGGACAATTAGGCATCGGCACACTGCAATGGGAAACTAAATTGGTGGGGAATGACAAGTGTATCACAGCCACACTTTTCCCTATTTTACACTGCTACGAATGTGAAACTTCACCCCCCCCCCCCCCCCCCCCCCCCCCCCACCAGACGCAGTCCAGTCTCCTCGCGTTCCTTAATGTACATTATGGCTTCATTTCTTTAGTCCAGCAAATCATCTGATTTATTTTCGGAAATCGAGACGGCGACTGGGAGGTAAAAGAGAATCTTCGTGAACCAACTCCACAGAGCAATCCAATGGCCCAATAGTTGTAGACTGCAACTACACTGTGACGGCTGACATGCGTAATTGAATCGTAATAATCTTCATTGTCACACGTAGGCTTACATTAACGCAGCAATTAAGTTACTGCGAAAAGCCCCTCGTCGCCACATTCCGCCGCCTGTTCGGGTACACTGAGGGAGAATTCAGAATGTCCAATTCACCCAACAAGCACGTCTTTCGGGACTTGCGGGAGGAAACCGGAGCGCCCGGAGGAAACCTACGCAGGACACGGGGAGAACGTGCAGACTCCGCACAGACGGTGACCCAAGCCGGGGATCGAACCTGGGACCCTGGTGCTGTGAAGCAACAGTGCTAACCACTGTGCGGCCATGCCGCCCATACAAAATGATGCCAGCGAAGCTTCTGGACAGTTACACAGCTCCCCGTCAGGGAATTGAACCACGACCTCCTGCACAACAGGCGGGGATACTAACCACTATACTAACCAGGAACTATAAGGACCATTTGCCTAGCAGTCACCATGGGAGGGGCACTGATGGACAACGGGGATCTTCCATGGTAAGGGATCTTCCACGGTAGACGCTAAGCACACATACATTAATCTCATCCAGCTCTATTCCACCACTGTCATAGCTCCTTCCAGAGGGCCATTAATTGGACATGCAACCTTGAAAGAGAATGAGTTCCTTGTTGCAGTTTTCTACATTACGACAGCGACCGCACTTCAAAAACATTTGATTGGCTGTCAAAACGTTCAGAGGCAACCTGGGGTTTAAAAAGGCGCTATGTGAAGGCAAGTTCTTTCCACATTTGTCAAGAAACAATTTTCAATCGCCTCCACATGGGATGCTGTGAACAGGTTTCTTACTAGCAGGAGACGGTTTGGGGAATGGGGCAAGCATCTCGTCCGTGACCGATGCTCAATTACAAATAGCAAAAGTGTCACACATCACTCCAATCTTCTCTTTTACCTCGCGTGAAAGTCAGATAAAGTGTGAGAACATTAGGGAAGTCGGTCCACCCCAACAGGGATTATGGGGAGAAGGCAGGAGAATGGGGATGAGAAACATATCAGCCTTTTTTTTTTAGGATTGAATGGCAGAGCAGACTCGATGGGCCGAATGGCCTAATTTTGCTCCTATGTGCTATAGCCTTATGGTCTAATATTCATTCTGGCATTGACGGTTCTATTCCAATAGATTACGGAATCATAGAATTCCTACAGTGCAGAAGGAGGCCATTCGGCCCATCGAGTGTGCACTGACCCTCTGAAAGAGCACCCTACCTAGATCCACTCCCCAGCCCTATCCCCATAACCCCATCTCACCTGCACATCCTTGAACACTAAGGGTCAGGTTTTTTTTGCATGGCCAATCCACCTAACCTGGACTGTGGGAAGAAACCGGAAGAAACCCATGCAGACACAGAGGGAAAGTGCAAAGTCCCCACAGACAGTTACCTGGGGCCGGAATTGAACCCTGGTCTTTGGTGCTAACCACAGTGCCAAGATGGATAGCATTCTTGACCCTTAAGTCAGACAGTTCCAGCCCCGGCACCTGAGATCCGAGCAAATGGCCAGGGTAGTATTGAGGCGTCATTTTGCAGACCTGACGTTGGGTTGCCAGTGGCTCAGCCGTTAGCAACAATTTGAACTGATTTGACTCTTAACCATCCCATGATGCTTCGCAGGCAAGATAACAAACTGTGACTGCGAAGCCGTGTAAAGGCGGACAGGTGAGGTCAAAGAGGCAATTTGTAAGGAATGTCTGAATGGATGGGGAGAGCGAGGGAGCGAGGCTTTCAGGTTTAACAAGAGAGTTCTATTCAAAATAAAGAATTTCCCCCAGTGGCCTGGCCAACTGGGCTTCAGACCCCTTTGAAATGGTCTAGCAAGCCGTCCGGTTCAAGGGCAACTCGGGATGGGCAACAAATAGTGACACCTTGACCGTGGATCAATTGACATAAAGTCCCATCCGTTTCACTAATGTCTTCCAGGGAAGGAAATCTGCCGTCTTTACCCGGTCTGGCCTACATGTGACTCCAGACCCCACAGCAACGTGGCTGACTCTTAACTACCCCCTCTGAAATGGCTGAGGAAGCTGCTCAGATCAAGGGCAATCAGAGAAGGGCAGCTCATGCTGGCCCAGACAGCAGCGGTCACAACCCCGCGAATGAATCGAAAAAAAAAAGTCATCAGTCTTCTTTGGAATCTTCCTGTGTAAGAAACGTTGCCGTGGGGGACCTGCATAACAGCAACCTCTGGACTCGAAATCGATTTACCTGTGCGCAGCAAGATGTTTCTGGGTAATGTGACAGGGCGCTGTACACGAACACTAATGTGCAAACGGACACTTACCGTTTACTTCAATGGAGGATTTGATGATGTCGAAATTTGAGGTGCTAACATTATTCGCGATCAGATTCCGCAGCATCGGTCGATCTTCTAATCTGGTCGTGTTAATCCTGACTCTTGCATTCACCAGCACCTTTGCCGCTTTGTCACTGAAATGTGAGCAGAATCATGACAGTTGATTGGTCGCTGGGTTGCTTCCCGTTTGCTAAGTCATTTCACATCCCTCCCCAGAGGCCCACTCATAATATTTTATTAAATAAGCGTCAGGACCGGAATCAAAAATTCGAGGAAACTCGCATTTGTAAAATATAACTGTTGCTCCCTGTTTTTCAGTGAAGCATTTGTGTTTTTCTGCAGGGCAGCTCAGCAGGATGCATATCTTAACGCATCAAACCCATCGCGTATCGTGGTGCGGTCCACATAGAGCGGAATTTTCTATTCTCTGCACAGAGTGCTGGCTGGGACGGGGAAGCCGGCGTCCGGCTCGCAAGCTGCACGTGCCGGATAATCCAGCGCTTTGTGCCGGCGGCCGGGAATCCCGAGGTCGGACGCCCCGATCTCCGACAGAAAAAACAGAAAATCCCCCCCACATGCACAAGGGGAGCACCATTCCCCCCACCCCCCCAACAGGCACATGGGGAACTCCGTCCCCAACAGATAAGGGGATCCCCTCCCAATGGAGCTTCCCAGAATTCCCCTGGGAACTGCGTCCTGGCTCTTCTCCCTGGGGACCACGTCAGGGTGCAATGCTAATTTTAACTTCTGTGTACAGTAGGAACTAGGAGAAATCCTATCAACCATCCCTTTCACACATCCCCCAATTCTCCGGGCAAACCTAATCTCCAGGTTTTTAAGTTGCCCCAACAGAGTGACCAACACATGGCATGTGCTAAGCTGGGCGGTGCTTAAAAAAGACAATTGCCACAATATGTCTGTGCAGTTTTTCCTGTAGAATGAATTGAGGTAGTCTTAATGTCTGTAATTATCATACGACTGGAAAGCAATCTAGGAGTAATCGCCCCCATGAGGCCCACGGGGATACCATGACTGATCTCCTTGTGGAACACCTGGAATATGAGCTTCCCCTCTGGTGGGCGGAGGCCTGTCCAGCTGGGGCCTATAACAATCTAGCATAAAGGCCGGCATTGACAGGGACTGGCATGTCGGTTGTCCCCACACAGGTCTGTGTAATGTAAACAGTTCGCTGCCGTGGGCAGACTTAATGTGACCAAGATTAAACGCTACCTTACTCTTAACCATTGGCTTCCCGTGTCTTAACAGGAGGGATGTAGGAATTGGGCAGGAAGGTGGATTTGAGGTCAAGATTAGCCAAGATCTAATTGTTTGGAGGAATGGCGGGGCGGATGGAGATTTCCATTCTTAACTTGAAAGTTCTGAGGTCAGTTGACAAATCTGACTGGAATTTGTTTGTTCGAGCACCACGTTATTTGCCTCCAAGTTGGTGGACTTAATCAAGGGGGAAGTAGTGAGTGTGGCCATGTGTCCCTGTGTTGACAATGGCCCCATCAATGAGGAAAGACACTTATTTGCTGAAATATTGATCCTTGCTGTATTTGGCTGTGCAAACCTCTTCAAGATGAAAGTGGGACATACCTGAAATTGACCCTCGAATTGGGCAGCACATTTGGGTCAAATCTTGACTTGAGAAGTGTTTCAAGCTGTGGAACCAAAACAAAAAGGTCAGTTGGACAAACTTGCATCCTTGACCCAAGGCTGGCTTGAGATATCCAAAGGAGGTTCTCTGAAACGGAAGCGTTGGAAATCTGCTTTTACGTACCCAGGTAACAACTGCATTCCTCAGCTGCATGAATTCACTCGAAGCGTTATTGGTGAGGCTGGCGGTGAACATTTTGTTTTCTATCAAGAAGGAGATTTTCAGATCGATCGGCTGCAGATTGTTCAAAGTGATATCTGAAAAACAGAGAATGGATATTAAAGCGTGGTCCGATAAGTAGACCATGAAATGGCATAATTCCCGTGCCCCTGGTACGGAATCTCAGCAAATGGGAATTCTGATTGGGAAACCTGCAGACACAGTCCGGCAATTGAATTTTTCATTTCAGGACAGGTTCCTGGGTAATGTGGTGCCGATTTCCCAGTATGTATTCTCCTCTTCAAAAGGAAACCAAGGGTTGTGGGGCTGGGATTTATCCAGCCAGAGTTCTTGTGAAATGCCCGGAAGAGAGTGCCGGAGAATTACAAATCCCGACAAAGGGTGGCCACTAAAATAGGCTTTGTAATACATTAATATGCACAGAATTGGCCCCAAATGAAGCTGGTGAGGCAATCTAGAACGAGAGGTCACAGATGTAAGTTGAGAGGTGGTAGATGTAGAACCGAGATGAGGAGGAATTACTTCTCGTAGAGGGTGGTGAATTTGTAGAACTCGCTGCCCCATAGGGCTGGTTTAGCACACTGGGCTAAATCGCTGGCTTTTAAAGCAGACCAAGGCAGGCCAGCAGCACGGTTCGATTCCCGTAACAGCCTCCCTGAACAGGCGCCGGAATGTGGCGACGAGGGGCTTTTCACAGTAACTTCATTTGAAGCCTACTTGTGACAATAAGCGATTTTCATTTCATTTCATAGTGCGGTGGAATCGGAAGAAGCAGATAGATACATTTCTGATTTTTAAAAATGGGTTAAAGGGACATGAGGAACAGGTAGGGAGGTGGATTTGAGCCCACAAACTGATTGAATAGCGGAGCAGGTTCGAAGGGGTGAATTGCCTACTTCTGCCCCTAGCTCCTATGCTCCTTAACACTGGGCGGAATATTCCAGCACCTCCTGTCAGCAAGACTTTCCGGACCCACCAAAGTTGTAAATGGATTGCCACAACGGGCACCGGGAACCCCGCTGCGGCAGTGATGGCAGGTCTGAGCGGCAGGCGCTGATAACATCACATGGAAACACTGGTTGACGTGGCTGAAGAAAGATTTCGACACTTGTGATTGGGAACAATTTGCAGAATGCACGGTAATCACTTTAATATTTAATCAAAGCTGAGAAGGACTATGCTCTTCCAGTGCAGGAATTGGCCAATCAGCAAACTGGTCAATGCCAGTGTTTACACACCACAGGAACATAAGAACCAGGACCAGGAGCTCCGCCATTCAATAAGTTCATAGCTGATCTCCTCTCGGCCTCAACTCCACTTGTTCGCCCAAACTCCAGAACCCTTCAACCCGCTACTAATGAAAAATCTATCTTCTCCTTAAATTTACTCAATGTCCCACCATCCATCGCACTCTGAACATAGAACATAGAATAAACAGTGCAGAAGGAGGCCATTCAGCCCATCGAGTCTGCACCGACCCACTTAAGCCCTCACTTCCACCCTATCCCCGTAACTCAATAATCCCTCCTAACCTTTTTGGTCACTAAGGGCAATTTAACATGGCCAATCCACCTAACCTGCACGTCTTTGGACTGTGGGAGGAAACCGGAGCACCCGGAGGAAACCCACGCAGACACGGGGAGGACGTGCAGACTCCGCACAGACAGTGACCCAAGCCGGGAATCGAACCTGGGACCCTGGCGCTGTGAAGCCACAGTGCTATCCACTTGTGCTACTGTGCCGCCCAGAGGGGTAGAGAATTCCACAGTATCACGATCCTTTGAGAGAAGTAATTTCTCCTCATCTCTGTTTTAAGTCAGCTATCCCTCATCCTGAAGCTATGAGCTCTTATTCTCGATCGCCCCAAAAGAGGAAACATCCGCAACAATTCCTTTTATCATCTTATACACCTAAATAAAATCTCCTCTCGTTCTTTAAAACTCTAGAGAGTATCGGCCTAAACAGCTCGATCTCTCTTTATAAGACAGGCCCTCATCTCTGGAATCAATCCAGTGAACCTCCTCTGAACTGTCTCCAATGCAGCTACATCCCTCCTCAAGTAAGGGGAACAAAACTATACACAACTTCGCAACTCCTTCCCTTCCAACCCTGCCTCACCTCTACATTATAGTTGTTGTTTGTATTGGAAAGGGTATTCCAAAAACTCCCTGTGACCTGACTAGACACGGAATGTTAGCCATGTCCATTATGGGCGGCACGGTGGCGCAGCGGTTAGCACTGCTGCCTCACAGCGGCGAGGCCCTGTGTTCGATCCCGGCCCCAGGCCACTGTCCGTGTGGAGTTTGCACATTCTCCCCGTGTCTGCGTGGGTCTCACCCCCACAACCCAAGAAATGGGCAGGGTAGGTGGATTGGCCGCCCTAAATTGCCCCTTAATTGGAAAAAAAGTTTTAAAAAGCTATGGCCATTATTGTGCCATGCTTCACAGCTACAAGTTGCAGCAAGTCGTACATTTTGAGATGTTTTGTAACACCTTATTACTTACCACCAGACTGGATAGAATCCCGAATAATTCTCAAGTTCCCTAAATTTGTGCTGTTCTGCAGCTCACTGTCCAATATTTTCACTGCTTCCGAAGGAGATAACGGAACTGCGTCTAAGTTGTAATTCACGCTACAACTTGCAATAACGGATCCCTCCCTGAAATGAGGCAAATCATAGAAATCCTGTTAAGATAGTCGTCGTCGCAATGAATCTTTTAATTCTGCATCCAGGATTATCCTGAGAGCTGCCGCGTGAGAGCTTTCAAACCGCAAGTCCCGGTCGGCTTTTGAATGGTCAATCTTACTTTTATTTGTTTTATTTCGCCCCAGCACCAATTGCCGCAACACATCAAAATATATCTCCCCCCCTCACCCCACGCCACCCCACCCCGTCCTGCCACACCCCTCTTATTCCTAAAGAAAATGGCCGAGAGTGCAAATCGAATGGGAGCATCAATGATCGGTGACAGTGATTATGGGCGATGGGCATTGCGTCACATTCTGATTGAGAGTCCTGGCTATCCGTTTGAGAATTAAACTTTCATTATTCCTTCATTGGGCAATTCCGTGTGATGGGTATCAACCAAAAAACTTTGGGCCTCCTTTTCTTAGGTTGTCCCCCTCATGATCCATGTACGATTGAACTGGGAGGTCAAGTTATCTTTGGACAACTCTGGGGGGATTTCTATCAAAAGTGACAAATATTTGGACCATCTTCCTTAGGGTGGCTTCCCCAGCGAGAGTGTTACTAGTTCAACTGAGCAGGAATTCTGCACAGGTATTTGCAACTACAGGAAACACAGGTTGGGATTTTCCAGTCCCGCCAATGGGCTGCCGAGCCACCCGTCACAACGGAACAGGAAAATCCAGGCCATGGTTATCTCTCGACAACCCGCTCCTGTGGTCTGGAAAGCTTTGGATTTTCTTGTATTCTTGATTATGCCGTGCCAACATTCCGTCTTCATTTGTATTATGTCGAATGTCTTGGTGCCGTTACAAAATGCTAGCCACGAGTGATTTCCTAATTGACCTTCAGTCTTTCTCCAAATTCCGCCATTTTCTCGAAGGTAAAGAACTTATACCATGAACTAACCCAGAATGTTAGGACTGAGTGCAGTGCCCACCTGAAGTTGTTGACCTCGAGGTTTTGGAATCCGGCTGGTGCACGTCGAGAGAATGCTCCTTGTAGCTTTCAAAGAAAGAAATATATTAGCACCGAGTCAGAATAATCTTTGTAAGCAATCAGTGATAATCGCATCTTCCACATTCATCATTTAGGTGTCAGCTGGGACCCACTCAGAAGCTTAAACAGAAAATCCAGCTTTGATACTCTGGGGCACATGACAAGCGAGGGATACACTGTCAGAGGTACTGGAGTTGGAGGAGATGTGAAATTAACCGGACAACCTTTCTCTTAGATGTTAGACTGAGGGACGGCACGGTGGCGCGGTGGTTAGCACTGCTGCCTCACGTCGCCGAGGTCCCGGGTGCGATCCCGTCCCAGGGTCACTGACCGTGTGGAGTTTGCACCTTCTCCCTGTGCCTGCGTGCGTCTCACCCCCACAACCCAAAAGATGTGCTGGGTAGGTCGATTGGCCGCGCTAAATTGCCCCCTTAATTGGAAAAAATGAATTGGTCACTCTAAATTTATTTAAGAAAAAAAAGATGTTAGGGTGAGAGGTCAATGTTGCCGATGCCTTGGGAGAATTGCCCCATCTTCCCGGTGTTACAGGATCCTCTGAGGGAACAGATGCGGCTTAACATCCCATCCAGAAGCGGCAGCACTCATTCAGTAGTCCAGTGAGGTGCTACGCCTGGATAGTGCATTCCAGTAATAAAGCAGAAAATGCAGGAAATACGTAGCATTTCAGGCAGCATCTGCGTAGATGGAAACAGAGTTAACGATGATGAAAGATCATTGACCTGAAATGTTGGGCAGGACTTTGGCCGTGCTTTGGGGGGGGGGGGGGGGGGGGCTGGTTAGCTCTGCGGTGAACGTGTGGTTCAACAGCTCAAATTCAATCCCCTTTCTTGCTGGGATAGACTTGGGTGCTGTCCCCTATCGCTGCCCCTGAGAGTGCCGTAACAATTCAGGATAAGGCATCAATAGCCAATGACCAAAGGACCTGCCTCATTGTAGGATGCTCATGAATGAATTAATATCGAAATAAGGGAGGAAATTGAGCTAGACCGCTATGCAAGTTCCCAATGCAGCAGTGTACCCTCCAGATAACTTGTTAAGGACAGATAATGCCATCAATCAGAGTCAACCTTCAAGTCATCTTAGTCTTGAATCGTCCTGAGCCCCTCCAGTCTCCTTCAAAACCCAACCCCTGCTGTGGTCTCTGCTCTACCACAGTGGCGGGGCAGCGGAGGCCATTCTTAATTTCAAGAAGTGTTGAGAAGGTGCCTCAAGATGGCGTCATCCTCTCTCTCTACCTTATCTACAAAGAGAGGGCAAAGGTGATTGCATGATAGCGGGTCTCCAATTGGTTCTTCAGCATCGAGTGCCCACCGGCCATCCTTAATTCGATTGTGTGTGCACCCTCTGGCCACTAATCAGTCAACCCAGCAGAACACAAAGTCGGGTCACTGCCTTCATCACAATGTGGGGTCAGGTTAATGCCAAAGTCAGGTTCCCACCCCCAAAAGGGCAACATTGACCATTAACTCTCATTTTTCTCTTCACTTATGCTGCCTGATCTGCTGAATAGTTCCAGCGTTCTCTGATTTTATTACCGATTTGCTCCAGTGGCAGTATATTGTTTGCAAACCCAATTCACAGTGGGATTTGAACCCGCAACCTTCTGACTAAGAGAACAGGAATGTGTCAGCGAGGAGCTTCCCACCCACACACAAGCTCAGTGTCAGAAATATGGCACGGCATAGAACAATTGTCATCGACTCCAACAACCAAATGAAAGTGTTGCAAATCCGCATTTTGAGTGTACAATAAGATGGCATTCTTTTTAAAAAACTGCATTAGCGGTGACATACTCTATGTAGAGTATTCAAAAATAAAAATAATAACACCAAATATACAATGAGATTACCAGCGAAGAATAAAACTTACCTGGTTTACTATCCTTAATTTCAGACTTTGGAACTCGGCTGAACTAGGCTCATTTAATGCCGGAACAAAGGTTTGATTCAGACTGAATCTTAGAGGCGTCCTACGAACATCTAACGGTGGCACTGCTCTTGTGGTAGGTATTGTGGCAACTGTTGTTGCTTGTGTTACATTGACAGCGGTTGTTGCTCCTTGTGTTGCATTGACACCGGCTGTTGTTGCTTGTGTTACATTGACACCGGCTGTTGTTGCTTGTGTTACATTGACACCGGCTGTTGTTGCTTGTGTTACATTGGCACCGGCTGTTGTTGCTTGTGTTGCATTGACACCGGCTGTTGTTGCTCCTTGTGTTACATTGACACCGGCTGTTGTTGCTTGTGTTGCATTGACACCGGCTGTTGTTGCTCCTTGTGTTACATTGACAGCGGTTGTTGTTGCTTGTGTTGCATTGACACCGGCTGTTGTTGCTTGTGTTGCATTGACAGCGGCTGTTGTTGCTTGTGTTGCATTGACACCGGCTGTTGTTGCTTGTGTTACATTGACAGCGGCTGTTGTTGCTTGTGTTGCATTGACAGCGGCTGTTGTTGCTTGTGTTGCATTGACAGCGGCTGTTGTTGCTTGTGTTGCATTGACACCGGCTGTTGTTGCTCCTTGTGTTACATTGACAGCGGTTGTTGTTGCTTGTGTTGCATTGACAGCGGCTGTTGTTGCTCCTTGTGTTGCATTGACACCGGCTGTGGTTGTTGCTTGTGTTGCGTTGACAGCGGCTGTTGTTGCTTGTGTTACATTGACACCGGCTGTTGTTGCTTGTGTTACATTGACACCGGCTGTTGTTGCTTGTGTTACATTGACACCGGCTGTTGTTGCTTGTGTTACATTGACACCGGCTGTTGTTGCTTGTGTTACATTGACACCGGCTGTTGTTGCTTGTGTTACATTGACACCGGCTGTTGTTGCTGTTGCTCCTTGTGTTACATTGACACCGGCTGTTGTTGCTTGTGTTACATTGACGCCGGCTGTTGTTGCTTGTGTTACATTGACAGCGGCTGTTGTTGCTTGTGTTACATTGACAGCGGCTGTTGTTGCTTGTGTTACATTGACACCGGCTGTTGTTGCTTGTGTTACATTGACACCGGCTGTTGTTCCTTGTGTTGCATTGACAGCGGCTGTTGTTCCTTGTGTCACATTGACACCGGCTGTTGTTGCTTGTGTTACATTGACACCGGCTGTTGTTGCTTGTGTTACATTGACAAGAGCTGTTGTTGATTGTGTTACATTGACAGCGGCTGTTGTTGCTCCTTGTGTTACATTGACACCGGCTGTTGTTGCTTGTGTTGCATTGACACCGGCTGTTGTTGCTCCTTGTGTTACATTGACACCGGCTGTTGTTGCTTGTGTTGCATTGACACCGGCTGTTGTTGCTTGTGTTACATTGACAAGAGCTGTTGTTGATTGTGTTACATTGACAGCGGCTGTTGTTGCTTGTGTTACATTGACACCGGCTGTTGTTGCTTGTGTTACATTGACACCGGCTGTTGTTGCTTGTGTTACATTGACACCGGCTGTTGTTGCTTGTGTTACATTGACACCGGCTGTTGTTGCTTGTGTTACATTGACAGCGGCTGTTGTTGCTTGTGTTGCATTGACAGCGGCTGTTGTTGCTTGTGTTGCATTGACAGCGGCTGTTGTTGCTTGTGTTACATTGACACCGGCTGTTGTTCCTTGTGTTGCATTGACAGCGGCTGTTGTTCCTTGTGTCACATTGACACCGGCTGTTGTTGCTTGTGTTACATTGACAAGAGCTGTTGTTCCTTGTGTTACATTGACACCGGCTGTTGTTGCTTGTGTTACATTGACAAGAGCTGTTGTTGATTGTGTTACATTGACAGCGGCTGTTGTTGCTCCTTGTGTTACATTGACACCGGCTGTTGTTGCTTGTGTTGCATTGACACCGGCTGTTGTTGCTTGTGTTGCATTGACAGCGGCTGTTGTTGCTTGTGTTACATTGGCACCGGCTGTTGTTGCTTGTGTTGCATTGACAGCGGCTGTTGTTGCTTGTGTTGCATTGACACCGGCTGTTGTTGCTCCTTGTGTTACATTGACACCGGCTGTTGTTGCTTGTGTTGCATTGACACCGGCTGTTGTTGCTTGTGTTGCATTGACACTGGCTGTTGTTGCTCCTTGTGTTACATTGACACCGGCTGTTGTTGCTTGTGTTGCATTGACAGCGGCTGTTGTTGCTTGTGTTACATTGACACCGGCTGTTGTTGCTTGTGTTACATTGACACCGGCTGTTGTTGCTTGTGTTACATTGACACCGGCTGTTGTTGCTTGTGTTGCGTTGACACCGGCTGTTGTTGCTTGTGTTGCATTGACACCGGCTGTTGTTGCTCCTTGTGTTACATTGACACCGGCTGTTGTTGCTTGTGTTGCATTGACACCGGCTGTTGTTGCTCCTTGTGTTACATTGACACCGGCTGTTGTTGCTTGTGTTACATTGACAGCGGTTGTTGTTGTTGCTTGTGTTACATTGACAGCGGCTGTTGTTGCTCCTTGTGTTACATTGACAGCGGTTGTTGTTGTTGCTTGTGTTACATTGACAGCGGTTGTTGTTGCTTGTGTTACATTGACAGCAGCGGCCGTTGTCGACACTTGGTTAACTGTGCTTCCAGTTGTGGCTGTTGATGCACCGATGGTGGTAGTTGCAGTGGTGGTAGTAGCTGTAAATGGAAAGATTTATGTAACTGGGCCACGTTAATGCATCCAGTGTAAACCAATTAAAGTAGTTGGCAGCTCACAGTATATAATAAATATTGTCTGCTCTTCATTTCACCCAAAGCCCACTTAGAATATGCACATGATGCCACTACATGAGTTGCTTTCCTTTTTTTAAAGATAGCTGAGGTTCATTCACTACCCATGCAAGGGGCATATTGTAACTGGTAAGATCCTCAGCTTGATTGGCATCAATATATCAATAGCATAACTACGCCTATAATTAAATGCATTCCATTAAATATCAACAGAGGGTGTCCTGGCCAATATACACCTTCAAACAACACTGCAAATTAACTATTTGATCATTTGTCTCATTGCTTTCTGGGGGTGCGTGCTGTGCTACCTTGAGTGTCATGTAAATAACTCTTTAAAAGTGCTTCAGAGATGTCCGGGGTTTTGGACCATGTTACATTCTTCCTCCTTTTTTAGCTATGGCCCTTATTGGGATGGTCCCATGTGCACTTGCACTAGGTTTTGCTGACTTAGAACATAGAACATAGAACATTACAGCGCAGTACAGGCCCTTCGGCCCTCGATGTTGCGCTGACCTGTGAAACCGCTTTAAAGCCCATCTACACTATTCCTTTATCGTCCATATGTCTATCCAATGACCATTTGAATGCCCTTAGTGTTGGCAAGTCCACTACTGTTGCAGGCAGGGCATTCCACGCCTTTACTACTCTCTGAGTAAAGAACCTACCCCTGACATCTGTCCTATATCTATCTCCCCTCAATTTAAAGTTATGTCCCCTCGTGCTAGACATCACCATCCACGGAAAAAGGCTCCCACTGTCCCCCCTATCTAATCCTCTGACCATCTTGTATGCCTCAATTAAGTCACCTCTTAACCTTCTTCTCTCTAAAGAAAACAGCCTCAAGTCCCTCAGCCTTCGCTCATAATATCTTCCCTCCATACCAGGCAACATTCTGGTAAACCTCCTCTGCACCCTTTTCAATGCTTCCACATCCTTCCTATAATGCGGCGACAAGAATTGCACGCAATACTCCAAATTCAGCCGCACCAGAGTTTTGTACAGCTGCAACATGACCTCATGGCTCCAAAACTCAATCCCTCTACCAATAAAAGCTAACACACCATCCTAACAACCCTCTCAACCTGGGTGGCAACTTTCAGAGATCTATGTACATGGACACCTTGATCTCTCTGCTCATCCACACTGCCAAGAATCTTACCATTAGCCCAGTACTCTGTCTTCCTGTTATTCCTTCCAAAATGAATTACCTCACACTTTTCAGCATTAAACTCCATTTGCCACCTCTCAGACCAGCGCTGCAGCTTATCTATGTCCCTCTGTAACTTGTAACATCCTTCCGCACTGTCCACAACTCCACCGACTTTAGTGGCATCTGCAAATTTACTCACCCATCCTTCTACGCCCTCCTCCAGGTCATTTATAAAAATGACAAACAGCAGTGGCCCCAAAACAGATCCTTGTGGTACACCACTAATAACTGGACTCCAGTCTGAACATTTCCCATCAACCACCATCTTTTGTCTTCTTCCAGCTAGCCAATTTCTGATCCAAACTGCTAAATCACCCTGAATCCCATACCTCCGTATTTTCTGCAGTAGCATACCGTGGGGAACCTTATCAAATGCTTTACTGAAATCCATATACACCACATCAACTGCTTTACCCTCATCCACCTCTTTGGTCACCTTCTCAAAGAACTCAATAAGATTTGTGAGGCACGACCTACTCTTCACAAAACCATGTTGACTATTTCTAATCAAATTATTTCTTTCCAGATGATTAATCATCCTATCTTTTATAAACCTTTCCAAGACTTTGCCCACAACAGAAGTAAGGCTCACTGGTCTATAGTTACCGGGGTTGTCTCTACTCCCCTTCTTGAACAAGGGGACAACATTTGCTATCCTCCAGTCTTCTGGCACTATTCCTGTAGACAAAGATGACTTAAAGATCAAAGTCAAAGGCTCAGCAATCTCCTCCCGAGCTTCCCAGAGAATCCTAGGATACATCCCATCCGGCACAGGGGACTTATCTATTTCCACACTTTCCAGAATTACTAACACCTCCTCCTTATGAACCTCAAGCCCTTCGAGTCTAGTAGCCTGAATCTCAGTATTCTCCTCGACAACATTGTCTTTTCCCTGTGTGAATACTGACGAAAAATAATCATTTAACACCTCTTCTATCTTCTCGGACTCCACGCACAACTTCCCACTACTGTCCTTGACTGGCCCTACTCTTACCCTAGTCATTCTTTCATTCCTGACATATCTATAGAAAGCTTTAGGGTTATCCTTGATCCTACCTGCCAAAGACTTCTCATGTCCCCTCCTGGCTCTTCCTAGCTCTCTCTTTAGGTCCTTCCTAGCTAACTTGTAACTCTCGAGCGCCCGACCTGAACCTTCATGTCTTATCTTCACATAAGCCTCCTTCTTCCTCTTGACAAGTGTTTCGGCTGCTTTAGTAAACCACGGTTGCCTCGCTCGACCACTTCTTCCCTGCCTGACAGGTACATACTTATCAAGGACACGCAGTAGCTGTTCCTTGAACAAGCTCCTCATTTCCATTGTGCCCATTCCCTGCAGTTTTCCTCTCCATCCGATACATCCTAAATCTTGCCTCATCGCATCATAATTGCCTTTCCCCCAGCTATAACTCTTGCCCTGCAGTATATACCTATCCCTTTCCACCACTAAAGTAAACGTACTCGAATTGTGGTCACTATCACCAAAGTGCTCACCTACCTCCAAATCTAACACCTGTCCTGGTTCATTACCCAGTACCAAATCCAATAGGGCCTCGCCTCTCGTTGGCCTATCTACATACTGTGTCAGGAAACCCTCCTGCACACATTGGACAAAAACGGACCCATCTAAAGTACTCGAACTATAGCGTTCCCAGTCAATAGTTGGAAAGTTAAAGTCCCCCATAACAACTACCCTGTTGCTTTCGCTCCTATCCAGAATCATCTTTGCAATCCTTTCCTCTACATCTCTGGAACTATTCGGAGGCCTTTGGAAAACCCCTAACAGGGTGACCTCTCCTTTCCTGTTTCTAACCTCAACCCATACTACCTCAGTAGACAAGTCCTCATCAAACATCCTTTCTGCCACCGTAATACTGTCCTTGACTAACAATGCCCCCCTCCCCCTCTTTTACCACCTTCCCTGAGCTTACTGAAATATCTAAACCCCGGCACCTGCAACAACCATTCCTGTCCCTGCTCTATCCATGTCTCCGAAATGGCCACAACATCGAAGTCCCAGGTACCAACCCATACCGTAAGTTCGCCCACCTTATTCCGGATGCTCCTGGCATTGAAGAAGACACACTTTAAACCACCTTCCTGTTTGCCGGTACACTCCTGCAACTGTGAAACCTTACTCATGACCTCACTACTCTCAACCTCCTGTATACTGGAGCTACAATTCAGGTTCCCAAGCCCCTGCTGAACTAGTTTAAACCCTCCCGAAGAGCATAAGCAAATTTCCTCCCCAGGATATTGGTACCCCTCTGGTCCAGGTGTAGACCATCCCGTTTGTAGAGGTCCCACCGACCCCAGAATGAGGCCCAATTATCCAGAAATCTGAAACCCTCCCTCCTGCACCATCCCTGTAGCCATGTGTTCAACTCCTCTCTCTCCCTATTCCTCGTCTCGCTAGCACGTGGCACGGGTAACAACCCAGAGATAATATCTCTGTTTGTGCTAGATCTAAGTTTCTACCCTAGCTCCCTGAATTCCTGCTTTACATCCCTATCCCTTTTCCTACCTATGTCGTTGGTACCTATGTGGACCACAACTTGGGGCTGCTCCCCTCCCCCTTAAGGATCCCGAAAACACGATACGAGACATCACGCACCCTGGCACCTGGAAGACAACACACCACCGCGAGTCTCTCTCGTTCCCACAGAATCTATCTATCCCCCTAACTATGGAGTCTCCAATGACTAATGCTCTACTCCTCTCCACTCTTCCCTTCGGAGCAACAGGGACAGACTCTGTGCCAGAGACCTGTACCCCATGGCTTACCCCTGGTAAGTCCCCCCCGCCAACAGTATCCAAAGCGATATACTTGTTACTAAGGGGAACGACCACAGGGTACTGACTGCTTCAAAGAACAACAAAGAACAAAGAAATGTACAGCACAGGAACAGGCCCTTCGGCCCTCCAAGCCCGTGCCGACCATGCTGCCCGACTAAACTACAATCTTCTACACTTCCTGGGTCCGTAGCCCTCTATTCCCATCCCAGCTTCCTCCCAGCCCCTCTCACTGTCACCCATCTGTCTTTGTTCTTTGGAGTAACTACATCCCTGAAGCTTCTATCTATAACCACCTATCATTCGCCTGCCTGCTGACCTCTATAATTCCCTGTTTCCAAGGCTTAGATTTTAGAAGTCTCATCATCATTTTCAAATACCTACTTGGCTCCCCACCTCCTCACGAGGTAGGTAATCCACCTTAGCCGCGCAACCCTCTGAGGTTTCTGTGAGCGTTACAATCTTAGCGACTGCGTCTTCAGTCACCTAGGACCTAGGTTGAGATTTCCTGAAACCCCCCCCCCCCTACCCCCCACAGTGGGCTTTCCAGTGACGTAGGCGGGTGGCTAGTGGCCGGCTAGTTCCCTGCCGACGCGCCCAGCGCACAAGGCGATTGTCCATTGACATCTGCGGCACCAGGTACATCCCAGCGGCTGACAATGATGAGTCATCTCTGCTGCTCAATAACTCACCACGGGCCAGCGGCGGCGGGGGGCGGGGGGGAGGGGGGGGGGGGGGGGATCTTTATTCTGTGAGACTCCTTTAGCGCTTTTTATCACTTTAAAGTTGCAATATAAATGCAAGTTATTCTTCCTGGCTTCACAACTGGCTTTCGGTGTTTCAGGCACAGTTGCTTCACAGCGCCAGGGTCCCGGGTTCGATTCCCGGCTTGGGTCACTGTCTGTGCGGAGTCTGCACGTTCTCCCCGTGGCTGCGTGGGTTTCCTCCGGGCGCTCCGGTTTCCTCCCACAAGTCCCGAAAGACGTGCTTGTTGGGTGAATTGGACATTCTGAATTCTCCCTCCGTGTACCCGAACAGGCGCCGGAGTGTGGCGACTAGGGGATTTTCACAGTAACTTCATTGCGGAGTTAATGTCAGCCTACTTGTGACAATTTGCCATGGGCCGGATTCTCCGTTCTGTCGCAGCGCAGCCCCGCCAGCCTGGTTTCCCGGCACTGCGGGGTGGCTACAATGGGAGATCCCATTGGTCAGGGGTGGGAGTGGAGGATCCCGTTGCCAGCGACGGCGCACCGTCCATGAACAAGCGGCTGGGGAGGTGGAGAATTCACCCCTCGGTCTTCCGATGGTTTTATTCTCACTTTCACGCCGTGCCCTGTCCGTTCAAAAAGGAATGGGAGCAGAATTGCATGGATCGCAAAGAGGAAAATGACCACTCTCCGTACCAGCTTTGGCCAGAGACGGTGGCGCAGTCTGCCCAGATCACTGCCCGTGCCACCAAGGCGCACCGTTACATCACTACGTTCAAGCAACCCATTCAGAACTGGGCAGCACGGTAGCACAGTGGTGAGCACTGTTGCTTCACAGCTCCAGGGGGGTTCGATTCCCGTATGGGTCACCGTCTGCGCGGAGTCTGCACGTTCTCCCCGTGTCTGCGTGGGTTTCCTCCGGGTGCTCCGGTTTCCTCCCACAAGCCCAAAGATGTGCAGGTTAGGTGGATTGGCCGCGCTAAATTGCCCCTTAGCGTCGAAAAAGGTTAAGTGGGGTTACGGGGGTAGGGTGGGGGTGTGGGCTTGAGTAGGGTGCTCTTTCCAAGGGCCGGTGCAGAATCGATGGGCTGAATGGCCTCCTTCTGCACTGTAAGTTCTATGATTCTATGCAGCACAGCGAAAAGCTGCGGGTGTAACGCGTGCGGCGCCCTGGCCTTGCTGTCACTTCAAGGGCAGCGTAAATGGTGGTCACTGCGTGTTTTCTCACGGAAAGGACTCACAGTTAATCGCAATGTACAAAGAAGGTGTGATTTTCAGAGGAAACATACTTATCCCATTCAGGAAGTTGGTGTCCAAAGTTAAATCACGATTCCCGAATGTAGCCACACTATTGGCCAGTGTGTCAACGACATTAGCTTTGATTGTTGTTCCTTCCTTGAATATTGTTGTTACTTCTGCTATGACAGATCCAGCCCTAGATAGTTGTAAAGAGACGGGAAGAAACCGGGAAAACATTGACTGGCATGGTCTCACTCTTGTCTGAAGTCCCAGATGAACTGAATGACTGATGTTACCAATGACTTGAAGCTGCACAGCAGACAATACCGATAACGAGAAAGGCTATGGCCCTAAGCCCCTATGTACAAACATTCATTACACTTTTGTGTTTTCTTGTCATCTTCAAATGAATTTCAGGAGACCTTTACTCACCTAAACCCATTGATTATGACCTCAGTGAAGTTAGAATTGTTTGCAAAGATAACATTCATCTGTAACACAAAAAGACAAGGTGAAAGGATTTAACATCAGCCCCAGTAGTGTCAGCGTGAAGTAATCCAAACTCCCTGGCTCAGTCAACCCATGCACTTTACCTACAACTTTCAATTCATTGAATATTCTGCCCTCTTTTCAGGAGATTAATCATGCTTTCCAGTGTTTTCAACAGTACAAACCAATCCTCTGATATGTTTAGCCTGGGGATGATAGGAGACCCGTTCCGCCAGGAAGTGTGTGTGATTGAAGGGGCAACATAAATGCAGGACTCACTACATCAGATTCCACAGCTGCGAACCCCTCTCTCAGTATCTGAGCTGATTTTATTGCTCCTGACGGAGAGCGTTGCATGATGGGAGGAGACCGAGGGAATTCGGCGATAGAGCTCCTCATGCACAACACCTCTGCATGGATCTGACAGGCCGAAAGAGTGGAATACGGTCACCTCTGTGACGGAATTCAGAACCACATTGAGATGTTTTCCCCCAACCCTCCCAACCCCCCACCCCTCCCGCCCTCCATTATAACATGAACATGAATGAAGAAATGTGGTGAATGGAGATCCTATATTATAGAATGATAGAATTTGCAGTGTAGAAGGAGGCCATTTGGCCCATTGAGTATACACCGGCCCTTAGAAAGAGCACCCTACTTAATCCCACGACTCCACCCTATCCCCATAGCCCAGTAACCCCACCTTACCTTTGGACACTAAGGGGAAATTTAGCACGGCCAATCCACCTAACCCGCACATCTTTGGACTGTGGGAGGAAACTGGAGCATCCGGAGGAAACCCACGCAGGCACGGGGAGAACGTGCATGCTCCGCACAGACAGTCACCCGAGGCCGGAATCGAACCTGTGAAGCAACAGTGCTAACCACTGTGCTACCGCGCCAGAGATTTTTTATTTTGACCTGGCCTTCGAAAGCCTGATCCTCAATCTGTCCCTGCCTGAATTCCCAGTCTGCACTCCTGCTGCCTGAGGCTTTGCACCATGAGGGTTGGCCCCACACCACCTGGAGGGTTGTCTCTCCAACGTAGCAACAAACCGGCGGTTCCTTAATCTACATTGCTCAATGAAACTCAATGAGTGTCCCAGGCTATTTTCCTGTATTCTCCATGGACATGCTTCATACTCCAACAGCAAAAAGGGAAATCCTCTCCTGAAATCACTTCCTATCATTTTCCACCCTTTCATAATAACAGACGGAGAACCGCGGGGAGCATGTTCAAAATCCCCGGACCGAGTTAATAAAGCGTCAATGGAAATGGGAATCCGGTCTTACAGATAATATCACAATTCCAGTAATGAGGAAGAGCAGAAACCACTGTGAACATTACATGTAAAATTCCTGACTACGTTAGCACTGACTGCGAGGGCTAACTACAGATCAGTTTTATTATCACATCGTTAAATCAACAGCCATTCTTTTTTTGTTAACTTGGGCGGATAATAAGCAGTCATAATTAAACATCGCAAAAAAGAATCGCCAGAAATATGGCAATATTGGGGTTTTTTCTGAAATAGCTTGCAGTTCTAGAAAGTTGTCTTCATCGTCACGCGACATCGAGCTCTAAATTGAGTACTCACCGCTTCTGTTACTCGGTTGCTGAGCTGCTTAAACTGAGAACTTGATCTGTTACTCAGATCAGGTACAAATGTCTCACCCTCAAACCGAATTGACACTTGGATACTGTCAACTGCAACTCCCGCTCCTGAGGGAAAAAAAGGTTGTCATATATCAGGTCTGAAGGTGCTCTTACCTACAGCTCAGCCTCTCAAACAGCAGATGGTCACGTTTATTAAGCTTGTCACTTCTCTGTGAAACTTGTCCTGGCGGAAGAAGGACAATTCGGGACCAGCAAGCCACAATGCAAAATTAAATTGGTATGTGAGCGCCAATTTCACCCCCTCTACGTTCTTTGACGCAGATTTTGGTTCCCTTTACATAGACTAACAAACGACCCGTGATTTAGTTTTGAGAAAAATAGATTGCAAGTGAATGTAAGAGAATCATCGGAAACATACGCAAGTGAACCTCCTAATGGCCAGAGGTGGCAACTACATCGTGACTGTTGAAATGCTATAATTCAACAGGGACTATGATCATTGTAATCACCAGTGGCAGGAACGCTGATAATAATGTGTAATAAAAAATTGGGACATGAGGAAAGAACCTGCAAAGGAAATTGTGCTGAGATGGTATAATTTTTAATACGTTTGGGGATTATTGTGATATTGTGTGTGTGTGTGTGAGGGTAAAACTAACTTAATTCTACTGAAGATTGGCTGTCTTGTGAGTCTGACCAAGTAGGGAGTCATTTCGGGGTAATGTTTTGAAAGGCTAATCTTAACTGTGCAAATGTAATCTTTTGTGCTTAAGTTTTCTTTTCTTAATAAGAATGTTTAATTTCATATTTCAAATCCCAAAAGGGTAAATGGAATTCATGACTTTTGAATTTAGTAAACATATCCTCTCATGGTCAAAATACCCCAAAAGATAGAATTGTGATAAGTAGGCCGTGTTTCCCCGTGGGATTTGGTGTACGCGATAATTAACATCTGCCGGATCAGAACAAAATGCGTGCAGGATTTAAAGCGTCTCCATACAGAACTTGAATGAATCGAAGCTGCATTTTGTGGTTAAAATCTGGTTGAAATTGTGTTGGCCAATGTTAGTGTGCAATGGTTGAATATTTTTGTGTGAATTTCACTTGTCTGAAGTTCATTGGAAAAAGCAACCCCTTTATCATTGAGCACAAGGTCCACATTAGGCATGTGTACATTAATCTCATCCAGCTCTATTTCACCACCATCATAGTTCCTTCTAAAAAGCCATTTCTTTGGACGTGCAACCTTGAAAGAGAGTTATTTTTTGTTACAGTGTCCTACATTACGAAAGTAACTGCACTCCAAAAATACTTCATTGGCTGGAAAGCACCATGAGGCAACCTGAAGTTCAAAAAAAGCATCATATAGAGGCAAGTTCTTGCTCTTACATTGCCAAGAAACGATTTTCGACTGCCCCAACATGTGAACCAGGAACAATTTTCTCACTGACAAAAATCGGTTTGGGGAATGGTGATGTGTTTTGTCAATGACCTACACTCAGTTATACATACATTAGAACTGTCAGGCGTTGCTCCAGACTTCTCTTTTCCCTTAGCTGAAAGATAGACATTGGGCAGGAGTCCCCCCCCCCTTCCTCCGTGACGGGTTTTCTGGTGGGGAAGTGACTGTCGGCAGGAACTTCTAGCCCGCCAATGTCTACAGCATTTTGCGTGGCTCTCTCATTCTGCCACCAAAGAGCCGCCTTAAGGGGGACTGGAAGATCCCACCCATTGTGAAAGAGCGCAATGAAGGCCAAGGTTTGCTGTGGCACTGATAGCCCTGCGCTAGAAAATGATAGCAGCCTTTGGCCTTGAGGCAGAGGGTTCAAGTCTCACCTCGAAGCCAGAAGCACATAATTAAAGCCAGTGGCCATTGTAAGATGCAGTCTCATTCTGCAGATTTGACACAGGGTTGTCACTGGCATAGACGCTAATAACAGGAAAACATCCCAAGTGATGTTATCACTGGCACAAAGCCACAGAAAGGAATATTAGGACAAGTGAGACGAAAGACGTATGTGTGAAGGAAAGCGGAAATGTTTAGGGAGCACATTCCATCTGATATTGGACAGGTCTTCTGGTACGATGGACAACACCCAAAGAACAAAGAACAAAGAAATGTACAGCACAGGAACAGGCCCTTCGGCCCTCCAAGCCCGTGCCGACCATACTGCCGGACTAAACTACAATCTTCTACACTTCCTGGGTCCGTATCCTTCTATTCCCATCCTATTCATATATTTGTCAAGATGCCCCTTAAATGTCACTATCGTCCCTGCTTCCACCACCTCCTCCGGTAGCGAGTTCCAGGCACCCACTACCGTCTGTGTAAAATACTTGCCTCGTACATCTACTCTAAACCTTGCCCCTCTCACCTTAAACCTATGCCCCCTAGTAATTGACCCCTCTACCCTGGGGAAAAGCCTCTGACTATCCACTCTGTCTATGCCCCTCATAATTTTGTATACCTCTATCAGGTCGCCCCTCAACCTCCTTCGTTCCAGTGAAAACAAACCGAGTTTATTCAATCGCTCCTCATAGCTTATGCCCTCCATACCAGGCAACATTCTGGTAAATCTCTTCTGCACCCTCTCTAAAGCCTCCACATCCTTCTGGTAGTGTGGCGACCAGAATTGAACACTATACTCCAAGTGTGGCCTAACTTGTGTGGCCCGCGTCAAAACGATTAATTTCTTTGTAATCTTCCTGTGTGAGAAGGGTTACCTTAGTTTGCCTGAGGGACAGCAATCTCTGAACTTCAAGCCAATTTATTTGTGCAGACAAAGCACAGCGAGATGATTCTGGGTAACGCGTCAAGGCACTCAATATCAACACAATTCCGCATTTACGCAAACTGACACTTACCGTTTACTCGAATGGAGGATTTGATGATATCGAAACCTGAAGTGTTAACGTTATTAATGATCAGATCAAGCAGGAGTGGTCGATTTTCTACTCTGGTCGTGTTGATTTGAATACGTGCATTCACCCGCACCTTCATTGATTCGTTGCTGAAATGTAAGCAGAAACGTGAGAGTTGGGTGGCTTCCTTTTCGCTAAGTTACTTGACAACTCTTGCCACTGGCCCACCCACACTATTTCATTACATCATCATCAGAAATGCAACGAAAGCCTGAGGAAATTGACATTCTTAGATTTCCACAGTTTAAAAAAATTTTTAGAGTACCCAATTATTTTTTGTTCCAATAAAGAGTAATTTAGCGTGGCCAATCCACCTAACCTGCACATCTTTGGGTTGTGGGGGTGAAACCCATGCAGACAGGGGGAGAATGTGCAAACTCCACACGGACAGTGACCCAGGGCTGTGATTTGAACCTGGGACCTCAGCGCCGTAGACAGCGATGCTACCCATTGTGCCGCGTGCCACCCTCGAATTCCACTGTTGTCTTTGGCAATTCTTAGCTTAACCAAGAATTTGTACCTTTGCGCTGCGTGACTTAGCATGGTGCATAACGCAGAATGTACACGTGAGGTATCTCAGCATGTTAGTTACACTGGTGCGTCAGCTATGGCTCACTCGGTACACTCGTAACACAGTGATTCGGGTTCAAGGCCCATTCTGAGACTTGAGAACAGAAATTGAGGCCGATGCTCCCAGTGCAGTGCTGAGGGAGTGCTGCATTGCTGGCGGTACGGCTGCCTTTTGGCTGTGACATCCAACAAATGTGGATTGCTCTCTCAAATAAATGTAAAAGAAAAATCCCATGGCATCATTTTGAAGAAGATCAATGATGTGTCCAATATTTATCCCTCAATCAACATCTTAAAAACAGGTAATCTGGTCTCTATCGCGTTGCTGGCTTTGGGAGCTGACTGTGGGCAAATTGGCTGCAGTTTCCGATGACAATGCTTCTCTTGCTAAAGTGGTTCATTGACTGAAAAGAGCTTTGGGGAGCCCTGTGACTGTGAACGACCGTGTGCAGATGCAAGAATTTCCTTTTCTGACACTATTAAAATAATCCAAAAGGCAAGACCAGGTGGCATTTTCTCTTCAAGAATTTATTGAAACTCCCAGGAAGAATCCCCGATGATGACAAAATCGGGGGCGGTGCCGCTTTCGCAAAGCTCCGCCCCCTGAAAAGTAGCATACTCTAGGAGTACGCCGCACTCCCTTTCCACAGCCTCTGGACGTTGGCTGAGGCCCGCCCTGGGATGCTCCGTCCCCGAACGGCCGAGTTCCCGCCGGCGCGGGACACGTGTCGTCTCACCCGTCAGGAACTCGGCGTGGCGGCTGCGGACTCAGTCCAGCGCTGCCACAGTCGGGGGAGGGCCGATCCGCGGGCAGGGGGCGGGGGTCTTCGTTCGGGGCTGGGGGCACTGTGGGGGGGGGTGGAGGCGATCCGGGGTGCACGAGCCGGCCGAAGGTGTGGGCTATTTTTGCGTTCCGGGTTCGAGGGCTGCGTCCGCCATGAAGCACGGTCGCCGAAGATTATGAGCACCTTGCAAAACACAACAGTGGAATTCCAAGCATGTCAATTTCCCCAGGCTTACATTCCACTTCTGAGGCCGCCATTGTGTGCATGCGCGGCCATCGAAGCGGAAATGCTCCAGACCGTATCGGCAGCTATGGGAACCCTACGCTGCCTCCCTGATAGCCCCCCTCCCGGAGCAGGGAATCGGTGGCCGTTTTGCGCATCGTGGGGACTTAGTCTCCCAGACGGCGAATCCAGCCCATGATTCTGTACTTCAATTTCCACCAAACACTAGGATCTCACCAACTGAACATCGGTCAAACTGCACTTGTGCCCTGTCCAATCATGGTAGCCAATTATGCCAATGTTGGGAAGGACATTTAGGTCCATTTTGCTCAGTAAAACACCAAGGGAATGAAATCAATTTCTGAAGCCAGTACAAGTCTGAGTTCTGATTTGTGTTGTATGATCAGGAAAGGAATCATCTGTGAGGTGGACTTGCAGATAAGATAACAACGAATGTTAAAAGATAAATCTTCATACTAAATTGTGAGAGCAGGGCAAAATGTTCAAATGAATGAAAGAGAAATTTAGGATTGTTACCAGGAAATTACTCCTCACAGAGAACCAGGGGACACACATTCAAGATAAGAGGCAGAAGGGGACACGAAGAAGAACTTTTTTACACAGAGGGTAGCGGGAGTCAGGAATTCGCTGCGCGAGTTGGTGGTGGAGGCAGGGATCCTAAACTCTTTTAAAAGGTACCTGGATCTGGACCTTAAGTGCTGTAAGCTACAGGGTAATGGAGCGGGTGCAGTTGGGATTAGAAAGAGCACCTGAGTGTCCTTGGGCTGGCATGGAGAAGATGGGCTGAATGGCTTCCTCCTGTGCTGTAACGTTTCTATGGTTCTACGATATCTGGCCTAATTTTAACATCTGCCAGCAGTGAGAAATGGGTAATCTGTGTTAGGACCCGGGGATGTGGGAATAGCGGAGGTAATGACCAACCACGACTATATTGCACGGCAGAACCAGTTTGAGCATTTGACCTGTTGCTTTCTCGTCACATCTCCCAATGTTCTGATAACCCTGCGACCTGACTGCAGAAACGTTCCTCCAACCTCAGCCTGGAAGTTGTCAGCGTTGACGGAAATGTGTTTATCCAAACACTAAATTATCCCGCCTTCAGCTGGTGGACTGACTCAAGGGAAGGTTAGTTACGGGGGTGGGTTTCTCTGTCGACTCTGACCACATGTCCCCGAGTTGCCAACAGTCCGTCAATAATGAAAGACAATTATCTATTGAAAGATTAACCTCAAATGCACTTGGTTACACATTCCCGACGGATGCATCTTTGACACCCTTCAAGGTTAAAGTGGACGTACCTGAACGTTACAACCGAATTCGGCAGCACATTTGGGTCAAACCCCGTTTTGAGAACTCCTTTAAGCTGTTGAATTGAGAGAGAAGGTCAGTTGGACAAATCGTATCCTTGATCCATGGATGTTTGAGAGACCACAGTGAGACTGACAAATTGAAATGAAGGTACATTGTAACCTTTCTAGTCTGGAAGCCTAGTGATCGGAAGAAAACATTTGTCCAGGAATGGAGACGCGCGAGACATATGCACTAGGGAACCAGCCCCCCCCCCCCCCCCCCCACACCATGGATATGGGGAAGTCCCCCAATGGAGCTCCCCAAAGGGGGAGGGCAGATTACGAATGGGGGGGGAGGGGGGTGATGGGGGGTTGGGCGGGTAAACGGCAGTGAAACCCTTTGACAAAATGTTAATTTGTCAAAATGAGGCTCCTGACTCTTCCGGATGCGAAACGTGTTATGTCACCAGACATGATGAGGAAATCATAAAACGAGGTCTCGACGGCAAGATCCTTGTTTTCTGACCTGTGATAAGGGCGGCACGGTAGCACAGTGGTTAGCACAGTTGCTTCACTGCGCCAGGGTCCCAGGTTCGATTCCCGGCTTGGGTCGCTGTCTGTGCGGAGTCGGCACGTTCTCCCCGTGTCTGCGTGGGTTTCCTCCGGGCGCTCCGGTTTCCTCCCACAAAGTCCCGAAAGACGTGCTTGTTGGGTGAATTGGACATTCTGAATTCCCCCTCTGTGTACCCGAACAGGCGCCCGAGTGTGGCGACTAGGGGATTTTCACAGTAACTTCATTGCAGTGTTAATGTAAGCCTACTTGTGACAATAAAGATGATTATTATGATTATTGATATTACTTGCCCCCGTCGTCGTTTGTGCTGTGTCTGTGAGTAAACAAAAATTGCGGCTCTGGTATTTAGATAAGTAAAACAACTGTTATTACTATTTTACAATGTTTTTAGCGCTGTTTTATGCTTTAACACTTGTGGTGTTAATGCTAATCTAATGCTAATCTCCAATCCAGAGAATTCCAAAATCCAGGAATGACCTGGCCACTATCAATCTGGACTGGAGAGGTTACAGTGTACTGGCAATTTGTGATCACATACCCAGTCAAGAATAGTTTTCAGGCTCATAAATTCACTGGAAGTGCTGTTGATGAGGTTTCCATTGAAAGTCTCATTTTCGATCACAAAGTCAATATTCAGAACCATTGGCTGTAGATTGCTCAATGTAATATCTGAAAAAAACAACCCAGAGGTTGGACATTAAGACGCAGTCAACCAATAAAGTCGATTATGAAGCACTTTGGCCTCCATGCTCCATTGGGCGGGGTCGCTCCCGGAGGGAATCCTGATTGGGAAATTTGCAGACACTATTTGCCCAGATTTCGAGTGATAGATGCTTAAATTGCACGGACAATATGGAAGCAATTTCTCTGTCTGTAGTCTCCAATGGAGAGGATCCGATCTGGAACGCACATTCATAAATTCTACCGTTCCATTCTCATTGAGCTCAAAGGTGCGGCCTTAGTTGCATTGCTATTGGGTTAGGGATCGGCACAGGCTTTCGAATATGGTTTGTTCAAATTTTGATTGGTCACTCAGGATCCTTACTCTGCTGTGTTGCCCTTTAAAGGACACTCACCGCAGGTAAGTGCTTTCTGACATGTTACTGTACCAAGAAATGGTCCCAAAGGAAACAGCTCTGCCCCTTGCTGGAACATAGATTTGATAAAATCGCACGGAAACATTCATGCTGACTTTGCTGAAGGGAGGTTTCAACACTTTCGATCAGCAAGGAGTTTTTTCCCCCTGAAAATGCACAGTAAACATTTTAATATATCGGGCGCGATTTAACAGAAAGGTTTCTCAGTGTCATTTGTGACGGGTTTTGCTGGGAGTTCCCCCTGGCTCTGTCAGCGAGGTCCCCACTGCAATTTAACCACACTGAATCACTTTTCTTGGGTCCTGGGGAGTTTCTCCCTGGTCAAGCCCAGGCTTTGCTTAGAATTTTGTCCATCACTGGGGAGCTGAACCCGCCGCTGGCCAGATCGGCTCCTCAGAGACCAGGCCACCATTTTGAAAGGATGCCCTGATCTCTAAATTGGCTTGAGGGTATCCCCCCACACACCCCCAACCACGGGCAACGTCACCCCACCCCCTCGCACACATGGGCATTACCCCCCCCCAAGTAATGACACCCCGCTTTGGGGTCGCTGAATGGCCCCCTTTTCAGGCCTTCCCACACCCACTTTCGGTCCCCCCCACACTTCCATGACCCCTACCTTCAAACCCCCCCCCAATCTTCAGGTGACCCCTTTGTACCTGCCCTGCACCATCCGCTCCCATCCTTCATACCCCCTCCACCCTCATTTCATGGGCATAGCCCCCTAAGGCCCTGACCTTTGACAGTGCCACCCTGACCGTCTTTCTGCCAGCTTGGCAGTACCACCTGGGCACAATGCCAAGGTGCCGTCTTGGCAGTGCCGAGGTGCCCCCCCCCTTCAAGGGGGAGGCCCAGGGGGCCACCCTGCACTGAGCCAGATCACCCAGGGGCCTCCGGGAGATCACCCTGGGTGTCATTCCGCCTGGCCCACGTTTGTGTGGCCCAGTTCTGAACGGTGCCCGGCTGGGGTCGCCTCGGGGAGGCGAGTTGATGCTGGGAGCTGGATCGATCCGGGGTCAGCACCCCTAAGCAGCTTTTAAATCCACTTAAGATCATGAGGCCTGATACCGCCCACAAATTGTGACACCTCGCGAGATCTGATCAGATCGCGTGAGCGCTTACCGGCAGTCTGGAAGCCCGGGGGAGGGCCCTCCTGGAATTTACCAGTCGCGTTGCGCCCCCGTTTGGCCGCAACATGGTCAGTAGATCGCGCCCATGATCAATGCATAAAGAGCTTTGCTTTTACAGCAAGAAACCGTTCATCTAACTGGTCAATGCTGGACATTAAAAACAAACACATGGATCTCCCTCCCACTCAGCATGCTCCCTATTTGAATCACTCTGAATGTTGGAAAATTCTAAATCTAATCATCACAGTGCACACAAAAAAAACCTCACTCTGAACTGGCCAATGTGCACGGGGACCACCAAGGACGAGTTAGGTATTCTGAAACATGGTGAATATTTTACAATATCTAATACTCACTGTCAGATTGGATGGATTCACGGCTAATTGTCAGGTTCCCTAACGATGTGCCGTTCTCCAGCTCGCTTGACAATGCTTTTACTACTTCTGAAGGAGATGGAGGATCAGAGGTCGGTTCGAAAAGCAGGGTACTGTTTACTTCTACGGATCCTCTCCTGAAAATAAATCAATTAGAGCAACCCTGTTCATACATTGATTGGAATAGTCTATGCATTTCATATCCAGCTTTATTTTCATTCTATCTCTTCCTGTACTTCATAAGGCAGACTTTCATCTGTTTCTATAGCTATGATGTGGAGATGCCGGCGTTGGACAGGGGTGGGCACAGTAAGAAGTCTTACAACAGGTTAAAGTCCAACAGGTTTATTTGGAATCCCTAGCTCTCGGAGTGGAGCTCCTTCATCAGGTGAGTGAAGAGGTAGGTTACACAAACACAACATATAAAGACAAAGCCAATGACGCAAGATGATACTTTGAATGCGAGTCTTTGCAGGTAATTAAGTCTTTACAGGTCCAGACGGAGCAACTGGAGAGAGGGATAATCGCAGGTTAAAGAGGTGTGAATTGTCTCAAGCCAGGACAGTTGGTAGGATTTTGCAAGCCCAGGCCAGACGGTGGGGGGTTAATGTAGCGAGACACGAATCCAAGGTCCCAGTTGAGGTCATACTCATGCGTGTGGAACTTGGCTATAAGCTTCTGCTCGGTGATTCTGCGTTGTCGCGCGTCCTGAACACCGCCTTCGAGAACTCTTACCCGAAGATCAGAGGCTGAATGCCCTTGACTGCTGAAGTGTTCCCCGACTGGAAGGGAACATTCCTGCCTGTTGATTGTCACGCAATGTCCGTTCATTCCTTGTCGCAGGGTCTGCATGGTCTCGCCTTTGTCTTTATCTGCTGTGCTTTTGTAACCTACCTCATCACTCACCTGATGAAAGAGCTACTCTCCGAAAGCAAGTGATTCCAAACAAACCTGTCGGATTTTAACCTGGTGTTGTAAGACTTCTTACTGTTTCCATAGTTAGTTATTCCCGAAACAAGTCGCTAGTCTGTCGCCAGGGGGATTATAGTTTGCGGGGGGGGGGGGCTACTCCACATCAAACCTGGTTGACCAGGAGTCTCTCCTACTTTTACCGCCAGCCATTGGCGCGTTTGGAAGGAATTGCGGGTTGATACGCTCAACCCGTTTGGCCGCCTTACGAACGCACCTTCCTCGGCGGTCAAGTCCTGGGGGGGTGCGACTCGCACCCGGGGCTTCTCGCTCAGTGGCAGGGACGCGAACCCACTGCGCCACAAGACCTCCCAAGGTTTAATATTAGAACTGTTTTATCACTGTATGAGAGAGCTGGGCACCGTGACACATTCTGTTCGCAAGACCAGCCACCCAATTTGACAATGGAAGCTTTTTTGGACAATTCTGGCCATCAGAAACCCATGGGCTATCTTTCCAAAGTTGCCTTCCCAATAATCCATGTGCGAGTGAATTGTAAATTCAAGCGGGTTGGGATTTTGTGCAGTTAAAACATAATTCCTACCCCTGCCTTCAGAGTTTGTATTATTTTTCCCCACTTCGTTTGGATCAAAATCTGACAGGGTAAAAATTGCAAGTCAACATTCCCCATTCTCTTTTGTGCCCATGCCAAATTGCACTTGAACCTAGTGGCCTGTTGGACCATTTGAATCTGGAGTCATGTGAAAGGATGGCACATATTAGCGAACGAGATGGGTATTTTTGTTCTTCCAACAATCAACAGCAGTTTTATGGTCATTATCAGGCTTTTAATTCATAGAATCGCAGAATTCCTACAGTGCAGAAGGAGGCCATTCGGCCTATCGAGGCTGCACGACTCTGAAGGAGCACCACATCCAGACCCACGGCCCCACCATGCCCCTGCAACCCCCACCTCACCTTTTGGACACTAAGCTGCAATTCGGCACCTAATCTGTACATCTTTGGACTGTGGGAGGAAACCAGAGCACCCGGAGGAAACACACGGGGAGAACGTGCAGACTCCGCACAGACAGTCGGAACCGGTCAGGGGTCCCTTACCGCCGTGAGGCAGCAGTGCTAACCCACTCGGTATTTCAGATTTTTTTTTAAACTGAATTCAAATTTCACCATCTGCCTCGGTGGGAATTGACCCAGGTCAGGCTTTGGGCCTCTGGATTACTCGCCTGGTGATAACGCCACTACGCAACTGCCTCGCCACCACCATTCAGTTCTATTATGTCAAGTGTCTTGGTGTCATTACAAAGTGCTAACTCTGAAGTGAGTTTCCAAATTCTATCATTAGATAAAGAAATTATATTCATTAGACTAAGTCCATGGCCTACCTGAATCCGTTAATCCTTACTCCGAGAAAATCTCTTGACAGAATTTGTCTGTATATTGGATTGAGCTTAAAGAGAAAGAAATATATTAGGATCCGGTTGGAATCATTTCAATAACTGAACAGTGAAAATTAACATTCTTCGGGGCTGATTCTCCAATATTGGGCCCAATTGTTCGCGGCGTCGTGAACGCCGTCCGGTTTCACGATGGCGCGAACCGGGCCCGGTTACGAACGATTCTGGCCCCCACAGGGGGCCAGCACGGCACGGGAGCGGTTCTCGCCGCTCCAGCCTTCTTACGTGGCGCCAAATGGGCCGCGCCAACCTGCGCATACGTGGGGGACTTCTTCTGCACGCCGGCCCCGACTCAACATGGGGTCGGTGGTCAGTGGCCGGCCGCGCCAGGACGTAGGCCCGGAGGGGGGGAGGGGGGGGGGGAGGCTGGCCCGCCGATCGGGCCCGACCCCATCGGAGCCCCCGCCCCCCCCCCCCCCTCCCCCCCACAGGCCGCCCCCGAACGCTCCCGCAGAGTTCCCGCCGGCAGTGACCAGGGGTGAACGGCGCCGGCGGGACTCTGTCGTGTCGGCGCGGCCGCTCTGCCCATCCGGGCCGGAGAATCGGCGGCCCCGCCGATTCCAGCGGCCCGCGGCCGTCGCCGCGCCAAACGCGCCGGCGCAAATGCCGCCGAATCTCCGCACCTCGGAGAATCGTGCGCCGGCGTCGTGGCGCGGTTGCGGCGATTCTCCGGCTCGCCCCCTAAATGTCCATTAATATAGACGGCAGCTGGTAGACATTCTGGTATCTGAGTCAAAAGGTTAAAGGCTCAAGTTCCACTTTACAGAAGGAAGTGCAAAATCCAGGTCTGACAGGGGCTGGTTTAGCACACTGGGCTAAATCGCTGGCTTTTAAAGCAGATCAAGGCAGGCCCGCAGCACGGTTCAATTCCCGTACCAGCCTCCCTGAACAGGCGCCGGAATGTGGCGACTAGGGACTTTTCACAGTAACTTCATTTGAAGCCTACTTGTGACAATAAGCGATTTTGATTTTGTCATTTTTTTCACACTCTTTGGGTACTGAAAACCGCGACACTATTGGAACTGCTACATCTTAGAGGAGACCTTCACCACCTTTGCTGCTTTTTCAGGTCTCAGGTGGGAGATAAAATCTTGTCGGGATTCTGGCTCTTCAGAGAAAGCACCGCAGGCTCTCGCAGCTCCCAACGAGCGAGCAGAGGTGGGTTCAACGTCTCAGCCGTAGGTCGTCCGACAGGTGGGTACCTCCAACCGCACTCTCTCAGCAGCGCAACCGGGATGTCAGTCTGGATTGCGCATTCAAATAATTAAAACCTAAAACAGGCCTGACAGCATCTGTGGGGAGAGGGGCGGGACTGACGTTTCAGATTGATGCTGAAAACATTGAGGAAGGTTTAGCCCCAAATATGGGGGAGGGGAAGGAGGAGGGTTGGTATGGAATTTTGTCTCGCCTACCACTGTATCCTTTGCCCACCACCACCCAAATGTGTCAAACAAACAATGTTTGTTTCTTTCTCTTCTTTTGGGGATCCAAACCTAGCATGGCAAAATGCGATGTCAACACCCCCCCCCCCCCCCCCCCCCCCCCCACACACACACATTCAGTTACAGCCTGTTAAGTGCCTTAGTTACAAAGTACTAGCGACGAGAAAACTCTGAAGTGAGTTTCTGAAGTCACTTTCTCCAAATTCCATCATTAGCTAGTGGACAAAGGACTGCTATTCATTTACTAACGGCCACCAAAAGTGTTAAATGAAGCCCATTGCCTACTTGAATCCGTCAAGTAAGACAATTGAAAAGCCAACTGAAGCTATTGATTAGAGGCCGACTAGCGCTATCAATTCAAGCTGCAGATCCCCTTCATTTACAAAACTCTACCAGCTAAATTGCATCACTTTATATGAAAGATAAAATAGAGTAAATTAAAAGCCTTCACTAAATTGTAACATATTAGAATATAAATTTATCAATATGAATACAAATAGGTTGCTAGAGAACATAAAGACTTACTGCGTTTTCTAGACTAGTTGCCAAGTTTCTGAATCCAGGCGTGCTAGAATCGTCTAAGTCGTCCGTAAAGTTTTTCATGATGCTGAATTCCAGTCGTCTGCTCTGAGGAGGAATAGCTTTTGTGGTGGTCGGGATGGAGGTCGTGGATGCGACTGACATTGTCGACTGTGTAGGGGTTGTTGTTGTTGTTGTTGTTGTTGGTGACATTGTTGTTTCTGGGGTTGTTGTGGGTGATGTTGTTCCTGGGGTTGTTGTTGGTGACATTGTTGTTTCTGGGGTTGTTGTGGGTGATGTTGTTGTTTCTGGGGTTGCTGTGGGTGATGTTGTTGTTTCTGGGGTTGTTGTGGGTGATGTTGTTCCTGGGGTTGTTGTGGGTGATGTTGTTGTTTCTGGAGTTGTTGTGGGTGATGTTGTTGTTTCTGGGGTTGTTGTTGGTGACATTGTTGTTTCTGGGGTTGTTGTGGGTGATGTTGTTGTTTCTGGGGTTGTTGTTGGTGATGTTGTTGTTTCTGGGATTGTTGTTGGTGACATTGTTGTTTCTGGGGTTGTTGTGGGTGATGTTGTTCCTGGGGTTGTTGTTGGTGATGTTGTTCCTGGGGTTGTTGTGGGTGATGTTGTTTCTGGGGTTGTTGTTGGTGATGTTGTTGTTTCTGGGATTGTTGTTGGTGACATTGTTGTTTCTGGGGTTGTTGTGGGTGATGTTGTTGTTTCTGGGGTTGTTGTTGGTGATGTTGTTGTTTCTGGGGTTGTTGTGGGTGATGTTATTTCTGGGGTTGTTGTGGGTGATGTTGTTGTTTCTGGAGTTCCTGTGGGTGATGTTGTTGTCCCTGGGGTTGTTGTGGGTGATGTTGTTGTTTCTGGAGTTCCTGTGGGTGATGTTGTTGTTTCTGGAGTTCCTGTGGGTGATGTTGTTGTTTCTGGGGTTGTTGTGGGTGATGTTGTTGTTTCTGGAGTTGCTGTGGGTGATGTTGTTGTTTCTGGGGTTGTTGTTGGTGATGTTGTTGTTTCTGGAGTTGCTGTGGGTGATGTTGTTGTTTCTGGGGTTGTTGTTGGTGATGTTGTTGTTTCTGGAGTTGCTGTGGGTGATGTTGTTGTTTCTGGAGTTGTTGTGGGTGATGTTGTTGTTTCTGGAGTTCCTGTGGGTGATGTTGTTGTTTCTGGGGTTGTTGTGGGTGATGTTGTTGTTTCTGGAGTTGTTGTGGGTGATGTTGTTGTTTCTGGAGTTCCTGTGGGTGATGTTGTTGTTTCTGGAGTTGTTGTGGGTGATGTTGTTGTTTCTGGAGTTGTTGTTGGTGATGTTGTTGTTTCTGGAGTTGTTGTGGGTGATGTTGTTGTTTCTGGAGTTGTTGTGGGTGATGTTGTTGTTTCTGGAGTTGCTGTGGGTGATGTTGTTGTTTCTGGAGTTGTTGTGGGTGATGTTGTTGTTTCTGGGGTTGTTGTGGGTGTTGTTGTTCCTGGGGTTGTTGTTGGTGATGTTGTTGTTTCTGGGGTTGTTGTGGGTGATGTTGTTGTTTCTGGAGTTGCTGTGGGTGATGTTGTTGTTTCTGGAGTTGTTGTGGGTGATGTTGTTGTTTCTGGGGTTGTTGTGGGTGTTGTTGTTTCTGGGGTTGTTGTTGGTGATGTTGTTGTTTCTGGGGTTGTTGTGGGTGATGTTGTTGTTTCTGGGGTTGTTGTGGGTGTTGTTGTTCCTGGGGTTGTTGTTGGTGATGTTGTTCCTGGGGTTGTTGTGGGTGATGTTGTTGTTCCTGGGGTTGTTGTGGGTGATGTTGTTCCTGGGGTTGTTGTGGGTGATGTTGTTGTTTCTGGGGTTGTTGTTGGTGACATTGTTGTTTCTGGGGTTGTTGTGGGTGATGTTGTTCCTGGGGTTGTTGTGGGTGATGTTGTTGTTCCTGGGGTTGTTGTGGGTGATGTTGTTCCTGGGGTTGTTGTGGGTGATGTTGTTCCTGGGGTTGTTGTGGGTGATGTTGTTGTTTCTGGGGTTGTTGTGGGTGATGTTGTTGTTTCTGGGGTTGTTGTTGGTGACATTGTTGTTTCTGGGGTTGTTGTGGGTGATGTTGTTCCTGGGGTTGTTGTGGGTGATGTTGTTGTTTCTGGGGTTGTTGTTGGTGATGTTGTTGTTTCTGGGGTTGTTGTTGGTGACATTGTTGTTTCTGGGGTTGTTGTGGGTGATGTTGTTGTTTCTGGAGTTGCTGTGGGTGATGTTGTTGTTTCTGGGGTTGTTGTGGGTGATGTTGTTGTTTCTGGGGTTGTTGTGGGTGATGTTGTTGTTTCTGGGGTTGTTGTGGGTGATGTTGTTGTTTCTGGGGTTGTTGTGGGTGATGTTGTTGTTTCTGGGGTTGTTGTGGGTGATGTTGTTGTTTCTGGAGTTGTTGTGGGTGATGTTGTTGTTTCTGGAGTTGTTGTGGGTGATGTTGTTGTTTCTGGAGTTGCTGTGGGTGATGTTGTTGTTTCTGGGGTTGTTGTGGGTGATGTTGTTCCTGGGGTTGTTGTGGGTGATGTTGTTTCTGGGGTTGTTGTTGGTGATGTTGTTGTTTCTGGGGTTGTTGTGGGTGATGTTGTTCCTGGGGTTGTTGTGGGTGATGTTGTTGTTTCTGGGGTTGTTGTGGGTGATGTTGTTGTTTCTGGGGTTGTTGTGGGTGATGTTGTTGTTTCTGGAGTTGCTGTGGGTGATGTTGTTGTTTCTGGGGTTGTTGTGGGTGATGTTGTTCCTGGGGTTGTTGTGGGTGATGTTGTTTCTGGGGTTGTTGTTGGTGATGTTGTTGTTTCTGGGGTTGTTGTTGGTGATGTTGTTGTTTCTGGGGTTGTTGTGGGTGATGTTGTTGTTTCTGGGGTTGTTGTTTCTGTGGTTGAGCTTTGTGCCACAGTGGCCGCTGTTGTGCTCTCAGTGCTGCCCACCTTCATCATGGTGCCTGTTGGAAAACCATTTTGTACATGTTGATTTAATTTACCAACTGGGTCATGCAACACAATCATTGGTCCAAATCACCCAATCAGATTTGATGCTGGGGTGGTCACCATTGTCAGAATTGACCTCTACTCGCAAACTATTCATCCAGTTGCCACCGTCTAGAATAGAGGAATAGAGGGATACGGACCCAGGAAGTGTAGAAGATTGTAGTTTAGTCGGGCAGCATGGTCGGCACGGGCTTGGAGTGCCGAAGGGCCTGTTCCTGTGCTGTACCTTTCTTTGTTCTTTGTTCTTTTGTTCTTGTCTATCTGGCTCGAGCAGCCATGCTTCTAGTGCAGCAAAATGCACGCGGAGCACCGGGGAACAGAGCAATGCAGAGGGCACGTCCAATTTCTGTGACATTTCAGGGAAGTTTTAGAGATTTCAGTGAGTGGGTGAGTAAGTGAGTGATTGAGTGAGTGGATGAGTGAGTGAGTGAGTGGATGAGTGAGTGAGTGAGTGGATGATTCAGTGAGTGGATGAGTGAGTGGATGAGTGAGTGAGCGAGTGTGTGAGTGAGGTGAATGAGTGTGAGTGAATGGGCGAGTGAGTAAGTGAATGAATGAAAGCGAGCAGTTTATGGGGAAGCAAATGGATTTATGTTCTCTCTTTCACAAATCTCCCGCTGATCTATGGGCTCTCTCTGGCTGGGACATTAATTGGGTTAGGTTGGGGGGGGCTAGCCAATACAGGGGATGGTCAGGTCAGGGGGGTTAGGAGGGCAGGTGGGGTAGTTGAGTCACTGTTAGTCAGATTAGGGGGATTGTTGGGGGGTGGGGGGGGGGGGGGGTTTAGTTCGGTCAGTGGCCAGTCAGGTCGGTGAGGTTTAGAAGGTAGAGGATGAAAGGCTTAGTCAGGTCAGGGGTTAGTCAGGTCGAGGGAGGATTCAGTTGAGCCAGGGGCAAATAGAGTAAAGAGATCGGGAGTCAGACTCTGCTGCATGTCACCCGCGAGAAAGGCTTCAACCTCAACGCTAGGCCGAAAGAATTAAGCAGGTGGTGACGTACCCTGATGGCATGGCTTTGGACTGCGGCACCCTAAACATCAAGGTGGACCAGCAGGAGGCAACTGCAGATCGATGCCTAACTTGCAGAAGTTGGGGGTAATCCTGAGAGATGGGTGTAGGTTAATGACACTGCTGAGTGAGAGGGAGAGTTCGGTTGGACTCTGTGAATGGCTGATTGAATCTGTGGAGAGCCTGTTTTGAGGCTATTAATTCGGTACAGGGAGATCTCGAGGGTTTCGAGCTGGCCAAAATTTCATTAGGTAACCCAAAAGCAATATGATGCATCTGTATACTCCGTTGCTGCTGGGCGGGACGGTCATGCTGACTAACCTGAAAACCTCTTGACCTCTTGGCTCAGGCATTAGAACCTTTCAACACCTCGTCGAGGGGCAAGGTTGAGAAGGAGGAGCTTTCAAGGATAACCTGAGCTGGTACTGGAATTGAGCCCAAGCTATTGGCATCACTCCGCGTCATGGACCAGCCGCCCTGCCAACCGAGCTAACTTACCCCCAACCACCCATGGCCTATGATCAATAAACTTGGGAGAAAGTGAATTTATTAAAAACGCCAGTGTCAATATTCAAGCAATAAACTGAATTATGCTAAATGCTCAATCCGATTAGGAAAATAATAACAGAAATTGTTTGTTCAACCGGATAAACATGGGGATGACGGTAGGATCAAGAGTAACGATTGCAATCGGAAGACATTGGTCATTATTAATTCCCTAACAGCTCCAACACCCGCTGCTCCAGGCTGTATTGATGTAGGGTGGGATTTCTGCCCACGGCATGTTTTCTAGTGTCGCCGATGTCAACGGCTTTTCCCGTGGCTTGCACCCCTCCCACGCCAGGGAGCCCGTCAAGGAGGGGCGCCATGGTTGGGACCAGAGGGAAGGAGCAAAACATTTCGGAATAAACTTCGCAAACTCCAGAATTGATTTGTTCCACTTTCATGCATTTTAATCGATTCATTGTACAGAATTGTTTTCTTACTTGTGACCAACAGCAGGAGGAGTGACTTTAGGAGGCCCATGGTCCAGTCTTTGGGTTAACGCACGGAATTTCTGGAACACAACAAAGAACGCCATTTTAGTATTTGCATGGTCCCATCGCCCATTATCCCCACTGAACACCATTTCTGCAATTCCTACAGTGCAGAAAGAGGCCATTCGGCCCATCGAGTCTGCACCGACCCTCTGAAAGAGCACCCGACCTAGGCCCACTCCCTTGCAACCGCGTAACCCCACCTACCCTTTGGACACCAAGGGGCAATTTATCGTGACCAATCCACCTAACCTGCACATCTTTGGACTGCGGGAGGAAACTGGAGCACCCGGAGGAAACCCACGCAGCCACGGGGAGAACGTGCAGTCTCCGCACTGACAGCCACCGAAGGTCGGAATCGTACCCGGGTCTGTGGCGCTGTGAGGCAGCAGTGCTAACCATTGTGCCGCCCCGATTTCTGAACAGACGATATTATCTTGCCACAAAAATGTCATTCCCCAAAACAATAGTGCGATAAGCGATTTCTTTAGGAACAGCGATTTATTTTCTAACTCCTGTTCTATATTCCCTGACTGCCCAGAAAAGGGTAGCACTTCGGCACGAGCAAATGGGTTGACAATTTAGGTGAGGGCTTTTCGCCAGCTCCTGAGGGGGCTCTGAAACCAAGTCAATGCCAGAACAGCAATCTGACGTGGGGTCTTCCAGGCCGGGCAGGTTAAGTGGCATTCCAGGCATTGCGCTCTTTAACCTCACGGTCACTGGTGCACGGCTGCCCCTCTGATCAATAAAGTAAAGCCAACTGACCCAACAGCGAACAGAATCACGCAAAGCAAAGCTTCCCCCATCCCCACTTTCCCCCTGCGATTCATAATCCGAGCATTTAACTGCACTCTTTGCAATATTTCCTCAGATTTGCAGAAACCCTTTACTGTTTTTGTACAGAATCTGCTCTGCATTAGACATATTCCAGTATTAGAGCTCCACCCAGGAGCACGGAAATATATTTCAAAGCAGGCAATCCGAAATGAGCTTTAACAACTCACTGCTTTAGAAATTCACCTCACAATACTCCAACACAGCAGCAAATTCATCCATTTCCAACTTTGCCAACCAGTGCAAAGTGCTTTACAAAAGTACGGTATACCCATAGCACCTTAGAGAAACTCACTGCTATGTCTTCAAAAAATGTTACAGCGGGAATACAGCATAATAATAATCTTTATTGTCACAAGTAGGCTTACATTAACACTGCAATGAAGTTACTGTGAAAAGCCCCTAGTCGCCACACTCCGGCGCCTGTTCGGGTACACTGAGGGAGAATTCTGAATGTCCAATTCACCTAACAAGCACATCTTTCAGGGCTTGTGGGAGGAAACTGGAGCACCCGGAGGAAACCCACACAGACACGGGGGGGAACGTGCAAACTCCACACACACGGTGACCCAAGCCGGGAATCGAACCTGGGACCCTGGGGCTGTTAAGCAACAGTGCTACCCACTGTGCTACCGTGCCGCCCTGAGTTTACAAACAGCCCCACCAAGAACACAATGACAAATCTTTAAAAATGCATCATCGCGCGAACTTCTTTTCTTCCCCCCCCCCCCCTTTTGGGGAATAACGGGGGAAGGATTCCCGAACCGATTATCAGCCCGTTGAGCGTTCCTCCTGTAGCCGACGAGTCCTGGCGTTGGACTCGAACCGGTGACTCCTGGAGCAGAGGTCGGGGCACTACAACTGTGCCACAAGACCTCCCCACGCAATGTCGAATCATAGGCGGGATTCTCCGTCCCGCCAGCCAGCCAGTGGGGTTCCCCATTGTGGGCACCCCCAAGCCGTTGGCGGATGAGTGCGCTGCCGTGAAACGGGGAATCCTGCCAACGGAAAATCCAGCCCCATGTGTATTACCGCATTGACTTAATGTACATTATTCTCTCAAGCGGTACAAAATTCTAACATCGCGTTGGGCATGTATCCTCAATGAAAGTATACCCTGTCGATATTTGGTTGATTATTAAATCATGATTCATTTCAATTTAGCCAGAACAAAACATATCGGTAAGTTGATATTGAAAAACTTTTTTTTAAATTCCAATAGGGCGTTAATGGAGAAAATGTACAAAAAGCGTCTCTTACCGAAATAGGCGAAATCCTTTTCAGAGGTCCAATTCTGTGGAATGAGAAGCAACAGGGCAGAGTTAGGAATAGATCTCCTGAGTTACCTCTCAGAGTGATACCTGTTCCTCTGCACAGGCAGAGTTATTATTTGCCCAGTTACAAACAGGTGTTGTTGCGTCATGTTTCAAGTTTCATGACGCCTTACCCTTTTGGTCTTTTGATTCTGGGTCTTGCAGGTGAGAAGCGGTGGAACGCCTTAGCCAAACTGGTCTCACCAGTCCTTAAAGTCGACTGACTGCATTTTTCTTAGTGACTGCCCGATTCTTGAAAGAATACTCATTTTCTCCTTCCTCCTTAATCAGGTCTCCCACCAGTCCGAAGGAAGAGGGGGGGGGGGGGCGGGGGGGAGGGAAGGGCTTTCAAGCCCCCTTCAACTCAGCCATTGGAAAATGTGTGGAATGGATGTTAACCTTCCGACCTCTGACCTCCACCCCCACCACCCCCACTCAAGCCATTTGGAGTAGCTCCTCGTGCTTTTTTTCTTCTCCGTTGCTTTGTTTGGATTAACCCTCCCCCCGCAAAATCGGCCAATTCCTCACTCCAGTGAAATAGGAGCGGAAACTGTGAGAAACATTCAGTTGAGGGGAAAGCGAGGCTTTTAGGCCAGTGAACCTTCACCGTGGCACAATGGGGGCTGACAAATTGCTCCCTCTCGCCGCACGGGCCGCTCGATTCTCTGTCTGTTCTCAGCCCTTCTCTGTTCTTGTTTCAGAATCATGGGCGCCTGCCCATTGCGAGGTGACGTTTGATAGCTGTGCCAAATGTATGGAAGAAAGAAGGCGGGAGCGGTTGGGGGGGGATGTCCAATTCCCTTCTTTGAAAGAGTGCCAACCTGAGGGGGGCAGGTGATGTGCATTTCGCAGAATCTACAGTGCAGAAGGAGGCCATTCGGCCCATCGGGTCTGCACCGCCCTGGGAAAGAGCACCCTACTTAAGCCCATGCCTCCACCCTAATCCACCTAACCTGCACATCTTTGGACTGTGGGAGGAAACCGGAGCACCCGGAGGAAACCCACGCAGACACGGGGAGAACATGCAGACTCCGCACAGACAGTGACCCGAGGCTGGAATTGAGCCCGAAACCCTGGAGCTGTGAGGCAGCAGTGCTAACCACTGTGCTACAGTAAATGATACCTCGCCGTGATATCTGATCTGAAAGATGGTGGCCAGGATTCTCCATTTCAGGGACTATGTCACCATGCCGTCGTGAAAACTATGGGCCGGGTCCGAGAATCGCCGCCGGGCCGTGCGAATCGCGCCACGCCACCCTGGCGCAGAGCGGAGTATCGGCGCCATTGGCGCCGGCGTGGTTGGCGCGGCGCCGATCGTGGGCCGGCCTCTCTGGTTGGGGGCCCCCTTTACTACGCCCGGCCGTCCTGTGCCATGTTGCGTCGGGGCCGGCGCGTTGAAGGAGGCAACTGCGCATGCGCGGAGACCGCGACACACAGTTCACACCGGGACCGGCAGCTGGAGCGGTGTGAACTGCTCCAGCGCCATGCTGGCCCCCTGTAGGGGACAGAATTAGGCCTGGGAGCGGCCCGTTCACGCCATCGTAAAACGCGACGGCGTTTACGAAGGCGTGGACACTCTGCCGCGGGATGGGAGAATCCCGCCCATTGTCTTTTACCCCAGAAAAACTGGCGTCAAAAGGCCACAGATTCACAGCCCTGCAGGGGACTAGCAGGGAGCCGTCGAGGAGCTCGCCGCTCCAGCTGCGATACGGCGCTCCGCACGTCCGGGCTGGAGACTGCCGCATGCACACGGCGGCAGCGTCCAGTGGCCACGCCGTGCTCCATGGCGGACTCCCCCGCGGACCTGGACCGCGATTTCGGCGTCGGGGCACGGAGAATCCAGCCCGGTATCTTTGGCAGTGTTGCATCCCCTTGGTGTTGCCTTTGAGCATCAGCCCAGCTTTTGGGCTGTTGGGGTGGGATTGGAGCCCCCTGCTCTCCTGGTTTACTAGGCACAGATCGCGCTCAATTGAATAATAATGATAATCTTTATTGTCACAAGTAGGCTCACATTAACACTGCAATGAAGTTACTGTGAAAATCCCCTCGTCGCCACATTCCGGCGCCTGTTCGGGTACACAGAGGGAGAATTTCAGAATGTCCAAATTACCTAACAAGCACGTCTTTCGGGACTTGTGGGAGGAAACCGGAGCACCCGGAGGAAACCCACGCAGACACTGGGAGAACGTGCAGACTCCGCACAGACAGTGACCCAAGCCGGGAATTGAATCTGGGACCCTGGAGCTGTGAGAATGGGCAGCTAGTGCTCAGACATTAAGAATGGCAACTAACCAATGTATTTGAGGACAGCTGAGTCATGCTGGGATGAATTTGCTCCTTTAGATAAAGAGAGGAGGGAGGGAAATTGGAGAGGGAAAATACTGAATAAAATAGCACTGTAAAATAGCACTTTTTGGATAGTCAGTGGCTTTTATTGGATAGTCAGAGGCTTTTTCCCAGGGTAGAGGGGTCTACAATCCTTGTCTTGGACTATTGCTTATCTCCATGCACCGTCCTCTTTCATACCGAGGACTATGTGTTTGGATGCCCATCTAACTGATTCAGGAACCGGATGTGTGATTCAGTCCATTTAGGGGGTCCGTGTGCCGTGGAAACGTGCCTCTTTTTACATGCGTGTTATAATCTGGAGCTTCACTGCTTTCTATTTCTCTCTTAGTATAAATATTTCCCACTTTCTCAGTCTGTTAGCTTTGACAAAGAGGTCATCGGACTCGAAAAGTCAGCTCTTTTCTCTCCCTACAGATAGAACATAGAACAGTACAGCACAGAACAGGCCCTTCGGCCCTCGATGTTGTGCCGAGCTTTGTCCGAAACCAAGATCAAGCTATCCCACTCCCTGTCATTCTGGTGTGCTCCATGTGCCTATCCAATAACCGCTTGAAAGTTCCTAAAGTGTCCGACTCCACTATCACAGCAGGCAGCCCATTCCACACCCTAACCACTCTCTGAGTAAAGAACCTACCTCGGACATCCCTCCTATATCTCCCACCCTGAATCTTATAGTTATGCCCCCTTGTAACAGCTACATCCACCCGAGGAAATAGTCTCTGAACGTCCACTCTGTCTATCCCCCTCATCATCTTATAAACCTCTATTAAGTCGCCTCTCATCCTCCTCCGCTCCAAAGAGAAAAGCCCTGTATGACTTGCTGAGATTTTCCAGCATTTTCTCTTTCGTTTATAATCTGGAGCTATGGATAGTGACGGCCGAGACTCCAATCTATTTTCCAGTTTCTTTCCATCACGCGGCTATCCAGGAATCTCTCCCACTCTTGCCACCTGCCATTGGGATGTGTTGGAAGGATCAGCAGGTTGATACTCAACCAGCTTGGGAACAATGTGAACACACCTTCCTTAAGTCCTGGGGAGAAACTTGAGCCCTGAGCCTCTGGCCCAGAGGCAGATACGCGACCCACTTTACTACAAGCCTTTCTCAAGAACTGGACAGGACAAAAGTTAACAAAGGGTAGGAATAATAGTAAATCTTAAAAGTGCTTGCAAATGGACCTATTTTCAAATCCGATTGCAATGTACGTTACAAAATGACATTGATACCTTGCTCGCTAATCGGATTAATCTGATGGTATTGTTTATTTGTACAAGTTCTCTGCCTTCACTGGGGTGTATGTCTCCAATATATTATATTGTTGTCACACACAATAGTTAAACGGGCTCAACCCTTTCAGTTTACACAAAGACTTGTAGAGCTGCTTTCATGGTACGTAAGACCTGTGTCTTGCGAATCGACTCTTTAAGTGGCTAATTTCTTAAGAGCAATTGGCATTGTTGATAACCCATCAACTTCCGAACACAGAATTTCCCACTGTAACGTGGAAGTGAAGCTGCTGGGATTCTCGGAGGCCACCAGCTGAGGAAGGGCCCCCTCTCCCGCACCACCACACCACCACCACCCGTCTCCCACAGGGAGATTTACCGTCAGTACTTGCGAGACTTGTGGGCCAGGATCACAAAAGAAAACAACAACTTGCGCCTCCAACGGAGTCAGACGTTCCGAGCAACATTGTTGAGACATGAGAGGCGGTATTCTCCCCCCCACCCTGGCCGGGTGGGAGAATCGCCGGGGCGCCGCGCGAATCGTGCCACGCCGCCCCGACCCCCGCACGCGATTCTCCCCCCCCCCCCCTCCGAAACCAGTGCCGCGCGAATCGTGCACGGCCGCTCGGAGAATCGACGCAAACGGCGAGCGCCGATTCTCCGGCCCAGATGAACCGAGCGGCTGCGCGTAAACGGCCTGGTCCCACCGGGGCCGTCCACACCTGGTCGTTGCTGGCGGGTACTCGTTGCGAAGGCTTGGGGGGGGGCGGCCTGTGGGGGGAGGAGGGGGGCTCCGTTCCCGGGGGGGGGGGGGGCCTCTGGAGTGGTCTGGTACGCGATCGGGACCAACCGATCGGCAGGCCGGCCTCTCTGTCGGCGGGCCTCCTTTGTTCCGCCGGCGAGCCTGGATCCATCCGCCATGTTTGTGCGGGGCGGCCTGGGGCAGTACGGCCACCGCGCGTGCGCTAGTTGGCCTAGGCCCAACTGTGCATGCGCTGGACCCAAGGCGGTTCGTCTTTTACGAGGCGGCGGGTCTCTGATGCCGCGCCGATGTCCCGCCCCCGTAGATCGCGCGACGCCCCTACTAGCCCCACGGAGGGGGGAGAATAGGGGTCTGGGAACGGGTGCCGACGCCGGAGTAAAACACTCCGGTTTTTACTCCGGCATCGGCACTTAGACTCCCGCTGGGAGAATCCCGCCTGAGAACAGGTGGCCTGGCGAATCAGGGAGAGTCCAAGGGAATTTCACATGCTTAGGACCATGTCAGAGAAAGATGGGGCCACCAATGTTGGAGGGAAGGCGATCGGGGATCTGCGAGAGGTAAGATTCCGAGGAGCGCGGAGACCTTGGAGATCTAGAGGTTACAGAGATAGGGCAGGTCGGGGCCATGAAGGAATGTGAAGACAAAGATATGAATTTTAAAATTGGGACATTGTTGGACCAGTAGCCAATGTTGGTCAGCGAGTACAGATGGCATCCAAAGTTATTTTGAATGTCCTTGTAGGATTCCTGACTTTTAGGGATAGCAATAACCGGTGCTTGTGTGCGTACAGAAGACACAGAGACAGCAGATAGATGGATTGCGGTAGGCTCTGCTGTCTCTCTGGTTTGAAGCTTTCATTATCAGTAAGAATGGTCACAAGGTGATGTGGTGAGAGAGAGAGAATTTTATAGGGCATTACAGGAATGAGCAGGAGAGTGGGATTTTGTTTTTATCCCTCTAACTGAATTCTCTTTACCTGTCCTACAAACGTTGAAGGCTGCGCACAATCTTTTAAAGATCCACCAGCTCTGTTAGCACAGGAAGGACAAGGCGCACACAATAGTCTGGAATCAGGGCAGCAAGTCCCACTGGTGGGATTAAGCGACTGGAGGAGGTTGCTTAAATAGGATGGGCAGCTTAATTGGGGAAGAATTTTGAAATCCTTTGAGCTGCACAATTAAATGATGTCACGGCCTCGATTCATTCGGGCACAGGGAGTTTTTGGAATTGTGCAAGGTTGGGGGTTGCTGACTCAGTCGGTGGTGCAGTTGCCTCTGAGTCACAAGGCCATGGGTTCAAGTCCCACTCCAGAAACCTGAATGTATAGATAATTGATGGACTGAAAAATCCTCATGCCAGCGGGTTTCCAATAGCGATGACAATGGGGGCAAAACAAGCAATTATAATTGACGGCACAGTTAAAGAGTATCACTAAAATAAACACTAACGCCATTTCAGTGCACAAATAATTGCAATTTGTTGCAAAATGCAAACCTCCTTAGTTTACAGAACAAAAATGGAAGGTCACCTGCACCTCTGCTAACTCTCAAGTGCAGTGCTACACTGTCAGAGGAGCTGTCTTTCACTTGAGATGATAAACCCAGGCTCACTCATTTTTATGCAGTGAATCAAAGATCTTCTCCCTTGTGTCTTTGACTAATAAACAGACAATCTGGCCAACAGAGGCTCCACTTCATAAGAACTAGCAGCAGGAGGAGGCCATTCAGTCTCTCGAGGCTCCTCCGCCATTCAATACGATCGCGGCTGCTCTCCTCTCGGCCTCAACTCCACTCTCCCGCCCGTTCCCCATAACCCATCAACCCATGAAAAATCTGTGTATCTCCTCCTTAAATTTACTCAATGTCCCAACATCCACAGCACTCTGGGGTAGCGAATTTCCTAGGTGCACGACCCTTTGCGAGAAGTAGTTTCTCCTCATCTCTGTGTTAATTCTGCTGGCTCATTCCAGATTTCCCCACAAGAGACAATATCCAATCTATGCCTGCTTTATCCATACCTTTTATCGCCTTGTATACCTCAATTTGATCTCCCCTCATTCTTCGAAACTCGAGAGAGTATAGGCCGAAACTGCTCAATCTCTCTTTATATTACAAACCCCTCCTCTCTGGAATCAACCCAGTGAACCTCCTCTGAACTGCCTCCAATGCCACTACATCCCTCCTCAAATATGGGGACCAAAACTGTGCACAATACTCCAGGTGCAGCCTCACCAATGCCTTGTACAGTTGCATCAACACTTCCTTACCTTTATACTCTATCCCTTTAGTTCTAGAAGCCAAAATTCATAGGGGCTGGTTTAGCACATTCTGCTAAACATCTGGCTTGTAATGCAGAACAATGGCAGCAGCACGGTTCAATTCCCATACCAGCCTCCCCGAACAGGCGCCGGATTGTGGCGACTCGGGGCTGTTCATCGTAACTTAATTGAAGCCTTCTTGTGACAATAACCCTTCAACCCATTATAAAATTCCATTTGCCTTCCTTATTACCTGCTTTACCTGCAAGCTAGTTTTCTGCAATTCATGCACTCGGACACCCAGATCCCTCTGCACTGAGGCACTCTGAAATTTCTCTTCATCTAGATAATAAGTTGCCTTTCCATTTTCCCCACCTAAATGGATAACCTCACATTTATCCACATTAAGCTCCATCTGCCACATTATGGCCCACTTACCTAACCTTTTAAAAAAAAATTAATTGAGAGTACCCAATTCTTCTTTTCCAACTAAGGGGCACTTTAGCGTGGCCTATCCACCTACCCTGCACATCTTTGGGTTGTGCGAGGATGAGTGGCTGGGAAGGCTGAGGAAGAACAATTATTTCCTGATAATAGCAGATTTCTGGGCAACAGAACAAAGAACAAAGAACAAAGAAATGTACAGCACAGGAACAGGCCCTTCGGCCCTCCAAGCCCGTGCCGACCATACTGCCCGACTAAACTACAATCTTCTACACTTCCTGGGTCCGTATCCTTCTATTCCCATCCTATTCATATATTTGTCAAGATGCCCCTTAAATGTCCCTATCGTCCCTGCCTCCACTACCTCCTCCGGTAGTGAGTTCCAGGCACAGGCTGGACATTCTCGAGGTCGCACTCTTAGAATCATAGAATTTACAGTGCAGAAGGAGGCCATTCGGCTCTTGGAAAGAGCATTCTACCCAAGCCCACACCTCCACCCTATCCCCATAACCCAGTAACTCCACCCAACACTAAGGGCAATATTGGACACTAAGGGCAATTTATCACGGCCAATCCACCTAACCAGCACATCTTTGGACTGTGGGAGGAAACCGGAGCACCCGGAGGAAACCCACGCAGACACGGGGAGAACGTGCAGACTCCGCACCGACAGCGACCCAAGCCGGGAATCGAACCTGGGACCCTGGAGCTGTGAAGCAATTGTGCTAACCACTCTTGACTGATCTTTGCTCATTGCACTGTGAGGCAGACATAAAGCATTCAACACGAGACGGTGAATACAATAGAAATAGAAAGTCCGGCATTTATGCAGCACCTTCCCTTTTTTCATTCAGTTAAAGACAGCTCTAGTGCTGTTGAAGTTAGTGCTCAGTGTGAGACACAGTCCAGTCTCAATCGCAGGAAACCAAACCAAACAGAAATTGTTTCAATTTGCCTTTTGCCTAGCACAACTACAGTGCTTAAGAACTTTTACTGCTGTGGTTCCTGGCACATAACATTCGCCAGCACAACGCCAGAGACAAAGAGAAAATACACCTGCTTTCAATGTAGCTTCCACAGTCAGAAATGCCTGCGTCAATGAATCGCTCTCAAAGTGCCACCTCGTTGCATTTTGAGCACATTCCATTACTGATGAGCCACACGGTTTTAAACAAATAATTTCCCAAGCAACTTGCCCAACTTATACATCACTGCACTAATTCATTTACAAAAAGAATTTACTCTAGAAGTCATCTCCCCCTCCCGCCGCCCCCCACCACACCACAATAAATGCTTGCAAATGGTCTGCACCTAGCAAATCAAATGTTTTTTAAAAATGGCACAATTGGTAAATACCTCTTCGAACAATGTTCGCTCCTTATTCCTGGGTGGAGAACTGAGCTAATTCATCTCCTCTCATATTTATTTGTCCATGCCCGTGTGTTTGTGTGGGGGTGTCAGATTTCAAGTGACGTCCCCATTCACGCACCTTGAGGCTATTGTTTTGGTCTTAAGTGTCTTTGGGAATTGAGGCACCGTTTATTTATTTAGTATAGTCACCCCTTTCCCTTTGCTCCTCCCTCCCTTCGTTCTGTCACTCGATTTTTTATTTTTTTTTCAAATTCATTCCCCTTGAAAGGAAAATGACCTGGTCAGCATTTCAATGTGAAAAAGCGTGTCTTTTACATGACCCAAGTTTATCTATTTCTTCCAGCCAACATACACCCCGGGTCACCAGTAGCTATTTTTGAGGCGTTGGCTACACAACACTGACAAAGAAGCAACAGCTATGTGAAGGTATGTTGCTGAACTGGAAATGCATTTCTCAATCCAAATCCTTGTTGGTAACCAGTTGCTTACGCACCCTCATAAATATGCATGCATGGGTCAAAAAACATCAATGTGCAATTTTTCTAAATGTTCTTTATCAGGCAACGCCTAAATGCAACGAAAGTATGTCCAACCACACACACACACACATGTGGGGGTCCTCACGCGAGCCTGCCTCCCATCAATTGGCTCTGCCTACACCTCCCACTGCCTTGGGAAAGCGGGCAGCATAATCAAAGACCCCTTACTTACCTTTACAAATGCACCATAGAAAGCATCCTATCTGGCTGCATCACAGCCTGGTATGGCAACTGCTCGGCCCAGGACCACGAGAACCTTCCAAGAGTCGTGAACACCGCCCAGTCCATCACACAAACCTGCCTCCCATCCATTGACTCCATCTACACCTCCCTCTGCCTGGGGAAAGCGGGCAGGATAATCAAAGACCCCTCCCACCCGGCTTACTCACTCTTCCAACTTCTTCCATCGGGCAGGAGATACAGAAGTCTGAGAACATGCACGAACAGACTCAAAAACAGCTTCTTCCCGCTGTTACCAGGGCCGGGATTCACCCCTACCCGGCGGGGCGGGGGGGTCCCGGCGGGCTGGAGTGGCGGGAACCACTCCGGCGTCGGGCCGCCCCAAAGGTGTGGATTTCTCTGCACCTTTAGGGTCCAAGCCCTCACCTTGAGGGGCTAGGCCCGTGCCGGAGTGGTTGGCGCACTGCCGGGAAAGGCCTCTGGCGCCACGGCAGCCGGGGCCGAAAGGGCTTTGCCGGCCGGCGGAAGTCCGCGCATGCGCGGGAGCGACAGCGGCTGCTGACTTCATCCCTGCACATGCACGGGGGGGGGGGGGGGGGGGGGGTGTCTCTCCCGCGTTGGCCATGGTGAAGGCTGTGGCCGAGGCGGAAGGAAAAGAATGCCCCATGGGGGCACCCCCCGGGGCCACATCGCCGCGCGCCCCCCCCCCCCCAGGACCCCGGAGCCCGCCCGCGCCACCTAGTCCTGCCGGTAAGAGAGGTGGTTTGATTCTCGCCGGGGGACTGGCATTCCAGCGGCGGGACTTTGGCCCATCGTGGGCCGGGGAATCGCCGGGGGGTGGGGGGGCCCCGCCGAATATCCGGTGCCGGAGAATTCGGCAACCAGCGGGGGCAGGATTCACGCCAGCCCCCGGCGATTCACCGACCCGGTGGGGCGGTCGGAGAATCCCGCCCCAGACTCCTAAACGACCATCCTATGGACTCACCTGATCTTATGGACTGAATGATCTCTCCACACATCTTCTCCACCGAGTAGTGCTACATTCCGTATGCTTCAATCAATGTCTATGTCTATGTATTTAGAATCATAGAAATTACAGTGCAGAAGGAGGCCATTCGGTCCATCGAGTCTACACCGGCCCTTGAAAAGAGCACCGTACTTGGGCCCACGCCTCCACCCCATCCCCGCAACCCAGTAACCCCTATAACATTTTGGACACTAAGGGGCAATTTATCACGGCCAATCCACCTAACCTGCACATCTTTGGACTGTGGGAGGAAGCCGGAGCACCCGGAGGAAACCCACGCAGACACGGGGAGAGCGTGCAGACTCCGCACAGACACTCAAGGCTGGAATTGAACCCAGGACCCTGGCGCTGAGAGGCAGCAGTGCTAACCACTGTGCTAGCTTTGGTATTAATCTAGTAAAACTTCTTTGAACTGTTTCTAATGCATTTGCATCTTTCCTCAAATAGGAAGACCAGGATTGTACACAATGCTCCAGATGTGGCCTCACTAATACCCTAATAACCTGAGTGCTCTATCAGAGAGCATGGCATAAGAAGTCGTCACACATTGAAAAACCAGGGCCAAAGGTTTCCAGCTGCTCCCACTGGTGGGAACTTTGTTGCTGCCGACGGCGAATCACTTTCGTATGTAGGTGACCTCTATTTCTCGGATGTTACTGAATAACCTTTCCAAATGTGTTTTTTCCTCTCATGTTCAGGGAGTTTGGAGAATCGCTGTCTTCACAGCACGGTAGCACAGTGGTTAGCACAGTTGCTTCACAGCTCCAGGGTCCCAGGTTCGATTCCCGGCTTGGGTCGCTGTCTGTGCGGAGTCTGTACGTTCTCCCCGTGTCTGCGTGGGTTTCCTTCGGGCGCTCCGGTTTCCTCCCACAGTCTAAAGATGTGCGGGTTAAGTGGATTCACCATTGTCATGTGAGAGTACGTTTAAGAAATGGGTGTTTACTGCTGATGACAGAGAGTGGGTGGAGCTGGGCTGTCTTCATCCCTGCACATGCACGGGGGGGGGGGTGTCTCTCCCGCGTTGGCCATGGTGAAGGCTGTGGCCGAGGCGGAAGGAAAAGAGTGCCCCCACGGCACAGGCCCGCCCGTGGATCAGTGGGCCCCGATCGCGGGCCAGGCCACTGTCCCCCCCAGGACCCCGGAGCCCGCCCGCGCCACCTAGTCCTGCCGGTAAGAGATGTGGTTTGATTCTCGCCGGGGGACTGGCATTCCAATTTCTCGTGAATTTTCACAGAATTTACAGTGCAGAAGGAGGCCATTCAGCCCATCGAGTCTGCACCGGCTCTTGGAAAGAGCACCCGACCCAAGGTCAACACCTCCACCCTATCCCCATAACCCAGTCACCCCACCCAACAGGAAGGGCAATTTTGGACACTAAGGGCAATTTAGCATAGCCGATCCACCTAACCTGCACATCTTTGGACTGTGGGAGGAAACCGGAGCACCCGGAGGAAACCCACGCAGACACGGGGAGAAGGTGCAGACTCCGCACAGTGACCCAAGCCGGAATCGAACCTGGGACCCTGGAGCTGTGAAGCAATTGTGTTATCCGCAATGCTACCGTGCTGCCCATCGCTATACTAATGGCGATGAGGATAGAATGGAGTTGTCATCGTGTAACCTGCCCGGCTGAGCCGCCTCCCTGAAGATTATTTTGGACAGGGGTGCGGAGATTGTAAGGTGCTTTTTTTTATTCGTGGCCGTGTTCATGGGACTTGGGTATCGCAGGCTACGCCAGCATTTATTGCCCATCCCTAATTGCCCTTGAGGGGCAGTTAAGAGCCAACCACGTTGCTGTGGGTCTGGAGTCACACGTAGGCCAGACCGGGTAAGGACGGCAGATTTCCTTCCCTCAACCAGATGGGTTTTTATGACAATCCACAACGGTTTCATGGACAGCATTAGACGTTTAATTCCAGATTTTCATTGAATTCAAATTGCACCATCTGCAGTGACGGGATTGGAACCCGGGACCCCAGAGTACTCTGGGTCTCTGGATTACTAGTCCAGTGACAATACCATCGCCTCCCCTCCTATGTGTATCAGCAGACCAGACGAAATCCCAACAATGTTTTAATTTGTAAACCTTGAGAAAAGGATACTTCACCCCCAGGAGCGATTCCACTGACAAATATTGTTTTTTCACGATTAAGACAAACTTTATTCCTGCCTGCGTGGGTCTCACAACCCAAAGATGTGCAGAGTAGATGCATTAGTCACGCTAAATTGCCTCTTAATTGGAACAATTGAGATTGACACTCAGGAGGCTGACAAACTGCAAGCGCCTCTACGCAATTCACTCCCCCCACGCACACCATCCCAGCGGCAAGACGCGCGGCCCCGAGGTTCACCGATGCGGGACTCGAGACCCTGCTGGACGCCGCGGAGGAGGGGTGGGTGACCCTTGTGGGAAGGAGGCTGCCAGCCGCCGCGGTTCACCAGGCCCGGAACGCAGGTGGCCAGCGCCATGGGCAACACCGTCCGGACTGGCTAACAGTGGCGGAAAGAACTGGACAACCTCCTCAGGTGGCCAGGAAACAAAGAAACAAAGATCAATACAGCACAGGCACAGGCCCCTCAGACTTCCAAGCCTGCACCACTTACGTGTCCTATCTAAACCAACCGCCTGTATCCTTCTACACCCCGTCTGTTCATGTGTCTATCGAGATAAGTCTTAAAGGTCGCTAATGTATCTGCCTCAGTAGGCAGTACTGTACCCCTGGCACTAACCCCATAACCCCACCGCCCCCCCAACCCAGAGGGTGAACGACCCCCACCCTGCACCACATGTCGGCTCCCATACCGGCCACCATGGCCGGGTGCATCCGTCAGACTGCTTTGAGGAGGTGACCAAGCATGTGGATGAAGGTAAAGCAGTGGATGTAGTGTACATGGATTTTAATAAGGCATTTGATAAAGTTCCCCATGGTAGGCTTCTGCACAAAGTAAGGAGGCATGGGATAGTGGGAAATTTGGCCAGTTGGATAACAAACTGGCTAACCGATAGAAGTCAGAGAGTGGTGGTGGATGGCAAATATTCAGCCTGGATCCCAGTTACCAGTGGTGTACCGCAGGGATCAGTTCTGGGTCCTCTGCTGTTTGTGATTTTCATTAATGACTTGGATGAGGGAGTTGAAGGGTGGGTCAGTAAATTTGCAGACGATACGAAGATTGGTGGAGTTGTGGATAGTAAGGAGGGCTGTTGTCGGCTGCAAAGAGACATAGATAGGATGCAGAGCTGGGCTGAGAAGTGGCAGATGGAGTTTAACCCTGAAAAGTGTGAGATTGTCCATTTTGGAAGGACAAATATGAATGCAGAATACAGGGTTAACGGTAGAGTTCTTGGCATTGTGGAGGAGCAGAGAGACCTTGGGGTCTATGTTCATACATCTTTGAAAGTTGCCACTCAAGTGGATAGAGCTGTGAAGAAGGCCTGTGGTGTGCTCGCGTTCATTAACAGAGGAATTGAATTTAAGAGCCGTGAGGTGATGATGCAGCTGTACAAAACTTTGGTAAGGCCACATTTGGAGTATTGTGTACAGTTCTGGTCGCCTCATTTTAGGAAGGATGTGGAAGCTCTGGAAAAGGTGCAAAGAAGATTTACCAGGATGTTGCCTGGAATGGAGAGTAGGTCTTACGAGGAAAGGTTAAGGGTGCTAGGCCTTTTCTCATTAGAGCGGAGAAGGATGAGGGGCGACTTGATGGAGGTTTATAAGATGATCAGGGGAATAGATAGAGTAGACAGTCAGAGACTTTTTCCCCAGGTGGAACACACCATTACAAGGGGACATAAATTTAAGGTGAAAGGTGGAAGATATAGGAGGGATATCAGAGGTAGGTTCTTTACCCAGAGAGTAATGGGGGCATGGAATGCACTGCCTGTGGAAGTAGTTGAGTCGGAAACATTAGGGACCTTCAAGCAGCTGTTGGATAGGTACATGGAATACGGGAAAATGATATAGTGTAGATTTATTTGTTCTTAAGGGCAGCACGGTAGCATTGTGGATAGCACAATTGCTTCACAGCTCCAGGGTCCCAGGTTCAATTCCTGCTGGGTCATTGCCTGTGCGGAGTCTGCACGTCCTCCCCGTGTCTGCGTGGGTTTCCTCCGGGTGCTCCGGTTTCCTCCCACAGTCCAAAGATGTGCGGGTTAGGTGAATTGGCCAATGATAAATTGCCCTTAATGTCCAAATTGCCCTTGGTGTTGGGCGGAGGTGTTGAGTTTGGGTAGGGTGCTCTTTCCAAGAGCTGGTGCAGACTCAAAGGGCCGAATGGCCTCCTTCTGCACTGTAAATTCAATGATAATCTATGATTAATCTAGGACAAAGGTTCGGCACAACATCGTGGGCCGAAGGGCCTGTTCTGTGCTGTATTTTCTATGTTCTATGTTCTCGCCGCGGCAGAGCAACGGGCCCTGGACCTGGCCGGCGGGCCTCAAGGAAGGGCAGTCGCTGGGGTGGAGGTCGGCATTGGTCGAGGAAGTGAGACACGGCCGAGTTGCGGTTTCCCCATGGCACGTGTGTCACCCGCCCCCCCCACCACCCCCACAACACCCTGACACCCACACCACCGCCGCACGCCCGCCCAACGCCCCCCGCAACCCGCACTCCCCCACCCTCCCCCGGCCCGCAATGTATCTTGTCTTGTGTCTTGCAGGTGGTGGGGCGGGCCGATGGGCCTCGAGCTTCTGGAACGGACAGTCCCATCAATTGTGGAGATGCAGTCACAGAGCCAGGGACTACATGAGGGGTTGTCGGCGAACATCCAGTACCTGCAGGGGCAGTTGGAGGAGCCCAACCATGTGCAGGAGCCGGAGGTGGTGCCAACCATGCGTGCCAACCAGGCCAACACCGCATGGGTGCCAACCAGGCCAACACCGCATGGGTGCCATCCACGGTGGAGGCCTTGGGGGCGAAGGTTTTCAGCCATGGATCAGCGTCTCCAAGGCCTGGGGCAATCTGTGCAGGCGGTGCTGAGGCCCAGGGCAGAGATGCCCTCTCACAGGCAGCCATGTGCCAGAGCCACCTGGACATTGCAGCAGCGCTCCTGAGCGTGGCCCAGTCACAGCCGGCCATGGCTGAGAGCGTCGGCGGCATGGCCCAGGCGCTGGCCAACGTGGCACAGGCACAGAGGGAGATGGCACAGTCACTGGTTGATGTGGCACAGACCCTCAGGGTGGTGGCACAGTCGCCGATGGTCCACTCCCTGTGCTCCATGACAGCGAGCATGCAGACCCTGGGAGAGACACGAGCGGGCCCCCAGGACGGGCAGTGCCAGGTGGCGGGGGAGGTTCAATGGATGGCTGAGCTCGCACCCCCATCCCATGGAGTACCCCGGGGACCATTGGGCACCCCAAGGGAGGAGGAGGTGATGGGCCCGTACCGATGACTACCGCAGGGGAGGTGCCGGAACACCGCAGCACCTCGAACCTCGCTCCACCCCTCCTATCCCTGGCGCATCACATGGGCAGCAGGCAGAACAAGGTGGCACCACACCATCCGGGCCATCCAAGCAGCAGCCGGACCCATCCAGGCCGGGCCGCCCCAGAAGACGCCCGCCAAAGGGGACCCAGATCGCAGGGCAGGAATCACAGCAGGCCACCTCCACTCCTGCTGTACTGTCTGGGGAACCATCTAGACACAGTGTCAGGGCCCGTAAGGCCAGAAAATTAGACAGCAATTAAGTTGGCACGGGTGCAGGGCACAGTTTAGTGATAGGGGCTCGGGCACAAATCTGTGGATATGTTTTTGCATTAAACACCTGTTCACACAACCTGCCTCTATGGTCTGTCAAAGAACAAAGAACAAAGAAATGTACAGCACAGGAACAGGCCCTTCGGCCCTCCAAGCCTGTGCCGACCATACTGCCCGACTAAACTAAAATCTTCTACACTTCCTGGGTCCGTATCCCTCTATTCCCATCCTATTCATGTATTATCACTATCGTCCCTGCTTCCACCACCTCCTCCGGCAGCGAGTTCCAGGCACCCACTACCCTCTGTGTAAAAAACTTGCCTCGTACATCTACTCTAAACCTTGCCCCTCGCACCTTAAATCTATGCCCCCTAGTAATTGACCCCTCTACCCTGGGGAAAAGCCTCTGACTATCCACTCTGTCTATGCCCCTCATAATTTTGTAGACCTCTATCAGGTCGTCTCTCAACCTCCGTCGTTCCAGTGAGAACAAACCAAGTTTATTCAACCGCTCCTCATAGCTAATGCCCTCCATACCAGCCAACATCCTGGTAAATCTCTTCTGCATCCTCTCTAAAGCCTCCACATCCTTCTGGTAGTGTGGCGACCAGAATTGAACACTATACTCCAAGTGTGGCCTAACTAAGGTTCTATACAGCTGCAACATGACTTGCCAATTCTTATACTCAATGCCCCGGCCAATGAAGGCAAGCATGCCGTATGCCTTCTTGACTACCTTCTCCACCTGTGTTGCCCCTTTCAATGACCTGTGGACCTGTACACCTGGATCTCTCTGACTTTGAATACTCTTGAGGGTTCTACCATTCACTGTATATTCCCTACCTGCATTAGACCTTCCAAAATGCATTACCTCACATTTGTCCGGATTAAACTCCATCTGCCATCTCTCCGCCCAAGTCTCCAAACAATCTAAATCCTGCTGTATCCTCCGACAGTCCTCATCGCTATCCGCAATTCCACCAACCTTTGTGTCGTCTGCAAACTTACTAAACATGGAGGGTTGGCCCTGGCGCACACATTGTGCAGCCTCCCGTGCCTGTCCAGGCCCCACGTGCTGGGCCGGAGAATCGCCGTAACCGCGCCACGCCGCCCCGACGACGGCGCGCGATTCTCCGAGGTGTGGGGAGTCAGCCGCCGCGTTTGGCGCGGCCAGGACGCGGGCCGCCGATTCGCCGGCCTTGATGGGCCGAGCGGAAATGGCAGAGTCCCGCCGGCGCCGTTCACACCTGCCCGCAGCCGGCGGGAACTCTGCGCGAAGGGTCGGGGGCGGCCTGTGGGGCGGGGAAAAGCGCTCCTTCACCGGGGGGGTGGGGGGGGGCCTCAGATGGGGTCTGGCCCACGATCGGGGCCCACCGACCGGCGGGCCGTCCTCTCCAGCCTCGGCCCTACTTTATTACGTGGACGGCCCCTGAACCCCTACGCCATGTTGCGTCAGGGCCGGCGCGCTGAGGAAGTCCCCCGCGCATGCGCGGTTTGTCGCGGCACCCATTTGGCGCCGGGAAGGAAGGCTGGAGCGGCGTGAACCAGAATCGATAGTCCCCGCGCCCGTTTCGCGCAGTCGAGAAACATGACGGCGTTCACAACGGCGCAAACACCCTGGGCGTCATTCTCCGCCGGCGGGAGTCTCCGTTCTGCCGGCACCCGGGGGTTTCCCGACGGCGTGGGGCTGCCCCACAATGGGAAACCCCATTGACCGGCCGGTGTTACGGAGACTCCCGCCGGCCGGTCGGCGCAGAAATGTGGCGGGGCGGGTAGGAGAATTTCGCCCCAGGTCTCCATTTCAGAGAATGCCGCCCCTGGTGCCATCTGCAGGTGCCCATAGGGGTACATGCATCCCTTTGATCACCCTCTGGACACGGGCATCTCAGTGCCACCCATACGGCCGGTGGCATCCTGCAGAACCAGGGGCCAAGGTGGGTGGTCCCTGGTGTGCGGCAGTGGCGGCCCGTGCCTGGACACCGTCCCAGCCCCCTGGGGGATCACCTCGCCCCCCCCCCCCCCCCCCCCCGGTCCTGGCAGGCCGCCACCCCAGCAAGCCCGGTCAGTGTCTGGACTGGCAGCCCACAGTCGCCCCTCCCCGTGCTCCCGCCTCCTCTCTCCCCCTCATCAGCTGCGGCGCCCGTTTCCCCATTTTTAAACGCACAAGTGAACCGCGCCGGTGGGAATACCCCGCAGCGGAGGCGGAGTATCGCGGAAACCCCGGAGAATAACGGGTCAGGGCCACAATGATATGCGAACGGCATTTACTGTACGTGTGGAGTGGAATGCATTGACGTCGCTTCTCACGGTGACGGAGAATTGCAATTTGGCGTGAACCTGGCGCCCGCCACGATTTCGGCGTCAATACTGATTCTCCGCCCAATCACCTGACGGAGAATCCAGCCCCAGGGGCGTCATTCTCCGACCCCCCGCCGGGTTGGAGAATCGCCGGGGGCTGCCGTGAATCCCGCCCCCGCCGGTTGCCGAAGTCTCCGGCACCGGATATTCGGCAGGGGCGGGAATCGGGCCGCGCCGGTTGGCGGGCCCCCCCCCGCTCGATTCTCCGGCCCGGATGGGCCGAAGTCCCGCCGATAAATTGCCTGTCCCGCCGGCGTGGATTAAACCACCTTTTGAACGGCGGGACAAGGCAGCGTGGGCGGGCTCCGGGGTCCTGGGGGGGGGGGGGGCGTGGGGCGATCTGGCCCCGGGGGGTGCCCCCACGGTGGCCTGGCCCACGATCGGGGCCCACCGATCCGCGGGCGGGCCTGTGCCGTGGGGACACTCTTTCCCTTCCGCCTCCGCCACGGTCTCCACCACGGTGGAGGCGGAAGAGACTCCCTCCACTGCGCATGCGTGGGAAACTGTCAGCGGCCGCTGACGCTCCCGCGCATGCGCTGCCCGGGGATGTCATTTCCGCGCCAGCTGGCGGGGCAACAAAGGCCGTTTCCGCCAGCTGGCGGGGCGGAAATTCCTCCGGCGTCGGCCTAGCCCCTCAATGTTGGGGCTAGGCCCCCAAAGATGCGGAGCATTGCTCACCTTTGGGGCGGTGCGATGCCCGTCTGATTGGCGCCGTTTCGGGAGAATTTCGCCCCTGATCTTTTTTACAGCGTTTTCTGCTTTGATTGTAAAACCCCATGAAGAGGCACTAACAGAGGATTGTTCAAAGGTGAGAACAGGGAATTAATTGTGCTACCTTACGCATTCCCTTTACTCTGGCCTAAAGCACAGAAAGAATGTTTGCAGTGCATGAGCGTCATGCCTGAACCCAGTTCTTCTTTTGTGCTTGATCCCAGGGTAAAAATAGCAGTGATTGCGTCTGGGAGAGGATGAGCAAAGCATGAGCTATGCGAGGAACTCGAGGGAGCATCGAGTGGGAAACGGAACTACAAATCAGAAATTTGGAATGTGTGTCAGATCATTTCAAGGAACTTGGGCAGAAAATTGGGGCTGTCATTGACCTTTTGTGGATTGGCTTTGGTGGCGATTAGCACTGTCATGGAAGCGGCTCAGGGTGAAGCTTCAACAGACGTTAACCCAAAGGCCCTTTTGGGCAGAGCACACACGAATAGATGAATGAGCACCGTTAGTAAAGGAGTATTGCAATTTTCTTTTTCTTTAGTACAGCTGAGAGTCTGCCCTCCCTTACAAGAGTTGCTCACAAACAATTTGTCCCCTTTCCAAACAAATGGGGCTGGATTCTGCATTGCCCGGCGCCGATACCGTAATCGGTGATCGGGCGGCGAGTTTTGGCGCTGGCTTTCGGGTTTATGCCCCGTCGAAACCGGCATCAAGGTGCCGCACGCTGTTAGAATGCCGTTGGCGTGTCATCGGAAAGCCCTCCCCCAATCCTCCGCCCCCGATGAGCCGAGTTCCCGGCCGCGCTGGTGGGAACCCGGCATGGCGGCCGCGAACTATGTGCAGCGCCGACACAGTCGGCCGAGAGCCGTGCCGCTGGCCGGGGGAGGGCTTCCGCGAGGGCTGGGGGGACTGGTAGGGGGTAGCCAGGGGATGACCAGGGGTTGTCTAGCGGGGCCGTATTTGGCAAGCCAGATCCGCGCACGGCCGCGCCATGTTGTCCAGCGCAACCGCTGCGGGCCGCCGACGTGCGCATGCGTGGCCACGGACCCGGCCATTCTCCGGCCAGGAGCTTTCCCCGGTGCCGCTGCTAGTCCCTCACCGGTCCCGGAATCAGTGAGGATTCGGTGCTGATTTTAGCATCGTAAAATGCCATTGTAGGTAATGGAGGGACTATTATTTGGACAAGTTTTTTTTTTTGAAACAGTATTTTTATTAAGACATGAATGCTAGACTAGGGGGGGGTAGTGGTCATGTCATTGGACTAGCAATCCAGAAACCTCGGCTAATGCATTGGGAGCGGGGCACAAATCCCCACTATGGCAGCTGGTAGAATTTAAATTCAATTCATTAAAATCAGGAATTGAAGGCCCGTCTCACTCATGGTGACCATGAATTTAACGTCATGAATGTCCTTGAGGGAAGGAAATCTGCCGTCCTTACCTGGTCTGGCCTACGTGTGACTCCAGACCCACAGCAACGTGGTTGGCTCTTAAAATGCCCTCTGAAATGGCCTCGAGAGCCACCCACGTCGAGGGCAATCAGCCGCAAATGCTGGGTTTGCCAGCTGTGCCCACATCTGATGATAGAATATAGAAAGAAGGCTCTGTTATGATGTGAGTTAAGATGTCCAGAGCACTCTGTGCACCAACCCCTCACAATCACTTAAAGTCCCCTTCCAAAGGTGAAAAGTTTTAGCCGACTTTTAACTCCTACGTTTATTTTTTTAATTGTTAACTACTTAAGACCAGAAGACATAGGAGCAGAATTAGGCCACTCGGCCCATCGAGTCTGCTCTGCCATTCAATCATGGCTGATATTTTCTCATCCCCATTCTCCTGCCTTCTCCCCATAACCCCTGATCCCCTTATTGATCAAAAACCTATCTAATTCTGTCTTAAAGACACTCAGTGATTTGGCCTCCACAGCGTTCTGCGGCAAAGAGTTCCACAGATTCACCACCCTCTGGCTGAAGAAATTCCTCCTCATCTCAGTTCTAAAGGATCGTCCCTTCAGTCTGAGGTTGTGCCCTCTGGTTCTAGTTTTTCCAACAAGTGGAAACATCCTCTCCACGTCCACTCTATCCAGGCCTCGCAGTATCCTGTCAGTCTCAATAAGATCCCCCCTCATCCTTCTAAACTCCAACGAGTACAGACCCAGAGTCCTCAAACCGTTCCTCATACGACAAGTTCTTCATTCCAGGGATCATTCTTGTGAACCTCCTCTGGACCCTTTCCAAGGCCAGCACATCCTTCCTTAGATACGGGGCCCAAAACCTATGTCCCCCTAAAACTTACAAATTGTTCATCTGTACTATTTGAATAAGAACTTTAAGGTCATTGGCGAAGCGGTTGAAGATAGTTGGGCTTCGTCAATGGAGTCTACGCAGATGGATAATGCATCGCTGATTCCCGTAACTTGTTTGCCAGGGTCTGGGAAAATGAAAACCTATCCAATATCCTGGGTGGGAGTTTTGCTAGAGCTCTTCGGGAGGGTTTAAACGAGTTTGGCAGGGGGATGGGAACCAGAGCTATGGATTAGAGGATAGGGTAGCTGTTGAACAGGCAGAAATAGTATGCAACGAGTCTGTGAGGAAGGATAGACAGTTGATAGGGCAAAGTTGCACTCAGTGGAATGGGTTAAAGTGTGCCTGTTTCAATGCAAGGAGCGTCAGAAATAAGGGAGATGAACTTAGAGCATGGATCAGTACTTGGAACTACGATGTTGTGGCCATTGCGGAGACATGGATTTCACAGGGGCAGGAATGGTTGTTAGATGTACCAGGGTTTAGATGTTTTATGAAGAATAAGGAGGGAGGTAAAAGAGGAGAGGGAGTGGCACTGTTAATTAGGGAGTGCAACACAGTTGCAGAAAAGGAGGTTGTTGAGGAGGATTTGGCTATTGAGTCAGTATGGGTGGAAGTCAGAAACAAGAAAGGAGCAGTCACTTTATTGGGAGTTTTCTATAGACCCCCCAATAGCAGCAGAGAGATGGAGGAACAGATTGGGCGGCAGATCTTGGAAAGGTGCAGAAGTAACAAAGTTGTGATGGGTGACTTCAACTTCCCTAATATTGACTGGAACCTCCTTAGTGCAAATGGTTTGGATGGAGCAGTTTTTGTCAGGTGTGTCAGGAAGGATTCCTGACTCAATATGTAGATAGGCACCTGGGAGGCCATATTGGACTTGGTGCTTGGCAACAAATCAGGCCAGGTGTCAGATGTCTCGGTGGGAGAGCATTTCGGTGACAGCGACCACAATTCCTTGGCCTTTATCATAGTCATGGAGAGGGATAGGAACAGACAGTATGGGAAGGTATTTAATTGGGGGAGGTGAAATTATACTGCTATTAGACAGGAGCTGAGGAGCATAAAGTGGGAACAGTTGTTCTTGGGGAAATGTACAACAGTAATGTGGGGGTTGTTTAAGGAGCACTTGCTGCGAATGCTGGATAGTTTTGTCCCACTGAGACGAGGAAGGAATGGTAAGGTGAAGGAGCCTTGGATGACAAGAGAAGTGGAGCTTCTAGTCAAGAGGAAGAAGGAAGCTTATGTAAGGTTGAGGAAGCAATGATCTGGCATGGCTCTAGAGGGTGACAAGGTAGCCAGGAAGGAACTCAAAAATGGACTTAGGAGAACTAGAAAGGGGCATTAAAAAGCCCTGGCGGGAAGAATTAGGGAAAACCCCAAGGCATTCTACACTTATGTGAGAAATAAGAGGATGATCAGAGTGAGAGTAGGGCCGATCAGGGATAGTGGAGGGAACTTGTGCCTAGAGTCTGAGGAGATGGGGGAGGCCCTAAATGAATATTTTGCTTCCGCATTCACCAGAGAGAGGGACCTTGTTGCTCATGAGAACAGTGTGAACCAGGTTAATAGACTCAAACAGGTTGATATTAAGAAGGAGGATGTGCTGGAAAATTTGAAAAACATCAGGATAGATAAGTCCCCTGAGCCTGACGGGATATATCCAAGGTTATTAGGGAAGCGAGGGAGGAGATTTCTGCGCCGTTGGTGATGATCTTTGCGTCTTCACTCTCCACTAGAGCAGTATCGGATGATTGGAGGGAGGTGAATGTTGTTCCCCTGTTCAAGAAAGGGAATAGGGAAATCCCTGGGAATTACAGACCAGTCTGTCTTACGTCTGTGGTGAACAAAATATTGGAAAGGATTCTGAGAGGTAGGATTTATGATTACTTAGAAAAACATAGTTTAATGAAAGAGAGTCAGCATGACTTTGTGAGGAGCAGGTCATGACTCACAAGCCTCATTGAATTCTTTGAGGATGTGAAGAGACACATTGATGAAGGTCTGGCAGTGGATGTGGTGTATATGGACTTCAGTAAGGCATTTGATATGGTTCCACATGGGAGGCTCATTCAGAAAGTTAGGAGGCATGGGATAGAGGGATATTTGGCTGTCTGGATACAGAATTGGCTGCCGAAAGAAGACAGCGAGTGGTAGTGGATGGAAAGTATTCCGCCTGGAGGTCGGTGACCAGTGGTGTCCTGCAAGGATCTGTTCTGGGACCTCTGCTCTTTATGGTTCTTATGAATGACTTGGATGAAGAAGTGGAAGGGTGGGTTAGTAAGTTTGCTGATGACACGAAGGTTGGTGGAGTTGTAAATAATGTTGAGGGCTGTTGCAGGTTACAACAGGACATTGACAGGAGGGTCGGTGCAGACTGGATGGGCCGAATGGACTCCTTCTGCACCGTAGGAATTCTATGTTTCTAAATTGATGAAGGAATTAAAGTAATTGGTCAGAAAACCATGCAGGAAATACCGATATCCAATTAAAAATAAACGAGGTGAACAAATATCTCAGACTGAAACTATTGTTGTAACATTCCTCTTTCCACTGCGTCCTGACACGTAGGTAAAAAAGTTCCTTTGACGTAGAGTGTAAATGCCAAAAGAAATAATGTTTTTCGTGATATGAATTATGAGTACTATGGTGATGCAGAAATATGAGGAAATAAAAGTAACATTGAACAAATATTTGCACCTTGAAATAAAGATTGATTGTAACAAGTGTGAGGCATCTCAGTCTGCAGCCGGAAGACAATTCCAATGGGCCATTATAATCGAGAGGCGATTGGAGCCAATATCGAACAGCATTATAAAAGCAAAGTACTGCCTATGCTGGAGAATCTGAAAAGAAAAGGAACACTAATGGTGGAAATACTCTGCAAATGGTCAGCATCTGTGGTGAGAGAAACAGAATTAACCGCTTCAGTTTGGGTGGATCTTTCATCGGATCTGAATCTTTCTCCATAGATGCTTCCTGACCTGCAGAGCATTCACAGCATTTTGTGTTCTCATGTCCAACAAAATAGTGCAAGTTATTCCCACTGTCAGTGAAATGCTAAACGGGGAGTGCGCTGATAGTTTAAGAGTTGCGTAAGGGTCCTTCATGTTCATTCCCTCATTCCCTTTCCTTTTATTTTACTGTCATGTGAGAGTACCTTTAAGAAATGGGGGTTTACTACTGCAGTGATGTCAGAGAGTGGGTGGAGCTGGGCTGTCTGTCAGCTTTTTACATTTGTTTTAGGCTGTTTGCTGCAGGGTGTGTTTTAGTTTCGTTTTCAGTGTTGGAGCTGAAGCCAGACAGAGCAGGTGTACTGTTGATCTCTCTGCCATGAAAAGACTATCTCTTGATCATTTGGTGAATTTGGAATTATAAATGTTCTCAGTAGTGAATGTAAACCTGATGTGCTTCTGTTAAAAGATGTTTCTTTTGTCTTCTGGATATTGTTTGAGAAGTTATTAAGGATTACTTAGTGTTGTATTCTTTGGGGGTTGTATTTGAATTGATGGTTGCTAAGATGTTCACTATGTTTTAAAAAGGTTAACTTGAGTTCATAGAATAAACCTTGTTTTGCTTTAAAAAATACGTTTTCCATTTCTGCTGTACCACACCTGTAGAGTGGGCCGTGTGCTCCCCATACCACAATCTATTAAAAGTTGTGGGTCAGGTGAATCCATGATACACTTTGGGGTTCTCTAAACCCTGGCCCATAACATTACCGTTATCATTTTTGATCCCTGGGTTAATTAATGCATGGCTGATGCAGGACAATGTGGATGAATGTGAGGTTATCCGCTTTGGTAGCAAAGTAGGAAGGCAGATTATTGTGTGAATGGGTGTAAATTGAGAGAGGTGGATACTCAGCGAGACCTTGGTGTCCTCGTGCATCAGTCGCTGATAGTAACCTCGCAGGTACAGCAGGCAGTAAAGAAGGCAAATAAAATAATAATCTTTATTATTGTCACAAGTAGGCTTACATTAATACTGCAATGAAGTTACTGTGAAAATCCCCTAGTCGCCACATTCTGGTGCCTGTTCGGGTACACAGAGGGAGAATTCAGAATGTCCAATTCACCTAACAAGCACATCTTTCGGGACTTGTGGGAGGAAACCGGACCGCCCGGAGGAAACCCACGCAGACACGGGGAGAACGTGCAGACTCCGCGCAGACAGTGACCCAAGCCGGGAATCAAACTAGGGACCCTGGCGCTGTGAAGCAACAGTGCTAACGTGCCACCCAAAGTTGGTCTTCACAGCGAGAGGATATGAGTATAGGAATAGGGATGTTTTACTGCAATTGTATCGGGCATTGTGAGGCCACACCTGGAGTATTGTGGGCAGTTTTGGTGTCCTTATCTGAGGAAGGATGTTCTTGCCATGGAGGGAGCGCAGCGAAGGTTTACCAGACTGATTCCTGGGATGGCGGGACTGTCATATGAGGAGCGACTAAGTCGGTTAGGATTATATTCATTGGAGTTTAGAAGAGTGGGAGGGGATCTCATAGAAACTCACAAAATTCTCACAGGATTAGACAGGGTCGATTCAGAAAGAATGTTCCTGATTGTGGGGGAGTCCAGAACTAGGGGTCTTTTGGACAAGATGTTACGATGAGACATCCCTCAGGTGGAGATTCCGTGGTGACCAAATAACAACACGGGAATTCTCCCGGACCAATATTTATCCCTCAGCCCCCATCGCTAGTAGTTTTTCTCAAAGACTCACATTTACATCGCCCTTTTTGGACCTGAGTATGTCTAAAAATGCTTTGCAGACAAAGAAAAAACTCTTGAGGAGTAGTCAATCTGTGCACAAGCTCGCAAGGTGATAGCAATAATAATCTCTTTTATTTTTGCTCTTTTCTGTTCGTGTGTTATCGGAGGCATCGTCTGAGAAAACCCATCACAGAAAGTCAATGCGCTCTTTGCTGCCTTTAAGAATTGAGCCCATGCCATTGCGTTATTTCAGTTTTGTGCTGTTGTCGATGACTCCCGCCCGTCAAACCTCACGGGTTTTGCCACAACTCCAGCTGGGGGGCTGCGATACGAAACCCGCAAGCACGGAGAACTGGAATAGATTATCCTGCAACAGGACCAAAAGATGCTGGGAATACTCAGCGGTCTGGCTTAAACAGAGTTAACAGGTGCGATTTTCCAGCCTTTCCCGCTGGCAAGATCATCCGCCAAAGGTGCCCCCCCCCCCCCCCCCCCCCCGCCACTCTCCCCACTCGGATCCTGTGCGGAAGGTTCCGCGACCCACGTCAAACGACGTTGACATTGACTGGGACTGGAAAATCCCACCCAATGTTTCAGGCCCGATGACCATTTGTCGGAACTGTTCTGAGAATAAAGACATTTGGAGGAACCCCGATGCTGACAGCGAGGTCATTATAGGCCTTGCGGCTTTTCAGGGATGGTCATTTCAAGCATGCGGCTGGTGAATTGTAAACATATCGTGTTTGTTTGGAGATGAGTGAACTAGGTCCCTGAAAGTGGAGTTCAGACGTCACAGGTTCAGCGTCTCCGATTTATATAGATTAACTTGTTGAACTAGCAAATGCGACAACAGCTCCAGAAATTGCTCTGCCACACATTACTGAGCTCCAACTTTCTTAAGATATCATCACACAGCAGCTACCTCCCGACAATTGGGGTGTGGATCCGATAAAATGACTTGTCGGTTTACATTGGTAATTGACACCTTGGCATGTATAACCTTTATTTGCTGACATCTGTTCTTTGTCTGCATTGATTATCTGACGTAAGTGAAATCGGCAGCACGGTAGCACAGTGGTTAGCACTGTTGCTTCACAGCTCCAGGGTCCCAGGTCGATTCCCGGCTTGGGTCACTGTAGAACATAGAACATAGAACAATACAGCGCAGTACAGGCCCTTCGGCCCACGATGTTGCACCGAAACAAAAGCCATCTAACCTACACTATGCCATTATCATCCATATGTTTATCCAATAAACTTTTAAATGCCCTCAATGTTGGCGAGTTCACTACTGTAGCAGGTAGGGCATTCCACGGCCTCACTACTCTTTGCGTAAAGAACCTACCTCTGACCTCTGTCCTATATCTATTACCCCTCAGTTTAAAGTTATGTCCCCTCGTGCCAGCCATATCCATCCACGGGAGAAGGCTCTCACTGTCCACCCTATCCAACCCCCTGATCATTTTGTATGCCTCTATTAAGTCTCCTCTTAACCTTCTTCTCTCCAACGAAAACAACCTCAAGTCCATCAGCCTTTCCTCATAAGATTTTCCCTCCATACCAGGCAACATCCTGGTAAATCTCCTCTGCACCCGCTCCAAAGCCTCCACGTCCTTCCTATAATGCGGTGACCAGAACTGTACGCAATACTCCAAATGCGGCCGTACCAGAGTTCTGTACAGCTGCAACATGACCTCCCGACTCCGGAACTCAATCCCTCTACCAATAAAGGCCAACACTCCATAGGCCTTCTTCACAACCCTATCAACCTGGGTGGCAACTTTCAGGGATCTATGTACATGGACACCTAGATCCCTCTGCTCATCCACACTTTCAAGAACTTTACCATTAGCCAAATATTCCGCATTCCTGTTATTCCTTCCAAAGTGAATCACCTCACATTTCTCTACATTAAACTCCATTTGCCACCTCTCAGCCCAGCTCTGCAGCTTATCTATATCCCTCTGTAGCCTGCTACATCCTTCCACACTATCGACAACACCACCGACTTTAGTATCGTCTGCAAATTTACTCACCCACCCTTCTGCGCCTTCCTCTAGGTCATTGATAAAAATGACAAACAGCAACGGCCCCAGAACAGATCCTTGTGGTACTCCACTTGTGACTGTACTCCATTCTGAACATTTCCCATCAACCTCTGTCTTCTTTCAGCTAGCCAATTTCTGATCCACATCTCTAAATCACCCTCAATCCCCAGCCTCCGTATTTTTTGCAATAGCCTACCGTGGGGAACCTTATCAAACGCTTTGCTGAAATCCATATACACCACATCAACTGCTCTACCCTCGTCTACCTGTTCAGTCACCTTCTCAAAGAACTCAATAAGGTTTGTGAGGCATGACCTACCCTTCACAAAGCCATGCTGACTATCCCTGATCATATTATTCCTATCTAGATGATTATAAATCTTGTCTCTTATAATCCCCTCCAAGACTTTACCCACTACAGACGTGAGGCTCACCGGTCTATAGTTGCCGGGGTTGTCTCTGCTCCTCTTTTTGAACAAAGGGACCACATTTGCTGTCCTCCAGTCCTCTGGCACTATTCCTGTAGCCAATGATGACATAAAAATCAAAGCCAAAGGTCCAGCAATCTCTTCCCTGGCCTCCCAGAGAATCCTAGGATAAATCCCATCAGGTCCCGGGGACTTATCTATTTTCAGCCTGTCCAGAATTGCCAACACCTCTTCCCTACGTACCTCAATGCCATCTATTCTATTAGCCTGGGGCTCAGCATTCTCCTCCACAACATTATCTTTTTCCTGAGTGAATACTGACGAAAAATATTCATTTAGTATCTCGCCTATCTCTTCAGACTCCACACACAATTTCCCATCCCTGTCCTTGACTGGTCCTACTCTTTCCCTCGTCATTCGCTTATTCCTGACATACCTATAGAAAGCTTTTGGGTTTTCCTTGATCCTTCCTGCCAAATACTTCTCATGTCCCCTCCTTGCTCGTCTTAGCTCTCTCTTTAGATCCTTCCTCGCTACCTTGTAACTATCCATCGCCCCAACCGAAACTTCACACTTCATCTTCACATAGGCCTCCTTCTTCCTCTTAACAAGAGATTCCACTTCCTTGGTAAACCACGGTTCCCTCGCTCGACGCCTTCCTCCCTGTCTGACCGGTACATACTTATCAAGAACACGCAGTAGCTGATCCTTGAACAAGCCCCACTTATCCAGTGTGCCCAACACTTGCAGCCTACTTCTCCACCTTATCCCCCCCAAGTCACGTCTAATGGCATCATAATTGCCCTTCCCCCAGCTATAACTCTTGCCCTGCGGTGTATACTTATCCCTTTCCATCATTAACGTAAACGTCACCGAATTGTGGTCACTGTCCCCAAAGTGCTCTCCTACCTCCAAATCCAACACCTGGCCTGGTTCATTACCCAAAACCAAATCCAACGTGGCCTCGCCTCTTGTTGGCCTGTCAACATATTGTTTCAGGAAACCCTCCTGCACACACTGTACAAAAAACGACCCATCTATTGTACTCGAACTATATCTTTTCCAGTCAATATTTGGAAAGTTAAAGTCTCCCATAATAACTACCCTGTTACTTTCGCTCATATCCAGAATCATCTTCGCCATCCTTTCCTCTACATCCCTAGAACTATTAGGAGGCCTATAAAAAACTCCCAACAGGGTGACCTCTCCTTTCCTGTTTCTAACTTCAGCCCATACTACCTCGGAAGAAGAGTCCCCATCTAGCATCCTCTCCGCCACCGTAATACTGCTCTTGACTAGCAGCGCCACACCTCCCCCTCTTTTGCCTCCTTCTCTGAGCTTACTAAAACACCTAAACCCCGGAACCTGCAACATCCATTCCTGTCCCTGCTCTATCCATGTCTCCGAAATGGCCACAACATCGAAGTCCCAGGTACCAACCCATGCTGCCAGTTCCCCTACCTTGTTTCGTATACTCCTGGCATTGAAGTAGACACACTTCAAACCACCTACCTGAACACTGGCCCCCTCCTGCGACGTCAAATCTGTGCTCCTGACCTCTATACTCTCATTCTCCCTTACCCTACAACTACAATCCAGGTTCCCATGCCCCTGCTGCATTAGTTTAAACCTGTCTGTGCGGAGTCTGCACGTTCCCCCCCGTGTCTGTGTGGGTTTCCTCCGGGTGCTCCGGTTTCCTCCCACAAGCCCTGAAAGACGTGCTGTTAGGTGAATTGGACATTCTGAATTCTCCCTCGGTGTGCCCGAACAGGCGCCGGAGTGTGGCGACTTTTTCACGGTGTTAATGTAAGCCTACTTGAGACAATAACAAAGATTATTATCATCATCACTCACCTGATGAAGGAGCTGCGCTCCGAAAGCTAGTGATTCCAAATAAACCTGTTGGACTGTAACCTGGTGTTGTAAGACTACTTCCTGAACTCCCAGTCCACCGCCAGCATCTTCGCATCATTATTATTACTATTATTATTGAATACCAGCTGAACTGAATTGGTAACATGTAGAACTCTGTATCAGTAAGGTTCTTGGTCCAAGTTCCGCTGTCTCTTTGAGAACAAAATCCAAACTGACACATTGGGTGGGGGGAGGGGGATTTGAACCCAACTCTCCACAAGATCAGGCGGAATGCTGATGCTCCACCCGCCCAAAATTTCTCTGACTTCAACGGAAGGGTAATCAGGCGGGGGTGTAACACAACACTGAACCCAATCCCGACACCCTGAAGGGTAGGTTAAGATTTCTCCCTATACAATAAAATCAGCATTCCATGTGACCTTGTGGGCTTCTGTGGCAGAGCCGGCCCCTTTAAGGGCTCAGGATCTATCGCGGCGGGACACACACACACACACACACACGCGAACCCCGACCAATCGGGAGAAAGCGCGGGGTCTTGGCGGCAGGGGTCCGGCCGCTGTGGACCCCGGAGGCCAGAGAGTTAAGACTTAAGTATTGTTGCTCACTGCCTGCACATACCTATCTTTGCCTGTTGTTAATTATCACTCTTGTCCATTACTGGAACTCTTTGGCGTATTGTCTCGAGCATCCACAGCTTCCTATCCAGCCAGTTAGATTACAATATCGTCCATTGATTCATTCAAATGCAAAATGCATAGATTTATTTCAGCAAGTTATATTTTAATGATACAGTTTTTAATTATATTATTGGATGCTTAATTGCATTCAACTGATGGCATTAACTGGGGATTCACTGCGTTCCGATATAAAGACTTGCATTTATACAGCAGCTTTCACAACCACCAGATATCTCAAAGCACTTTACTGTGTCCTGTACACAAGAAACAGGACAAATCCAACCCAACCAATTACTGCCTCATCAGTCTACTCTCCATCATCAGCAAAGTGATGGAAGGAATCATCAACAGTGCTATGGAGCAGCACTTACTCAGCACCTTCCAAACCCACGACCACTACCATCTAAAAGGGCAAGAGCAGCAGATACCTGGGAACCCCACCACCTGGAGGTTCCCCTCCAAGTCACTCACCGCCCTGACTTGGAAATATATCGGCCGTTCCTTCACTGTCGCTGGGTCAACATTCTGGGGCTCCCCAGCAGCGCGGTGGGTGCACCTACACCTCAAGGACTGCAGCGGTTCAAGAAGGCAACTCACCACCACCTTCCGAAGGGCAACTAGGGATGGGCAATAAATGCTGGCCTTACCAGCGACTCCCTTACCAGCATTTACAATGCTGTAAATGAATTAAAAATCAAACTCGCCAATGATGTACTTTTGAACTGCAGTAACAGTTGGAGGAAATGTAGAAACTAGAGGCACATAAGCAAACTCCCACAAATAGCAATGACCACATGTTTCTGTGATGTTGGTTGAAGGATACGGGGGATAACTCCCCCTACTCGAAATACCGCCATGAGACCATGTACACCCACCGGGGAAGGCAGGAGGGGGCTTCAGTTTAATGTTTCACCCAAAAGGCAGTACCCCCAACAGAGAATCACACCCTCAGGTATGTAATGCAGTGTGTCAGTGTTCATTTTTTTGCACTCACGACCTCTGGATAGGAATAGACTGAAACCATGGGTGTTGGATTTGGAGGCGCACGCTTGTAATATGTGTCTCTGTAAATAAAAGCTTACACACGAGTTTCTTCCAATTGATGTACGGGATGTGGGCATTGCTGGTTAGGCTAGCATTGACTGCCCATCCCTACTTGCCCTTGAGAAGGTAGTGGGTGAGCTATCTTTTTGAACCACTGCTGACCATGTGGTGTAGGTACACCCACAGTGCGTAGGGAGGGAGTCCCAGGATCTTGACCCAGTGCATTCCCTCACACTCCTAACTGGTGGCCTGTAGATGTTGGACAGTCTTTGGTGAGCCAGGAGTTAAGTTGCATCGCGGCACAAATTCCCAGCTTCTGACTTGCTCTTGGAGCCACAACTGGTTGGCCCAGTTGCATGTCTAGTCAATGGTAACCCTCAGAGGATGTGAATGACAGGGGATTCTGCAATGGTCATATTGTTGAATGCCTAGGGGAGATGGTTCGATTCTCTTTTGTAGGCTACGACCATTGCTTGGTACCTCACTGAGGCACAAATGTTTAATTGCCAGTCACTTAACCCAAACCTGGATTTTATTCAGGTCTTACTGACTATGGCCCAAACTGCTTTAGCATCTGAACAGTTGCAAATAGTGCTCAATCATCAGTGAACATTTTCACTCCTGACCCTACGTTGGATGCAAGGCCATTAATGGGGCAGTGGAGGATGGTTGGGCCTAGGACACTACCCTGAGGAACTTCTACCGTGATGTCCTGGGGCTAAGATGTTTAGACTCCAGCAATTAATCATCTTCCTTTGTGCGAGGTATGACAACGAGTGAAACCACAATGAAATACCCTATGGGTATAGAATCATAGAATTTACAGTGCAGAAGGAGGCCATTCGGCCCATCGAGTCTGCACCAGCTCTTGGAAAGAGCACTCTACCCAAGCCCACACCTCCACCCTATCCCCATAACCCAGTTACCCCACCCAACACTAAGGGCAATTTTGGACACTAAGGGGCAATTTATCATGGCCAATCCACCTAACCTGCACATCTTTGGACTGTGGGAGGAAACCGGAGCACCCGGAGGAAACCCACGCACACACGGGGAGAACGTGCAGACTCCGCACAGACAGTCACTTGGGTCACCCAAGCCGGGAATTGAACCTGGGACCCTGGAGCTGTGAAGCAATTGTGCTAACCACTATGCTATCGTGCATATATGGCGTTCTGTAAATGAAAGTTCTTTCATTCTTAATTTCATACAGTCATAGAATCATAGAATTTACATTCGGCCCATCGAGTCTGCACCGGCCCTTGGAAAGAGCACCCTACCGAAGCCCATACCTCCACCCTATGACAGTGCGGAAGGATGTTACAAGTTACAGAGGGACATAGATAAGCTGCAGCGCTGGGCTGAGAGGTGGAAAATGGAATTTAATGCAGAAAAGTGTGAGGTGATTCATTTTGGAAGGAATAACAGGAAGACAGCGTACTGGGCTAATGGTAAGATTCTTGGTAGTGTGGATGAGCAGAGATCTCGGTGTCCATGTACATAGATCCCTGAAAGTTGCCACCCAGGTTGAGAGGGTTGTTAAGAAGGCGTACGGTGTGTTAGCTTTTATTGGTAGAGGGATTGAGTTTCGGAGCCATGAGGTCATGTTGCAGCTGTACAAAACTCTGGTGCGGCCGCATTTGGAGTATTGCGTGCAATTCTGGTCGCCGCATTATAGGAAGGATGTGGAAGCATTGGAAAGGGTGCAGAGGAGATTTACCAGAATGTTGCCTGGTATGGAGGGAAGATCTTATGAGGGAAGGCTGAGGGACTTGAGGCTGTTTTCGTTAGAGAGAAGAAGATTAAGAGGTGACTTAATTGAGGCATACAAGATGATCAGAGGATTGGATAGGGTGGACAGTGAGAGCCTTTTTCCTTGGATGGTGATGTCTAGCACGAGGGGACATACCTTTAAATGGAGGGGAGATAGATATAGGATGGATGTCAGAGGTAGGTTCTTTACTCAGAGAGTAGTAAGGGCGTGGAATGCCCTGCCTGCAACAATAGTGGACTAAGGGCATTCAAATGGTCATTGGATAGACATATGGACGATAAGGGAATAGTGTAGATGGGCTTTAGAGTGGTTTCACAGGTCAGCGCAACATCGAGGGCTGAAGGGCCTATACTGCGCTGTAATGTTCTATGTTCTATGTTCTATCCCCTAACCCAGTAACCCTACCTAACCTTTTTTGGGCAATTTAGCATGGCCAATCCACCTAACCCGCACATCTTTGGACTGTGGGAGGAAACTGGAGGATCCGGAGGAAACCCATCTCCCCTGTTTGAAAACCTTTTAGATTTCTCAGTCAACATTCCTTTGGAATATTGGAGCAGAAATAAGCCATTCTTCCCCTCAAGACTTTTCTGTCATTCAGTTACCTCATGGACGATGTGTATCGTAATTCCACTTGCATGTTTTGGTCCAATCACCCGTACCACCCTTAGCCTGACATTCTCTGACCAATGCAAATATTCCATGGGGACCATGAGTCTGGGATGTATCTCATGGAGCTCAAAAGAGGAGCTCCAAGGACACGGTGGTGTAGTGGAATTATCATTGGACTAGCAATCCAGAGGCACAGGGTACTAATGTTCTGGGGACCTGGCTTCGAATAAAACATCTGGAATTAGAAGTCTACTGATGACCGTGAAACTAATATCGATTGTTGTTAAAAAGCCATCAGGCTCACTAATGCCCTTTAGGGAAGGAAATCTGCCGTCCTTACCCGGTCTGGCCTACTTGTGAGACCCACAGCAATACGGTTGACTCTTAAAGGGCCTGGCAAGTCACTCAGCTGTATCCAACCGCTACACAGAAAAGGCAAAGGAATGAAACCGGGCGGACCACCTGGCATCAACCCGGGCACCGGAAATGCCAATGGCAAACACAGTCCTGTCGACTCTGCAAAGTCCTCCTTACTAACATCTGGGGAGGGCAAGGCTGGACCTCATGAAGTCTCATGGCACCAGGCCAAATATGGGCAAGGAACCCTCCTGCTGCTAACAATGCATCCCTGAACCATGTGAACACCACTTGGAGGAAGCACTGAGGGTGGCAAGGGTGCAAAATGGACTCTGGCTGGGGACTCCCATGTCCATCACTAAGAGTGGCTCGGTTGTGCCAACACAGACTGAGCTGGTCAGGTCCTAATACATAGAACGAGCAGACTGGGACTGTGGCAGGCGGTGAGGGAACCAGAAAAGGGGAAAAACATGCTTGATCTCATCCTCACCAACCTGCCTGCCGCAGATGCATCTGTCCATGACAGTATCGGTAGGAGTGACCACCGCACGGTCCTTGTGGAAACAAAGTCCCATCCTCACTTTGAGGATATCCTCCATCGTGCTGTGTGGCACTGCCAGCGTGCTAAATGGGATAGACTTGGAACAGATCTAGCAACTCAAGACTGGGTACCCATGAGTCGCTGTGGGCCATCAGTAGCAGTAATATTTACTCAACCACAATCTGTAATCTCATGGCCTGGCATATCCCCCACTGTACCATTACCACCCGGCCAAGGGATCAACCCTAGTTCCAATATGACTGCAGGTGGGCATGCCAGGAACAATATCAAGTGAGGCGTTAACTTGGTGAAGCTCCAACGCAAGATTACTTGCGTGCCAAACAACATAAGCAACAAGTGAGAGACAGAGCTACGTAATTCCTCAACCATCAGGTCAGATCTAAGCTCTGCAGTCCTGCCACATCCAGCTGTGAATGGTGGTGGACATTTAAACAACTCACTGGAGGAGGAGGCTCCACAAATATCCCCATCCTCAATGATGGAGGAGCCCACAACAATCTTCAGCCGGAAGTGCCGAGTGGATGATCCGTCTCGGCCTCCTCAGGAGCTCACCAGCATCACAGATGTCAGTCTTCAGCCAGTTCAATTCACTCCACTTGACATCAAGAATCAATTGAAGGCACTGGATACTGGAAAGGCTATGGGCCCTAACAATATTCCAGCAATGGTACTGAAGACTTGTCGCCAGAACATGCTCCACCCCGAGCCCAGGTAGATCCTGTACATAAGGAAGAGGACAAATCCAACCCGGCCAATTACTGTCCCATCAGTCGACTGTGAAAATTGATGGAAGTGGTCATCAACAGTGCTATCAAATGCCAATTACTCAGAAATAACGGGCGGGATTCTCCGACCCCCCGCCGGGTCGGTGAATCCCGCCCCCGCCGACTGCCGAATTCTCAGGCGCCGGGGTTTGGCAGGGGCGGGAATCGTGCCGCGCCGGTCGTCGGCCGCTGGTAGCGCCCTCCCGGTGATTCTCCGGCCCGCGATGGGCCTAGTGGCCGCCCGTTTTCGGACAGTCCCGCCGGCGTATATTACACCGGGTATTTGCTGGCGGGACCTGGCTGCGCGAGGGGCTCCGGGGTCCTGGGGGGGGGGGGGGCGCGGAGACAACTGGCCCCGGGTTGTGCCCCCACGATGACCTGGCCCGCGATCGGGGCCCACCAGTCCGCGGGCGGGCCTGTGCCGTGGGGGCACTCTATTCCGCATCGGCCGCTGTGGTCCTCCGCGATGGCCGACATGGAGAAGAACCCCCCCCGCGCATGCGCTGGGATTACGCCGCGCATGCGCCAACTCGTGCTGGCCGGCTGAGGCCCTTCGGCGCCGGTTGGCATGGCGCCAAGCCCCTTCCCCGCCGGCTGGCGCTGCGCAAACCACTCTGGGCCGGCCGAGCCCCTGAGGGTGCGGAGGACCTCCTCAGCGCCAGGACCCCCCGCCCCGCCGGGTAGGGGAGATCCTGCCCAACCTGTCTACTGACGGTGAGTTTGGGCCCCGCCAGGGTCACTCAGCTCCTGACCTTGGTTCAAAAACGGACAGAAGAGCTGGACTCCAGAGATGAGGTGAGAGTGACTGCCCATTGACATCAAGGTAGCATTTGACCTAACGTGGCGTCAAGGAGCCCTAGCTAAACTGGAGTCAATGGGAATCCAGGGGTGGGGAGAGGAACTCTCCACTGGTTGGAGTCATACTTAGCCGAAAGGAAGATGATTGTGGTGGGTGGGTGTCAATCATCTCAGCTCCAGGACATCACTGCGGGAGTTCCTCAGGCCAGTGTCCTAGGCCCAACCACCTTCAGCTGCTTCATCAATGACCCTTGCAGGTAAATTGATGTCACACGACTGGTTTCAGTTTAGTGTAATGGACAATCACCATACTATGATATCATTCTGCTAAAACTTTATTTTAGTTTTAGCACCATGTGACTATTCTCAACTTCACTTGACAGCACATTGCATCTTGGGATTTTAGAATAAAGCTAACTATGGATGAGCTAGTCACAGATAACGATTGAAGGGGCCCCTATTGTAAATTACTTTTGTAGCCTTCAAGGTTGAATGGACAGCAAACATTTGTTATCAGTCAAAGGAAGATTAGCAGGAATTTATGGGTACAAGGAAGGGAAGTGTAACAGCAGATGTTCCTTACATTAGCCCAGCTTATAGGTTTTAAGAAGGGACAATTAACTTAAACTTTGTATTAGAGTTAAACGTGGCGATATGTGATTAGTTTTAATAATACAAGTATCAGATCATTATTAGTCAACACTATGTATTAACTAAATATATAAGGAGACTGGTTTTGGAATGTCAAGTTTTAAACAGTGCCTATTGCTATGTACTCACATTGTATACCAACTCTGTATAACTTTGAGTACAACTTGCATTGTAACTTTCTGCATTAGATATACAAACGTTGTAAGCAACTTTACTCCTCTATTTTTTTTGTTCGAACTTTGAAGTGACTCATTCCAAGCCCCATACAGAGTGAAGGACCAGGCCTCTGAACCAGTCACAGATAAGGATTTGATTGAATTAGGAGCCAGCACCAATTAAGTCCCGAGACGATGTGCTCAAGGCACCATTCATAAGGATAAGACAGCATACCGCCCCAACTTAAACAAATGGGCAAGGGGGATGCCATAAAACATCCTCTGATCTCAACAAGAGGGGGCAGAAACAAACTTTAAAGAGGGAGAGGGTCTCACAAGTGATTGACACCTTAGAGGGCCAGTCAGAGGACCATGGGAAATGACATCAATGGATGACCATCACCCCCCCAAGTGATCAATTAGAAACAGATCACCTCGACCAATCACAGGTTGATCACGCCGTGTGTTGTGGCTCGGAAAGGGTTAATAAACAGCAGCTTTCAGTGAGCACGGCGCACACCACGTTTGAAAGTGAAGTCTGCAAAGCCTGCTGCCCGCAGGAAAGCAGAAGACCCACCGAGATTATGGAGAGAGAACAGAAGTCGAGAGAGCGAGAGCAATAGTACGCCCGTCAATTTACTGCCTTGCTTTGTTAATTATTAATTCATAACTTAAATAACTTTCCTCAGCTATTTCACTGGACTGTCCCCTGTTGTCTTTTCTGGTTAAAGTCTCAAATGAACAAAATTGATTTTGCGTTCAAATAATACCCAGAGCCCACACCTACATTCCGTCATGAAATCAGAAGTGGGGATGTTCACTGATGACTGCACAATGTTCAGCACCATTCATGACTCCTTAGATAATGAAGCAGTTCATGTCCAAATGCAGCAAGACCTGGACAATATCCAGGCTTGGGTTGACAAATGACAAGTAACATTTGCCCCACATCTTCTACAAGAGAGGATTTAGCCATCGCCCTTCACATTCAATAGCATTACCATCACTGAACCCCCACGATCAACAACTTGGGGGCTACCATTGGACTAGCCACATTAATACTGTGGCTACCAGGGCAGATCAAAGGCTAGGTAATCCCCAAAGCCCGTCAACCATCTACAAGGCACAAGTCAGGAGTGTGTTATGGGCGAGGCCTTTCAGAACCTCAAAATGTACCATGGAGTTCAACCAACATCTCCCTTTAATGGATTTGTTGCTGTTCCTAGCACGCGGCTTGTTCCCTAGGTGTGGGATTACAATTATGGACACGTGGGTTTTTAAACACAAAACACTGTTTATTCCATGAACTTAACTTAACATCTTAAATAAACATTGGATCTCTTAAGGGCAGCACGGTAGCCTTGTGGATAGCACAATTGCTTCACAGCTCCAGGGTCCCAGGTTTGATTCCGGCTTGGGTCACTGTCTGTGCGGAGTCTGCACATCCTCCCCGTGTGTGCGTGGGTTTCCTCCGGGTGCTCTGGTTTCCTCCCACAGTCCAAAGATGTGCGGGTTAGGTGGATTGGCCATGATAAATTGCCCTTAGTGTCCAAAATTGCCCTTAGTGTTGGGTGGGGTTACTGGGTTATGGGGATAGGGTGGCGGTGTTGACCTTGGGTAGGGTGCTCATTCCAAGAGCCGGTGCAGACTCGATGGGCTGAATGGCCTCCTTCTGCACTGAAAATTCTATGATAATCTATGATTAACACCCCTTACTTCAAAGATAACTCACAAAATATTGCAACAGTAAATAACTCCTTAAAATGTTCCTTCAAACTTCCAAGAGACTTAACACCTTTAAACAGTATCACATCAGGTTAAAGGATATATATATTTTCTGTAGAATGGCAGAGACATATTAGCTTGGTTGACTTCAGCTCCAGCACCTTGCTTTCTTCCTGCAGCTCTTTGGACACACACACACACACAAACTGCTTTTTCCAACTGCCTTTCTCCTTTTAATCAGCTCACAGCAAAACAGCCAGGCACTTTTAAACTGCTTTCAGCAAAACCAGCCAGGCACTTTTTAAACTGCAAAATCCCAAAATGGCTGAACTGAACTGAGCTCCACCCACTCTATGACATCACTGTTTTCTTAAAGGTACATTGCCTAAACATCCAGTTCTTAAAGGCACTCTCGCATGACAGCATACTGGAATACTCTCCACTTGCCTGGATGAGTGCAGCTCCAACAACTGTCAAGGAGCCCAATAATATTCAGGAGGGCGGCAGGTTGCACACTGGTTAGCACTGTTGCTTCATAGCACCTGGGTCTCGGGTTCGATTCCCGGCTTGGGTCACTGTCTGTGCGGAGTCTGCACGTTCTCCCCGTGTCTGCGTGGGTTTCCCCCGGGTGCTCCGGTTTCCGCCCGCAAGTCCCGAAAGACGTGCTTGTTAGGTGAATTGGGCATTCTGAATTCTCCCTCTGTGTACCCGAACAGGCGCCGGAGTGTGGCGACTGGGGGATTTTCACAGTAACTTCATTGCAGTGTTAATGTAAGCCTACTTTCTGCTACACGCTGTGTAAAGAAGTGCTTCTTTACATCAATCGGGAATCACCTTTAAGCTTAACATTATATCCTTTCCTTCTGCATTCTGTTCCTAAACCTCAAGTACCATCGTCAAGTGGATGATATGATCATTAATTTCCTGTTTGCTGTGCTCACATTAGCCACATTTGCTACATTACAGTTTCCCATCCACTCAACTTTCAGGAAGGCGGGGCGGGGGAGTGGGGAAGCTCGGAAATTAAGTGTGTTGAGGCCCCGGGTGGGGGAAGAAAAGGGGGTGGGGGTGCCGTGATTAGGTGCCTCCCTTCCTGCACCACTCCACAAATGGTCTGGCCCCTGTGCCCCCCCCCCCCCCGGCCTCCACTCCTCCCAGCCTCTCCACCAACACCCATTTCCCTCTGCGCCCCCCCCCCCCCCCCCCCATCTCCCTGCCCAACCCCCGCCTAGTCATCATCTTAGAAGAATCTTTAGTAGTGTCACAAGCACTGCAATAAAGTTTCTGTGAAAAGCCCCTAGTCGCCACACTCCGGCGCCTGTTCGGGTACACGGAGGGAGAATTCAGAATGTCCAATTCACCTAACAGCACGTCTGTCGGGACTTGTGGGAGGAAACCGGAGCACCCGGGGGAAACCCACCCAGACACGGGGACAACGCGCAGACTCCGCACAGACAGTGATCCAAGTCGGCAATCGAACCCGGGTCCCTGGCGCAGTGTAGCAGCAGTGCTAACCACTGTGTAACCGCCCCCCCCCCCCTCCCCGCACACGTTCCTGGCCCTGGAGTACCGGGTCTTAGACCGTGGGAACTGCTTTGCAATCCCAGCCCTCCCCACCGAAGTTCCTGTGCCAGGGCCGGAAGTCCCGTCTCCAGTCAACATGCCACTCTTGAAAATGTAATAACCTTCCCACACCCTTTGGCCAATCAGCATTGGCGTGTGGGTGTCACCGAGTAATTGTTAGTTTTTGCTGCAACAAGTTTAATTACAGGTTTTTCCAATGGTAATCAGGAACCCAACATACACTGACCTCCCTGGAGGTGTTTCCGATGGTGGGTGTGTTGTGTGTCCTTTTAGAGGAACCACTAATCAACTAGATTGAAAATAAAAAGCTCGTGAGAATGAATTATTTTTGAACACTCGGCAATTATAGTTGAGATAATTGTGGGTTAGCAAGGGTGGAAATAAATCATTCTCCTTGATTTGCTGGAATAATATTCATACACTGCAAAAAGAATTGAAACAGAAAATACCGGAGTTTAGGAGCTAGATTCTCCGATTCTCGGGCTACGTGCTGACGCTGGAGTGGGAACGGTGGCGTTTTACGACCGGAAACTCGGCGCAAAACGCCCACCGATCCTCCTTTTGGCAGTGCAGAGTACCCGGCTCGAGCTGCCTATACAACCCGGAGAATTGCCGGGTCTGTGGTTGCACATACATACGCTGGCGGCCTTCAGCGGCCGCACCCTGCAACATGTTAGGTGAATTGGACATTCTGAATTCTCCCTCTGTGTACCGGAACAGGCGCCGGAGTGTGGCGACTAGGGGATTTTCACAGTAACTTCATTGCAGTGTTAATGTAAGCCTACTTGTGATAAGTAACTGGCTATCACATAGAGGACAAAGGGTGGTGGTGGATGGAACATTTTCAGACTGGATCCCAGTTACCAGCGGTGTACCACAGGGACCAGTGCTGGGTCCTCTGCTATTTGTGATTTTTATCAATGACTTGCAGGAGGGGGCTGAAGGGTGGGTCAGTAAATTTGCTGATGACACCAAGATTGGTGGAGTAGTGGATGAGGTGGAGGGCTGTTGTAGGCTGCAAAGAGACATTGATAGGATGCAGAGCTGGGCCGAAAAATGGCAGATGGAGTTTAACCCTGATAAGTGCGAGGGGATTCATTTTGGTAGGAAAAATTTGAATGCGGATTACAGGGTCAATGGCAGGGTTCCGAGGAATGTGGAGGAACAGAGAGATCTTAGGGTTCATGTCCACAGATCTCTGAAGGTTGTCACTCAAGTGGATAGAGCCGTGAAGAAGGCTTATAGTGTGTTAGCGTTTATTAACAGGGGGCTTGAGTTTAAGAGCCGCGGGGTTATGCTGCAACTATACATGACCCTGGTGAGACCACATTTGGAGTATTGTGTGCAGTTCTGGTCACCTCACTATAGGAAGGATTTGGAAGCATTGGAAAGGGTGCAGAGGAGATTTACCAGAATGCTGCCTGGTTTGCAGGATAGGTGTTATGAGGAAAGGTTGAGGGAGCTAGGGCTTTTCTCTTTGGAGCGGAGGAGGATGAGAGGCGACTTAATAGAGGTTTATAAGATAATGAGGGGGATAGATAGAGTGGACGTTCAGAGACAATTTCCTCGGGTGGATGTAGCTGTTACAAGGGGGCATAACTATAAGGTTCAGGGTGGGAGATATAGGAGGGATGTCCGAGGTAGGTTCTTTACTCAGAGAGTGGTTAGGGTGTGGAATGGACTGCCTGCTGTGATAGTGGAGTCGGACACTTGAGGAACTTTCAAGCGGTTATTGGATAGGCACATGGAGCACACCAGAATGACAGGGAGTGGGATAGCTTGATCGAGGGCCGAAGGGCCTGTTCTGTGCTGTACTGTTCTATCTATCTATCTATGGAGCCGGCCGCACGCGGACCCATCTAGCAAAATAGTGCCCCCCCTCTTTGACCGGCTCGTGACCCCTGGACCATCCCCCAACGGTGCCCCCAGCCCCTGTCAAAGTCCCCCCTGCCCGTGGATCAGCCCTCCCCGACTGTGGCGGTGCTGGACTGAGTCCACAGCCGCCACGCCGAGTTCCCGACGAATGATAGCACACGCAACCGATACCGTCGGGAACTCGGCTGGTCGGGGGCGGAGCATTGGGGGGAGGGCCTCAGGCAACGTCCTGAGGCCGTTGATACGGCGTGAGGCGTACTCCTAGAGTACGCTGCTTTGGAGGGGGTGGAGAATCGCGAAAGCGACGCCAGCCCGATTTCGTAGGAAACGTTGATTCTTCGGCCGATCGCCGAACGCTGTATCGGGGTCGGCGACTGGAGAATCCCGCCCTGGATCTCGGGACTACAGAACTGGCGAAAGATAGAAATGGACAGGATTATATTGTTGGAAAGGGGGCGGAGGAGGTGGAGCAGAATAGAAGAACAGGGTTAGGCCGGGGCAAAGGGGAGATTGACAGATATGTCGTGGGAGTGTTAAGGGGAGTGTTAAGGGTGCCAATAAGAGAGGAAGGGTCTGAATACTGGCAAAAAGTTGAGATAGCAGAATATGTCCCACGGAAGCAACTGAGCAGCCTGGGACTGTTGGCCATGTGGGGATGAGGGCCGGGATTGTCTTGGAGGAGCTGAAAAACAACGGACAGCACTGCACCAAAGAGGTCTTGTTCCTGTGCCTCATCGGACCAATGGTTATAAGAACGGAAGCAGACTAATCCAAAGTCAGGCATGTTGGCGCAAGCACCGTTGGGTTGGGTTTTATGGGCTCCAGCAGGCATGTTTTCAGTGGGAGACAGCCCCGTGAGATATGAGGGATAACAAGCCTCCCCGCCCACCACAAAGCGGTTCCCACATAATACGAATTCAGCGGCCCGCCTGCTATTTTACAATAAATAATTGAGGGTCGATTGAGTCTGTTAACAGGTCAATCAAAAATATGCTGCCCAGACCATACAACGGTTGGCGTGGGCAGACAGACAGGAGGGGGGGGGGGGGGCGCGTGATGTTTTACAGACAGATTTTTTGTGAAAGCAGAAAGGAAGGGGGAGGGGACGCAGCATTCAGAGAGTGCCCATTGCACACCGGAGGCAACTACACAGGGTTTTACTCCCCCTCCCCTCCCTTTGCTCCTTCCAAAACACACCTCCCCCCCCCCCCACTCCCCGCCACCCCCTCCTCTTCCACTCCCCCGGTCCATCTCCCAAGTTTCCTCGATTCCCTCCCCGTCCAATACGTCCGTCGTATCTGGGTCTAGATGCCAATTGGCCGCCATCTTGGTGAGGCTGCTTGCAATCGCAGCGGCCGCCATATTAGTCAGTTCTGGCACTGCTGGCTAGACCCGCCACTGGCAGGCCATTCAGATTGGCCAGCATCCCGCGAGGGGAGGGGGGCTTCCTCCCACAGAGGGGCCACTCTAGGCCTCTTCAACCTGCCGGTGTGTATTATGGCTGCTGGGCGGGCCTCCCTCATGCACCATGGCTGCCAGCTGACTCTTGCAAGGTGGGTGGGGGGAGGGGGAGGTGGGGGCTGTGGGTAATGCACCCCCTCCATGACGTTCAGCCTGTTGGTGTTTTGGTGAGGATTTTCACTGGTCGACAACATAGTGATATTGTGAGGCTTATTGGATAGATTTCACCCATTAGCACCATTGACGGAGAGTTTTGACAAACATGGACATCCTCACAAAAAATGAACATTTCGGAGATGATTTCCCAACCCTGAAAAAAATAAAATTATATTCTCAATGTTGGGAGCAGTTATATTGTTTGTATTATATATATCTCCGTTGCAGTAATGTTGTTCAAAGCCTGGGTTAAGGTACATATATATCTGTCGCAGGCAAATTTGTTAAAATCATGGTTTATCATAGAGGCAGACCCTGGGATGGTTTCTCCTTAGCCCGACGCCGGAATCGTGATCGGCGATCGGAATCAGGGCCGCCACCAGTCTGACGCCGGTCCGCTGTGCTCCACCCCTTCCAATCCGGCTCCATCGTGACGCGCGCCGTGGCCGTTTCAATGTCGTCGCCACGCCACCGGCCGGCTCACCCGCAATGGCCGTGTTTCCGACGGCACGGACCACATGTGGTCCCAACGGTCAGGAACCTGGCGTGCCGACTGCGGACTGTGTCCAGTGCCGCTCACACTCGGCCGGGATCCGTGCCGCTGGCCGGGGAGGCTTCTGCTCGGGCTGGGGGGGACTGGTAGGGGTTGGCCAGGGGCTGTGCTGTGGGGTCGGGCTTGGTGGGTTAGGGTTCGCGCACGGCCGGTGCCATGTTTCACGGTGCAACCGGTGCAGCCCTGCGCATGCATGGCCCGGGACCCGGTCATTCTCCGGCCAGTTTCACCGCGGGAGATTCACTCGGCATTTGTGGTAGCCCCTCACTGGTACCGGAATTGGTGAGGGGTTTGCGCCAATTTTCCTGTCGTGATCATCCGTTCGTGCCAGTATTTAGCTGCAGAAATGAAGAATCCAACCTCCTGTGTCATAAAAGTGAGATCATCATTCATTCCAACCGTGTAATTATTTATCTATAAGGGCTAATGGAATTTTGTTTATAGAAAACCCTGTGGTTTAGATAATTGAGGGTTTGTGGTTAACCTTAGTAAGATGGTCATAACCCAGTATACCCTAACAGGTGCCGGAGTGTGGCGACTAGGGGATTTTCACAGTAACTTCATTGCAGTGTTAATGTAAGCCTACTTGTGACAATAACAAATATTATTATTAAAGATTATTATAACCCAGTTGGTGAGATAGAGTTGATGTAATTGATGAGAGGTGCCAGGTCTGTAGCAGGCAAATTACCGTATAGTTTTGCTGGGAGCTTTAGGCCGAGCAGCAGCTTTTGCTAAATGTTGTCAGGTTAAGTAGTAGTCTGCCATGACCGAAGGGTCTGCAGGCTGTTTCCAGAAAATCTCTCTCTCTCTTCAAACAGTTTTTCCAAAAAAAATCTCTATTCAAGTGTACAGCAAGTTTGCTAACTTTATTTACCAGTGTTTTTTGACCCTTGGTGGACTTTGCTCAATTGAAGGTAAAGATGGTATAAGTTAGTAATAAAAATGGTTTATTTTAATTTTAAGAATTGTTGAACTGTTCATTGAAAAGCTATTTTTGTGATGTTAATGTGTTGAATCCTGTGTTAAGAATAAAGTTTGTCTTAATATTAAAGGTACCCATTAGTAAATGGAATGACTCCCGGAGTGAAGTATCCTTTCCTCGCAGATTCATTTTTTTTTCAAGTGTTTGGCGTTCTTGTCCGGTATCCTAACAAATGTTGGAGTCTGGTCTGGCACCTTAACAATTCTGAATGGTGAGCTTTCCTCCCTGTTCTGTTACATGTCTATTGTGTATTCACACACTTTCTGCCAATTAGCACTCACTTCCTGCCACTTAGCACTCACTTCCTGTCAATTAGCACTTACTTCCTGTCAATTAGCACTCACTTCCTGCCAATTAGCACTCACTTCCTGTCAATTAGCATTTACTTCCTGTCAATTAGCATTTACTTTCTGCCAATTAGCACTCACTTCCTGCCAATTAGCACTCACTTCCTATCAATTAGCACTCACTTCCTGTCAATTAGCACTCACTTCCTGCCAATTAGCACTCACTTCCTGTCAATTAGCACTCACTTCCTGTCACACTTTCCTGTCGCAAGCATGTGTTAAAATTTCAAAAGGTTGGGACAGGGTAGCTAAAAGTAGATTGTTTCTATAACTTGTCTCAGTTGAGTGGTTTATAGATCTAAAAGATTAAGAGAGTTAGGACAGCATGGTAGCACAAGTGGCTAGCACTGTGGCTTCACAGTGCCAGGGTCCCAGGTTCGTTCATAATGCGGCCTAACATGTTGAGTATCAACCTGAAAATCCCTCCAAACATGCCAATCGTGGGCAGTAAGAGCAGTAGAGGCTCCTGGTCAGCCACTCTTGAGGTGCAGTGTTGCCCCTCAAACCACAAGCCTCTGGCGACAGGCGAGTGGACTGTTCCAGGAACAACTAGCTATGGAAACAGACAAAAATGTGTCTTGGGGAGCACAAAGTCCGGGATGAGAATTGGAATTGGAACATCTCCGCTCTAACCTATTCCATTTTGAATTAAAGGAGACAGTTTAAAAGATAACCATCTTACAAAATCCAATGGGCATACCAAACACTCAAAATATCAAATTTCTGCATGCAAAGATTGTTTTAATAATGTGTTTTACTGTTACCAGTGAAATGGTAACATCGCTGCCCAGTATGTAGTACTTAAGTATATTTTCAAACTCCTCTTGTTGAGCAAGGCTGAACTCGCCTGGTGCCCAAGGCCAGCCTTGCTAACCAAGGTTTACACTGGAGATCTTTGCACTCCTCTCATTGCTCCAGTGTGTACAATTCCCTTTCAGCTGAGAGTTAAGCAAGCAGCCATCCCTCAGCCCAAACCATCAAGATCAGTTGGTTTAACTCATTGCTGCCTGGCGGAGCCTGGGGTGTAAATTACCCCCTGCTCTCGAATTCAAGACAGGGACCGCCATTCAAAATAATTCATCGGGTACGATAACCATCAGACATTCTGAGGACGGGTAAGGTGCTATATAAATGCAAGTTCTTTCTTTGACAATCGTAATGAGCAGAAAGCAAGCAGCCGCCATTAAGATAAGGAGAAGCATTTCTGCAAAATTGTTTTTAGCTGCCATTTTGTTTCCACACTGAGCTGAGAGACCAGCCTGGGAGATAAGGAGGTGTGTGGGGGGGGGGGGGGGTTTGCAGGGGGCAACTTACGTTTCCACTGTGAATTTGGCCTTGGAGACATGGAATCGCTTGTGCAAACACGTAAATGGAAGATATACTATTTTCGCACGGATCGTTTGCCTCAATGAAAAAAGGTGGACGTTAATTCGTAGCACCACAGAGCCATAGAATTCCTACAGCGCAGAAGGAGGCCATTTGGCCCATCGGGTCTGCTCGGACCATCTGAAAGGGTAACATATCTAGGCCCGCTCCCCTGCCGTATCCCCATAATCCCACCTAACCTGCACATCTTTGGTCACTAAGGGCAATTTATCATGGCCAATCCACCTAACCTGCACATCTTTGGACTGGGGAAGGAAATGGGAGCACCCGGAGGAAACCCACGCACACGCGGGGAGAACGTGCAGACTCCACACTGTGAGGCAGCAGTGCTAACCACTGTGCCACCTCGCAATGCTCTGCGCGAATCCCCTGACTCCTGTCCATTGTCCATAGAACATACAGTGCAAATGGAGGCCATTTAGCCCATCGAGTCTGCACCGACCCACTTAAGCCCTCACTTCCACCCTATCCCCGTAACCCAATAACCCCTCCTAACCTTTTTGGACACTAAGGGCAATTTAGCATGGCCAATCCACCTAACCTGCACGTCTTTGAACTGTGGGAGGAAACCGGAGCACCCGGAGGAAACCCACGCAGACACGGGGAGAACGTGCAGACTCCGCACAGACAGTGACCCAAGCGGGGAATTGAACCTGGGACCCTGGAATTGTGAAGAAACTGTGCTAACCACTGTGCTACCGTGCCGCCCATTGGAACGAGATGAGAAAAAACCTCTTCACTCAGAGGGTAATGAACCTGTGGCATTCTCTACCACAGAAGGCTATGGGGGCCAAATCACTGAATATATTCAAGAAAGAGATAGCCATTTTTTTTTTTCCGATTTTAATGGCATCAAGGGGTATGGGGAGAAAGCGGGAAGTTGGCATTGAGATCGAGGACCAGCCATAATCATATTGAATGGCAGGACAGGTTCGAACGGCCAAGTGGCCTTTGCCTGCCCCTCGTTTCGATGTTCCTATCTCCTGTCACATTACTCAAGTTTAGAAATGTTCAACATCATCATAATAATATTCAATTATTGTCACAAGTAGGCTTCAAATGAAGTTACTGTGAAAATCCCCTAGTCGCCACATTCCGGCGCCTGTTCGGGGAGGCCGGTACGGGAATTAGACATAGAAGTTATAGTGTAGAAGGAGGCCATTCGGCCCATCGAGTCTGCACCGGCTCTTGGAAAGAGCACCCTACCAAAGCCCATACCTCCACCCTATCCCCATAACCCAGTAACCCCACCCAACACTAAGGGCAATTTTGGACACTAAGGGCAATTTATCACGGCCAGTCCACCTAACCTGCACATCTTTGGACTGTGGGAGGAAACTGGAGCACCCGGAGGAAACCCACGCGCACACACGGGGAGAACGTGCAGACTCCGCACAGACAGCGACCCAAGCCGGAATCGAACCTGGGACCCTGGAGCTGTGAAGCAATTTGTGCTAACCACTATGCTACCGCGTCTGCTGGCCTTGTTAGGCATTACAAGCCAGCTGCTTATCCCACTGTGCTAAACCAGCCCCGGTTGCTAAACCAGGGGTCCGAACAGGGTAGATCGGGAGGAACCATTGCCCCGATGGAAAGGATCAAGAATGAGAGGGCCCAGATTTGAAGTGATTTTCAGGAGAGGCAAATGCAATTCGGGAAAATACTTTTTTACACAGAGAGTGTTTTGGGTTTGCGATGCACGGCCTGGAAGTGTGGTGGAGGCAGGTTCAATCGAGGCGTTCAGGAGGGGATCAGATGATTATTTGAATAGAAACAATGGGCAGGGGTATGGGGAAGGGGCAGGGGTATGGGGAAGAGGCAGGGGTATGGTGCTAAGTCACGATGCTCGTTTAGGGCAGCTGGGTGGCGCTGTGGGTTAGCACTGCAGCCTCACGCCGCCGAGGTCCCAGGTTCGATCCCGGCTCTGGGTCACTGTCCGTGTGGAGTTTGCACATTCTCCCCGTGTTTGCGTGGGTTTCGCCCCTATAACCCAAAGATGTGCAGGCTAGGTGGATTGGCCATGCTAAATTGCCCCTTAATTGGAAAAAATGAATTGGGTACTCTAAATTTTTTTTTTTTAAATTCAAAAATAATGCTCGTTGAGGGAGCTGGAGCAAGCAGGATGGGACGAATTGCCTCCTTCGCTGATTTTTCGCTGATGATTTTGGGGACAAGTTTCAACCCACTACTGCCAGGAAATCATCGTGCGGGGCCAAAGCCCAATTTCTATTCAGAGATCCGAATGAGTCTTACTGGTGAAACTTGACCGTAATTAGCAAAAGATATTCCATCGAACTGGACTGTCCTGTTGGAAAGTATGAATCGGAATCCAGTGGTTTCACATTCAGACCAACATACTTCCAACAGGCATCATTCTACACGCACCTCCACTGAACAACGATATTGCCAATGTGCTCTTCTGTCCCCTCCTTGAACTGAACCCGACCCAGTTAAAATTGCAATGGGGAAACATGCTTGTTGCTTTTGCCATTCCTGCTCGTTAAGGTTTTTGTGGCAAGATTCCCTGGTGCAGCCAAGAGTCCCGATATCAAAGGGCGCATAGCTGAAAATCTTGCCTTTAAATCAATCCTTTCCTGCCGACAGACAGTCCCAGAACACTAGGAAACTGATGTATCGGTTTCCAAATGCAGTTAGTCTGACTGTGTGGACCAATTCTGGAAATCCACTTGTGCACATTTCATTTTTGTGAAGGTATTATATTCCAAACACATGTAATATCAACAAAGTCCTCCAAATCACAATCTACAGTTTGTGCAATTTCTCCCCCTTTATCCCCCCCACTCCAAGCCGAACAACTCCTCAAATGGACAACTACCACTGCACCTCGAAACCCCCCTCTGACCCCCTCAACTCGAACTGGAGAAAGTCGTACAAATCCCTCAGCCACCCCCGGCGGCATATCCGCGTCCAATTTAACAGAATCCTTCGCCGAGCAATCAGTTGTAGCCATCTGGGATGGCCACTTCCAGAATACAAAATGGACATTTGCAAACATCGCAGGGGAAAATGGACAATGTTAAGAAGGCAAGCAGGCACAGAGCCTGTCTGCATATTGGAGCCGCAGCTCCCAGACGAGACTGAAACTGTCGGCCCATTAGCATATGGATGGCCCATCTCCGGGAACAAAGGAAGATACTTAAGTAACCGATCTGGCTCCAGACCTCACGGTTCCAGTTCCCCAAACCGAAAGCAGAAAACAAAGCAGACCAACGGCCACCTAGGACACGCCCAGCCATCAGGGCACCCACCCCTTTATTGGTCAAGATCAATACGAGTGATCAAGATACGGACCAATTGATTGGGACCAAGTTCAAGCCCAAAAGCGCGCGAAGCCCCTTCTGGTATAAGAAGAAGGCCCCGAGAGAGAATCGCTCTCTTGGACTCGGCTCTCACAGCGGAGAGACCCGTCCACCAGCTACACCAGAAGCAAGCAAGTAAGTCCAAGGTCAACGCTCGCTGCCAGACGGACGACCTTAGCTGTTCCCCTTCACCACTTCGACCCCAGCAGCCTCAGAACCGAACAACGGCCATTGTTCCTCTGACTGAGTGGGCGCCCAAAGCTAAGTATAGGCTTTAGCAGTAGTGATAGTTTAGTCTGTCGTAGTTCATGCATGAGTAGATATTGCTGTGTGTATAAATAAATAGCATTGACTTTGAACTAACTAACTGGTGTACCGACTCTTTGATCAGTATTCGGTTTGGAACCTTGTGGCAGTATCAAAAGATACCTGGTGACTCTAGAGCAAACATAATTAGGATTAAGGAAGGCGACCATATTGACCGCCATATTCAGAGCCAAACAAAGAGAGCAACATTTACTGGCGACTCCGCCAGGACTCGACCTAGAAGTGGCCTTGTCACTCCGAGAGAACCCAAATTTGAATTGGAATCCAATTGGAAACAGAAAAACCACAAGTGTAAGAACAATACTGATCAAACCTCCAAGATGCGAAAGTGTGTTAATGCATGCGTACTGACAGAGATATAAGGTAAACCTGAGAGATTTTGTTGCGTAAAACTGTCGGGAGTTTTGTAGGCTGGAAATTAGTGTAAGCCGTACCCGTGTTTACATCACCACTTTATCACCCACTGTTCCAAATTCTGTAGAGAACCCAGAGATAGAGAAAATGGCAATGAAGGCAATGGAACGCCTTATGAACCCCCAGGAATTCGAGGTCGCAGCGACCAGTAGAGTAGGACAGTGTTCCATATGGGAAGAAGAGATTAGGAAATATCTCAAAGGGAAAGGATGGCCCCTTTGGAGTGAATTCTGCGCCAATGATGAAACAGGTCCCGGGAGTATAGGACATACTTGGTGGGAGAACCTGACAGAGATTCATAAGAATAGCTTAGGGGAAGCTCGCAAGCCGATGGCAATCAAGTCCTGCTTGGCACAATTGCGAGGCACAGAGGAGGCCGTTAGGACGCTCCATAGAGAGATTGAAGAGAGAGACAGGAATAGTGAAGGAGATGTGAGCGAATTTGAGAAGGAGAACAGGGAATTGAGAGAGCAGTTCGCGGCGAGGGACAAGGAGGTGGCTGATGCCAAGCTGGCACTAGTCTTGTCTCGCCCATTTGAGTAGTTTTCAGACCCAATATGATAAGGCCTACCAAGACACGCAAAGCGCGGTGTTGTTAAGACAGGAAACCGAACGACAGGTTGAGCATTTGCTGAAACAGTGCAATGATTTAAAAGCAGCCCTAGGAGCGCTCCACACTTCCACGACGGAACAAAGGCAGAGCTCCGTAGATCACGCAAAATGCCGGAAGCAAACTGCAGAATTGCAATCTCTGCTTTCCGTTCAGAATGGGTTTCAGAGCACGTTTGGACCCCAGTTTGACCAGGAAAACGGCCCCGATTGGCAGGAGTTAAATGCGACTGCCCACAGATACGTACATGGGACATGTACACAGGAGAAACCCCAGAAACGAAAAGCACGGCAACCCCCGACTGCACAGGCAGAACACACCCCCATGAACCCTGTCCCCACACAGCGCAGGGCCACAACAGAAGGAGACCCAGATTTACTGTACACGTCCCGGTTAACAGTCACTCAATTACGGGACGCGTGCGATAAGATTACACCGTTCCTACCCACATCGGACCCCCACCATTACTTTGCAAGAGTCAAACAGCAGGCGACCATGTACGGCCTGGGTGAAAAGGAGCAAGTGAAGCTCACAGTTTTAAGCCTCGACCCTTCAGTCATGGCAGCCCTTCCCGACCCACAGAATGTAGGAGGAGGCACACTCCAAGAAATGCACACAGCGATCCTAGATGCGATCGGCTATGACAAAGGAAACCCCGTAGAAGGCCTAAACAAATGTAGGCAGAAAAAGGACAGAGCACCCCACAGCGTTTGCTGGATGCTTGTAGATTCATTTTACATCGGTATTTGGAGAGTTAGCCCGCGCCCATTTGACCCCAGATATAATGGCCAAATGGACTCGCATCCTAGTCTCTCATGCGACAGAGGCAGGACAGAGAGCTTGCGCAAATTACGACCCCTCAGACGAGGCCCACAACGAGAAATGGGTTTTGTAGAGATTGTCCCGCACTTGGGAACAGTCCACCCAAGGCAGAACCGCATTTGTTAAAACCGAGGAAGAACAGGCAGACATGCATCCAGTTAGGACGCACCAGGACCCCGCACGGGTAAATGAGGGCAGGAACAGCCCACAGCAACCCAAATCCCAGGAGTGTTACAATTGTGGACAATTAGGACACTACGCACGAGAGTGCAATGCGTCTCAGAAGCAAAACTTCGGAACCTCAAGAACCTCAGAAGAAGAAAAGAAGAAGACAGAAAGAAGGAAAGATGAAGACAACCATCATGCTCTACAGTTGGATCTTAGCGGGATCCCTCCAGTTGCGCGCTGACACTACCCCCCTGACCCCTACCACGCAGGCCATGAATGTTTCCCACCCCTGCCATACACTAAACCCCGAGATAGTTACCGATACACTGACCTGGTGTGACAAGTTCATCACCTGATATTCCCTATCCTACGTTGTGGAATCACTATTAGTACTTGCGATACTCTGCAGTGTCGTTCAGACTCTAAGACTGAGGAAATGGCGGAGGAAAGCCTCCCGCACTCTCACTCCGATATACACCCCCAATCCCCTATTTTCGTACTTCAACAAACCCCCCAACCCCGTTAAGTGAATTAAAATGCATCTGTTTTTTGTGTGTGATTTGTTCGTTCCAATAAAAAGAAATGGAAAACTCTGTGCTTGACTGCCAAGCCAGAGAGACCTGTGTTGCTGCTATTGTACAGTTTAAAATGTGGTAAATTCTTTTGATTGTTTGAGTCAGAATAGTTTAGTTAAGGATAGTTAGAGGTTCCAGTTTTGTATTTTGTAATGCATGCCTGAATGTCATAGCGCCCTGTAGAATTTTATAATGATGTATGTACATAAATAATTTAGGTAAAAGTTGCAATTCATAGGACAGAGCAGTGTAGAGCCTATGAAGTGCTTACGGGTGCCCAATTTGGGAGGAGAACGAAGACTACGTGGTTATTTGATCCTTCACGCTTCGCGTTGAGGATCACAAGGAGGGTGTGTAGCCATCTGGGATGGCCACTTCCAGAATACAAAATGGACATTTGCAAAGATCACAGGGGAAAATGGACAATGTTAAGAAAGCAAGCAGGCTCAGAGCCTGTCTGCATATTGGAGCCACAGCTCCCAGACAAGACTTAAACTGTAGGCCCATTAGCATATGGATGGTGTAGCCACCTGAGTTGGCCACTTCCCGACTTAAAATGGAGAACAGCAAAGGCTGAAGGGAAATTCAGCCAACACAGACGAAAACTAGCAGTTGCAAGTTTACTGTGTATTAGACTCTGCAAAAACCCAGACAGCATCGATACAAGCAGCCATCTGCATAGTAATGTAGCAGCCATCTACATAGTAATGAGCGATCCCCGGGAACAATCGAAACATTTTAAGGTAAACAAGGCCAAGCCAGACTCCTCGGCGCCAGCAGGAGCCAACACGAAAGAGGTTAACGGACACTTAAAGACCGCCCAACGATCAGGGAACAGCTCCAGTACTGGAGAAATCGAACCAAGCGATTGGAACGAAGTCTAATCACCTAGAACCAGGTACGGGGTCCGCCCCAAAAGGCGGGAAGCCCCTGGGGACTATAAAGTAAAGCCCCCCAAGTTCAAATCGTCCTTCTTGACAGGGTCACTCAGCAACGTGAAGCAACCCTTGACAGTGACCTGCCCGGCGGCCTCCAAGAACGTAAGTCTCAAGTCAACGCTCGCTACGAGATAGATGCTCCTAGCTAGAAGTCCATACCAACGTTTCAATCCCACAGACTCAGAACCCAAACAAAAGGTCATTTGTTCCCCTGACCTGGTGGGCCAGTCCGAAGCTAAGTATTGGTCTGTTAGTGATAGAAATAGCTTAGAAAGTAGAGTTTATGCAAGAGTAGCGATTTACTGTGTATAATAAATGTGCTTTGATTTGAATCTTACTAATTGGTGTATTGAGTTATTGATCATTACTTGAACTTGAACATCGTGGCGGTATCATGAAGATACCTGACGACTCTAGAGCAAAGGTTATAAAACAGAGCCAATTGAACCAACCAAAACTTAGCAACAATGGCCCATATGCCATTTAGGGAGAAAGATCATGAGGGGTCTGAAAGATAAACACGAATCTTGGTGTGATGATATGCATAAACACGGTAGCATTGTGGATAGTGTAGCCACGTAAAATGGCTGCGTCCCGATTAATCTGACCAAAACCCAGTTTGAAATGGCTAACCCGAAAGGCTGCTGGGAAAAGCAGCTAACAAGACACAAGCAGGCAGCTGCAGACAGTATTGGATTGGACAAATCCAATCACTTGGGACTCAGGGTCAAGGGCCGCCCGGGAGGCGGGAAGCCCCTGGGCCCTATAAAAGTGAGGGGCCAAGTTCAGATCTCTCTCTCTCTCCTCTTCGCCTGCTCGAGACCTTCGCAAGACCAGCAACCGGCAACTGTAAGTTTGAATCCAGCGATCGCTATCCGGTAGAGACACCTAGCCACCGACCTGTAGCAGCCTTTTGAATCCCGCGGGCCAGATCTGATTGGACAAGCCATTCGTTTCCCTGACCTGGTGGGCTCGTCCTAAGTTAAGTATTGGCCAGTAGTGATAGGTTTGTTATATAGAAAGTAGTATTAGGGTATTAATATTGCTTGTTGTATATAATAAATGACCGTTGTTTTAATCCTTACTAAGCGATGTGCTGTGTTATTAATCATAACCTAAACTTGAACCACGTGGCGGTATCAGAAAGATACCTGGCGACTCGTGAGCAAAGGTGACGTAATCAGAGCAAATAGACTAAGGCTAAAAAGAGCAACAATAGCACAATTGCTTCACAGCTCCAGGGTCCCAGGTTCGATTTCGGCTTGGGTCACTGTCTGTGCGGAGTGTGCACATCCTCCCCATGTGTGCGTGGGTTTCCTCCGGGTGCTCCGGTTTCCTCCCAGTCTAAAGATGTGCAGGTTAGGTGGATTGGTCATGATAAATTGCCCTTAGTGTCCAAAATTGCCCTTAGTGTTGGGTGGGGTTACTGGGTTATGGGGATAGGGTGGAGGTGTTGACCTTGGGTAGGGTGCTCTTTCCAAGAGCCGGTGCAGACTCGATGGGCCGAATGGCCTCCTTCTGCACTGTAAATTCCATGATAATCTATGATAAGCAATCATGTATATAACAACCTCCGACCAGCAGGTGGCAGAGTAAATCTACCACATTACTCTGTACCTCGGGGGGTTGGGAGATAGTTGTGTTAGTGGATAGCGATACTTGCAGTAACTCTAGGATAATTTATCAGTGTTAGTAGTTTGTCTTATATTTCTCATAGTTATCTTTTTAAAAAAATTTAGAGTACCCAATTCATTTTTTTTCAATTATGGGGCAATTTAGCATGGCCAATCCACCGACCCTGCACATCTTTGGGTTGTGGGGGTGAAACCCACGCAAACACGGGGAGAATGTGCAAACTCCACACGGACAGTGACCCAGAGCCGGGATCGAACCTGGGACCTCGGCGTCGTGAGGCAGCAGTGCTAACCCACTGCGCCACCGTGCTGCCGTTCTCACAGTCATCCGAACCACGCATTTATTTTATAATAAAACACTTCAACTAGTCAAGGACTAAACGTTCTACTGTGCATCATTCCTACCGGCCAAGCACAAGAACGTAACACTTGGCAGCACATTCATCTTCACTATCTGCACCCTCCCTGCCAATGCCAAGTGCAAAGGATCCCTTAACCTCCTCCACTAATGCTGTCACATTTGTGGCCCTCTCCCGTGTCACCTGACTCCACAAATACGTAAACCTCTCTCTAGCTACCTTAAACGGTAGTGCCCCTAAATTGGTCTCCCGTCCTGCTGCATTGACCAGGAACACCTTGCTCTTCCCAACATTCAGCTTATGTCTGGAGAAGGCCCCAAACCTCTCTAACTGTCCCATGATCCTGCCCATACTCTCCGACGGGTTCGACACAAACAACAACAGATTGTCTGTGTACGACATCCGGTGCTCCCTGCCCCCCTCCCCCTCACAATCCTTCACCACTCAGCAGACCCCCGACAGGCCATTGCCAAGTGTTCAGTCACCAATGCGAATAACAATGGCGACAGCAGGCACCCCTGCCTCGTTGCCCTATGTAACCGAAAGCCCGGTGAACTCATCTCGTTCGGACGCAAGCTTGCCACCAAGGATGCGTACAAAAGACGCACCCACGCCACAAACTTCACCCAAACCCAAACCTTCCCAATTATCAATCAGGTATCTCCACCCCACCCGATCAAAGGCCTTCTCCGCATCCATAGAAACATCCACTGCCAGCCCCCAGATGGAGTCATACCCACATTTCACAGCCTCCTGATGTTACCAGAGAGCTGCCTACCCTTCACAAAACCCATTTGATTCTCAGAGACCACCCCTGGCACACACCCCCGCCCAATCTTCCCCGCCAATACCTTTGCCAATACTTTCAAATCCGTATTCAACAATGAGACGGGCCTGGACGACCCACACTCCAGCGGATCCTTCCCCTTCTCCGGGATTAGTGTCATCGACGCCTGTGTCAGCGTCTTTGGCCCCAGCCCCACCCTCTTCTCCAACGCCTCCCGAAGCATCCCCAGCAGGCGGGGGGAGCCAACTCTGTCGCAAAGAGCTGATAAAACCCCGGCACAAAGCCGTTCGGCTTCCCCAACTGCATTCCCCTGATACTATCTATCACCTCCCTCAGTCTCAACGCCTCCTCCAATGCCGGCCTCTTCCCCTCCTCCAGCTCTGGGAACTCCCCCCCACCCCCCCTCCATCAGCCTCCCCCCTCCATCAGAACCCCCCCATCAGACTCCCCCCCCCATCAGAGACCCCCCATATCCTTTGATCATCTTCACCAACATGGGCAAGATCCATCAGACAGCAGGCCACTGGAATCCTGAAGATGCACTTTCAATACTTGGACTGCTCAGGTGTGGCTCTGCAGTATTCTGCAGGGAGAGTGCAACCCCCCCCCCCCCCCCCAGCCCATCAGCGGCACGCCGTACCCTACGCACCCTCGTGCTTCACAGGCAACCTCACAGGGAGACATGGAGGAGGCTGAGAACACCTCGGACGATGAAGGCCTGGGAGGACAGGAAGCGGTAGAGGACGATGAGGAGGAGATTCCACGTGAGGAAAAAGACCGAAGTGTGAAGATGTGGAAGACGTTCCCCCCGACGCAGCCATAGCCACAAATCTCCAGGAGGAGTAAAACGTAAGCAAGGAGACCCAAGCGCCTTTTTCCTGACCCTCCAATGGCTCCTCAGATCCTCCTCGGAGGTAGTCTGGGGCTTGTGTTGGCTGCTGCTGTAAGAGAGAGAAGACTGATTTAGTTCATGAACAGGCTGAATACAATGTCGCATTGCACTCAGTGAATGTCAGAATAACATATGGAAGGCTCAAGGAGAGAGAACGGAGCATCTTACAGGAGAGAATCAGAGTTAACGTATTAAGTTCATTTCGTTGGAAATGAAAGGAGATTGTAGAAACTACAACCAAAAGTAGCAATTTTAAGTTGGTGCGAGGGTTTTTGTTTGTTGCATTGAGGCGATACATGGATGAGATATTTTGAAACGGGGGTGGAGGAGGAACGTCAAAATCAAAAGTTGCCCAACTCAACGTTGAGCCCCGAGGCTGCAATGTGCCCAACCGGATGATGAGGTGCTGCTCCTCCAGCCTGTGCCAGGCTTCCCCTGAGCATTGCAGCGGGCAAGGACGGACAGGTGGGCACGAGAGTCAGGAATGGAGGGCTCATCCGAACTGGTATGCTGAGGGAGGGCGCACTCGCCTTCCACACAGTAACGATCTCTGAACTTGCCCGCCAACTTTGCGGCACCCTCCTCAGGTAGGGGGCATCCTGGTGCAGGCGCACGCCACCAATAAGAGCCTCAGGGGAGTCACGGCTGAACCTTGTTGCTGTCTTCACTTTGCTTGGAGTCACCTCAGCCTCTGGTTGGCCACTGCTGGGCTGCAGAGACTAACGTGTGTGCCCGGCTGGCGGTTAGAAATGGCGGCATGACCTTTAACCCCGTTGGGTTACAGTGGGGCAGATGGCCGACCAACCAAGTGACTTATAATAATAATAATCTTTATTGTCACAAGTAGGCTTACATTAACACTGCAATGAAGTTACTGTGAAAATCCCCAAGTCGCCACACTCCGGCGCCTGTTCGGGTACACGGAGGGAGAATTCAGAATGTCCAATTCACCCAACAAGCACGTCTTTCGGAACTTGTGGGAGGAAACCGTAGCACCCGGAGGAAACCCACGCAGACACGGGGAGAACGAGCCGACTCCTCACAGGCAGTCACCCAAGCCGGGAATCGAACCCGGGACCCTGGCGCTCTGAAGCAACGGTGCTAACCACTGTGCTACCGTGCCGCCCAGAGAGCCGCTCGCCGGCGCATAATTAATAGGCTTCCAAACGAACGATCGGACGCGATTTCCTAACCCACCAACCAGCGGGAATCTCGCAATGAATCACTCCCGCCAGCGCACTTCGGACAGGATTTTCCAGCCCATCGCGGCGTGTTTTCCGGTGGTAGAGGCAGCTCGCCATTGGTCACCGGCCGGATCATCCGGTCCCTACGATGTCTGCATCATTTTGCATGACTTGCCCCATCCCCTGCTGGGAAGCCCGTGCCGAGGGGGGGGGGTTATCTTCGGCGGGACTGGAGGAGGGCCTGCCAACGTAACCTGGCTACTGTTGTGATGTTGAGTGCGGGATCAATATAGGCCAAGACATTGGGGAACGTTAGCTTGCTCACCAACAATGTGGTGCCATCGGATCATTTTCAACCATCTAAGAGAGCAGGCAAGGTTAAACACAACCCCCGGGCCTCCTTTCACTGGGATGAGCTGCCTTAAGAAAACTCCGGGTAATCTCCTTCTGAAACCAAATCCCGCGTGAATCAAAGCTGCTCCCTCACCCACCAGCAACGTCTGTCGGGAAAAAGTGTGGTCACCAGTATTCCTGAAAGGTTCACGACGGTGCGAAACGGCCCCTATCCCGACCGATTCAGGGCCCGATAATGGGCTAGGAGCAGCGCCGCGGCATTTACGTGCGCCAGGCCTTTATGCGGCGCCACATACATGACGCAGCCGGCACCGCATAACTGGTGTCACCCGCGCATACGCCCTCTCCGAGTCCGCCCCGCAATAAGATGTCCAACGGATCTTGCGGGGCTGCGGAAGAAAGGAGGTCCTCCTTCAGAGAGGCCGGCCTGACGATCGGTGGGCACCAATCGCGGGCCAGACCCCATTTCAGGCCCCCCCCCCCCCGGTGCAGGATCCCACCTCCTCCCCCCACAGGCCACCCCCCCCCCCCCCCCCAGCGTTCCCGCGCCGTTCCCGCCGGCAGCGACCAGGTGTGGATGGCGTCGGGGGGGGAACCCCCCGTTTTGGGCAGGCCGCTCGGCCCATCAGGCACTGAGAATCGCGGGGGTACCGGTGAATCGCCATTTTGGCTGTCTCGGGCGATTCACTGGACCGCGCCGCTCAAAACGCGATTGTGCCGATCTGGCCGCTTTCGTGAATCGCGGGAGGGCGTCGGACCGGCGTCGGACCTGGCGACCCAGGCGTTTCTCCCAAGTGTCTGAGATGTCTTATTTACCGATGAGTGGATAATGGAACTTATGATGTGCGTTCAATTATCTCTGGACGAGTGATTTAAAAAAAAGAAACCTGTGTTCGTTCTTCATCCCAATTGGAATTTCAGAAGAGCCCCCTCGGAGCGTGCAAATGGAAAGTATTATTGCAGGGGCGGCACGGTGGTGCAGTGGTTAGCACTGCTGCCTCACGCCGCCGAGGACCCGGGTTCGATCCCGGCCCCGGGACACTGTCCGTGTGGAGTTTGCACATTCTCCCCGTGTCTGCGTGGGTCTCACCCCCACAACCCAAAGATGTGCAGGCTAGGTGGATTGGCCGCGCTAAATTGCTCCTTCATTGGGAAAAAAAAGAATTGGGTACTCTAAACCTATTGGGGGGGGGGAAAAATGAAAGGTTTTGTCAGCGTGGTGTAAATTAGGGATAAAACGTAAATGAAAACACTTTACAATGTTGCAAGAGCAGCTGCACCTGACGCGTCGGGTAAAGAGGAAATATTTCAGCAGCTTCAGCCTGTTCTTCTCAGGCCTTTGTGTTCACCTGCCTTGTGTGTTTGAGTGTTTCTAAACACCCGCTGTGACACAGAGCAGGAGCTGCGCCCATCTCCTGGAATGTGTGCCGGTAAATTATCTCTGGGTTACGAGAGGCAGAAATTGTTCCTTCTTAGTTTTCGCAAATTCCCGAGAGTTGCAAAGCCACACCCACTCACTTAAAACTCTCCAATCGAGCGGACTCACGGAATGGGTCACAACATTTCCAAACATATTGTCACCACACTGCCTTACGCAGAATGATGGTGAAGGGATAATAGTCGCAGGGCCAGTATTCCAGAGACCTCGAAAGGTTCTCCAGAGACACGGGTTCAAATCCCACCATGGCAGCTGGTGGGATTTAAATCCAAATTGTTTTTGGGCACCCTGGTTGGCACTGCTGCCTCACGCCGTCGAAGATCCAGATTTGATTCCAACCTCGGGTGACTATCTGTGTGGAGTTTGTACTTTCTCCCCGTGACTGCGTGGGTTTCCTCCGGGTGCTCCGGTTTCTTCCCACAGTCCAAAGGTGTGCAGGTTAGGTGGATTGGCCATAATCAATGTGCGAGTTTACAGGGAAGGGTGGGCGGAACGAGTCCAGGTAGAGTACCTTTTCAGAGGGTCAGTGCAGACTCGATGGGCCGAATGGACTCCTTCAGAACCGAAGGCATTCGATGGGTCCATCTTCCAAGGTCAATGACAACAGCAGAGAGATTCTGGGGCAGTCACGGCTGCCAAATAATTATCTTTCTTGTCACAGGTAGGCTTACATTAACACTGCAATGAAGTTACTGTGAAAAACCCCTCGTCGCCGCATTCCGGCACCTGTTCGGGTACACTGGGGGAGAATTCAGAATGTCCAAATTACCTAACGGCACGTCTTTTGGGACTGTGGGAGGAAACCGGAGCACCCGGAGGAAACCCACGCAGACACGGGGAGAACGTGCAGACTCCGCATAGACAGTGACCCAAGCTGGGAATCGAACCTGGGACCCTGGCTCTGTGAAGCAACAGTGCTAACCACTGTGCTAAATAGTCAGACAGATTGACGGGAGTGGATTAATGTATCCGCAGGGGATAAAAAATAATCCGTCATGAACTGATACACTAATGCACCTTTTTACTTTACCGGAGATCATGGCTAGAATTTCACAAGATTGTAGCGGGTCCTGCCATTGGGACCAAAATCTAAGAACTGCCGGCCCGATCAACGGCAGCTCAGCAGCCTCCTCGCACCACAGATAGAGGTGGCCTTTGCCGAGAAACATGGAGGCCAATTAAAGGCCTCAAAATGGGGGGAGAGTTGACATGCAGGTGGTGTCACCAGACTATGACAACGGCATAGGGTCACTGACAACGGCAAACTCAGCCCTGTCAAACTAGCAAAGTCCTCCTTACTAACATCTGGGGGCCTGAGCCAAAATTGGGAGAGCTGCCTCACTGACCAGTCGGGCGGGAAGGTGGCACAGCGGTTAGCACTGCTGTCTCACAGCGCCAGGGGCCCGGGTTCAATACCGGCCAAGGGCGACGGTATGGAGTTTGTACTTTCTCCCCGTGTCTGCGTGGGTTTCCTCCGGGCGCTCCGATTTCCTCCCACGGTCCAGGGATGCGCAGGTTAGGTGGATTGGCCCTGCTCAATTGCCACTGAGTGTCCAAGAATTTGCAGGTTAGGTGAGGATACGGGGGGATGGGAGGGGGAGTGGGCCTACATAGGGTGCTCTTTCAGAGGGTCAGTGCAGACTCGATGGGCCGAATGGCCTCCTTCTCAGCTGTAGGAATTCTATATTCTAAATACTAGTTGTATCAAACCGCTACGAAGCTTACTGACAAGGGCACAGACACCACCATCACCATCTCTGGGTATTACTGTTTCAGCCACAGGATAGACGCACCAGAGGTGGTGGCGGCACAGAGGCATACCGTCAGGAGGGAGTTGTCCTGGGAGTTCTCAACATTAATTCTGGACCCCATGATGCCTCTTGGCATAAGTCAAACGTGGGCGAGGAAAACTCCTGCCCATTACCATCCACTGCGCCCCCTCAGCTCTACTCCTCCACATTGAACACCACTTGGAGGAAGTACTGAGGGGAGTTTTATGGGACAGGAGAGAAGCTGAACCTCTTTATCCTCTCCCCATTGGCCCGTAAGCATTTTCCCCAAATCCTCAGTTTGTGTGATCCAATGAACTAATAACTCACAGCAAATTTGTTTTATGATTAACTCAGACGGTTAGTTTATACACATTCAAACCTGGGTGGAGTGTTCACAATCTCTCTCACACACATGCACATACAGTAAGGGAGCATAGAAAATAGGAAGCTTTACATCTATGGGCAAGAACCATAGAAATGAATATTAGTTCACACAACTGAATGAATTGAGGTCCGGGAAATCAAAATTCAGAGTGTTTACTTCATGGCTCATTCCAGATGCGTTCTAGGAGACGACCACAAACAAATCCTTGAAATGAAAGATGCGATCGCACGACGGGCTTTCTGTGTTTGGAGCGCTTGGCAGGCATTGATCAGAGACTTTAAAATCATCAAACAGGCTCCAAGGAGTTGAGGGATGGTGGCCACTGCTAGTTAGTCGGGCTGATGGAATTCTTTCCAGTTGACGCTAAAACAGCCAGACTGAGGGCTTCCCAGTTCCCAAAGGACTGTAGAGATTTCAAAATGGCCACTCGAGTCAGGTGACCTTTGTTCTGCACAATGATGTCAAAGCAGATGATTATCCATTGTCTGGAATTGGTTTTGGGTTTTGTCACTGATAATGTCCCAGCCATTAGCTTTTGAAAGAGTACCATCCATATTGAGGTTCCTGGGTCCTGAAGCCATTGTCTAGACAGACCCTTTGACCCGCTAGAGGAGTAAGATTATCAAGATGCAAATGGCACCCATTCTCCCCTCAATGGTCCCTTTATTAAATGGACAAGGACAGGCCCAGGTGTGCGCTGGGTCTGTTAACTCAACAGGCATAATGAGCTTTGTTCTGTGAGTTCCTGGTTTTGTGATTATAATGTTCTTACAATTAGGTGTGGGATTCCATGACGATAAGAGAAGGATTCCGTTGTTCTTCTCATCATAGATCATAGAATTTACAGAGCAGAAGGAGGCCATTCAGCCCATCGAGTCTGCACCGGCTCTTGGAAAGAGCACCCTACCCAAGGTCAACACCGCCACCCTATCCCCATAACCCAGTAACCCCACCCAACACTAAGGGCAATTTTGGACACTAAGGGCAATTTATCATGGCCAATCCACCTAATCCGCACATCTTTGGACTGTGGGAGGAAACCGGAGCACCCGGAGGAAACCCACGCACACACGGGGAGGATGTGCAGACTCCGCACAGACAGTGACCCAAGCCAGAATCGAACCTGGGACCCTGGAGCTGTGAAGCAATTGTGCTATCCGCAAGGCTACCGTGCTGCCCCTCTGTTGGCAGCTTACAGAACAAAGGACCAATCATGTGGTCATATGACTTGTAGCAGCCATCTTTTTGGTTCAGCAGAAAGTCAATTTTAAAAATAGCAAATAAAAAGAGTAAAATGTTGATATAGTTTTGAATTTATTTTCATGTCTTATTGATATAACAGTAGGTAAGGCACATAAGGCATTCTGTACCGGGGACTTCAAAGTCAAGTCCTACAAGTCAGCTGCTGAACTGGGTATGAGGCAGGTGATGAGGGAAAAACCTACTTCACCAGTCTATCTATCACACATGGATATGCCCATGACACTATCAGTGGGGGTGACCACCACACAGACTTTGTGGAGACAATGTCCCCTTCATTGCGGCATTGCATGGGATAGATTTTGAACAGATCTAGCAATTTAAAACTAGGCATTCGTAAAGCGCTGTGGGCCATCAGCAGCAGCAACAGAGTTGTATTAAATTTCAATCTGTAACCTCTTGGCCTGGTGTAACCCCCCCACCCCACTCTACCATTACCATCAAACCTTCAGTGCCAGGCATACCTAAAAATTAGGGAAAAAACATACAGTGCAGAAGGAGGCCATTCAGCCCATCGAGTCTGCACCGACCCACTTAAGCCCTCACTTCCACCCTATCCCCTTAACACAATAACCCCTCCTAACCTTTTTTGGTCACTAAGGGCAATTTATCATGGCCAATCCACCTAACATGCACGTCTTTGGACTGTAGGAGGAAACCGGAGCACCCGGAGGAAACCCAATCATAGACGGGGAGAATGTGCAGACTCCACACAGACAGTGACCCAGCAGGGAATCGAACCTGGGACCCTGGTGCTGTGAAACAACAGTGCTAATCACTTGTGCGACTATGCTGCCCAAGGTATAACAGCCTCAAGCCTGGTGAAGCTATAACGCAGGACTACTTGTGTGCCCCACGGCATAAGCAGCAATTAATTGACCGAGCTAAGCAATCCCACAACTAATGGATCAGATCCAAGCTCTGAGGTCCTGTCACACGATGTTATTGGGAAGTACAACTGTATAAATTAACAAAAATTAACCAAGCAAATTAAAAGAGGCCACTCCTAGGAGGAGCGCAGCCCAATAATTAACAAAAGTGAAACGGAAACTTAAAAACATCAAATCAACTTGTGCCTGAGGTCCTGCCACCTCCAGCCATGAATGGTGGTGGACAATTAAGCAATTAATTGAAAGAGGAAGAGGCTGCTCAAATACCCTCAAAGGTGATGATGGGGGAGCCCAGCACATCTGTGTAAAAGACAAGGCTACAGCTTTTGCACCAATCTTCAGCCAGAAGTGCCACGTGGATGATCCATCTCGGTCCCCTCCTGCACTCCCCAGTATCACTTCTGCCGGTCTTCGTGATATCACAAAACAATTGAAGGCACTGGATACTGCAAAGACTACGGACCCCGACAACATGCTGGCAATAGTACTGAAGACTTGTGCTCCAGGACTAGCCTAGCTGACAAGGTGTAGAAGACAGCACCGAATGGTAGAAATCCTTCACAAGGGCAGCAGATACCTGGGAACACCACCACCTGCGAGTTCCTGGTACGTGCACTATCCCTCCCTAAAGGTGGGGGGCAAGGAGGGTGGGGGCGATGGGCAGCGTTGGTTGAGTAGGGCGCTTTTTATGAATCCCTTGCCGGAGTTGGACCATAAAATTCCTCCCCGTATATTTCAAAATACTTTTAAAACGTACTTTATTGAAAGCCTGTCCACCTTTATTTTTGTTCCTATCCAACACGGGTCAAATACACTTTCTGAAACGTTAAATAAAAATGTAAGGATTTTAAGTGCTTTTACATTCCTGTTTAGCTGTCTGAGTGGATACTTCAATGTGATTGGTTGCCTTCCTGCTTGCTGACAACACTGCTGCTGTATGGCTGGCGATAGCCTCAGCTCGGCACCAGACTTAAAATGCCGCTAGCTATAAAATCCCGGCAGCCTTGACATTAGATTAGTTTGCAGATGTACAACTTTGTCGTTGGTTCCTGCGCAATGGTGTCTTTGGCAAACACAGTGCGAAGGTCCGCCCACCTTTTCCTAAATGCAGTCTGTAGACGAGCATCCGCAGGCGCAACCGAACGTATCCTACAGGTCTCCTGGGGTCAGCCTAACCTGGTTGCTTCAGGCAGTGTTTGCTGTGAGACTTCTCACCACTTCCATAGAATTACATTGTACTTAGAGCATTAACATCTGGTCCATGCCTGCATTGATGCTCGAGACCAACCTTTCCCCCCTCTCTATTTACTTCATCTAATCCCATCAACATGTCCTTCTCTTCCTTTCTCCCTCACATCCTTATTGAGCTTCTCCTCAAACGCACCTATGCCAAAAGCCTTGGGCGGGATCCTCCAGCCCTTCCTGATGGTGGAATCTTCCAGTCCCGCCGAAGTTGACTCCCTGCGACGGATTCGCCAGCACCAGGGCAGGCGAGAGACGCAAAAAGCCCGTAGACTTTGGCTGGAGCCAGAAGCTCCCGTCGGCGGCCAATAGCTTGCCACATCAGTCATGGGAAAACCTGCCACGAGGAGTGGGAAGTGGGCGGAAAATCCCAGCCCTTCTGTTCATGAGTTCCCATCCTGGCCGGCCTCCGGGGTTGGGTTTTTAATCTCAGTTTAAAAAAAAAATCTAATCATCCACAGTGTTGCTGGTAAGGCCAACCCTAACTTTCTTTAAACTGAGTGGCTTTGCTCAGCCATTTCCAAGGGGCAGCTAAGGATCAGCCACATTGCTGTGGGTCTGGAGTCACATGTAGGCCAGACCAGGTAAGGATGGCAGATCTCCTTCCCTGAAGGGCTTTAGTGAACCAGATGGATTTTTACAACAATTGACGTTAGTTGTCATGGTCATTGTTACTGAGACTATCCTTAGAATTCCTGATTCACTAACTGAATTTAAATTCTACCAGATGCCAAGGTGGGACTTGAACCCATGTCCTCGGAACATTAGTCAGGCCTCAGGATAACCACTACACCGCCGTGCTTTTTCTAGTGTAATAATTAGTGTCACGGGAGGCACGGTAGTATTGGCGGCATGGTAGCGCAGAGGTTAGCACAGTTGCTTCACAGCTGCTCCAGGGTCCCAGCTTCGATTCCCGCCTTGGGTCACTGTCTGTGCGGAGTCTGCACGTTCTCCCCGTGTCTGCGTGGGTTTCCTCCGGGTGCTCCGGTTTCCTCCCACAGTCCAAAGATGTGCAGGTTAGGTGCTAAATTGCCCTTAGTGTCCAAAAAGGGGTAGGATTGCTGGGCTACGGGGATAGGGTGGAGGTGTCGGTTTAGGTGCAGACTCAATGGGCCGAATGGCCTCCTTCTGCACTGTAGATTCTAAGACCTAATAACTTGAGCAGCAGTATTAGCAATAATAACATTGAAACACCCTGTCATTGATTGTGAGTGGAGAGTGGTGTGGGGGAGGAATTTAAATTTTAAGGAGCCTTCCATTTGCCTTCAAAGACCCCAGGGTCCGTCCACATTTCTTTTTTTTAAAATATTTTTTATTAAGGTTTTTAACACAACTTTTTTCCCCTTACAATCACCCCTCCCCCCCCTCCCCCCCGTAACAAAATAGCGCAAATTCTCCCTGAGTAAGATATATACATGGCAAGATGGTATATTTACATAGCTTTATACACTGGCTCTTGGCCGCGCGTACCGTTTCCCCCCACCCTCCATGCTATCTCCCGCTCGTCCATCCCCCCCTCAAACAGTCTCTCGTTCCCCCCCCCCCCCAGGGTTGCTGCTGCTGCTGAACGACCTTCTTCTAACGCTCCGCAAGATATTCTTGGAACGGTTGCCACTGCCTGTAGAACCCCTGTGCAGGCCCTCTCAAAGCCAACTTAATTCTCTCCAATTTTATGAACCCCGCCATGTCGTTAATCCAGGCCTCCACGCTGGGGGGCTTCGCCTCCTTCCACAATAGCAAGACCCTTCGCCGGGCTACTAGGGACGCAAAGGCCAGAATTCCGGCCTCTTTCGCCTCCTGCACTCCCGGCTCATCCACTACTCCGAATATTGCTAGCCCCCAGCTTGGCTTGACCCGGACTTTCACCACCTGGGATATTACTCCCGCCACTCCTCTCCAGAACCCCTCCAATGCCGGGCATGACCAAAACATATGGACATGGTTCGCCGGGCTCCCTGAACACCTTCCACATCTGTCCTCTACCCCAAAGAACCTACTCAGCCTCGCCCTCGTCAAGTGCGCTCTGTGAACCACCTTAAATTGTATCAGACTGAGCCTGGCACACGAGGAGGAGGTATTAACCCTACCCAGGGCGTCGGCCCATAGCCCTTCCTCAATCTCCTCCCCCAGCTCCTCCTCCCATTTACCTTTCAGTTCTTCTACTAGCGCTCCCCCCTCTTCTTTCATCTCTTGGTATATTTCCGACACCTTGCCCTCCCCGACCCATACCCCCGAGATCACCCTATCTTGAACTTGTGCCGGGAGCAACGGAAATTCCCCCACCTGTCGCCTCACAAAAGCCCTCACCTGCATATATCTAAATGCATTTCCCGGGGGTAACTCAAATTTCTCCTCCAGTGCCCCCAGGCTCGCAAATGTCCCGTCAATGAACAGGTCCCCCATTCTTCTTATCCCCGCCCGATGCCAGCCTTGAAACCCCCCGTCCATCTTCCCTGGGACAAACCGGTGGTTACCCCTGATCGGGGACCACACCGATGCTCCCATTGCACCCCGGTGCCGTCTCCACTGGCCCCAGATCTTTAGTGTTGCTGCCACCACCGGGCTTGTGGTGTATTTTGTCGGCGAGAGTGGCAGCGGTGCCGTTACCAACGCCCCCAGATTCGTTCCTTTACAGGACGCCATCTCCATCCTCTTCCATGCCGCCCCCTCTCCTTCCATAACCCACTTACGGACCATCGGCACATTTGCTGCCCAGTAGTAACTCTCTAGGTTTGGCAAAGCCAACCCTCCTCGGTCCCTGTTGCGTTCCAAGAACCCTCTCCTAACCCTCGGGGTCTTATTTGCCCACATATACCCCATGATACTCCTACCTACTCTCTTGAAAAAGCCCTTGGTGATCACGATGGGGAGGCACTGAAACACGAACAAAAACCTCGGAAGGACCACCATTTTGACCGACTGCACCCTACCAGCCAACGAGAGCGGGAGCATGTCCCATCTTTTAAAATCCTCCTCCATTTGCTCCACCACCCTCGTCAAATTCAGTTTATGTAGGGCCCCCCAACTTCTGGCTATCTGGATCCCCAGATACCGAAAACTCCTCTCCGCCCTCCTCAGCGGTAGGTCCCCTATCCCTCTTTCTTGGTCCCCTGCCTGTAATACAAAAAGCTCACTCTTCTCTACATTAAGCTTGTAGCCCGAGAACTCTCCAAACTCCTTCAGAGTCTGCATGACCTCCACCATCCCCTCCATTGGGTCCGCCACGTATAGCAGCAGGTCATCCGCATATAGCGATACCCGATGCTCCTCTCCCCCGCGGACTATCCCCCTCCATTTCTGAGACTCCCTAAGTGATATGGCCAAGGGTTCGATCGCCAATGCAAACAAGAGGGGGTCAGGGGGCACCCCTGTCTCGTCCCTCGGTACAGCCGAAAGTACTCCGACCTCCGCCGGTTTGTTACTACGCTCGCCACCGGGGCGCTGTAAAGGAGCTTAACCCATCTAATAAACCCTCCCCCGAACCCAAACCTGCGCAATACCTCCCAGAGGTACACCCACTCTACTCGGTCAAAGGCTTTTTCCGCGTCCATAGCTGCCACTATCTCCGCCTCTCCCTCCTCCGATGTCATCGTTATCACGTTTAAGAGCCGCCGCACATTGGTATTTAACTGCCTGCCCTTTACGAATCCCGTTTGGTCTTCGTGAATCACCCCCGGGACACAGTCCTCAATCCTAGTGGCCAGTACCTTCGCCAATAGCTTAGCATCCACATTGAGGAGCGAAATCGGCCTGTACGATCCACATTGCTGTGGATCCTTGTCTCGCTTTAGAATCAGGGAGATTGCCGCCTCCGACATTGTCTGGGGCAGGGTTCCCTCCTCTCTTGCCTCGTTGAAGGTCCTCACTAGTAGCGGGGCCAGCAGGTCCACATATTTTCTATAGAATTCCACCGGGAACCCGTCCGGCCCCGGGGCCTTCCCCGCTTGCATGCTCCCCAAACCCTTACTCAACTCCTCCAACCCAATTAGTGCCCCCAAACCAACCGCCTCCCGCTCCTCCACCCTCGGGAACCCCAGCTGGTCCAGGAATCGCCTCATCCCCCCTTCCCCCCCTGGGGGCTGGGATCTGTACAGCTCTTCATAGAAGTCCTTAAATACCTTATTTATTTCCCTTGCCCCTCGAACCGTGGCTCCCCTTCCATCTTTGATTCCCCCTATTTCCCTCGCTGCCGCCCTCTTACGGAGCTGGTGCGCCAGCATCCGACTGGCCTTTTCCCCGTACTCGTAAGTTGCCCCTTGCGCCTTCCTCCACTGTGCCTCCGCCTTGCCCGTGGTCAGCAGGTCAAACTCCGTCTGGAGCCGTCGCCTTTCCCCAAGTAATCTTTCCTCCGGGGCCTCTGCGTATCTCCTGTCTACCCGCAAGATCTCCCCCACTAACCTCTCCCTTTCCATTCCCTCTATCTTCTCCCTATGAGCCCTGATGGAGATCAGCTCTCCCCTGATCACCACCTTCAACGCCTCCCATACCACCCCCACTCGCACCTCCCCATTGTCGTTGGCCTCCAAGTACCTTTCAATACACCCCCTCACCTTCCCACACACCACCTCATCGGCCAGCAGTCCCACATCCAGCCGCCACAGCGGGCGTTGGTCCCTCTCTCCCAGCTCCAGTTCCACCCAGTGCGGGGCATGGTCTGAAACGGCTATGGCCGAATACTCCGTCCCCCCCACTCTCGGGATGAGCGCCCTGCCCAGAACAAAGAAATCTATCCGGGAGTAAGCCTTATGCACGTGGGAGAAAAAAGAAAATTCCCTGGCCTGCTGTCTTGCAAACCTCCATGGGTCCACTCCCCCCATCTGATCCATAAACCCCCTAAGTACCTTGGCCGCCGCCGGCCTCTTTCCAGTCCTCGATCTGGAGCGGTCCAGTGCTGGGTCCAGCACCGTATTGAAATCCCCTCCCATCATTAGTCCTCCTACCTCCAGGTCCGGAATGCGCCCCAACATGCGCTTCATGAATCCAGCATCATCCCAGTTTGGGGCGTATACATTTACCAACATTACCCACGTCCCTTGCAACCTACCACTCACCACCACATAGCTCCCTCCATTATCCGCTACAATAGTCTTGGCCTCAAATGACACATGCTTTCCCACCAGAATTGCCACCCCTCTATTTTTTGCGTCCAATCCCGAGTGAAATACCTGTCCTACCCATCCCTTTCTTAACCTGACCTGGTCCGCCACCTTCAGGTGTGTCTCTTGGAACATGGCCACATCTGCCTTCAGTCCCTTCAAGTGCGCAAAACACTCGAGCCCGCTTCACCGGCCCATTCAGGCCCCTCACGTTCCACGTTATCAGCCGGATTGGAGGGACTACCCCCCCCCCCCCCACCGACTAGCCATCTCCTTTTCTGGGCCAGTCCCTTGTCCGCATCTCCCTCACTCTCCAGTCCCCCAGCTGGGGGACCCCCGCCCCGACCACCTCTTCTGTGTCCCGTTCTCTTTCGGCCAGTGCAGCAGCAACCCTTTCCCCCGCCCCCCCCCCTTCCCCCCCCCCTCCCCCGCTAGATCACCGTCTAGCTTTTTTGCTCCCCCCATATCCCTCCCGTAAGTCAGCTGACACCTGCTGACCCCGGCTTCCCCCGCCATCCCTTTAACCCCCCCGTGTGGGAATCTCCCAATCAATGTACATTCCTTTGTTCCCTTCCCGCCTTTTTTTGCCGCGCACGGGAAAGACAACCCCGCACTTCCCAAAGCCTGCCCCGCCTCCCATGGCGCAGCTCCTGTCATGGCCTTGTCCCTCTCCCCCAGCCCATATATCCTTTCCTGCGCGTGGTTGACCCCCTATGTACAACAACCGTCATACATCAACCCTCAAACACCCCCTCCCACACAAACCCTCAATTAGAGTCCAATTTTTCAGCTAGTATAAAGGTCCACGCCTCTTCGGGCGTTTCGAAGTAGTGGTGTTGGCCATTATGTGTAACCCACAGTCGCGCTGGCTGCAACATTCCAAATTTCACTCCTTTCCGATGCAGCTCCGCTTTGGCCCGGTTGAAACCCGCTCTCCGCTTAGCGACCTCCGCGTTCCAGTCCGGGTATATTCTGATCTCCGCATTGTCCCACTTGCTGCTCCGTTCCTTCTTGGCCCATTTCAGGACCCTCTCTCTGTCCGTAAACCGGTGAAATCTCACCACCATCGCCCTTGGCGGCACTTTTGTCTTGGGCTTCCTCGCTAGCACTCGGTGCGCCCCATCCAGCTCCAGCAATCCCGGGGGGGCCTCCTCACCCACCAGCGTCCCGATCATTGTGCCCGCATATGCCGCGGCATCGGCCCCCTCCACTCCTTCTGGGAGACCCAGGATCCTCAAGTTGTTTCTCCTTGATCTGTTCTCCAGGTCTTCGAGTCTTCCCGCCCACGTCCTGTGCAGCGCCTCGTGCCGCTCCACTCTCTCCGCCAGGCCCACGAGCTCGTCGTCGTTCTCACTCACTTTTTCCTGGATCTCCTGAATCTTCACCCCTTGGGCTTTCTGGGTTGCTCCAAGTTTTTCCACCATTGCCAGTATAGGCGCCACCATCTCCTTACTCAGCTCCTCGAAGCAGCACTTGATGAACTCTTTCATCTCCTCTCTGTCCATGGGCGCCGCCATTTTGTTTTTTTCTTCTTTCTTCTCCCGCTGCTCCAGGGCCGCTTTCCTCGCCGTTTCACTGCGGGTCCGGTCCATGCAGGTCTGTAGGGGACTTCCTCCGTTCTTCCCCACGGGTTGATTTTTTTTTAAAGGTCCGTTGGGGCTCCGTTAGCGGGCCCAAAAGTCCGTTCCTGCGGGAGCTGCCGACTCGCGCGGCTTAGCTCCGCATCGCCGCGACCCGGAAGTCCCGTCCACATTTCTGCCTGTTCCAATGTCTATTTAAAGATCACCGCCCATTGCTTCAACAGTCTGACAAAAAGCTTGGTAGAATTCAGCTTCAACGCTTGGGGTGCCTCACCCAGCGAGTTCCTGGTTTTCAGTTAAGGTGCGACGGGAGGCCAGGAACAGGGCGGGTCAGGGAAGGGTGAAAGGGAAAATGAAAGAATAAAGTCAACGGGTGAATGTGAATCACACTGAGTTTCAGGACCGACTGGTATTTGGAGCAGGGTGACATTTTCTTTTTGTTATTCGTTCATGAGAGGTGGGCGTCGCTGGCTGTGCCAGCATTTATTGCCCATCCCTAATTGCCCTTGAAGGGGGCAGTTAAGATTCAACCACATGGCTGTGGGTCTGGAGTCACAAGTAGGCCAGACCGGGTAAGGACGGCAGATTTCCTTCCCTGAAGGAAATTCGTGAACCAGATGGGTTTTTACGACAATCGACATCATTAGACTTTTTAAATTCCAGATTTTTATTGAATTCAAATGTCACCTTCTGCCGTGGTGGGATTCGAACCTGGGCCCGCCAGAGCATTTCCCTGGGTCTCTGGTTTACTAGTCCAGTGGCAATACCACCACGCCACTGTGGTGAATGTATTACTGCTACCATTCACCGTTGTATTGCATTACATTGTATTGTATTATGTTGATGCCCTTGTGGGCTCCGTCTATGGCTCCGCCCCCTCGGGGGCGGTATATAGATCTGCAGCCTGTAGGCGGCACTCAGTACAGAGCAGTCGCAGGCAGGCTCAGATCTAGCTGATTAAAACCACTGTTCACTTCAACTCTTCGACTTGTGAGAATTGATGGTCGCATCAGCCACCACCTCAACATACATAGCATTATTGGTCCTGTGGCAAAGTAAGTAGCGTCCCGGCCTCTGGATTAGGAATCCCCCTCCAGGGCTTGATGGCATTACGCAGCCAAACAGGCTGAGTATCGACCTACAGGTCCTTCCAGCACTTGTCAAAGGTGGACAATAGGAGCAGGAGGTTCCTGGTCAACCGTGTGATGGAAGTAGAAGCCTCTGTCGTCACTTGCCACAGCTAACGTGCATGCGAGAATGCAGGTTGCCACGGCAACTCAGACTCCCTGCATGATGTGTCCCACAAGACCACCACCGCAGCGCAGTGTGAGACACACAGTCGTACACAGTGCCAAAGCGACGCATCATAAATTGCCACAGACACAACTTCAGTGAGTACCACCCCGGGATTGAGGATGAGGTGGGTCTTAATTGCCCAAAGACCTCAGTTGGTAGTTGGGGCTGGAAGGCCGTCCATGGGCCTGCCTGTCACACTGACCCATGGGTGGAGGTGGGAAGCTGGCGAGGTCCACGCCATCACCAATTAAATAAACTCGCCATGGGTAGGGCATTCAATCCTGCCCAGAGCGAATGTTGCTGCTTCTTTTACAGCTAATGGAGTTTTTGTTTATTCAGAGACCCAAGTCACACAGCCTCACTGTCGAACAGAACAATTGGGTTCATGGTCACGAAAACGACATCTTATCATCACTCTCTGTGAAGACTGTTTATTTTGTTACTGATGAGTTGTGACTTTGCCCACATTTAGGTATAAATAAATTACCTAAAATCAATAGTTTTTTTCAGAATCAGGCGAAATAAGGGTGTGTTCAGTGACATTTTGTGATATAAATCATATCACAAAATGTCAGTGGTGTCAGTTGTCTTGCCTGGGGTAGGGCACGAATAATGAATGAACTGAATTACGTGAATGATGGATTCCTGATTGATTGGTATCCTTGTGACATATTTAATAAATGTTTTTGAGGATGTAACAATCAGAATGGATCGAGTGAATCAGTAGATGGCTTGTATTTGGATTGCAAAAAGGCATTTGATAAGGTGCAGCATAAAGTTCATAAGATATAGGAGCAGGGGGCAGCACGGTGGCGCAGTGGTTAGCATTGCTGCCTCACGGCATTGAGGTCCCTGGTTCGATCCCGGCTCTGGGTCATCGTCCGTGTGGAGTTTGCACATTCTCCCCGTGTCTGTGTGGGTTTCGCCCCCACAGCCCAAAGATGTGCAGGCTAGGTGGACTGGCCATGCTAAATTGCCCCTTAATTGGAAAAAATGAATTGGGTACTCTAAATTTCAGAATTAGGTCATTAGGCCCATCGGGTCTGCTCCACCATTCGGTCACGGCTGATCTCATCCTGGCCTTAACTCCACGGCCCTGCCCGTCCTCCATAACCCTTCAGCCCATTACCAATTAAAAATCTGTCTAACTCCTCCTTAAATTTACTCACTGTCCCAGCATCCACCGCACTCTGGGGTAGCGAATTCCACCGATCCTCAACCCTCTGGGAGAAGTAGTTTCTCCTCAACTCCGTTTTAAATTTGCTACGTCTGATCCTGAGACTATGACCTCTCGTTCCAGCATGCCACACAAGAGGAAGCATCCGATCCAACTCTACTTTATCCACACCTTTTCTCATCTTATGTACCTCAATTTGATCTCCTTTCATTTTTCTTAGCCCTAAGTCTACTTGTGACAATATAAAGATTATTATTAGAAGAATGGAGGATCTTGTTTGTTTTTTTAACCAAGAGAATTAAAGGCATGATTCCAGGATATTTTTCTTTTTTAATAAATGATCTTTTGATAAGATCATAAAATGTTCAAGAATGTGTGACATGACGTTTGGGGCAATGCGTAAGCTTGCAGCTGAGTTACGTGTGAAGTAACTAATAGGCAGGGAACCAGTTCACAATAGACCCTTTCAAGGGTTTGGAATTCCGTACCATTATGCATTGAAGAGTAGGTCTCAGGAATGTACACTACTTGACAAACAGTAAGGCCCGAAATGGTCAATGGCACCAACAGAGTGAACAACACCATTAAGTGATCAAGGCACTGACACATGCTCCATGGAGAACATAGAACATACAGTGCAGAAGGAGGCCATTCGGCCCATCGAGTCTGCACCGACCCACTTAAGCCCTCACTTCCGCCCTATCCCCGCAACCCAATAACCCCTCCTAGCCTTTTTTTGGTCACTAAGGGCAATTTAGCATGGCCAATCCACCTAACCTGCACGTCTTTGGACTTGTGGGAGGAAACCGGAGCACCCGGAGGAAACCCACGCAGACACGGGGAGAACGTGCAGACTCCGCACAGACAGTGACCCAGCGGGGAATCGAACCTGGGACCCTGGTGCTGTGAAGCCACAGTGCTATCCACTTGTGCTGCCGTGCTGCCCTAACTGGCTGCAAGATAACTGGGATGGAATCAAACACAATGATACCTGTCAAAATAATCACAAGTAAAGTGACAGGGTAAATTATTTGGATGGGAACAAGTAAGGGCCGTTGTACAAAGGAACAATTAAGCGGGCAGCATGGCGGCACAGTGGTTAGCACAGCTGCCTCACAGTTACAGGGATATGGGTTCAATTCCGGCCTCAGGTGGCTGTGTGTGCGGAGTCTGCACGTTCTCCCCGTCTCTGTGGGGGTTTCCTCCGGGTGCTCCGGTTTCCTCCCACAGTCCAAAGATGTGCAGGTTAGGTGGACTGGCCTTGCTAAATTGCCCCTTAGTGTCGAAAAGGTTAGATGGGGTTACTGGATTACGGGCATAGGGTGGAGGTGAGGGCTTAAGTGGGCTGGTGCAGACTCGATGGGCCGAATGGACTTCTTCTGGTGTAAATTCTCTGAAGGGCCTGGTAGAAAATAAACCTGGTGAGGAATATCCACAAGATGAATACAGATGATTGGAGACCTGGAGAAGATGTTATTTTGACTGATATTGAGTGAGATGATCTGCAAGTGAGGCGCGTCAGAGAGAAAGGGGTGTCAGTCTAATTATTCAGAGTTCCCATTCAAGTTACATTAGATTATGGAATCTAACACAAGTTATGTGAAGAGAAAACTGGAATCTAAAACTGAATCAAAGAAGTGAATTTTCACCCCACTCAAGCGCTATAATAATAATAATCTTTTAAAAAATAAATTTAGAGTACCCAATTCATTTTTTCCAATTAAGGGGCAATTTAGCGTGGCTAATCCACCGACCCTGCACATCTTTGGGACGTGGGGGTGAAACCGATGCAAACACGGGAAGAATGTGCAAACTCCACACGGACAGTGATCCGGAACCTGGGACCTCGGCGCCGTGAGGCCGCAGTGCTAACCCACTGCGCCATCGTGCTGCCCTTAATAATCATAATCTTGATTGTCACAAGTAGGCTTACATTAACACTGCAATGAAGTTACTGTGAAAAGCCCCTAGTCGCCACATTCCGGCACCTGTTCAGGTACACAGAGGGAGAATTCAGAATGGCCTCCTTCTGCACTGTAGAGATTCCACATAAACTCCAACATCCAGCCACCGATTTCCTCCCCCAAGTCGCGAAAGACTAAGGGGCAATTTAGCATGGCCAATCCACCTAACCTGCACATCTTTTGGGTTGTGGGGGTGTAACCCACGCAGACACGGGGAGAATGTGCAAACTCCACACGGACAGTGACCCAGGGCTGGGATTCGAACCCGGGTCCTCAACGCAGCAGTCCCAGTGCTAACCACTGCGCCACATGCCGCCTTAACTTTTTTCATGTTTAATAAATGTTATTTTCTTGTTGTTAAAACTAATTAGCGGTCCCGTGCCTCTGTTCCTCTTTGTTTCATATTTTAAAAAATAAACAATATGGTCTTTTTAGTCAGACTTCCATGCTGGGATCTTCCCATCCAGTTATAACACGTGTATAACTTCCCGTACCAGCCTCCCCGAACAGGCGCCGGAATGTGGCGACTAGGGGCTTTTCACAGTAACTTCATTTGAAGCCTACTTGTGACAATAAGCGATTTTCCTTTCATTTCATTTCAACATCAACACTTGTAGACGGTGGGCAGGCCCTGAGCAGTCAGGAGTTAGTTACTCTCGCCAGAATTCCCAGCCTCTGATCTGTAGCCACAGTATTTTCATGGCTCTACCAGTCCAGTCTCTGATCAATGGAAACCCCGATCAATGGAAGCCTCCGTAGTCAGATCGACCTTCTTGAATGTGAACCCTCGGAAATCAATGAGTTCGGGTGGAGTCCCTGGTCGTGCACTCAGATCCTGCACGGACCAACTGGCAGGTGTGTTCGCAGACATCTTTAACCTCTCCCTACTCCGGTATGAGGTTCCTACCTGTTTCAAGAAGGCCACCATCATACCGGCTACAATGAAGAACCAGGAAACGTGCCTCAACGACTACCGTCCGGTGGCCTTAACATCTATCATTATGAAGTACTTCGAGAGGTTGGTTATCAGACACTTCAACTCCATACTCCCAGAATGCCTTAACCGACTGCAATTCGCATACCGCCACAACCGGCCCACAGCAGATGCCATCTCCCTGGCCCTACACCCGGGCAACATAGTCAGAGACCTCTCCCACCTGGGCTATTCCCTCTTCCAACCTCTTCCATTGGGCAGGAGATACAAAAGTCTGAGAACACGCACTAACAGATTCAAAAACAGCTTCTTGCCCGCTGTTATCAGACACCTGAATGACCCTCTTATGGACTGAACTGATCTCTCCGTGCATCTTCTCTACTGATTAGCGCTACACGTCATATGTTTCACCCGATGTCTATGGCTATGTACTTACATAGTGTATTTTCCGCATGTCCTATGTTTTTCATGTATGGAACGGTATGTTTAGACTGTCTGCAGAGCAATACTTTCCACTGTACCTCGGTACACATGACAATAAATCCAAATCCAAGGATAAAGTTCATGGAAATGCAGTATCAGTGCCGTTTTGCACCTCTGTTGACTTCAGGCGAAATTGCCATCATTTTCAGAGGCTTTACCGCTGCCAAGGTGGCCAATGGCCTGTTGACGTCCACCACGTTGGGTTCATTCTCCAGCTCCTCCATGACCGGAAAGTCTGGAATCGCACAGAGCGCTTCTTCAGTGACAACATCCTCTGCTGCGTGCAGTTCAAGGGTAACGCTTCGCCGAACTTTCCAGCTGCTTGCTAGGTTCAGTGGTGGTTACGCCTGTCTTTATCCGCTAAGGCTTCATTGCTGCTGGGCCTATTTGTCTGGTGTAAGTTACTCGCGAATAGGAAATGCTCCAGGTATTTTTCCAACACTTCCTCCCCATATTGGCACAACTGAAAGATGTTGGCATTTGTGTGAGAAAAGCATTCTGGCACCCAGGGGAAATTCAGTGCCAATTTGTAACAGCCCGCTACGCTATCAAATGTCCTCTAACTATGACTTAAACATAATGGTTAACATAATCAGTGGTATCACTGCTCACCCAATGTATTGGGTGTGGCATGTGGGTCACATGCTAATCATGATTCAAAAGGCATGTTGTTACATTTTCAATGTACCTGAAAATTACAAGCAATGCTGGCGAAAGTGGAACAGTTTGCAAGCTTTTTTTGGGAAAGGTTAACACTCAACAGATACAGGAGGAGCAATTTCGGAAATCCTTTTTAATTCTCACCTTCCTCTCTGCTGCAGCCGGGAACATGAAATTATGTTATGTTATTTACACTGTCAAAGAGGAAGAACAAAGAACAAAGAACAGTGCAGCACAGGAACAGGCCCTTCGGCCCTCCAAGCCTGTGCCGACCGTGCTGCCCGTCTAACCTAAAACCTTCTACACTTCCGGGCTCCGTATCCCTCGATTCCAATCCTATACACGCATTTGTTAAGACGTCCCTTAAACGTCGCTATCGTACCTGCTTTCACCACCTCCTCCGGCAGCGAGTTCCAGATGCCCACTACCCTCTGTGTACAAACGTTCCCACACACATTTCCTCTAAAGGCCCCTCAGACCTTAAACCCATGTCCCCTAGTAATTGACTCGTCCACCCTGGGAAAAAGCTTCTGACTATCCACTCTGTCCATGCCCTTCATAATTTTGTAGACTTCTATCAGATCGCCCCTCAACCTCCGTCATTCCAGTGAGAACAAACAGAGGTTATCGACCTCCACTCACACCTAATGCCCTCCATACCAGGCAACATCCTGGTAAACCTCTTCTGCACCCTCTCCAAAGCCTCGACATCCTTCTGGTAGTGTGGCAACCAGAATTGAACACGATACTCCAAGTGTGGTCTAACTAAGCATGCAGCATGACTTACCAATTTTTATATTCAATGCCCTGGCCAATGAAGGCAAGCTTGCCGTATGCCTTCTTGACTACCTTCTCCACCTGTGCTGCCATTTGGATTGGATTTGTTTATTGTCATGTGTACCGAGGTACAGTGAAAAGTATTTTTCTGCGAGCAGCTCAACAGATCACTAAGTACATGGGAAGAAAAGGGAATAAAAGAAAATACATAATAGGGCAACACAACATATACAATGTAACTACATAAGCACTGGCATCGGATGAAGCATACAGGGTGTAGTGTTAATGAGGTCAGTCCATAAGAGGGTCATTTAGGAGTCTGGTGACAGTGGGGAAGAAGCTGTTTTTGAGTCTGTTCGTGCGTGTTCTCAGACATCTGTATCTCCTGCCCGATGGAAGAAGTTGGAAGAGTGAGTAAGCCGGGTGGGAGGGATCTTTGATTATCCTGCCCGCTTTCCCCAGGCAGCGGGAGGTGGAGATGGAGTCAATGGATGGGAGGCAGGTTCGTGTTATGGACTGGGGTTCACGACTCTCTGAAGTTTCTTGCGGTCCTGGGCCGAGCAGTTGCCATACCAGGCTGTGATGCAGCCAGATAGGATGCTTTCTATGGTGCATCTGTAAAAGTTGGTAAGGGTTAATGTGGACATGTCAAATTTCCTTAGTTTCCTGAGGAAGTATAGGCGCTGTTGTGCTTTCTTGGTGGTAGAGTCGACGTGGGTGGACCAGGACAGATTTTTGGAGATGTGCATCCCGAAGGAATTTGAAACTGCTAACCATCTCCACCTCGGCCCCGTTGACGCTGACAGGGGTGTGTACAGTACTTTGCTTCCTGAAGTCAATTTAGTTTTGCTGGCATTGAGGGAGAGATTGTTGTCGCTACACCACTCCACTAGATTCTCTATCTCCGCCTGTATTCTGACTCGTCGTTATTCGAGAGCCGGCCCACTATGGTCGTATCGTCAGCAAACTTGTAGATGGAGTTGGAACCAAGTTTTGCCACGCAGTCGTGTGTGTACAGGGAGTAGAGTAGGCGGCTAAGTACGCAGCCTTGCGGGGCGCCGGTGTTGAGGACTATTGTGGAGGAGATGTTGTTGTTCATTCTTACTGATTGTGGTCTGTTGGTCAGAAAATCGAGGATCCAGTTGCAGAGTGGGGAGCCAAGTCCTAGGTTTTGGAGCTTTGATATGAGCTTGGCTGGGATTATGGTTTTGAAGGCGGAGCTGTAGTCAATAAATAGGAGTCTGATGTAGGAGTCCTTGTTTTCGAGATGCTCTAGGGATGAGTGTAGGGCAAGGGAAATAGCGTCTGATGTGGACCGGTTGCAATGGTATGCGAATTGCAGTGGACCAAGGCGTTCTGGGAGTATGGAGGTGATGCGCTTCATGATCAACCTCTCGAAGCACTTCATTACGACTGAAGTCAGGGCCACCGGTCGGTAGTCATTGAGGCACATTGCCTGGTACTTCTTTGGTACCGGTATGATGGTGGTCTTCTTGAAGCAGGTGGGGACCTCGGAGTGGAGTCGGGACAGGTTAAAAATGTCCGCGAATACCTCTGCCAGCTGGTCCGCACAGGCTCTGAGTGCACGACCAGGGATCCCGTCTGGGCCCGTCGCCTTCCGAGGGTTCACTTTCAGGAAGGCCGATCTGACTTCGTAAGTTGTGATGGTGGCTATGGGTGAATTATGGGCTGCTGGGGCACTCGCCAGCGGATTGTTGGTTACCTGCTCGAACCGAGCATAGAATGCATTGAGTTCATCGGGGAGGGGTGCGCTACTGCCAGAGATACTGTTCAGCTTCGCTTTGTAGCCCGTTATGTTGTTTAGTCCTTGCCACAACCGCCGAGAGTCTGTCCGTGACTCTAGCTTGGTTTGATATTCTCTCTTGGCAACTCGGATGGCTTTGCGGAGGTCGTACCTGGATTTCTTGTATAGGTCAGGGTCGTCTGCCTTGAACGCCTCAGATCTGTCCTTCAGTATGGAGTCAATCTCACGATTGAGCCATGGTTTCCGGTTGGGGAACATACGTACTGCTTTCTTTGGCACGCAGTCGTCCACACATTTGCTGATGAAGTCTGTGACGGTGGTGGCATACTCATTTAAGTTGGTCGCTGAGTTCTTAAAAATGGACCAGTCCACTGTCTCTAAGCAGTCACATAAGAGCTCTTCTGTCTCCTCGGACCAGCACTGCACAACCTTCTTAGCTGGATTCTCCCGCTTGCGTTTCTGCTTGTATGCCGGGAGAAGGAGCACTGTCTCATGGTCTGATTTCCCAAAGTGCGGTCGGGGGAATGGAATGGTAGGCGCCCTTGATTTTTGAATAGCAGTGGTCAAGAGTATTATCGCCCCTGGTGGGACAGGAGATGTGCTGGTGGAATTTTGGCAGTACGCTCTTGAGGTTGGCCTTGTTGAAGTCTCCGGCCACGATGAACAAGGCCTCCAGGTGTTCTGTTTCGTAGTTGTTTATAACTGTGTAGTTCTTCCAGCGCCTTCCTCACTTCTGCCTGGGGTGGGATGTAGACCGCTGTGCTAATGGCTAAAGTGAACTCACGTGGAAGATAATATGGGCGGCACTTCACGGTCAGGTATTCCAGGTCTGGGGAGCAGTCGTCCGCCAGGGTCGCCACATCCAAGCACCAGGAGGAGTTGATGAGGAGGCAAACCCCTCCACCCTTCGCTTTGCCTGATGATGCCATGCGGTCCGCCCGGTGAATTGAGAAGCCTTCAGGTTGTATGGCACAGTCCGGTGAGGCAGGGGTGAGCCATGTCTCTGTGAAACAGAGCACACAGCAGTCTCTTACTTCCCTCTGAGAGGTAAGTCTGGCGTTAAGTTCATCCAGCTTGTTTTCGATCGCTTGGACGTTTGATAGGCGTATGCTGGGGAGAGGGGTCTTGAAACCGCGTTGCTTCAGTCTAACCTGCAGACCGCCGTGTTTCCCTCGCTTCCTCGGTCGGCCTTTCAGTGATCTGTGGACCTGTCCACGCAGATCCCTCTGCCTGTCAATACTCTTAAGGGTTCTGCCAATTACTGTACATTTCCCACCCGTGTTAGACCTTCCAAAATGCATTACCTCACATTTGTCCAGATTAAACTCCATCTGCTATCTCTCCGCCCAAGTCTCCAACCAATCTCTCTCCTGCTGTATCCTCTGACAGTCCTCATCGCTATCCACAATTCCACCAACCGTTGTGTCGTCCACAAACCGACTCAGAATCAGAACCCCAGAATTCTTTGTGTCGCCCGCAAACTTACTAATCAGACCAGTTACATTTTCCTCCAAATCATTTATATATACTACAAACAGCAAAGGTCCCAGCACTGATCCCGGCGGAACACCACTAGTCACAGCTCTCCAATTGGAAAAGCACCCTTCCACTCATACTCTCTGTCATCTATGCCCGAGCCAGTTCTGTATCTTGCCAACTCATCTCTGATCCCGTGTGACTTCACCTTCTGTACCAGTCTGCCATGAGGGACCTTGTCAAAGGCCTTGTTGCAGTCCATGTAGACAACATCCACCGCCCTTCCTTCATCAATCATTTTGGTCGGACTTCCGGTTGCGGTTATGCCTAGGTAGGTCGCACGTTCGGCAGCTCCCGCCGGGAACGGACCTTTGGGCTCTTCAGAGGGGCCCCAACGGCAATTGTTCAACGGCTTCCAGTGTGGGAAGGTGACAGCAAGGTTTCCCCGACATTATATGGATTGGACCAGGAGTGGAGCGGTTAAAAAAGTGATCCTGGTGCAGCGGAAAGTGCGAGGGAGGAAAAGCAAGATGGCAGCGGGTGGAGACCAAGCAGCGTGGGCGCAGTGGGCGCAGGAGCAGCAGGAATTCCTTAAACGCTGCTTTGAGGAGCTGAAGACAGAAATGCTGGCGCCAATGAAGGTGGCGATTGAGAAGCTTGTGGAGACCCAGAAGGCCCAAGGGGCGGCGGTCCAGGAGGTGCGGGCAAAAAGCCTCGGAGAACGAGGACGAGATCTTGGGCCTGGCGGTGAAGGTGGAGGCGCACGAGGCGCTGCACAAGAGGTGGCAGGAAAAATTTGAGGACCTGGACAATAGGTCGAGGAGGAAGAATCTTTGGATTCTGGGTCTCCCTGAAGGAGTGGAGGGGCCCAATGCCGGGGCATATATAAGCACGATGCTCAATTCGCTGATGGGCGCGGGAGCTTTCCCGAGGCCCCTGGAGCTGGATGGGACTCATCGGGTCCTGGCAAGGAGACCCAAAGCTAACGGCCGCCAAGGGCTGTCGTGGTGAGGTTCCACCGCTTTATGGACAGAGAGTGTGTCCTGAGATGGGCCAAAAAAGAACGGAGCAGCAGGTGGGAGAACACGGAGATCCGAATTTACCAGGACTGGAGTGCGTAGGTGGCTAAGAAGAGGGCTGGTTTTAACCGGGCTAAGGCGGTGCTCCATCGGAAGGGGGTGAAGTTCGGGTTGCTGCAGCCAGCGCGATTGTGGGTCACGTTCCAAGATCGGCACCACTATTTTGAAACGCCTGATGAGGCGTGGAACTTTTTCCAGTCTGAAAAGTTGGACTCAAACTGAGGGTTTGTCGTGGGGGATGTTTACTGTGTTTACTGCGTTTGGGGAATGTTCTTTTTGTTTTGGTGCTGGGTGGGGATGGGTGAATGGATTTGATGTGGGGGCTGTGGGAGAGTGTGGGCGTCGGTGTTGGAGGGGCAGGGCCCCGTGGAGGAAGAGGGGGGGTGGAGGCCCGGGGATGGGGAGCTGGGGTAAGGCCGCAAAAAGGACTTGCGCCAGAGGGGCGGGGCCGGCTCAGACGGAAAGCGCGGTCAATTTTCCCGCGCTAGGGGAGGATGGGGGCGAGGCCAGGGGGGAAGGGCAGTGCTGGAGAGGAGCGCACACTGACTGCCAAGGGGTGGGGGGTTTTCACACTGGCGGGTCGAGGGAATGGCGGGAGAGGCCAGGGTCAGCAGGAGTCAGCTGACTTACGGGAGTGTCATGGGGGGAGCAAAATGGCTAGATGAGGATCTAGCGGGGGGGGGGGGGAACTGGGTTGCTGCTGCATTGGCCAAAGGGGAGCTGGAAGTAGGAGAGATGGTCGGGGCTGGGGTCTGCCGCCTGGGGGACTGGAGGGTGCGGGAGGCGCGGGCACGTGGCTAGTCGGCGGAGGGGGGGGGGGGGCAAGTAGCCCCTGATCCAGCTGAAAACTTGGTATGTGAGGGGCCTGAACGGGCCAGTCAAGAGGGCCTGGGTGTTCGCGCACTTAAAGGGACTGATGGCAGTCGTGGTTATGCTCCAGGAGAGACATCTGAAGGTGGCAGATCAGGTTAGGCTGAGAAAGGGATGGGTAGGGCAGGTCTTCCATTCAGGGCTGGATTTCATTCATTTCATTTCATGCGAAGAACAGGAGGGGTTGCAATACTGGTGGGGAAGCGGGTGTCGTTCGAGGCACTGAATATTGTAGCGGATAATGGAGGTTGATAGGTGATGGTGAGTGGTAGGTTGCAGGGGGTGCGGGTGGTACTGGTGAACGTTTTTGCCCCGAATTGGGATGATGCCGGATTTATGAAACGCATGCTGGGTTGGATTCCGGATCTGGAGGCGGGAAGCTTGATAATGGGGGGGGGGACTTCAACACTGTGCTGGACCGAGCACTGGACCGTTCTAGGTCCAGGACGGGTAGGAGGCCGGCTGCGGCCAAGGTGCTCAGGGGGTTTATGGACCAGATGGGGGGAGTGGATCCATGGAGGTTTGCCAGGCCACAGGCCAGGAAATTTTCCTTCTTTTCCCACGTCCATAGAGCCTACTCCCGGATAGATTTTTTCATTTTGAGTAGGGCGCTAATCCCGAAAGTGGAGGGAACGGAATATTTGGCCATAGCCATCTCGGACCATGCCCCGCATTGGGTGGAGCTGGGGTTGGGGGAGGAGAGGGACCAGCGCCCGCTGTGGCGCCTCGATGTGGGACTGTTGGCGGATGAGGGGGTGTACGGGCGGGTGCGGGGGTGTATTGAAAGATACTTGGAGGCCAATGACAATGGGAAGGTGCAGGTGGGGGTAGTCTGGGAGGCGTTGAAGGCGGTGGTCAGGGGAGAGCTAATCTCCATTAGGGTCCACAGGGAGAAGAGAGAGGGGATGGAGAGGTTGGTGGGGGAGATTCTAAGGGTGGACAGGAGTTATGCAGAGGCCCCCGAGGAGGGGCTACTTACGGAGCGACGGAATCTCCAGACGGAAATCGACCTGATGACCACGGGGAGAGCAGAGGCACAGTGGAGGAAAGCGCAAGGGGCGATTTATGAGTATGGGGAGAAGGCGAGTCGGATGCTGGCACATCAGCTTCGTAAGAGGGAGGCAGCGAGGGAGATTGGTGGAGTTAGGGATAGAGGGGGAATACGGTGCAGAGTGTGGTGAGAATAAACGAGGTATTTAGGGACTTCTATGGGGATCTGTACAGGTCTGAGCCCCAGCGGGGGAGGAGGGAATGCAACGATTCCTAGATCAGCTGAGGTTCCCGAGGGTGGAGGAGGAGCAGGTGGCTAGTTTGGGGGCGCCGATTGGGCTGGAGGAGCTGGTTAAAGGATTGGGGAGCATGCAGGCGGGGAAGGTCCCCGGGCCAGATGGGTTCCCGGTTGAATTTTACAGGAAATACGTGGACCTGCTGGGCGCATTGCTAGTGAGGACTTTTAATAAGGCGAGGGAGGAGGGGACCTTGCCCCCGACAATGTCAAGGGCGCTGATTTCTTTGATCTTGAAGCGGGACAAGGATCCAGTGCAATGTGGGTCGTATAGACCTCCTCAATGTTGATGCTAAGTTGCTGGCGAAGGTCCTGGATACGAGAATTGAGGACTGTGTCCCGGGGGTGATCCATGAGGACCAGATGGGGTTTGTGAAGGGTAGACAGTTAAATACAAATGTGCGGAGGCTCCTCAATGTGATTATGATGCCCTCGGTGAAGGGGGAAGCGGAGGTAGTGGCAGCTATGGACGCGGAGAAGGCCTTTGATTGGGTGGAGTGGGAGTATCTTTGGGAAGTGTTGCGGAGGTTTGGGTTCAGGGAGGGGTTGATCAGTTGGGTCAGGCTGCTGTATAGAGCCCCGGTGGCGAGCATGGCTACGAACCGGCGGAGGTCAGAGTACCTTTGGCTGTACAGTGGGACGAGGCAGGGGTGCCCCTTATCCCCCTTGTTGTTTGTACTGGCAATTGAGCCGCTGGCCATGGCACTGAGGGAGTCCAGGAAATGGAGGGGATTGCTTCGGGGGGGGAGAGAAACACTGGGTGTCGTTGTATGCTGATGACCCGTTGTTGTATGTTGCGGATCCAGTGGAGGGGATGGCGGAGGTCATGAGGATCCTTAGGGAGTTTGGGGACTTCTCGGGCTATAAGCTCAACGTAGGGAAGAGCGAGCTCTTTGTGGTGCATCCAGGGGACCAGGGAAGGGGGATAGACGACCTACCATTGAAGAGGGCGGGAAGGAGCTTTCGGTACTTGGGGATCAAAGTAGCTAGGAGTTGGGGGGCCCTGCACAAGCTTAATTTGTCACGGTTGGTGGAGCAGATGGAGGAGGATTTTAAAAGATGGGATATGCTGCCACTCTCACTGGCGGGTAGGGTGCAGTCGGTAAAAATGACGGTCCTTCCGAAGTTTCTCTTTGTGTTCCAGTGCTTTCCCATTTTGATCCCCAAGGCCTTTTTCAAACGGGTAAGCAGGAGCATCATGGGACTTGTGTGGGCGAATAAGTCCCCGAGGGTGAAGAGGGCGTTTCTGGAGCGTAGCAGGGACGGGGGGGGGGGGGGGGGGGGGGGCTGGTGCTGCCGAATTTGTGCGGCTATTATTGGGCAGCCAATGTGGCAATGATCCGTAACTGGGTAATGGAGGGAGAGGGGGCGGTGTGGAAGAGGTTAGAGATGGTGTCCTGTGTGGGCACAAGCCTGAGGGCGCTGGTGACGGCACCGCTGCCACTCTCGCCGACAAGGTACACCACGAGTCCGGTGGTGGCGGCGACGCTGAAGATCTGGGGGCAGTGGAGGCGATACAGGGGCGAGGTGGGGGCCTCGGTTTGGTCCCCGATTCGGGAGAACCATCGGTTCGTCCCGGGAAGGATGGATGGGGGTTTCGGAGCTGGCATCGGGCAGGGATTAGAAGAATGGGGGACCTGTTCATCGATGGGGAGTTTGCGAGCCTAGGGGCGCTGGAGGAGAAGTTTGAGCTACCCCCAGGAAACGCTTTCAGGTACATGCAAGTGAGGGTGTTTGTGAGGTGGCAGGTGAGGGAATTCCCGCTGCTTCCAGCACGTGGGATTCAGGACAGGGTGATTTTGGGTGTATGGGTTGGAGAAGGCAAGGTTTCGGCGATTTACCAGGAGCTGAAGGAAGAGGAGGAGGCCTCGGTGGAGGAGTTGAAGGGCAAGTGGGAGGAGGAGCTTGGGGAGGCGATAGATGAGGGTCTGTGGGCTGATGCCCTGAGTAGGGTTAATTCTTCCTCCTCTTGCGCCAGGCTCAGCCTAATACAGTTCAAAGTTACTCGCAGAGCGCATATGACAGGGGCGAGGTTGAGTAGGTTCTTTGGAGTGGAGGACAGATGTGGGAGGTGCTCGGGGAGCCCGGCAAATCACATCCATATGTTCTGGTCGTGCCCGGCACTGGATGGGTTTTGGAGGGGTTTTGCGAGGTGGTGCACTCCCGGGACAAGCCGAGCTATGGATTAGCATTATTTGGGGTATCGGACGAGCCGGGAGTGCAGGAGGCGAAAGAGGCCGGTATTCTGGCCTTTGCGTCCCTGGTAGCCCGGCGGAGGATTTTGCTATTATGGAAAGATGCAAAGCCCCCTAGTGTGGAAGCTTGGATCAATGACATGGCAGGGTTCATCAAGCTGGGGAGGATAAAGTTTGCCTTGCGAGGGTCTGTGCAGGGGTTCCTCAGGCGGTGGCAACCGTTCCTAGACTATCTCGCGGACCGTTAGGAGGAGGTCAGCAACAGCCCAAGGGGGGGGGGGGGGGGGTTCTTTTGGGGTGGCATTTGGCTTAAGGTGGGGGGGTTTCCCTATTTGTGCTTTTTACTGTTATATGGGGGGTTACTGTATATGGGGGAAATCCAATGTATAATTTCTACTTGTGTTCTTGTTGCTTTCTTTTTGTTGGGGGAGGGTTTTGTTGAAAATTTGTTTGAAAACTTGAATAAATATATATATCTTTTTAAAAATCAATAATTTTGGTCAATCCTCAACAAATTTGATCAGTTAGTGAGACACAACCTCCCCTTCACAAAACCTTGCGCCTCTCGCTAATACATCCACTTGATACCAAATGGGGTTAAATCCTGTCTCGAGGAATCCCCTCCAATAATTTCCGTACCACTAACATAAGGCTCACTGGCCTGTAATTTCCTGGATTATCCTTGCTACCCTTCTTAAACAAAGGAACAACATTAGCTATTCTCCAGTCCTCTGGGACCTCACCTGTAGCCAGTGAGGATAGAAATATTTCTGTCAAGGCCTTAGCAATTTCCTCCCTTGCCTCCCTCAGTATTCTGGGGTAAATCCCATCAGGCTCTGGGGACTTATCCGCCTTAATATTTTTCAAGACGCCCAACACCTCTGTGGTGAATGTATTTCCCCTAATGCATGAGCTGTCTGTACTGTCTGTATAATGATGTGACCCATGACCTGGAAGTGATGATACGGGCTACTTCCAGGTACTGTACTGGAACCCCTGTGGGCTCCGCCTCTGGTTCGGTCCTCACCGGGGCCATATATAGTCCAGCCACCTGTGGGTGGCACTCATTTGTGCAGCCGACTCTGGCAGGCGAGTTCATGGATATTAAAGCCTAATGTTCGCTCGCTCTCACGGTCTCACAATGAATTGACGGTATAACAATTTAATATCCATAGATAGCATCATGGAAGCCGCTCTAAAGCCAAATAAGCTCGAATTCGACGCGCGCGCGTCGGAAGCCAAGGAGATCTTCAAACATTGGCTTCGCTGCTTCGAGGCCTACCTCGACTCCTCCACAACGCCTCACACTGAACCCCTCAAGCTGCGACTCCTCCACGCTCAGGTGAGCCATCGAATCTCCGTGATGATCGAGAAAGCGGCCACGTACGAGGCGGCAGTCGCAACCCTCAAGGCACATTTCGTGAAGCCTGTAAACGAAGTGTACCCTCGACATCTCCTCACGACTCGCCGTCAACGCGCTGGGGAATCGCTAGATAAGTACCTGGAAAAACTGATCCTACTCGCGAGGAACTGCAGCCACCGGGATGTGACGGCGGAGGAATACATGAACCTACAGATCCGGGACACCTACGTGGCGGAGGTCCGCGCGAACGACATCAGGCAGCGCCTGCTGGGAAACGGGACCACTGACCTGTGGGACACGGTAAAGCTGGCTACCTCGTTAGAGGTGGCCTACCAGAACCTCAGTGCGGTCCCCGCAGAGCCGGCGAACCCCTCGTGGACGCCATCGTCGCGACCCGCGTCGGACCCGACTATGTCGCGGGCCTGTGCCCTGCGGCTGCCAGTCCAGCCCGGGGAACCGCAGTGCTACATCTGTGGGCTGGGTCAACACCCCTGGCAGCGTTGCCCACCTGCACAGCGACGTGCAGCGACTATGGGAAAAAGGGGCACTTCGCCAGATTCTGGCTGGGCCGACCTAAAGCCCAGAAATCGAACACTCACCAGGCCCGGCCCATGGACTCACAGGCCCGCAGACCCCACAACGTGGCTGCGTGCCTGCCTGGAACGCCCCTTTCAGACGCGTCATCAGCCTCGTGGGGGCCGCCATCTTGCACGCCAGCTCCAACACCGACCGACACGTGCGACTCGTGGGGGCGGCCATCTTGGTCACCATCTTCGACCCAGCCCGACACGTGCGATCATGGGGGCCGCCATTTTGTGACCACGACACCGCCGGCCACGCTGGCTACCCGCAGCTGGGCGCAGTCACCCCGACCAGTCGCAGCCGAAGCACTTGAAAAACTCAATGATGGTCGCCTGGGTCAACACGCACGAGACCCCCTGCCTTTTCGAGTCCAGGAGCACGGAGAGCTTTGTTCACCCTGACACGGTAAGGCGATGCTGCCTTCCCATACCGCATTCCAAACCATCTCCCTTGCCTCCGGATCCCATTCGGTCCAGATCCGGGGGTACTGTATCGTTAACCTCGCGATGCAGGGCGCCGAGTATGCCCGTTTTAAGTTGTACGTCCTCCCTCACCTCTGCGCCCCCCTACTGCTTGGATTAGACTTCCAATGCAGTCACCGAAGCCTGACCCTACAGTTCGGTGGACCCTTACCCCCCTCACGGTATGCAACCTCGCGACCCTCTAAGGTCTTCCCCCCTTCGCTCTTTGCGAACCTCACTCCCGACTGTAAGCCCATCGCCACCAGGAGCAGGCGGTACAGTTCCCAAGATCTGGCTTTTATCAAATCGGAGGTCCAGTGACTGTTGAGTGAAGGGATCATCGAGGCCAGCAACAGCCCCTGAAGAGCGCAAGTGGTGGCCGTCCGAACCGGGGAAAAGAATCGGATGGTTGTAGACTACAGCCAGACTATTAACCGGTTCACGCAACTGGATGCTTATCCCCTCCCCCGCATAGCGGAGATGGCCAATCAGATTGCACAGCACCGTGTGTTCTCAATGGTCGATCTGAAGTCGACCTACCACCAGCTCCCAATCCGCCCAGAAGATCGCCACTACACTGCTTTTGAAGCAGCCGCCGACTCTTCCACTTCCTCAGAGTTCCCTTCGGCGTCACTAACGGGGTCTCGGTCTTTCAGAGAACGATGGGCCGAATGGTGGACCAGTATGGTTTGCGGGCTACATACCCGCACTTAGACAATGTCACCATCTGCGGCCATGATCAGCAGGACCATGACGCCAACCTTCAGAGGTTCCTCCAGGCCGCCCAATCCCTCAACCTCACGTACAATAAAGAGAAGTGCGTTTTCCGCACTACCCGACTGGCCATCCGCGGCTACGTCGTGGAGAACGGAGTCCTAGGGCCCGACCCCGACCATATGCGCCCCCTCACGGAACTCCCCCCTCCCCACAGCCTCAAGGCCCTCAAACGATGCCTGGGGCTGTTCTCCTACTACGCCCAGTGAGTCTCCAACTATGCGGACAAAGCCCGCCCACTTATTCAAACCACCACTTTTCCCCTGACGGCTGAGGCCCGCTCGGCCTTCAGCCGCATCAAGCCCGACATGACCTCGGCCACTGTGATAAAGGCACTGCACAGCATCTTCACACTGTTCGGCTTCCCTGCCTAGGTCCACAGCGTCCGGGGCACATCATTCATGAGCGATAAGCTGCGTCAGTACCTGCTCAGCAAAGGCATCGAGCAGGACTATGAGCTATAACCCGCAGGGAAATGGGCAGGTGGAGAGGGAGAACGCGACGGTATGGAAGGCCGCTCTGCTGGCCCTCAGGTCTAGAAGTCTCCCGACCCCCCGCTAGCAGGAGGTCCTCCCCGACGCCCTCCGCTCCATTAGATCACTCCTCTGCACAGCCACGAACGAGACCCCTCATGACCGCTTGTTTCTCTTCCCTAGGAAGTCCATCTCCGGGGTCTCGATTCCACCTTGGCTGACAACTCCGGGACCTGTCCTTCACCGGAGGCACATGAGGAGCCATAAGACCAACCCCATGGTCGAGAGGGTCCAGCTGCTGCACGCCAACCCCCAGTACTGTTATGGGTGAGGTGTTTTCAGAACCCCAAAATGTATCATGGAATTCAACCAACCTCACCCTTTAATGGATTGTTGCTTTTGAAGCACACGGCTTGTTCCTCAGGTGTGGTATTACAATTTTGGACACGTGGTTTTTAACACAAAACATTGTTTATTCCATGAACTCAACTAAACCTTTTAAATAAACATTGGATCCCTTAACACCCCTTCAAAGATAACCCCGAAAAGAATACAACACTAAATAATCCCTCAAAATGGTCCTTCAAACATCCCAAAGGCTTCAAACCTTCAAAATAGTAACATACCAGGTCACAGAATATATATATTTTCTGTTGGATAGCAAAGATATATCAGCTTGGTTGACTTCAGCTCCAGCACCTTGCTTTTGTTCCTGCAGCTCTCTGGAAACACACAGACACACCCAAGCTGCTTTCTCAAACTGAAACCAAAAGCAGAAGTGAGCTCAGCTCCCCCCCGTGACATCACTTCAGTAATATGATCAGCTTCATCTGTTAAAGGTACATTGCTTAAACATCCATTTCTTAAAGGTACTGTCACACCTCCCCACAAAAAAATAAAATTAAACCATCAACTTCAAGATGGTTTCATTTTTGACTTTTGCACCATCCACTAAGATATGTACACAGTAAATATACCTTTTCGGTTTTTTTTAAAACACACACAAACAGGTATAATAATATAGGGGCTGGTTTAGCACACTGGGCTAAATCGCTGGCTTTTAAAGCAGACCAAGCAGGCCAGCAGCACGGTTTAATTCCCGTACCAGCCTCCCTGAACAGGCGCCGGAATGTGGCGACTTGGGGCTTTTCACAGTAACTTCATTGAAACCTACATGTGACAATAAGCGATTTTCATTTTATATAGTCCATTTTTCTTTGTTCTTCTTCCTCCAACCAAAATCCTTCTCGATTGACAGTCTCTTTGAACAAGAAAGTCTCTGCACGATCCATCCATTCCTCTACTCCTCAGCATTTCTCTTTAGAATCAGATACTTTAGTTCAATCTGACCACAGAGCCTCTTGCAATTCTCCAATACAGGAGCATTTGTGATCACAGCTTTCAGGCAGTCAAATGCCTGTTAAAATCCCCCGTCCATTGAAATGTTTTACGTTTCTTCAGCAATTCCATCAGTGGAGCAACCACGCTACAAATCTTTTGCCCAAAGGTTCGATCAAATTCATACATGCTACGAGATCGCATTATTTCCCTTCGTCTTGAGGGTATCGGAAACTCCTCAAAGAAAGTGATTCGGGCTTCTCCAAATTCACTTTCGGCTAGGTTCATCACCAAACCCGCCGCCTGAAGTTGATCGAAGAACTTCATACAATGTTTTAAATGTTCTTTCCATGTCTGGAAGTTGGAAATAAAAGCAGATTGTCCCAATTTCTCAATGCAATCCTTCAAACGTGGGATAGAGTAAGAGTCCGTTCTTGTAACTGCATTCACCTTTCTAGTCCACACACAACCGTTGGGTACCGTCTGGTTTAGGTACCATCACTATGGGTGAGCTCCATTGGCTGCAACCCACATCAATTATGCCATTTTTAAGCATACTGTCAATCTCTCTGTTAACCTGTGCCAATTTTAAAGGATTAAGTCTATATGGATGTTGTTTGATAGGAACAGCATTTCCCACATCTACATCATGTGTAGCCATTTTAGTACTTCCCAATTTATCTCTACAAACTTGCCCATGTGATATCAATAGATCAATAATATCAGGTCAGTTTGTTTTTCCTCTGGAAGGTACAATTCATCCCAATTTTTAAGAACGTCCTCGTTTTCCAATTTAATTTGAGGTATGTCAAATTCACACTCATCTGGATTTGGTTCGTCACTTTGAGTTAGAATCATTAAAACCTCCTTTTTCTCTCCTTCCCTTTCAAAGTACCTTTTAAGGATATTCACATGACACACTCGGTGAGTCTTCCTTCTATCTGGTGTTTTTACCACATAATTCACCTCACTTAATTTCCTTTCAATCTGATACGGTCCACAAAACCTAGCTTTTAAAGGCTCATTTACCACTGGTAACAACACTAAAACTTTATCTCCACTGGCAAAACTACGAACTTTGGATTTCTTGTCCGCTACCCGTTTCATCACATTTTGTGCAACTTTCAAATGTTGTCTAGCCAATTCACCTGCTCTATTTAATCGTTCCCTAAACTTTGACACGTAATCCAATAGTGTAATTTCTGATTTCTCACCCACCAATTTCTCCTTAATCAATTTAAGTGGTCCTCGTACCTCATGACCAAAAATTAGTTCAAAAGGACTAAATTTGGTAGACTCATTCGGTGCATCCCTAATTGCAAACAATACGAATGGGATTCCTTTATCCCAATCCTCTGGATAATCTTGACAATACGCCCTCAACATTGTCTTTAATGTCTGATGTCTTTAAAGAATTTACTTGTGTGGGTAAAGTTTACTCATGTGTATCAGGAGGAGCAGGCAAAGAAGTCACAATTTGAAGAGATACAGGGGCTAGTCAATCTTTAATGATAATAGATGAGGAATTATGTAGTTTGGGAAGAATGTTGCCAGAAAATTGTCTAACGCTCCCTGCGATTCTGGATGGTACGCATTTGATTTAAATTGTTTTATTCCTAAGCTATCCATAACTTCTTTGAATAACTTTGAAGTAAAATTCGATCCTTGATCCGATTGAATTTCTGTGGGTAGTCCATATCTAGTAAAGAATTTAAGTAACTCCTCCACTATCCTTTTAGCTGTAATATTACGTACTGGAATGACCTCTGGAAACCTAGTAGACACACCCATTATCGTCAAAAGATATTGATTCCCACTTTTGGTTTTAGGAAGCGGTCCTACACAATCAATTAGGACCCTCGTAAAAGGTTCCTCAAATGCTGGAATGGGTACTAAGGGCGCTGGTTTTATCACTGCTTGAGGTTTCCCTATCACTTGACATGTGTGACATGATTGACAAAATTTAACTACATCTTTATGTAGTCCAGGCCAATAAAAATGTTTCTGGATTTTAGCTTGAGTTTTCCTTATTCCCAAATGACCTCCCACTGGTACCTCATGTGCAACTCGCAACACCTCCCTTCTATACCCTACCGGCAATACTACTTGATGAACTTCAGCCCACTTTTCATCCGCCTGCACATGTACAGGTCTCCATTTTCTCATCAAGACATCACTTTTACGGTAGTATACTCTCAGATTCCTCTTCCGTATATGCTTTCAAATAAATCCGTTTTATTTCTACATCTTTCTGTTGTAACTCTGCCAATTTTCCTGAACTAAAAATATCCGCCTCATCCTCCACCTGTTCTTGTTCTTTTTCAACCATTTGATCAAAAATCGTTTCTGATAATTGCACTTCAACTTCATCTTCACTCTTTGATTTCTCCTCTTGTCTTAACCTGTGACTTTGCGATCTTGTTACTACACAATCCGGAAAACCCCCAGGATATTCGTCCTTCAACCCTTCAGTTGTCTGAGTTTCCACTGGCTTATCAACCACAGTAGGCATCACTCCCACCTGCGATCCAGCTATATCATTACCCAAGATAAACTGTATTCCTGGACAAGATAGTTTATCTATTACTCCTACTACCACTTCACCACTCTTCACTGGACTTTCCAACCTAACCTTATATAATGGAACACTACTCCTCTCACCTGAATTCCACATATCACCACCTTTTCTGGCAACATTCTTCCCAAACTACATAATTCCTCATCTATTATCATTAAAGATTGACTAGCCCCTGTATCTCTTCAAATTGTGACTTCTTTACCTGCTCCTCCTGATACACATGAGTAAACTTTACCCACACAAGTAAATTCTTTAAAGACATCTGGCACCTTCTTAACAATTACTTCTTGAACAGGCTGTACAATCGTTTGCACCTCCTTCGCTTCCCTTGGGCTTTCCTTTACCACTCTTAACAAATCCAACTGTCTTATCCTGTTTTACCACATCTGCCTTTCCAGTGCTTTTCTTCAACCACCAACACTGTGACTTTACATGGCCTAGTTTATTACAGTGAAAACATTTGAAACTTTTCATTTCTTTCCCACCCTCCTGGATTTCTTTTTTAATCTGAGGTACACGCTCTTTATTGTCTGCCATCAGATCACCTTTACCTTTACCACTTGAGTATTTCTCATGTCCCCAGTTTATATCCCTCACCGGCTGAAACTGATGTCGGAAACCAATCTTTGATTTATGAACTAATTCATAATCATCTGCCATTTCTGCTTCTAATCGCGCAGTTTTAATCCTCTGTTCTGCCACATGAGATCTCATTACATCATTAATTGAATTTTTAAACTCCTCCAAAGTATAATTTCTCTGAGAGCTTCATACGTTTGGTCTATTTTCAAAGCCCTTATCCACCTATCAAAATTACTCTGTTTGAGCCTTTCAAACTCCATGTATGTTTGACCAAATTATTTCCTTAATTTTCTAATCCTTTGTCTGTAAGCTTCAGGCACTAGCTCATATGCATTTAAGATGGATTTCTTCACCTCCTCATACGTTCCATATACCTCCTCCGGTAGTGATGCAAACACTTCACTAGCCCTACCTACCAGCTTTGTTTGAATCAGTAATACCCACATGTACTGTGGCCATTGCATTTGTTTAGCTACCTTCTCAAATGATATGAAAAAGGCTTCTACCTACTTCTCCTGAAACCTTGGCAATGCTGGGACATATTTAAATAGATCCCCCCATGTCTTCGACTATGACGCTCTGTCTCATTATCCTCATCCATCTCCTCCAACTGTACGTGGCCCTTTGCGTCTACCAATTTTAACTGTTTTTCATGTTTCAGAGCCATTTTCAAACTCTCTCTCTTTTTCTCTTTCCTCTCTATCGCTTTCTTTGTTTTTTTCTTCTCCCTCCTTTTCTTTTTCCTCTCTATCTCTATCTCTTTCTTTTTCTATCATTGCATATTCAAGCCGCTTTAATTCTTTTTCAAGTTCAAGTTGCTTTAATTCTTTTTCATGTTCAAATTGCTTCATCTGGAACTGGAGCTTTGCCATATCTAATGAGTCAGAATGTATCACAGGCAAACGTAAATGTGCAGATACCGCGTTAAGTACCTCATCTTTTCGTATCTTGCAAGGCAGTGTTAACTGCAATGCTTTTGCCAAAGCTAACAGTCTGTTTTTACTCTCTGTCCGTAAGGTATCACGCATCACCGTGCCCACCCCAAAACATTTCTGAGCCTCCGAAAGAGCCATTGTTCACAACACTCTCCCCACTTAAACTAAAATACCACACCGGAAAAGCAACAAACCTTCACTGTCTTTAAGTTCACAAAAGCCAATCCAATGGATAGACTTTTATCCCCCTCGAGCCCCCAATTGTTATGGGTGAGGTGTTTTCAGAACCCCAAAATGTATCAAGGTGTTCAACCAACCTCACCCTTTAATGGATTGTTGCTTTTGAAGCACACGGCTTGTTTCCCAGGTGTGGTATTACAATTATGGACACGCGGTTTTTAACACAAAACAATGTTTATTCCATGAACTCAACTTAACCTTTTAAATAAACATTGGATCCCTTAACACCCCTTACTTCAAAGATAACCCCGAAAATAATACAATACTAAATAATCCCTCAAAATGGTCCTTCAAACATCCAAAAGGCTTCAAACCTTCAAAACAGTAACACACCAGGTCACAGAATATATATATTTTCTGTTGGATGGCAGAGATACATCAGCTTGGTTGACTTCAGCTCCAGCACCTTGCTTTTCCTCCTGCAGCTCTCTGGAAACACACAGACACACCCAAGCTGCTTTCTCAAACTGAAACCAAAAGCAGAAGTGAGCTCAGCTCACCCCCCCCCCCACCCCGTGACATCACTTCAGTAATATGATCAGCTTCATCTGTTAAAGGTACATTGCTTAAACATCCATTTCTTAAAGGTACTCTCACATGACAGTACACCTACATTGTGCACCAGGACGGACAGGATACGGTCTCCCTACCAGATCTGGTGCCAGCTGGTTCCCCTGCCAATGCAGCCCCCTCCCCGCTGCCTACAGCCACCCCCTGCACCCTTACGCCCCTCTGGGTATCCTGTCTTGGCCCGCGCTGGCACTGCAGCCACCCCACCCCCTCGCCTACCCCCACCCCCCAACTGTCTCCAACACGCTGGACTGAGGCTAAAGCTCCAGACACGACGCCCCCTGAGTCACCATCGGCAACGACCATGCCCGCCACACCGCCAGAGCTGAGGAGGTCTAAAATAATGATCCGGCCTCCAGACAGACTGAATCTCTAATGACCCCACATCACCCCCGCTGGACTTGATTTTTTTTATCAGGGGGTGAATGTGGTGAATGTATTTCACCTAATGCTTGAGCTGTCTGTCCTGTCTGTATAATGATGTGACCCATGACCTGGAAGTGATGATACGGGCTACTTCCAGGTACTGTACTGGAACCCCGGTGGGCTCTGCCTCTGGCTCCGCCCTCACCGAGGCCATATATAGTCCGGCCACCTGTGGGTGGCACTCATTTGTACAGCCGACTCTGGCAGGCGAGTTCATGGATATTAAAGCCTAATGTTCGCTCGTTCACACTGTCTCACAGTGAATTGACGGTGTAACAACCTCCTTTTTTATCTCAATATGACCCAGAACACATCCTTCCGCAGATTCATCATCCACCAAGCCTTTCTCTTTGGTGAACATTAATGCAAAGTCCTCATTTAGTACCTCACCACGTTTCCTCTGGCTCCACGCATAGATTCCCTCCCCTGTCCTTGAGCGGACCAACGCTTTCCTTGGCTACCCTCTTGCTCTTTATATTTGTGTCAATACACTTCTGCTTCAATCCTAATGTTCCCCTTTTTAGAGCCATCTAAATCTATAACATTTTAAAAAATCTTCAGTCGCATGAACCTCCATTAGAAAATATCCTTATCTTCCCCAAATGGAACTCCACCAGCCACAGTATTGCCCCGCCCCCTCTCCCACTTAATCTGTTTCGGCCTCTTTGTAACTGCCTGCCCCTTCCTATTCCTTCATCAAAGTCATTGAAAACTACAGTGAGAAGCTGAGGACGCAGTACAGATTCTTGTGGAGCACCACTTGTCACATTTCACACCTGTAACAACCCTTAGGGGCTCACGGGGATCGACTAATCCAGTATTTTTCAAACTTTTTTTCCTGGGACCCACTTTTACCAACTGGCCAACATTTGGGACCCATCCCGGCCGACCTTTGCGACCCACGCTGGCCGACTATCACAACACACCATTATTGCCTACTTTCGTTGCGGCGGGTGAGCCTGCTTGGTCCTCGCGGTCTCACTTGCTATGTCATTCAATGTTACATTTCTGCTAAGGGCTTCAGCTGATGATTTAATTCTCGCTGCATCCTTTGAAAAAAATCAAGAGCGTTGTCCTTGAACTCGCCATGCTTAGTCTTCAAATGAAGTTTTGAGGGTTTTAAACTTTCAGTTGCCTGTATTTCCCTGCATATAACACACGTGGGCTTTGCATCCTGATTTGTAATTGGCACAATTAACAAAGCCATACCTCAAGAAATCATTTTTACACTGTTTTGTTCCCGCTTTCAGCTTTTTCTTTCTTGGGTGTTCACCAGAGGCCCTGAAGCTCTGGATACAACTTGCACCAACACTGCTTTGTCCTGTCGTGGACTGTCCTGAGCAGCTCTCTCCAGCAGATTTAGTTACGAGATCCTGGCCTGTTTGAGTCTCTGGCCCTCGCTCCCTTATTATGAATTCTTCAGCGTTGTTGTTTGCTTGCTGACAGCTACAAAATGGACGAATCTCTCCTCAGTGATTTCACGCCTAGAGCACGTGGCATCAGTGTACAGTGTGACCTGCTCTCTGATGCCCCTTCTGGTGGGAAGACTCCATCAATTAAAAAATAAATCTGCTCCTGGGAAAGCCGAAGGAGGGGGTCTGTCCCGCTGGGTTCCGGGCCTGTGCACTGCTACATCCGGCTGAGTGGGGGTATGTGCGTGGGACGGCCGGGAGTCTTGGAAGGCAGTCGCGGTCAGCATTTTTAAAAGCCGATCGCGGCCATTGGGCACTTCTTCCCGCCATTGGGAATGCTGCGACCGATCGCCCTGCGACCTTCCCGACACCCACCACAACCCACCCACTGGACGTGACCCTGGTTTTGAAAATGACTGTACTAATCGACCTCGCCGTGGGATGCATAGAGTACGAGCTTCCCCGCTAGTGAATGGAGCCCGTCTAGCCGGGGATGGTTGCCTTCCCCTGGAAAAGCCGGCCCAGATTGGGACTGGCTTCCTTGTAGACCCGACCAAGATCCTTTGTGTTGTGTGTCGCCATAGCGGCAGTTTCCTTGACCATAAACAAACTCCAATTAATTTACCTTCTTGGGCCCAGGAATGAGGTCGAAGGAGTTTTGGAAATTGGAAGCTTAGATGCAATATTTGGAGGATTGGTCCCAATATGCTGAGCAAAGGCAGTGTTTCTTCTAGAGGAATGTTATCAATGGAAAGGACCAACAGGAGGTCCTGACCGCCTACGGGATCCCAACATTTGGCATTAACAAGAGTCTCACTTACCCAGCAGCCCCTGACTCGAAATCCTTCGATGAACCCGTGGAGTTGGTGGCGAATCGCCACAGAGCAGAATGAGGCTATTCAGCCCATTGAATACCAAAGAGCAGCCTACCTAGGCCCCCGGCCTATTAACGTAACTCCAGCTAATCTTCTGGACACTACGGGGCAATTTAATGTGGTTAATCCACCTAAGCTGCACATCTTTGGACTGTGGGAGGAAACCGGAGCACCCGGAGGAAACCCATGCATACACGGGGAGAACGTGCAGACTCCGCACAGACAGTCGCCCGAGGCCGGAATTGAACCCGGGGTCCTGATGCTGTGAGGTAGCAGTGCTAACCACTGTGCCGCAATGCCATCAGTGATGATGTAAAGAAATCGGTTTAACATGGCTGCACGGACTCATGGCGAGTCGGTGGCAAATTTCCTGACATGGCTCCAAAGGCTGGCAGGACGTTATGTGTTTGGTCCACCCCTCTCCGAGATGCTAAGGACCGTTTGATATGCGGATTCAACAATGTAGCAACTCGGAAGAGGTTATTGGCAGATCCAACCTTTGACCTGAAAAGAGCCACTGAACTGGCGCTGTCATGTGAGAATGTTGAAAAGGGGGTCCAAGAGCTGTAGGGTTCCGTTGATTGCAGCGTGCACAGCGTTGGACGGCCTCCGTACAGAGGTGTGGCACCCTCTGAGGGTAGTGCTCATGTGACCCGATCGCCACAAAAGCAATGACCAAACGGACAGCATCGCGTCCTGGACTCAATGGCCAAGGGGCACCACTGCCCAACAGGACACCTCTCCAGAGGGTGATGGGGAGCGCCTGCGACGTTGCTGCACTTGCGCTCACAGAATGTGCAGCAGTCAAGGCCGCTGGCAACATATACCAGGAAGCCATTGAACATCACAGGTAGCACTGTAACCCTGGGCAGTCATGGGCAACAGACTCTAAGGCGTCCACTGAGAGTGGTACAAGGACCAGGACCCAACCTGTTTGGCCGTGATTAGCCACAACTATTTGCCTGGACTGGCAGCAAATCTTCCAGATGGACACTGACGAGGTCCTCAGGAAATATCCGGACATTTTGCAGGAGGGCCTGGGAGAAATAAAAGTGTCCAGGATGAGAATTCACGTCGAGCCGAGGGCTCAGTCTAAATACTTCAGGGCACGACTCGTCTCCTAAGCCTTACTTCCAAAAGGTAGAAACCAATTTGCGACGCTTGGAAAGTTGGGCATCGTATGTTCGGTCCGATTTGCGGAGTGGGCAGCACCGGTGGTTCCAGTGTTGAACCAGATGAGTCAGTCCGCCTTTGCGGTGATTGCAAGCTGACAGTGAACAGGGCCTCTCGCCGGGATCAGTATCCCATGCCGCATGTGGGAGACCTGTACACGAAGCTAGCTGGGGCCACTCATTCACAAAGCTCGACATGAGCCACGCGTATCTCCCAACGAAGCTGAACTTCGCATCGCAGAAGAACATTACCATCAATACCCACAGGGGTTTGTACATATATACTCGGCTCTCCTTCAGGGTTTCATCCGCATGGGTGATCTTTCAAAGAGTCATGGAAGGCATCCTCCACGGGACTGCCCAGAGTAATGGACGCTGGACGATGTGTTCATTTCGGGAGCTACCGAGAAGGAGCGCATGGACAACCTGGAAGAGGTCCTCAGGCCTCCGCCAGAAGAGGGGCAAGTGTGTGTTCCAGGCGAAGGCGGTCACCTGCCTGGGATACCACGTGGATAAGGATGGTTTACATCTGGAAGAGGAAACGGTCCAGGTCAGAAAGGGAGCCCCGACACCTGAAAAAGCGACTGAACTGAGATCGCTTTGGGGGCTGGTGAACTACTATGGGAAATGTATCACGAATGTAACCACTGTATTGGCACACCTGCACACACCGCTAAAAAAGGGCCAAAATGGGGAGCGCCACAAAAGGAAGAGTTTGTCACGGTGAAGAGGCGGTACGGGGTGCATTGTTTGTACAGCATGCGAGAAACAACACTTTTCACTGTATACTAATACATGTGACAATAATAAATCAAATCAAACCAAGTACTGCCTTCTCAGCATGACAGCCCATCAAGGCCATGTGCCCTCACATGTGACGCCTCCCCATATGGCATTGGAGCACTGTTCTTCCATTGGTGAGATGATGGCATGGAACATCCAGTAGAATATGCATCCAGAACCCTGGCCGATGAAGAGCGCCTCTATGCCCAAATAGAGAAAAAAGGATTGGCCGTGATATACACGGTGAAAAAGTTCCACCAATTCGCCTAAGGGCGCCATCTTTTTAATCACTGACCATAAGTTCCTCCTGGGCCTCTTCAAGGAGGAGAACGGGATTCCTCCGATAGCCCCGGCCCTGATCCAACGCAGGCCGCTGCTATCAGTCGCTTACAAATACACGTTTGAGCATCACCCAAGGGTACAGATAGCAAATGTAGACGCCCTCAGTTGACCCCCACTGCCTGTGAGTCCCCGTCCCCCCCGCTCCCCCCCCTCCTCCTCTCTACCCGGTAACGGACAAAATCGTGGGGGGGGGGGGCTCGCGTGATTGTTCCACGACCAGGTCGACACACGATCCTGCGTAATGGACACCCTGGGATATCGAAGATCAAGATGCGCGCTGGTGGCCATGGCAAAACAGTGCATGGCCTGCCAGGACCTCACTCAGTCGGCCTCGCTCCGCCTCATTGGGAATGTCCAGAGCACCCTTGGGTACATCTGCACGCCGACTTCACTGGGCTTGTTCATGGGGTCGATATTTCTGGTTCCCATGGATGCCCACTCGAAATGGCTGGGCGCATATTGAATACCCACTACGACCTCGAGGACTAATGTGGAGAAAACTAGACAAACGTTCAGCACCCACCGGATACTGGAGGTGCTTGTCACAGACAACTGTACCCCGTTCACCAGTGAGAAGTTCCACTCTTTCATGCATGCCAATAGGGTAAAGCACATCCGGAATGTTCCGTACCATCCGTCCTCGAATGGTTTAGCAGACTGGGCAGTTTCAACATTCAAACAGAGCACGAGGAAACAGAATACGGGCTCCCTCGGAACAGGCTCTTGTTCCACTATTGGACTATGCCACACATCACGACCGGCGGTAGCGCGTGCAGAGCGGCTGGTGAGCAAACGCCACTGGACCTCCCTGAGCCAAACATTCCCATGTCTCAGCGGGAAACTGGAGACGAAGCACAACCTCCAAAATAAATACCAGGATCACCGGACACCTGAGAGAGGTTTCAAACCAGGGAACGCCGTGCATGTCCGCAAATTCGGGGACGGCGCCCAGTGGCTCCGTCCTGGGGTCATGATGGAGAAAACAGGGTCAGTTTCGTACAGGTGGGTACAGTCATCGATCTCCCCATGCGACTCATAGAACACGAGCTTCCCCGCTAGTGGGCAGAGGCCCACTCTCAATGGGGCTGGTTACCTTACTCTGTAAAAGCCGGCCCAATCTGGGACCGGCACCCTCGTAGTCCCAACTATTGTGTTCTATGTCACCACAGCGGCCGTTTCCTTGACCTTAAATCAACTCGCACTAACATGCCTTCTCAACCCTTCTGAATTGTTATAGCACCAATCATAGAACATACAGTGCAGAAGGAGGCCATTCGGCCCATCGATTCCGCACCGACCCACTTAAGCCCTCACTTCCACCCTATCCCCGTAACCCAATAACCCCACCTAACTTTTTTGCTCACTAAGGGCAATTTATCATGGCCAATCCACCTAACCTGCACATCTTTGAAAAATCTGCTTTACCCTGATTTAATGAGGGTGGGTGGATGGGAATGATGGAGCGGTGTTGTAAATTGCACATCTGTGATTCACAGAAACAATTGCACATGTTAAAGTGTAAATGCCTCGGTTAGATCTGATTTTAGTCAGTGGGATGTCCAAAACTCAACTTGTTCACTTAGGTCTAAAGCTGTCAGCATTCTCTGGAGAGGTAAGGTACCCTTTTGGTGAGGTAAACTAGCCTTTTGGATATGGTTTGGGACATCTTTGGGGGAAGGGATTGTTAAAAATAAACAAAGACATACATAAAAAGTGCATAAGCTATTTGTAACTGTGAAGCTCATTAGAACTGTCAATAAAAAAAAATCAAGAAATAGATCAGGAGAGCTGTCAAGGTGTCAAGGCATTTAAATCCCCTGTCCTTTAAATATTTGAACAATAACTGCCGTGTTAAAAAAATCAGTGCTTGTTATTTCGCTCTGTCTGTTGGCATAAGGCTGAAGGTTATCATCACAGGATTAGTGCTCTTTGACTGATTTCACAACTTTACATTGTTGGTTGTCAGTTCACAGTTTGATTGACAGGTCCAAGTGATTATAAAGTCTTTCGAGCTACGAATACAAATGCTTGTTTTTTTTAAAGGATTGAAAGGTAAATACAGTTCATATGTTTTCATCAATGAGTGTTTTTTTTAAAATAGTGAATTCGTCAAGACACAAGGATGGTATGAGTTGTCACTAAGTTTGCATTGGAGGTATAAAGAGTTGATGAGTGGGCAGAGGGGCATAAGTTGATATAAGTTCTATAAAGGGCCATTGGAGGCCGGGTACCTTTTCCCAGGACCAGTTTGTGGACCCGGAAATTGGTCCAGACCGAGTGCAAAGATTCAGATCTCAGTTCTGCTATTAATCTCTTTGTTTTTAACCTTATTGAATACCTTCTGTAAATCGATGTAGATAACACCCATAGATACTCCCAAGTTCACCTCCTTTGAAGTCCTTCTAAAAAAAAATCAACCAGACCAGTTAGGCCTGACCAGTTAGCTCAGTTGGCTGGACGGCTGGTTTGCGATGCAGAGCGAGGCCAACAGCTCGGGTTCAATTCCCCGTACAGGCTGAGTTTATCCATGATGGCCCCGCCTTCTCTAACTTGCCCACTCGCCTGTGGTGTGGTGACCCCTCAGGTTAAATCACCACCAGTCAACTCTCCCCCCTCAAAGGGGAAAGCAGCCTATGGTCATCTCGGACTGCGGCGACCACGCTGTCTCTTTGAGCAGCTCAAATTTGTTCAAATGCAACATGATAGATTCCGAGAACTGAGGTTAAACCTATCGGTATGCAACTTCCTGGTTCCTCAACCCCAAGTGACATTTGCAGTTCCCCAGCTGCTATTATCACCCTGCCCTTGCTTTGAGACGACACGCACATGCTCATTCCTGACCCTTGCTATTCTGTATCCAGCTATGTAACGCACACCCTCCCTCTTGGGCCTGCCACCGTGTTGATGTGTATTGCAGTCACACCCCACTAGCCTGGGCAGGCATCAAATCTTCCATGTTGCTGGAGACGCCAACTTCTACACATTTGGCATCACTGACACGGCGAATCAAGGCAGAAACGTAAGACGACAAAGGCCCGGAATGTCCTGCCATTGCAAGAGGTGCAGCGGGGCAACCAAAAGGCGGGTTGACTTTCGGCGGGTCTGGGCGATCCCGGTGGGGGGCAGGGCTGCAGAATCCTGCCGCAAACATTGACACAAAGTCAGAGGAAATATTGTAAGACGTCTTACAACACCAGGTTAAAGTCCAACAGGTTTGTTTTGATGTCACTAGCTTTCGGAGCACTGCTCCTTCCTCAGGTGAATGAAGAGGAATGTTCCAGAAACATAGAAAAAGACAAATTCAAAGATGCCAGACAATGCTTGGAATGCGAGCATTAGCAGGTGATTAAATCTTTACAGATCCAGACATAGGGGTAACCCCAGGTTAAAGAGGTGTGAATTGTCTCAAGCCAGGACAGTTGGTAGGATTTCGCAGGCCAGATGGTGGGGGATGAATGTAATGCGACATGAATCCCAGGTCCCGGTTGAGGCCGCACTCATGTGTGCGGAACTTGGCTATAAGTTTCTGCTCGGCGATTCTGCGTTGTCGCGTGTCCTGAAGTCTGCCTTGGAGAACGCTTACCCGGAGATCAGAGGCTGAATGCCCTTGACTGCTGAAGTGTTCCCCGACTGGAAGGAAACATTCCTGCCTGGTGATTGTCGCGCGATGTCCGTTCATTCGTTGTCGCAGCGTCTGCGTGGTCTCGCCAATGTACCACGCTTCGGGACATCCTTTCCTGCAGCGTATGAGGTAGACAACGTTGGGCGAGTCACACGAGTATGTACCGCGTACCTGGTGGGTGGTGTTCTCACGTGTAATGGTGGTATCCATGTCGATCATCTGGCATGTCTTGCAGAGATTGCCATGGCAGGGTTGTGTGGTGTCGTGGTCACTGTTCTGAAGGCTGGGTAGTTTGCTGCAAACAATGGTTTGTTTGGGGTTGCGCGGTTGTTTGAAGGCAAGTAGTGGGGGTGTGGGGCTGACCTTGGCAAGATGTTCATCTTCATCGATGACGTGTTGAAGGCTGTGACGAAGATGTTGTAGTTTCTCCACTCCGGGAAAGTACTGGACAACGAAGGGTATCCTGTCGGTTGTGTCCCATGTTTGTCTTCTGAGGAGGTAGGTGCGGTTTTTTGCTGTGGCGCGTTGGAACTGTCGATTGATGAGTCAAGCACCATATCCCGTTCGTATGACGGCATCTTTCAACGTCTGTAGATGTCAGTTACGCTCCGCCTCGTCTGAGCAAATCCTGTGTACACAGAGAGCTTGTCCATAGGGGATGGCTTCTTTAGTGTGTTTAGGGTGGAAGCTGGAGAAGTGGAGCATCATGAGGTTATCCGTGGGTTTGCGGTAAAGCGAAGTGCTGAGGTGACCGTCCTTGATGGAGCCGAGTGTGTCCAAGAATGCAACTGATTTTGGAGAGTAGTCCATGGTGAGTCTGATGATTAGATGGAACTTATTAATGTCATCTTTTAGTCGTTTCAGTGATTCTTCGCCGTGGGTCCAAAGGAAAAAAATGTCATCGATGTATCTGGTGTATAACGTCGGTTGAAGGTCCTGTGCGGTGAGTAGGTCTTGTTCAAACTTGTGCATGAAGATGTTGGCATAGTGGGGTGCGAATTTGGTCCCCATGGCTGTTCCGTGCGTCTGGATGAAGAACTTGTTGTTGAAGGTGAAGACGTTGCGATCCAGAATGAAGCGGATGAGTTGCAGAATTGCGTCTGGAGATTGGCAGTTGTCGGTGTTGAGTACTGAGGCTGTTGCAGCAATGCTGTTGCCATGGGGGATGCTGGTGTAGAGTGCCGAGACGTCCATTGTGACGAGGAATGTTCCTGGTTCAACTGGTCCATGGGTGCTGAGTTTCTGTAGGAAGTCCGCCGTGTCGCGACAGAAGCTGGGCGTACCTTGTACGATGGATTTCAAGATGCCCTTAATGTAGCCAGAGAGGTTCTCACACAGGGTCCCATTGCCTGAAACAATAGGACGGCCTAGTGTGTTGGCCTTGTGTATTTTCGGGAGGCAGTAGGGATCTCTAATGCATGGGATGAGAGCAAGTAGGGTGCTCTGAAGATCTTGATCCAAGGTCTTGATCAGTCTGTTAAGTTGGCGGATGTGTTCCTTGGTCGGATCTGCGGGTAACTGTCTGTGGTGTTCTTGGTTGTTCAGTTGTCGGTATACTTCTTTGCAGTAGTCCGTTCTGTTCAGTATGACAGTGGCCCCTCCTTTGTCTGCTGGTTTGATGACGATGCTGCGGTTGGTCTTGGCATTGCATTGTGCTTGGGTGATGTTCAGGGATGTCTTGTGAATGCGACTGATGAATCTGGCATTGACGCGACTCCTGACGGCTTGAGCATACATGTCGAGTCTAGGGCAGCGGCCTTCCGGAGGGGTCCAATTCGACTCTTTCCTCTTCGGTTGCCGCACCGCAGATCTCTCGGTCTGCTGTTCCGGTTCATTGGTAGTCTGCTTGGGTTCGCTGTTGGCCTCTTGGGGTCTGTGGAAGAATTCCCGGAGCCTCATTCGCCTGATGAATTCCTCGGTGTCTGCCGCGAGACTGTTGGGGTCCATTTTGGTGGTGGTGCAGAAATTGAGCCCTCTGCTGAGGACTTCGATTTTGTCTAGTTGAAGGGTGCAGTCTGACAAGTTGACAATAGATTTCCCTGTATTGTTTTCTACTGTGGTACCGGGGAGGCTTGGTTGCTGCTGGTGGTGATGCCGAGTTTCTCAAGCTTCCTGTTCTTGGTGTGCATATAGGTGGCATAGTATTGTTGTCTCATCTGTTTGGCGGTGTTCCGCAGCTGGTCTGCTGCGCCCTGAGCGCAAGTTGAGAATATGGCCAATATCTTGGTTTCCAGGTTGCGTCGTCTGCTGTAGAGCTGGCGTACAGAGGAAATATTAGGAGGGGGCGTCCAGAAAACTGGGAGTTGGATTTTAAAGAGCTTTTATTTGTTCGCCCACGGGATGAGCGTTGCTGACAAGTCCTGTATTTTTTGCCCACCCATAATTTCCCTTGATGGTGAACTTTCTTGAACCGCAATCCATTTGGTGTAGGCATACCCACTTCCTATAATAGCTTGACTCGGGGCAAGACTGGTTCAGGAGCACATGTCTTCAGTACTACAACCAAGAAGATGCCAGGGTCCATAGCCTCAACTACACCCAGTGCCTCCAGCCACTTCTTGATACCAAGTGGAGGGAACCAAACCAGCTGAGGACTGGCATCTGCAATGGTCAGCACCTCAGGGGGTGGCCAATAGGGATCATCCACTCAACATTTCTGGGAAAAGATGGGGGCAAATGCTCCAGCCTTGCCTTTTGCACTTACATGCTGAGCTCGGTCATCATTGAGACCATAGAATCAGAGAATTTACAGTGCAGGAGGCCATTCAGCCCATCGAGTCTGCACTGGCCCTTGGGAAGAGCACCCTACTTAAGGCCACGCCTCCACCCTATCCCCTTAACCCAGTAACCCCACCTAACCTTTTGGACCCTTGGACTATTTAGCGCGGCCAATCCACCTAACCTGCACATCTTTGGACTGTGGGAGGAAACCGGAGCACCCGGAGGAAACCCACGCAGACACGGGGAGGACATGCAGACTCCACGCAGACAGTCACCCGAGGTCGGAACTGAACCCGGGACCCTGGCGCTGTGAGGCTGCAGTGCTAACCACTGTGTCAACGTGCCGTCCCCAAGAACAATTCCTTGGCCAGGAAATGAACCTGTGCCATAGCGGTGAAAACGCCAAAGCCTAACCACTAGGCCAGCACGGATGCCAGTGAAGCCTTCTCGTCCTGGTAGACGTCCAATTCTGCATCATCTTTCACCTACTAGATTTGGTTGTGCTATCACATGTCGGGGTTGGTGTAGCAAAGAACTGAGGAGAGAGGAAAGGGTGAATGTATAAATTAGATGCACATATGCTTTACCCAACAACTGTTATTACATTTCAAAATGCTTTATAGCTTCCAGAGGACATGATAAGAGCAAAACAAATGCAAATTCTTTCTTGTCTAACATATATTTTCACTTTCCAACTGGGTTTGCTAATCTTGCGAGTCAGTGGCATTGCACGAATGTCACTCGACTAGTAGTACAGCAGCCAGGATAATGTTCTGGGGACCATAGGTCCAGATTCCGCCCAACGGAGCTGGCATTTGAATTCAATGAATAAATCTGGAATTGTCTCAATAACGGTGACCATGACAACTATCATCAATTTCTGAAAAAAAACATCTGCTTCATTAACGTCCTTTAGGGAGGGAAATCTGCTGTCCTTACCTGGTCTGGCCTACATGTGACTCCACACCCACTCTGAAATGGCCTAACAAGCTATTCGGTTCAAGCATCATTAAGGACCGGCAACACATGTTGACAGCGACAGCGAGATCCACATCCTCTGCAATAGATTATTTTAGAATCCCGATAATGTAAAGTTGTATAAGACCCTAAATTGATTGGAACTGTTTCATTTTATTTAAACAACGGATTTTGATCTGATACTTAAAAAAAAAATGCTTCAAAGAACACAAGTGTCGGGATTCTCCGTTGCTCGACGGCGATATCGTAATCGGCGATCGGGCGGAGAATCCCTGTTTACAACCGAATCGGGAGGGGGACCTGTTTTTGGATGCTCCACCCCCTCCAAAATGGCATCATCGGGGAATACGCAGCATGCCGTTGGGACGGCCTCAGGGCGTTGCCTGAAGACCCCCTCCCCCGATGGGCCGAGTTCCCGACCGCGCGGGGCATCATGAACCCGGTGGACTGTGCCCAGCGCCGCCACAGCCGGGCGGGAGCCGGGCTGCTGGCCAGCGGGGCTCCGGCGAGGGCTGGGGGGGCCTGGTGGCGGGGACGGGGGGAGGATTGGCGAGGGGGGGGGGGGGCACTATCTGGCAGGTCGGGTCCGCGCACTGCCGGCGCCATGTTGTACGGCGCGACCGCTGCAAGTCGTCGCCGAGCGCATGCGGACCCGGCAATTCTCCAGCCATTTATATCGGGAAGGCCGTGGGTTTTACGTGGCGCGGCTGCGAGCCCCACACCAGTCGCAGCACCAACCTTCTCGTCGTGAAACCAGACACATCCTCCGGACACAGCCTCAATATCGGAGAATCCAGCCCAATCTTCCAATGTCAGCACCAGTTTCAAAAAAAAATCACCATTCTTACTTCACTCCAGGAAATGGAAAATAATCTTCCAATAACCATCGGCAAATGATGACATTTTACTATAAGAAGCTCCAAATATTAATAACCTATATTTATACAGTGCACTTAATGTAATGAAAAATCCCAAAGGCGTTTCATGGGAACATTATAAACCAAAATATGTCACGGAACCACCTGAGGAAATAATAGGTTAAATGATTAAAAGCTTAGTCAGAGGTGAAGGTTTCATTCTGTGTCTTAGAGGCAGGAAAATAAGGTAGACAAGTGAAGTGTAGGGAGGGTATTTCAGGGCTGAAGACGCAGATACAATATAATAATAATCTTTATTCGTGTCACAAGTAGGCTTGCATTAAAACTGTGATGCACTATTAATTACGACGAGACGAGAGTAGAGAGTAACCGAGGCTTTATTACACGGAGATGTGTGGCCTCCTACAGCTGCTGCCGAAATGGCTGCCGTTCGGAGAGCACACACATTTATACTCTGCCTACTGGGCGGAGCCAGCAGGCAGAGATCTACCCCCGTACCTGTAGTACAGGGACCTTACCGTAATACCCTCGTATGCAGTGCAGTATATACAATATAATATAACAGTGGTGACTACCACATTCACCCCCTGTTACAAATGAGTCAAGCGGGGGCGGTGGAAAACTATTTACATACAGCTTGTCATTAATATTTCAGTGAAGGTTACAAATTTAGACGGTCGGGCGCCTTGATCCGTCGTTGAGAGCGCCGCAGTGCTGGTGGTGAGTCAGGCATCGGCTCGATCGCCGGTGACTCCGGGAGTGTGTCGACATCCTCTTCATCCCCGGGTGGGACCAAGCGGAGGATGGATTGTCCAGGAGCGGGGGCTGCGCTGGGGGAGGGGAGGGTGGCTCGGGGCAGAGGGGGGGGGGTGTGGGGACCCAGCTGGTGCCAGGACCCTGAGGGAGACTGTGTCTTGGCGGCCGTCGGGGTACACCACATAGCATACTGTGGATTTGCATGGAGTAGCTGTATCCTCTCAACCAACGGGTCCACCTTGTGGAGCCGCACGTGCTTGCGGAGGAGAACGGGTCCTGGTGCTGCCAGCCACGTTGGGAGCAAAACCCCGGAGGTGGACTTCCTGGGGAAGGCAAAGAGACGTTCATGGGGGTTTCCGTTAGTTGCCGTGCACAGGAGCAACCGAATGGAGTGAAGCGCGTCGGGGAGGACCTCCTGCCAGCGGGAGGCCAGGAGACCTCTGTACCGTAGGGCCAGCTGGACGGCCTTCCAGACTGTCCCATTCTCCCACTCCACCTGCCCGTTTCCCCGGGGGTTGTAGTTGGTCGTCCTGCTCGAGGCAATGCCCCCGTCGAGCAGGTACTGGCGCAGCTCATCGCTCATAAATGAGGATCCCCGGTCGCTGTGGACGTAGGTGGGGAAACCGAACAGAGCAAAGATGGTGTTGAGGGCACTGATGACGGTGGCAGACGTCATATCGGGGCATGGGACGGCGAAGGGGGATCTGGAATATTCGTCGACCACATTGAGAAAATACGTGTTGCGGTCGGTGGAGGGGAGGGGCCCATTGAAGTCCACGCTGAGGCGTTCAAAGGGGCGGCAGGCCTTGACCAGGCACGCACGGTCTGGCCGGTAGAAGAGCGATTTACACTCCGCCCAGTCCTGGCAGTCTCTGGTGATCGCCCTGACTTCCTCGATGGAGTAGGGCAGATTGCGGGCCTTAATGAAGTGATAAAAGCGGGTGACCCCTGGGTGACAGAGATCGTCGTGCAGGGTCCGGAGTCGATCCACTTGTGCGCTGGCACATGTACCTCGGGACAGGCATCGGAGAGCTCGTTGAGCTTACCGGGGCGATACATAATCTCGTAATTAAAGGTGGAGAGCTCGATCCTCCACCGCAAGATCTTATCATTTTTGATCTTACCCTGCTGTGTGTTGTTAAACATGAAGGCAACTGACCGTTGGTCTGTGAGGAGAGTGAATCTCCTGCCGGCCAGGTAATGCCTCCAGTGCCGCACAGCTTCAACGATAGCTTGGACCTCCTTTTCGACGGAGGAGTGCCGAATTTCGGAGGCATGGAGGGTGCGGGAAAAGAATGCCATGGGTCTGCCTGCCTGGTTGAGGGTGGCGGCCAGAGTGACGTCTGATACATCGCTCTCGACTTGGAAGGGGAGCGTCTCGTCGACCGCGTGCATCGCGGCCTTGGCGATGTCGGCCTTGATACGGTTGAAGATCTGGTGAGCCTCGGCCGTCAGTGGGAAACCGGTGGAGTGAATGAGTGGGCGGGCCTTGTCCGCATAGTTAGGGACCCACTGGGCTTAGTACGAAAAGAACTCCAGGCATCATTTGAGGGCCTTGGGGCAGAGGGGAAGGGGGAGATCCATGAGGGGGCGCATGCGATCGGGGTCGGGCCCTCGAACTCCGTTCTGGACCACATAGCCGAGGATGGCTAATCGTTTCGTGCTGAACACACACTTCTCCTTGTTGTAGGTTAGGTTGAGGAGTTTGGTGGTGTGGGGAAATTTGGAAAGATTAGCGTCGTGGTCCTGCTGGTCGTGGCCGCAGATGGTGATGTTATCCAGGTACGGGAAAGTGGCCCGCAGTCCGTACCGCTCAACCATTCGGTCCATCTCCCGTTGGAAGACCGAGACCCCGTTAGTGACGCTGAAGGGAACCGAGCTGCGTGTACTGATTGATGGTCTGACTGTAGTCAACGACCATCCTGCTTTTCTCCCCCGTTTTCACCACAACCACTTGGGCTCTCCAGGGGCTGTTGCTGGCCTCGATGATACCTTCCCACAGTAGCCGCTGGACCTCAGACCTGAAGGTCCTGTCCTGGGCGCTGTACCGTCTGCTCCTGGTGGCGACGGGTTTGCAATCCGGGGTGAGGTTTGCAAACAGAGAAGGCGGGTTTACCTTAAGGGTTGTGAGACCGCAGACAGTAAGGGGTGGTAGGGGCCCACCAAATTTCAGGGTTAGGCTCTGGAGGTTGCACTGGAAGTCCAGGCCGAGTAGCAAGGCTGCGCAGAGGTTGGGGAGGTCTAAGAGCCGGAAGCCGCTGAACTCCACGCCCTGGATGGTCAGGGTGGCGATGCAGTACCCCCGGATCGCCACGGAGAGGGATCCGGAGGCCAGGGAGATTTTCAATGGGGTGTACCGCGAGGGAGCAGCGCCTTACTGTATCAGGGTGGATGAAGCTCTCAGTGCTCCAGGAGTCCAGAAGGCAGGATATCTCATGCCCGTCGACCTTCACCTTTGTCGACGCGGTCGCGAGGTTGTGCGGTCGGGACTAGTCGATGGTGACGGAGGCGACCGCGGCTGGTCGTCAGCGGTTGCAGGCGATGAGCGGCCTGATGAGGTGCCCGACGGGCAGGGGTCCTGAGGCGGGAAAGATGGCGGCGCCCACGGGCCGCACATTTCCTGAGGCAGGCAAGATGGCTCCGCCCATTGGTTGTGAGGCAAGCAAGATGGCGGCGGCCACGGGCCGCACGTGGTCTGAGGCGAGGAAGATGGTGGCGCCCACTGGCCGCACGCGGGGGGTGCAGAGACAATAGCGGCGATTGAGCGGGACTGGCACACTGCAGCGAAATGGCCTTTCTTGCCGCAGGCCTTGCAGAGCGCGCTCCGCGCCGGGCAGTGCTGCCGGGGGTGTTTTGTCTGTCCGCAGAAGGAGCACTTGGGTCCCCGGGGTTATTTGGCTGCCGCGCGGCGCAGGCGTGGGGTTGGCTGGGGGTGGTCGCTGATGGGGTCCATGATGGGGTGGCTGCTGGCGGGGCCAACGCTGCCCAGGAGGGGTGAGCCGTACGGTCGGGGGCATATGCCTGTACATTGCGTGAGGCGACTGTGAGCGAGACGCTAGTTTCTTGGTCGCCGCAAGGTCATGCGTCGCCCCTTCTAAGAGGCGCTGGCGGATGTAGGCCGACCCTAAGCCTGTAATGAACGCGTCTCTCATTAGCAGGTTCGAATGTTCAGTGGCCGAAACGGCCTGGCAATCACAGTCTCTCACCAGGGCGAGCAGAGCACGCCAGAAATCTTCCACAGACTCACCGGGAAGTTGGTGCCGCGTGGACAGGAGGTGCCTGGCGTAGATCTTGTTGGTCTGCTGAGCGTAGTTCTCCTTCAGTAGCACCATGGCCTCTGCGTAGGTAGGCGCGTCCTGGATGAGGGGAAAGACATCAGAGCTCTGTGGCGACTAGGGGATTTTCACAGTAACTTCATTGCAGTGTTAATGTAAGCCTACTTGTGACAATAAAGATTATTATTATTATTATTGGAAACAGGCCATTTGGCCCAACCAGTCTATACCGGCACTTATGCTCCACTCAAGTCTCCTCCCATCTTTCCTTATTTAAATCTATCATAATCCTCTAGTCCCTGCCCACAAATGTTGTCGGGCCCCCTCACGTGCATCCACACGACTCACTTCGATCCTTCCCAGTCGAAGCAAGTTCCACATTCTCACCAGAAAACAGAAAGTGCTGGAAACACGCACCAGGTTTAGCACAGTGGGCGAAACAGCTGATTTGTAATGCAGAACAAAGCAGCGGCGCGGGTTCAATTCCCGTACCAGCCTCCCCGAGCAGGCGCCGGAATGTGGCGACTAGGGGCTTTTCACAGTAACTTCATTGAAGCCGACTTGTGACAATAAGCGATTATTATTATTAATTATTATTAGGTTGGGGGACCACCTGCGGAGCGAGGGACAGAGTTCAGTTCCGGGTCCGTGACCTTTCGTCAGGACTGGCAGAATTGAGAAACGCAATTGGTTTTGAGCTCGTGGAGCGAGGATAAAGGAAGGTCTGTGGCAGGGCGGTAGACAGGAGCGATTGAATAAGGCAAGAGTTCACCTTCCGGGGCCAAAGGGAATGGTGATGGACAAGAAAGGAAGCAAACAAAAGATGTACCCAGGGCAGGTGCCACGCTGCCTGAAAGCAAAACAAAGTGAAAAGAGAAAAACTAGCAAAGAAAAGCAATCAAAACAGAGGGACAGAATTTACAGCCTGAAATTGTTCGATTCAATGATGGGTCCAATTAGGCATTTTACAGCCTTCTGTAATTCAACAACTTTGAACCATAATCTCCTATTTTGTTTATGGTAGATAAACTCTGCAGAGTGCATAGAACATAGAGTGCAGAAGGAGGCCATTCGGCCCATCGAGTCTGCACCGACCCAGGTTAGGCGGATTGGCCATGATAAATTGCCCTTAGTGTGCAAATATGCCCTTAGTGTTGGGTGGGGTTACTGGGTTATGGGGATAGGGTGGAGGTGTTGACCTTGGGTAGGGTGCTCTTTCCAAGAGCCGGTGTAGACTCGATGGGCTGAATGGCCTCCTTCTGCACTGTAAATTCTATGATAATCTATGAACCACTTAAGCCCTCACTTCCACCCTATCCCCAAAACCCAATAACCCCATCTAACCTTTTTGCTCACTAAGGGCAATTTATCATGACCAATCCACCTAACCTGCACGGTCTTTGGACTGTGGGAGGAAACCGGAGCACCCGGAGGAAACCCACGCACACACGGGGAAAACGTGCAGACTCCGCACAGACAGTGACCCAGCAGGGAATTGAACCTGGGACCCTGGCGCTGTGAAGCCACAGTGCTATCCACTTGTGCTACCGTGCTGCCCACGGCATTTCCAGCATTTTCAGTTGTTATTTCAGATTTCCAGCACCCACAGAATTCTACTCTTGCACATTCTCGGAATTTGTGTTTTAAGTTCCCTGTTTGGTTTTCTTGGTGACGATTTTAATTGATCACCTCTAGTTATACGCTTCCAACAACTGGAGACATTTGCTCCGTACGAATGATTTCTATTTAACCCACTTGTGAAGAAGGAACCCGACTGGTTTATCCTTTCCTGATATGTATACACTCACATTTCCGGTATCAGCTACTCGCCATCCTTCTCCAGTTCCTCTGTACCCTTTTCACCAAATGGGGACCAAACAGCACATGGTACCAGAGGTGTGGTCCGACCAATGTTCCATACAGATTTTGCACAACTTCCCTACTATTCTATTTTATCCCTCGAGAAATAAACGCAAATGCCTGGCAATTATTTGGCCGATTCAGGGAAAATTAAATCACTGCTGAATGGTTGCTACCATCACAATGTGTGGTCAGCACCGCGTTTGACCCTGGGCTCAGGGTCCTGGCCATAAAGTCAAAATCGTGCCCCTTTGTTGCCTTCTTATCAATAAAGAGAGATCATGAGGATCCCCAAGGCTTTGTCAGTCTGCTTAGGGGCAGCACGGTAACACAAGTGGATAGCACTGTTGCTTCACAGCGCCAGGATCCCAGGTTCGATTCCCGGCTTGGGGGTCACTGTCTGTGCGGAGTCTGCACGTTCTCCCCGTGTCTGCGTGGGTTCCTCCAGGTGCTCTGGTTTCCTCCCACAGACCAAAGATGTGCAGGTTAGGTGGATTGGCCACGATAAATTACTCCTTAATGTCTAAAGGTGAGTGGGGTTTCTGGGTTACGGGGATGGAGTGGGTTTAAGTAGGGTGCTCTTTCCAGGGGCCGGTGCAGACTCGATGGGCCGAATGGCCTCCTATTTCGCAACCAGGCACTTCCCACACCTGAAATCAGCGTGCAAACCATTCATTCTTTTCAACTATGTCACAGTGACTAAGCAGTTGTTTTTCACGTGAATCCAACAGGTTACATGCAAATTACACCGGAGGTGGGTATCGATTACGTAAACACAGATGAGACAATGAAGAACTATGGCACAATAGTTGCTGCATCTAATTTGAAATAGCTGACTGGCAGGTATAGATTCATGTCGCAATGTGTGCCAATGTTTGTCTGGTTTCCAAAGTGGGCCCAACCTACATTTCAGGAATCTACTGCTGAATTAACAGCGTATTCCTTAAGAGCAACCTCGAATAGGTTCCATTATTTCCGTCTCCAACGAACTTGCATGAAATCTTACAGGACCCCATGATGGTTTAGAACATGCTAAGACCCCAGCCTGTGAATGACGCAGTCATTTTGGTGTTGATTGCAACTCAAATCATTAGAAATAAATTAAGCAACGGAAAAAACGGAAAAGCTGGAATTTAATACCAAAAAGATGAATTACAACCAGGGAATATCTAGATAGCATATGACAACAAACTGGTATGCTCGTAAAATCAGATGACTGGAAGGGATATGTATGCTTCATTCCGAGGAGGTTAACATTTCCAAGGGCCGGTGCAGACTCGATGGGCTGAATGGCCTCCTTCTGCACTGTAAATTCTATGATTTACCAACTTTTACAGATGCACCATAGAAAGCATCCTATCGGGCTGCATCACAGCCTGGTATGGCAACTGCTCGGCCCAGGACCGCAAGAAACTTCAGAGTCGTGAACACAGCCCCATCCTTCACACGAACCTGCCTCCCATTCATTGACTCCATCTACACCTCCCGCTGCCTGGGGAATGCGGGCAGTATAATCAAAGATCCCTCCCACCCGGCTAACTCACTCTTCCAACTTCTTCCATCGGGCAGGAGATACAGAAGTCTGAGAACACACACAAACAGACTCAAAAACAGCTTCTTCCCCACTGTCACCAGACTCCTAAATGACCCTCTTATGGACTGACTTCATTAACTCTACACCCTGTATGCTTCATGCCAGTGCTTATGTAGTTACATTGTATATGTTGTGTTGCCCTATTATGTATTTTCTTTTATTCCCTTTTCTTCTTATGTACTTAATGATCTGTTGAGCTGCTCGCAGAAAAATACTTTTCTCTGTACCTCGGTACACGTGACAATAAACAAATCCAATCCAATAACGGGGGAAATAAAAAACTTGTGCTTTACCAAGGGCCTTCACCATTTGTTCTCTTGCTAATAATTCCACTCCATTGTGATGGGGCTTCATAAAAAATTTGTTCACGGGATGTGGGCGTCGCCAGCCGGGCCACCATTTATTACCCATCCTGAGGACATTTTAAGTATCAACCATTGTGCTGTGGGTCTGGAGTCACATGTAGGCCAGACTGGGTGAGGACGACAGATTTCCTTCCCTAAAGGGCGTTAGTGAACCAGATGGGTTTTTACGCCAATGCTGCCATGGTCATCATTACGAAGTCTTACAACACCAGGTTAAAGTCCAACAGGTTTGTTTCGATGTCACTAGCTTTCGGAGCACTGCTCCTTCCTCAGGCGAGGAAGTCATATACATCGAAACAAACCTGTTGGACTTTAACCTGTTGTAAGACTTCGTACTGTGCTCACCCCAGTCCAACGCCGGCATCTCCACATCACGGTCATCATTAGTTCCAGATTTTTATTGAATTCAAATTTCACCATCTGCCAAGGCGGGATTCGAACCCGGGTCCCCAGAGCATTTCCCTGGGGCTCTGGATTACATTCCAGCGACAATACCACCACACCACTGCCTCTCCCTTCTCACACCGTTATAAAATAAATGCTGCATACCATCCTCGTATCCAACCTTTTTCCTTTCCATATTTTAATGATTCCTCCATGGTCGGTTGTCTCAATGATCTGAGCTGCCACTCTGTGGTTATTCAGGGTCCTCCCCCTACACATATTTTTAATGGTGCCGCCGTGAAGACTGGTTATGCAGTGCCCTACACTAATTCATTCTTTGCTAGATCTCATGACTACAGAGATGCTGGCCTCGGAATCTGCCATCCTAATCTTCAGGGTTCCAAAGCCCAAGCTTTGCACAGTTAATGACTATCGCCTGATTTTCTTTCAGCCTTTCCAACTCTTGTTCGTGTTCTGCACAGTGAGCATTAGCCCTTCAACTTTCTTGCTCAATGTTAAAAAACAATCTCCTTTGGGCTTCCCTTGGATTTAACGCAACATACCCTATTTAAGACTTGTTGGGGAATTGTTCGCTTTGCATCAAGTCAGAGACAGTGAACCGCATTGTTACTTGAGGACCGTCTTGTGCTTGAACGTTTCAGGTCTCAGTCGTGGCACGGTGGCCTAGAATCAGAACCTACCTCTTCATTCACCTGAGGAAGGAGCAGTGCTCATTAAGCTAGTGATTTGAAACAAACCTGGTGGATTTTAACCTGGTGTAAGACTTCTTACTGGAATCAGAATGTTATGGATTTGCATCCCACTGCAGAAACCAGACCCAGGCTGACACTCCTGTGCCGCACTGAGGGAGTGCTGCACTGCTGGGAGGCGCAGCTTTTCAAATCTTACTGCCCTCCCAGACGGTCAGAAAAGATCTCATGGCTCCATTCCTGAAGAGGAGCAGGCGGGTTCTTCCTGATATCCTGGTCAATATTTATCTGAGCGATATCACTAAAATAGACATGCTTGTTGTCACATGACTGTGCGGGATATGTTGCTAACTTGCTGTTGTCTCTTAATTTGGCTCTGTTTAATTACGTTTGCTCAAGAGTCGCCAGGTATTTTTCGACACCACCACAAGGTTCAAAACCGAATACTGATCAAAGACTCGATACACCGGTTAGTAAGTTCAAAAGCAATGCTCATTTATTTACACACAGTCAAATATACTCATGCATAAAACTTTACAACCTAAACTATCACTATTACTAAAGCCAATACTTAGCTTCGGGTGCCCACTCAGTTGCTCTGTTCGGAGGCTGCTGGGTGGAGCTGTTTACAGGATCTAGGAGCGTCTATTTCGTAGCGTGCGTTGACTTGGAACTTACTTGGTCTGGAGCAGCTTTGGCAGGTCTCTCCTCGCTGAGAGCCAAGGCCAAGAGAGAGATCCTCTCTTGGGGAGTCCTTTTCATACCCCAAAAGGGCTTCGCACACTTTTGGGCAGGCCTTGAACTTGGCCCCAATTAATTGGGCCGTTTCCCAATTGTCATTATCGATTTTCCTCCAATAGAGGGGTGGGTTCCCTGGTTGCTGGGCGTGTCCGAGGTGGCCGTTGGTTTGCTTTGTTTTAGTCTCCTCTGGCGCCGGGATGTCTGGCTTAGCATTGTTTACCTAAATGGCGCCTTTTATTCCCGGGGATGGCTCATTAGTATGTAGATGGTTTAGCAGTACCGGTCCTGTCTGAGAGCTACAGCTCTAATCAACGGACAGACCTTGCACCTGCTTGCTTTTTCGGTATTGTCCAATTTTCCCTGCATTCTTTGCAAGTGTCCATTTTGTTATCGGGACGTGGCCATCCCAGATGGCTACAGATATCACTGTGAGCAGATCGGCTGCATTTTCTAAATTATAACAGTAACTTCACTGGAAAAAGGACGTCATTGGTTGCAAAGCGAATTGGGACATCTTGATCTTGTGAACATAAATGCAAGTCTATCTTTTATACCGTGCCATCCATTTACTGCAATACAATTAATTGCTTCAAAGACCCGCTGAAATCCTTAATGAAAGTGTATATTGCAAAACAAAGTGATTTTGTCCATGTAACTCCATGGATTAAGTGACCAACTCTCTAGAGAGGACTGGTTGACCAGCTACTCATAGGTTGAAAGTACATCATAATAATAATATTTATTGTCACAAGTAGCCTTACATTAACACTGCAATGAAGTTACTGTGAAAAGCCCCTCGTTGCCACACTCCAGCACCTGTTCGGGTACACCGAGGGAGAATTCTGAATGTCCAATGCACCTGACAGCACGTCTTTCGGGACTTGTGGGAGGAAACCGGAGCACCCGGAGGAAACCCACGCAGGCACTGGGAGAACGTGCCGACTCTGCACAGACAGTGACCCAAGCCGGGAATCGAATCTGGGACCCTGGCGCTGTGAAGCAACAGTGTTAACCACTGTGCTGCAGAACCATTTGGTAGTAAACAGCGTCTTTTTATTTTAAAAAAGGGATACCCGAAAGCACCTCAGAGCCAATGACGTACTTTTGAATTGTAGCCATCGGTATAATCGGCTTGCAAATCGATTATCACCTTTCCTACATGATCACAAACGTGGTATGTCCTGGTCACTTGTTTTTGTGATGGCGGTTGAGGGATGAATATTGGCCAAGACACCAAATAATGTCACTTGAGGAGCATATAACATAAATTCTACATTTCAAATGTGCCTAAAATGTAAACTATAAAGTGGACATTTAAGTTCACCGGGAGTACATTGAAACAGCAACACAGGGATGTCCTTAAACCCTTAAACAGTAGATTCAATTAGGGGAAGCATTTGCTGAACAATTCCAAACTACCTACCACTGCACAGTGGCTAATGAAAACCTGTGCAATACATAGATTGCCATCTAGTGACCACACTGCACACAAACCTGACTCCAATAGTTTTTGCTTTATCCTGCGTCCTGTGACAACAGGTCTTGCGTGCAATGCAAGGTTTACAAATCAAATAATTTAAACACCAAAATTCTGCTACTCCAAAGAAACTCATCCTTCCCTCATGTAATTCTGTTTTCAAATCATTGAGAAAAAAAACATATTTTACTAAGTCACAGAAGAGTTAACTGGTACAGCACCTTTAAAATGACAAAACATCATTTCAGGATTGTTATTGAACAGGACTTTGCCAGAGCCACTTATGGAGATATCAGGGCACAGGGTCAGAGGTAGATATACGGAGCATCTTAAATGAGAGGTGTAGGAGATCATAGGTCGAGGGAGCTAATGACCAGCTACTGATGGTGGATCAAGTAAAATCAGGGATGAACAAGAGACCAGGGGCTGGATTCTCTGCACCCCGACGCCGATATCCCGTCCGGTGCTGGGGCGGAGAATCCACTTTCGCACATGGAATCAGGACCGGCGCCGGTTTCCTGGCTCCCGTAAAGCGGCAAACCTGGGGCGGGATTCTCCCCTACCCGGTGGGGCGGGGGGTTCCGGCGTAATGGAGTGGCGGGAACCACTCCGGCGTCGGGCCACCCCAAAGGTGCGGAAGTCTCCGCACATTTAGGGGCCAAGCCCTCACCTTGAGGGGCTAGGCCCGCGCCGGAGTGGGTTGCGCTCCGCCGGCTGGCGGGAAAGGCCTTTGGCACCACGTCAGCCGGGGCCAAAAGGTCTTCACCGGGCGACGCATGCTCTGGAGTGTCAGCGGCTGCTGACGTCATCCCCGCGCATGCACAGGGGAGGGGGTCTCTTCCGCCTCTGCCATAGTGAAGACCATGGCGAAGGTGGAAGAAAAAGAGTGCCCCCATGGCACAGGCCCGCCCGCGGATCGGTGGGCCCCGAACGCGGGCCAGGCCACCATGGGGGCACCCCCCGGTGCCAGATCACCCCACGCCCCCTCCAGGACCCCGGAGCCTGCCCGCGCCGCCTTGTCCCGCCGTTCAAAAGGTGGTTTAATCCATGCTGACTGGACAGGCATTCCAGCAGCGGGACTTTGGCCCATCGCGGGCCGGAGAATCGGCGGGAGTGGACCCGTCGACCGGCGCGATTCCCGCCCCCGCCGACCGGCGTGGCGCGATTCCCGCCCCCGCCGAATCTCTAGTGGCGGAGACTTCGGGACACAGCGGGGCCGGATTCACGCCAGCCCCCGGTGTTTCTCCGACCCGGCGTGGGGTCGGTGAATCCCGCCCCTGGAGAGTACGCCGCGCCACCTACTCCCTACCTGTGGCCATTGCTGGAGGTCCGCCCGCCATTCTCCGCCCCGACCGGCCAGTTTTTACGATGGTGTGGGGACATAGTCCCTGAAACAGAGAGTCCAGCCCCAGAATGGAGGAGCGTTGACCACTGTGGAGCTCCAAGGAGGTTACAGAGATATGGAGGGGCAGGGCCGGGCCATGGAAGGATTTGAAAGCAAGGGTGAGTTGCTTACTCAGGAAAATTTCGGCAGCACACACAGAAGCGATGGGTGAATGAGACTTGGTGCGAGTAAGGACAGGGCACTTCGACTCAGATGGACTCAAGTTGAGGGAGTTTAGAATGTGGGAGGCTGGTTAGGGGTGAGAAGTCTATCTAGGACAGCAGGGATAAAGGCACAGATGTCACATGGCGTAGGAGACCATCAAGTCTACGCTAGCTCTCCATGGAGAAATCCAGTCAATCCTATTCCCTGGAGCTCACAAATTTATTTCCTTCATGTGCCTCATCTCATTTCCTTTCAAAGTCATGGTTTCATTCCACCATTCCACGTATGGATAATACGTTCCAGGTCATTACCACAACCTTTCAGCGGATGAGTAAACAAAGTCAGGCAATGTTAGGAAGGCTAAACTAGATGGTTTTACTGATGTCTTTAGACGCCTCAGCACAGTAAGTGGGAGGAACTGCTGCATTGTCAAAGATGCTATTTTTCACGTGGCATTGCGAGGCATCTACTCTCTCAGGTCGACCTAAAAGATCCAATGAACACATTTCAAAGAACAGGGAGCTATCCCCCTTGTCCTGGCCAATATTTATCCATTGACCAACTCATAATAAGATCATTTGGTCAAAATCACATTGCTGTTTGTGCGACCTTGCAATGCACAAACTGGCTGCATTTTCTGTAGTTCTTCCAAAGTACTTGACAGTTTCAGTGCTTTGGGACGTGCCAAGGTCATGAAGGATGCTAAATAAATAGTCGTCCCCTCACCTTGCAGTTATGCGGAGAAGAATGCATTGGAGTAGGGCAGAGAAGTCAGGATAACTTAGCTGTATCTGGCATTCAATCAAGATGCAATTTATTAAGGCACCACATTCACAGAAAAGTTGGGTTTAGAATCATAGAATTTACAGCACAGGCCATTCGTCCCACCAAATCTGCACCAGCCCTTGGAAAGAGGACCCTATCCAAGGTCAACACCTCCACCCTATCCCCATAATCCAGTAACCCTACCCAACACAAAGGGCAATTTTGGACATTAAGGGCAATTTATCATGGCCAATCCACCTAACCTGCACATCTTTGGACTGTGGGAGGAAACCCATGCACACACGGGATGTGCAGACTCCGCAGTGACCCAAGCCGGAATCGAACCTGGGACCCTGAAGCTGTGAAGCAATTGTGCTATCCACAATGCTACCGTGCTGCCCTCTAAGCTGTGAAGCAACAGTACTAACTACTGTGCTACCGTGCCACCCTGTGAGAAATGAAAAGAATGATGGCAATTTTTGTTAACACGACTTGTACTTTCTGTTGACTTGTTCTTATCTGCTTGGGGGCAGGATGTACACAAAGAGTGAGCTTGTATGAAAGGGCTGCAAGCCATTGGCTTGGGACATTTTTCTAAGTTTGTAAATGCAGGTTGTTGTGAAGGTTCTCTTGAAAATCTGTTTTTTTTAAAGCCAAATTAGCATAAAAAATATCCCTTGCCTCTTAATAACAAACACAAAATAAAGATACACACAAAGGGGAGGGTTCTCCCCTGGAAGCATCCAATGCCTTGGTAAACAGCCGTCCCATTTTCAACCTCTCCTTCGAAATGTTTGAATGTATTGTCATCTCCCAAATCTGTTGCCATTCTTCTTCGGATCTCCATGTTTGAAGCCTTCCCATCAGGTGTCCAGCCCTGCCACAGCACCAAAATCCTCAAGTCACAAATGGGCGGCACGGTACCACAGTGGGAAGCACTGCTGCTTCACAGCTCCAGGGTCCCAGGTTCGATTCCCGGCTTGGGTCACTGTCTGTGCGGAGTCTGCGCATCCTCCCCGTGTGTGCGTGGGTTTCCTCCGAGTGCTCTGGTTTCCTCCCACAAGTCCTGAAAGACGTGCTTGTTAGGTGAATTGAACATTCTGAATTCTCCGTGTGCCCCGAACAGGCGCCGGGGTGTGGCGACTAGGGGATTTTCACAGTAACTTCATTGCAGTGTATTGTAAGCATACTTGTGACAAGAAAGATTATGACATCCTCTGTGACCGAGGTAAACGTTCCCCTCCTCAACCTTCCCGATCTGTTTGAACAAAGCCTTTGACATAGTTGACCTCAACAACCCCCCCCCCCCCCCCCCCCCACCCACCTCCAATGCCTCTCCACTGTTGCCCAGCTAAGTGGGACTATTCTCATCTCGTGTATTAATATTTAGCCAATCATCGCCTAAGAATCAGTTGCAATGGCTTCTCTTCCTACTCCTGTACCAGTACCTCCGCTTGCACCAAAGGAGCTAAAGTCATTCATTTGACTTTGTCAATGATTTTTATTTCACGGGAACATTTAACGTAATGAAATTATCCCAAAGGTCTTCACAGGAACGTTATAAACCAAAGTATGACAAAAAAGACACAGAAGGAGGTCAGATGTTTAAGGGCTAAGCATTCAGGAGTGCCATACAGTGATGGAGGTCATGGGCAGGAAAACATAGCCAACGCATTTCGAGTGCGGGGGATAGGCAACTAATAATAATTGTTATTGTCACAAGTAGGCTTACATTAACACTGCAATGAAGTTGCTGTGAAAATTCCCAGTCACCACACTCGGGCACCTGTTCGGGTACACAGAGGGAGAATTCAGAATATTCAATTCACCTAGCAGCACGTCTTTCGGGACTTGTGGGAGGAAACCGGAGTACCCGGAGGAAACCCACAAAGACACGGGAAGAACGTGCAGACTCCGCGGTCACCAATTATTAAAATCAGGATGCGCAAGTGGCCGGATCCCAGATTGTGGGGCTAGAGGAGGTTCCAGAGATGAGAATTGGCGAGGCGTGGAGGGATTTGAAAACAAGGATGAGGTTTTCAAAGCGGAGATTCTGCCAGAGGGGGAAGCAACGAAGATCAGCGAGCACAGGTGCGCTGGGTGAACTGGACTTAGTGTGAGTAAAGGGGAAGTAAAGACGCAGGCAGCAATTTGGGATGAGCCCATGTTGACAGAGAGTAGCATGAGTGGCGAGGCAGCAGTGCATTGAACATAGAGCATACAGTGCAGGAGGCCATTCGGCCCATCACGTCTGCACCAACCCACTTAAGCCCTCAATTCCACCCTATCCCCGTAACCCAATAACCCGTGCTAACCTTTTTGCACACTAAGGGCAATTTAGCATGGCCAATCCATCTAACCTGCACGTCTTTGGACAGTGGGAGGAAACCGGAGCACCCAGAGGAAACTCACAGAGACACGGGGAGAACGTGCAGACTCCGCAGTGACCCAGCGGGGAATCTAAACTGGGACGCTGGCGCTGTGAAGCCACTGTGCTACCGTGTTTTGGAATAGTGAAGCAAAGGATTCAGCAGCAAATGAACTGAGGGGCAGTCAGAGATGAGCGATGATGCAGACAGAGGTGAAAGTAGCCAGTCTTTATGGTGCAGGTATGTGATCACAAACTGACCTCACGGTCAATTAGCACACACGAGGGAATAAAGTGCCTCCTGTTCAAACTCAGCTTTGGTGAAGGCCAAGGCCTTTAAGTAATAAATTCAATAAAGGCTTTAAATGACACACGGGACATTTATCTGGGTAGTTCCAAACCAGGTTTTCAGCCACATGTGCTATTTTTAAAACTTTTAATTTTACAAAACATTTTTTGGTTCATCAGAAATTTCAGTTAGTGGGGAAAAAACCTTTTTGTCTATCCCTGGTACAGACTGCATATTTGTGGGGACAGATAACAGCAACAACGTAACCATTACAAGTGGGAATTACAGACTGTGATAAAGCAATGTTGTAATTGAACATAGGAATGCGCAATCGAATGATGGGACAATGTACAATTCAAGAAAGTACGGACAGTTCAACAATGCAGTCTCCAAAGGAAACGCTTGCAGAATATTTCAGTGTAGCATGCATCTTGGGTGACTGTCTCCTTGGGAGTTTGTACTCTTCCAGTGTCTGGGTGGGTTTCCTTCCAGTTCAAAGATGTGCAGGTTAGGTGGATTGGCTATGCTAAATTGCCCCTTAGGACTTCCGGGTGCGGCGATGACCAGCTGAGTCGCACATTTCGGCAGCTCCCTGTGAAACGGACTTTTGGGCTCTTGATAGGAGCCCCAACGGCAATTTTGACGGCTAAAAACACTGTGCGGTAAACCAGAAGGGAATCCCCCCTGGATACGGATGGAAAAAGGAGAGGGAAGTGGCCAGATTGCAGTGGATCCTTTAGAACAGCGGCAAGGAAGGCAAGCAAAAACCAAGATGGCGTCGGAAGGTGGCAGTTTAACATGGGGCCCTGAACAACAAGAGTTCTTGAAATGCTGTGTGGAAGAGATCAAAAAGGAAATGAAGAAAGAGCTGTTGGCCCCGATACTACAGGCGATCGAAGGGCTAAAGGAGGAACAAAAGACCCAGGAGCGAGAGCTTCGGGTCGTGAAGGCAAAGGCAGCCGAGAATGAGGACGATATACAGGGCCTGGTGGTGAAGACGGAGACGCAGGAGGCACATCAGAAACGATGTGTGGAAAGGTTGGAGGCACTGGAAAACAACGCAAGGAGGAACAACCTGAGGATTCTTAGTCTTCCTGAAGGTGTGGAGGGAGCGGACGTCGGGGCATATGTGAGCACGATGCTGCACTCGTTAATGGGAGCGGAGGCCCCGGCAGGTCCGTTGGAGGTGGAGGGAGCATACCGAGTGATGGCGCGAGGACCAAGAGCAGGAGAAATTCCCAGAGCCATAGTGGTGAGATTCCTCCGTTTTAAGGATAGAGAAATGGTCCTTAGATGGGCGAAGAAAACTCGGAGTAGTAAATGGGAGAACGCGGTGATCCGCGTTTATCAAGACTGGAGTGCGGAGGTGGCGAGAAGGAGGGCGAGCTTTAATCGGGCCAAGGCGGTGCTTCATAAAAAGATAAAATTTGGAATGCTGCAACCGACTAGACTGTGGGTCACATATCGAGAGAGGCACCACTACTTTGAGACGGCGGATGAAGCGTGGACTTTTATTGTGGAAGAAAAACTGGAATGAGCGGGTTATTAAAAAGAACGTTCGAACAAAGTGGTGGGGCGAATGTGGGGGGCAAAGAGGGGTTTTATGTACTAATCCTGCGATGCGGTAACTTTTCTCTCTCCCACAGGTGGTGATGGGGGGAGGAGGGGAGGTGGAGGAGATGGGGCGTTGGCCATTGGGGGCGGGGCCAAGGGAGAAGCGCGGGCTTGGTTCCCGCGCTATGATAATCATGGCGGGAATAGAGAAGCAGGAAGGAGGGGGCGTCGCACGGTGCGAGCCGAGGTCACGGGGGGAAGCCAAGGTCAGCCAGAGTTTGCTGACTTCTGGGAGCAACATGGGGGGAGTAATTACGCTAGCGGGGGATCTAGCGGGGGGGGGTGGGAGGGGGGAATTACTGGGTTGCTGCTGCTGGGGAGAGGGGGGAGCTGGTATGGGAGAGGATGGGCGGGGGGGCACCGCCTGGGGGAGATACAGCTGCGTGGGAACCGGGTGAGGAGCTGGAAAAAGGTGATGGCTAATCGACAAGGGGGGGGGGGGGTAGGAAGCCCCCCAACTCGGCTGATCACGTGGAACGTGAGAGGGCTGAACGGGCCGATAAAGAGGGCACGGGTACTCGCACACCTTAAGAAACTTAAGGCAGATGTGGTTATGTTACAGGAAACGCACCTGAAACTGATAGACCAGGTTAGGCTACGCAAAGGATGGGTGGGGCAGGTGTTCCATTCGGGGCTAGATGCGAAAAACAGGGGGGTGGCTATATTAGTGGGGAAGCGGGTAATGTTCGAGGCAAAGACTATAGTGGCGGATAACGGGGGCAGATACGTGATGGTGAGTGGCAAACTACAGGGGGAGACGGTGGTTTTGGTAAACGTATATGCCCCGAACTGGGATGATGCCAATTTTATGAGGCGGATGCTAGGACGCATTCCGGACCTAGAGATGGGAAAGCTGATAATGGGGGGAGATTTTAATACGGTGTTGGAACCAGGGCTGGATAGGTCGAAGTCCAGGACTGGAAGGAGGCCGGCAGCAGCCAAGGTACTTAAAGATTTTATGGAGCAGATGGGAGGTGTAGACCCGTGGAGATTTAGCAGACCTAGGAGTAAGGAGTTCTCGTTTTTCTCCTATGTCCATAAAGTCTACTCGCGAATAGACTTTTTTGTGCTGGGTAGGGCATTGATCCCGAAGGTGAGGGGAACGGAGTATACGGCTATAGCCATTTCGGATCACGCTCCACACTGGGTGGACTTGGAGATAGGGGAGGAAACAGGAGGGCGCCCACCCTGGAGAATGGACATGGGACTAATGGCAGATGAGGGGGTGTGTCTAAGGGTGAGGGGGTGCATTGAAAAGTACTTGGAACTCAATGATAATGGGGAGGTCCAGGTGGGAGTGGTCTGGGAGGCGTTGAAGGCGGTGGTTAGAGGGGAGCTGATATCAATAAGGGCACATAAAGGGAAGCAGGAGAGTAAGGAACGGGAGCGGTTGCTGCAAGAACTTTTGAGGGTGGACAGACAATATGCGGAAGCACCGGAGGAGGGACTGTACAGGGAAAGGCAAAGGCTACATGTAGAATTTGACTTGCTGACTACAGGCACTGCAGAGGCACAATGGAGGAAGGCACAGGGTGTACAGTACGAATATGGGGAGAAGGCGAGCAGGTTGCTGGCACACCAATTGAGGAAAAGGGGAGCAGCGAGGGAAATAGGGGGAGTGAGGGATGAGGAAGGAGAGATGGAGCGGGGAGCGGAGAGAGTGAATGGAGTGTTCAAGACATTTTATAAAAAATTATATGAAGCTCAACCCCCGGATGGGAGGGAGAGAATGATGGGCTTCTTGGATCGGCTGGAATTTCCCAAGGTGGAAGAGCAGGAAAGGGTGGGACTGGGAGCACAGATCGAGGTAGAAGAAGTGGTGAAAGGAATTAGGAGCATGCAGGCGGGAAAGGCCCCGGGACCGGATGGATTCCCAGTCGAATTCTATAGAAAATATGTGGACTTGCTCGCCCCGGTACTGACGAGGACCTTTAATGAGGCAAAGGAAAGGGGACAACTGCCCCCGACTATGTCTGAAGCAACGATATCGCTTCTCTTAAAGAAGGAAAAGGACCCGCTACAATGCGGGTCCTATAGACCTATTTCCCTCCTAAATGTAGATGCCAAGGTCCTGGCCAAGGTAATGGCAATGAGAATAGAGGAATGTGTCCCGGGGGTGGTCCACGAGGACCAAACTGGGTTTGTGAAGGGGAGACAGCTGAACACGAATATACGGAGGTTGTTAGGGGTAATGATGATGGCCCCACCAGAGGGAGAAACGGAGATAGTAGTGGCGATGGATGCCGAGAAAGCATTTGATAGAGTGGAGTGGGATTATTTGTGGGAGGTGTTGAGGAGATTTGGTTTTGGAGAGGGGTATGTTAGATGGGTGCAGCTGTTGTATAGGGCCCCAGTGGCGAGCGTGGTCACGAATGGACGGGGATCTGCATATTTTCGGCTCCATAGAGGGACAAGGCAGGGATGCCCTCTGTCCCCATTATTGTTTGCACTGGCGATTGAGCCCCTGGCGATAGCGTTGAGGGGTTCCAAGAAGTGGAGGGGAGTACTTAGGGGAGGAGAAGAGCACCGGGTATCTTTGTATGCGGACGATTTGCTACTATACGTGGCGGACCCGGCGGAGGGGATGCCAGAAATAATGCGGATACTTGGGGAGTTTGGGGATTTTTCAGGGTATAAATTGAACATGGGGAAAAGTGAGTTGTTTGTGGTGCATCCAGGGGAGCAGAGTAGAGAAATAGAGGACCTACCGTTGAGGAAGGTAACAAGGGACTTTCGTTACCTGGGGATCCAGATAGCTAAGAATTGGGGCACATTGCATAGGTTAAATTTAACGCGGTTGGTGGAACAGATGGAGGAGGATTTCAAGAGATGGGATATGGTATCCCTGTCAATGGCAGGGAGGGTGCAGGCGGTTAAGATGGTGGTCCTCCCGAGATTCCTCTTTGTGTTTCAGTGCCTCCCGGTGGTGACTACGAAGGCTTTTTTTTAAAGGATTGAAAAGAGCATCATGGGTTTTGTGTGGGCCGGGAAGACCCCGAGAGTGAGGAAGGGATTCTTACAGCGTAGCAGGGATAGGGGGGGGGGCTGGCACTACCGAGCCTAAGTGAGTACTATTGGGCCGCTAATATTTCAATGGTGAGTAAGTGGATGGGAGAGGAGGAGGGAGCGGCGTGGAAGAGATTAGAGAGGGCGTCCTGTAGGGGGACTAGCCTACAGGCTATGGTGACAGCCCCATTGCCGTTCTCACCGAGGAACTACACCACAAGCCCGGTGGTGGTGGCTACACTGAAGATTTGGGGACAGTGGAGACGGCATAGGGGAAAGACTGGAGCCTTGGGGGGGTCCCCGATAAGAAACAACCATAGGTTTGCCCCGGGGGGAATGGATGGGGGATATGGAATGTGGCAAAGAGCAGGAATAACGCAACTGAAAGATCTGTTTGTGGATGGGAAGTTCGCGAGTCTGGGAGCGCTGACCGAGAAATATGGGTTGCCCCAAGGGAATGCATTCAGGTATATGCAACTGAGGGCTTTTGCAAGGCAACAGGTGAGGGAATTCCCGCAGCTCCCGACACAAGAGGTGCAGGACAGAGTGATCTCAAAGACATGGGTGGGGGATGGTAAGGTGTCAGATATATATAGGGAAATGAGGGACGAAGGGGAGACTATGGTAGATGAACTAAAAGGGAAATGGGAAGAGCTGGGGGAGGAGATCGAGGAGGGGCTGTGGGCAGATGCCCTAAGCAGGGTAAACTTGTCGTCCTCGTGTGCCAGGCTAAGCCTGATTCAGTTTAAGGTATTACACAGGGCACATATGACTGGAGCACGGCTCAGTAAATTTTTTGGGGTGGAGGATAGGTGTGCGAGGTGCTCGAGAAGCCCAGCGAATCATACCCATATGTTTTGGTCATGCCCGGCACTACAGGGGTTTTGGATGGGGGTGACAAAGGTGCTTTCAAAAGTAGTAGGAGTCCGGGTCGAACCAAGCTGGGGGTTGGCTATATTTGGGGTTGCACAAGAGCCGGGAGTGCAGGAGGCGAGAGAGGCCGATGTTTTGGCCTTTGCGTCCCTAGTAGCCCGGCGCAGGATATTGCTAATGTGGAAAGAAGCCAAGCCCCCGGGGGTGGAGACCTGGATAAATGACATGGCAGGGTTTATAAAGCTAGAGCGGATTAAGTTCGTCCTAAGGGGGTCGGCTCAAGGGTTCACCAGGCGGTGGCAACCGTTCGTCGAATACCTCGCAGAAAGATAGACGGAATGGGAAAAAGAAGGCAGCAGCAGCAGCCCAGGACCGGGGGGAGGGGAGGAACCAGAAGGACTCTCAGGGTTAATATATACTGTATAGTATGTATAGGTCGTTGCTACAGATAATTATATATTGGACTGTTAAATTATATTTTTGGAGTGTTACTTGTGACAAGGCAGTTGCCAATTAGGGCTAGTTTTCATTTTTGTTATTTATTATTTATTCATTTTTTGTTTATAAAATAGGTCATTGTTATTTGTGTTGTTATAATATTGTGTAAAGGATGCACAATGTACTGTGTTGGTTGACCAAAAATTTTCAATAAAATATTTAATAAAAAAAATAAATTGCCCCTTAGTGTACAAAAGGTTAGGTAGGATTACTGGGTTTCAGGGATTGGGTGTAGGCTTAAGTAGGGTGCTTTTTTCCCTCCCAAGGGTCGGTGTAGACTCGATGGGCCGAATGGCCTCCTTCTGCATTGTGGGTTTCTATAATTTGGTGCCAAAGTGGCATGGTGTGTGAGAGAGAGAGAGAGCTGACTGGTGGTGATTTAACCCGAGGGTCACCACACCTCAGGCGAAGGACAAGGTTGAGAAGCCGGTACGTGAATTGAACCCGCACTGCTGGCATCGCTCTGCGTCACAAATCAGCCGTCCAGCCAACTGAGCTAACCCACCCACCCAAAAGTATGCAACGCTTCACGAACGTGCCCGTCATCCTTGCACAGCGGCTATGCTAATCGTCTCCGTATCGTTCCAATTTTAGTATATGCGCTGACGAGCTGTTGCAAGTGGGACATTTGTGCAAATGATCCGTTCGGGGCATTTCTCTGGTGCCTGTTACAATCAGAGCGGTTTTCAATTGGGCAAACTGACAACATCTGATATAATTTTGAGCAATGAATTCATGAAGACACTGGACTATCGACAAGTCATTAACCTGAAGGTCAGCCACCTTCACCTGCCCACTGAAATGAAGTTTCATTCCTTCTCCCTTCAATTAAAACAATTATGTGAACGGTTGAAGGAATTAAAGCAGATATGTGCTTCAGTGAAAAGGGTGCACATTATTTTGAAGTTCTGTACAAGTGTTAGTTAACCGTGGGTAGACATATTAAGCAAGAAATGTAGGAGAAACTGCAGATAATTTACTCCACGCATCACTGCGTGCGCCCTCACATCATAACTTCAGTTAAACCATTCTAGTCATTAACCCAAGAACTAGGAGCAGGGTTAGGCAATTCAGCCCCTTGAGCTGCTCCGCCATTCAATACGATCATGGCTGATTTCATCTCGGCCTCACCTCCACCTTCTTGCCCACTCCCCATGGTGGCACGTAGCACAGTGGTTAGCACTGTTGCTTCACAGCACCAGGGTCCCAGGTTCGATTCCTGCTTGGGTCACTGTCTGTGCGGAGTCTGCACCTTCTCCCCGTGCCCACAAGTCCCGAAAGACGCGCGTGTCAGGTGAATTGGATATTCTGAATTCTCCATCCGTGTACCAGAACAGGCGCCGTAGTGTGGCGACTGGGGGCTTGTCACAGTAACTTCATTGCCGCTTTAATGTAAGCCTACTTGTGACAATAATAGATATGTAACCCTTCACCCCGCTACTAATTAAAAACCTATCTCCTCCTTAAATTTGTTGAAGCGTTCAAGCGCCGACTGGGGTGATGAATTCCATATTCACACCCTTTGAGTGAAGTAATTCCTCTCAATTTCTGTTTTAAATCTGCCGCGCCTTTGCCTAAAACTATTAAATTTAACAAAACCCTCAATGGTACATATTTAATAGATTTGCACATCAGGGTAGTCTGCTACTTGAAATATCCTATTGAACAGGTTATTAACTTAGTTACATTAAGGAGTTTAAAACAAAAAGATCCGTTACTTAAATTAGAAATTACAGAAAGAGGCTCTAAATGTTGGATTATGACAAACTCGTTAACACTGTTCCTGGGCAATGGCACCCTTTCTGATTGATATATGTAGGTCCTCTTTACTCCTTTTCTGCATCCATCGTTGAGCTTGGCACTGGTTTCCCACATACCAGTATCGGGAGCTGTTTTGCCAGTACCTGAGATTACCAGCAACTCATGGTTAACCCATTTCTTAAAAGAGCCGTTCCTGGGATCTAGGCGGCTCTGGCTGGGCCAGCATTTATTGGCCATTCCGAGTCGCAATGAACAGAGGCCTTCCTTACGCCAAACCGGAAGGCATTGGTGTGGGTCTGGAGTCACATGTTGGCCACACCTGAAAAAGATGGTAAATTTCTTTCCCTAAACGGACATTAGTGAATCAGGTGGCTTTTTACGACAATCGACAAATAAGTTTTATGGTCGCCATTACACTTTTAATTCAAATTTCACCATCTGCCGAGGTGGGATTTGATCACTGCACATCCCCACCCCCTCCCCCTGGACAAGAATTACCTGGAGTCTCTGGATTACTTGTCTAGTGACAATAACCACTGCCTCCCCATGTTGTCCAACGTAAGGGGCAGCGTCTGCATCATTAAAGTTAAGCCACCGCCGCCTCGTAACACTTGCGAATTTTATCACCATCATCGCAAAAGGGTCAGCACGGTAGCACAGTTGATTCACAGCTCCAGGGTCCCAGGTTCAATTCCCGGCTTGGGTCACTGTCTGTGCGGAGTCTGCACGTTCTCCCTGTGTCTGTGTGGGTTACCTCCGGGTGCTCCGGTTTCCTCCCAGTTCAAAGATGGGCAGAGTTAGGTGGCTTGGCTATGCTAAATTGCCCTTGGTGTCCAAAAAGGTTAGGTGGTGTTGCTGGGTTACGGGTGTGAGCTTAAGTGGGGTGCTATTTGCAGGGCAGGTGCAGACTAGACGGGCCGAATGGCCTCCCTTCTGCACTGTAAATTATATGAAAAGGTCAAGTGCAGATTAATCCTGGCGCTTGTGATCACTGGATGTGCCCCTAACATGACTGACATTCCAGTTCGACCAAACATATTAACTTTGGCATGTTTCGCAAGTCATCCTGAGCCGGATATTTCAACATTCTTGAAGGTTTCGGCAACTAACCTGCTTGCGAGCTTGCCTGGAATGAGGCAGAATTTGTTCCAGTAGGTGGTTTCCCCGGACCATTATCTAAAATATCGCAACTGCTTAACATCCTCAATCGAACACAAAAAGCCAGTGTCAAATCCCTGTAATAGAAAACCCCTTCACATTGTTAGTACAGGATCATTGAGCAGAACAGTGGGCTTGGTGCTATTCGAAATGATACATATGTTCAAACACTTGTACAACAGGATGCCGCCGGGGACGAGCAAACTTTGATCAGCTACAGTATTGATACAATCGTTCACGTGGCTAGTTGATCAAATTGATTACAGCGCCACGCGATCGAAAAAAAGGTTACAGCAGCTTGTCAAGTTTTGCTTCATTTCCAATTGAGAAATGTTAACTTTGCAAAACTTATTGCAAGCGAAGACAACAAAAGTGGTAAATTGAATCATAGGATTCACAGTGCAGGGGGCGGCCATTCGACCCTCGGAAAGAGCACCCTACTTAAGTCCACACCACCACCCTATCCCCGTAACCCCACCTAACCTTTTTAGACACCAAGGGCAATTTAGCGTGGCCAATCCACCCAACCTACGCATCTTTGGACTGCGGGAGGAAACCGCAGCACCCGGATGAAACCCACGCTGACACGGGGAAAACGTGCAGACAGTGACCCAAGCCGGGAATCGAACCTGGGGCCGCGGAGCTGTGAAGCAACTGTGCTAACCACTGCGCTACCGTGTCGCCCTACGTGGACCACAGGGAATAGAGGATAAATCAAGAGCTCTTATTTTCCATTAATCCAGGGCATTAGGCCAGTCTGGAGTCCAAGTGGCAGTATCGTGACACAGGGAAAACCCGGCACAGATATCTTATCTGGATCCTTTCTAGTTCGTACAATTCAACTAATCCCTTGACAAAGTTACTGTGCTGCCAGAAAGCCGCCCGAGATCGTTTTTATATTCAAACTCCACACTTGACGGACTCTCGGTACTTTCTTAACCCCAAAACCTCAAAAGGTGTTGAGTGTTGCCAATTTGCATTTCACGCGTTGCTGGCAACATATCGTCACCTCTTTCAATGGGAGCACTTTCCAACGCACCTTCCCAGCAATTACATTTACAATAAACGCTCCATCAGTTAATTGTGCAGTCAAACAGAGACAGCTGCTGTCTTCGCCACAATGGTCGAAAAGCTGGACACTTGGAAAAACAACATTTGACTTTTCAAGCAAATTACAAGACACTTTATTTGAGAAGGGAGAGGTGGAAGTAGGGTCAAAAGACATTTGCTGGGGAAGATTCGTAACCTTTTCGCAGAATTGACCAGGTCACCTCTCAAATCCTGAAACTCACATTGACATCGGGATGCTTAAAGGTGACGGAACACACGGGAAAAACTAAACAAAGACGTCACAGTCAAAACCTTGCATGAACACTCGAGGAGAAATGCTTTGCACATTAAGACGCACTTTCTAATTTTAAATTAAACCCAAAGGCTTGACAAAGGATCTTTTCTCTTGGAAGCCGTGCGTCAAAAATTACATACGAACTGAAATCCTCTTAAGCTCGAAGTGGAGGAGCAGGGTATGCAACATTTTGGAAAAACAAGCAAATAGGAATTTGTGGGCTGTGCACATCCATCGTATCGCACGTGTAACCTGCCTGTCAGCTCGGTGTGATAACAGGGGCTCTGTATTGAGTTGAAATGTTTATGCTCTCCCTGTTGGCTGCTGTCAAAGGGCTCAATCATGAGACATCATGGATATTTGTTCACACACCACCACAAAACCAGAATGCAGTTTTGACCTTTGCAGCAAGTGGATAAATCGAAAGGGTATTAAGACCAGGAATGAAACGTAAAACTATGTGGCACACTGGAATTCTACATTTAATGTTGTGTGGATCAAAGTTTACAAATAAGCCTGCAAGCAACTGTGTTGAGCGAACACTTTAGAAGAAGCTGGAGCAAGATTCTTTGCCGTCTTCACCCCTTCAGTGGGGAATGGGTGTGATGCCCATGCTCTGCGATGCCAGGGCGTAGCTGACCATGGGCGATGTGGCGTGGCTCATGGTGATGCCCGGGATTGGTTGGGTGATGGAGACGCTGACAGCTGCCATGGAAACAGGCGTGGCCATCCCCTGGGCGATGGTCTGGGCCAGGGCCAGCTCGGGGGTCAGGTGTGGCCCGGGCAGAACAGCGCTGGAGGGGCGCCCGGCGCTGGCGGGCACCACCAGGTCCTGCCGCGGCTGCAGTGCCTGGCTGCTCAGCGAGTTGTGGGCCTGCACGATGCTGTGGTTGTAGGCGGTGACCGCGGCCACGGTGGGCGGCGCCACCAGCTGCTCGGCCGCCGTGGTCAGCGTCACCACCTTGGGCTGGTTGCGGTAGTGGGCGTTCTGCTCCAGGAGGATCTCGTTGGTGGCCATCAGGTTGGACGCATGCTTCTTGAGCTCCTCGACCCGCTTCCGCAGCATCAGGTTCTCCTCCTCCAGATAGCGGTAATCAACCGGGAAGGGGCGCGGTAGGCCATGGTCGTATGAGTCGGAGCGCATGCTCTCCACCCACCGTCTCTTCAGCAAGTGGCCGTATTCATCATAGGCATCGGCGAAGGATGGCGAGGTCTGATCACGGAGCGCACTGGCCCCGTCGCCCCCAAAATGGAGGAATTTGCACCTGCTCCCACGCTGGCAGCCGCCGTACAAATGGTCGCGGCAGATGGGCACCTCCCCCTTTCCGAGGGCCGTCTCTGCATTCACCGGGCCGGCCTCCGGCCCTTCGTTCGTCTCCGGGTGATGGAACTTGCAGCGCTTTCCCCGCTTGCAGACCTTGCGCATGAAATCCCTGCAGACGTCGCTGGAGCTGTGGCCAGCCTTGTCGCTGCCACTGCTGAAGGCGGTGTCTTTCTCCGGCATCCTGCTCAATATTTACGGCTTTCCAGGACGACGACAGCTCTCCACAGACGAGGCAGTCTGGAAAAGAAAGATAAATGTCATTCCATGCAGAGTTTAATGAAAATGACGCACTGGCAGAGTGCTTTTCGACAGCAACACAAAGTGCTTTGGAGCTAATGCACTACTTCAGAATTGTAGTCATGGTTATGTAGGAAACGCAGCAGCCAATTAGCCCACAGCAAGCTCTCACAAACAGCAATGTCGTCGTGACCAGATAATCTGTTCTTTTGTGATTTGAGATTAACATTGGCCAGGACGCCAGGGAGAATCTACACCACTGTTGTCCAAAATGGCACCAGCCAGATCTTTGATCTCAAAGGGAGCAGATGGAGCCTCAGTTTAACACCCCATCTGAAAGATGGCATCTCCAACAGCGCAGCACCCCCTCTATACCGCAACGCTGGATCGTTAAGTGACTTGAACCCAGAACATTCTGTTTCAAGAGGCGAGTGTGTTATCAACGGGGCCCCATCTGGCACCTTTACAGTTCACAGCCATTTACAGCACAGGAGGAGGCCATTTGGCCCATTGGGTTCATACTAGCTCCCCGTGGAGCAATCCCTTCCTCTACCCCAATTTCCAAACATTTTTTTACTTTGGCTGCGCAGCAAGGGGAATAACTTTAATCGGGTCAACAAACCAAACAGCATAATCTGTCTGCAACCGAAACCAGGTTAGGCAATTCATTTTATTCCATCCCCATCCGCTATAAACTGCCTTCCTTTATGTTTGCAGCTTTTGTTTCACTTCGAGAAAGTTTAGGAGAATTTCTACCCTCCGACCATCCGCTCCCTCTCTCCATATCTCTATCCTCATGCTCCTCCAACTCTTCGTCTCCACACCCCCTTCTTTCTTCTCACCTTTTTCTTCTCTCTGCTTTCCCCTTCCAACTTCTCAGCCTCCCTTCCCACCCTTTTCCTTCCCCCCACTCCCGTTCTCCCCCTCTTACTAGCATCCTCTCACACTTCCTCCCTTTCCCTCCCACTCCCCATTCCCCCCATCCCTCACTCCCTCCCCCATCCTCACTCCTTCCCCCATCCTCCCCCCCTTCCACACTCCCCCCCCCCTTCCCACCCTCCACACTCCCCCCCCCAATCCCTACCCCCCTCCCCTATTCCCCCCAATCCCTATCCACACTCCCCAATCCCTATCCCCCCTTCCCCAATCCCTATCCCCCTTCCCCAATCCCTGTACCCCCTCCCCAACCCCTGTTCCCCCTCCCTCCCCAATCCCTATTCCTCCATCCCCCAATCCCTATCCCCCCATCCCTATTCCCCCCCTCCCCAATCCCTACCCCCCAATTCCTATCCCCCCCAATCCCTATTCCCTTCCCTCCCCAATCCCTATTCCCCCCTCCCCAATCCCTATTCCCCCCTCCCCAATCCCTATTCCCCCCTCCCCAATCCCTATTCCCCCCTCCCTCCCCAATCCCTATTCCCCCCCTCTCCCCAATCCCTATTCCCCCTCTCCCCAGTCCCTATTCCCTCCCTCTCCCCAGTCCCTATTCCCTCCCTCTCCCCATTCCCTATCCCCCCCTCGCCCCAATCCTTATCTCCCTCTCCCCAATCCGTATTCCCCCCTCCCCAATCACTATCCCCCCCCAATCCCTATCCACCCCTCCGCAATCCCTATCCCCCTCCCCAATCACCCCCTCCCCAATCCCAAACCACCCCCTCCCCAATTCCAAACCCCCCCTTCCCCAATTCCAAACCCCCCCTCCCCAATCCCAAACTCCCCCTCCCCAATCCCAAACCCCCCCCTCCCCAATCCCTATTCCCCCCTCCCCAATCCCTATCCCCCTTCCCAACCTGTTCCCCCCTCCCCAAGCCCTATCCCCCCTTCCCTCCGCATTCCCCCAATCCCTATCCCGCCCTCCCCAACCTGTTCCCCCCTCCCCAAGACCTATCCCCCCTTCCCCCCCCAATCCCTATTCCCCTCTCCCTATTCCCACCCACCCCAATCCCCTTTCCCCCCTCCCCAATCCCTATTCCCCCGAAATCCCTATTCCCCCCCCCATCCCTATTTCCCCCCAATCCCTATTCCCTCTCCAATCCCTATCCCCTCTCTCCAATCCCTATCCCCCCCAATCCCTATCCCCCCCAATCCGATTCCCCCTCTCCAATCCCTATCTACCCCTCCCCAATACCTATTCCCCCCTCTCCAATCCCTATCCCCCCTCCCATCCCACCCCCAATCCCTATTCCCCTCCAATCCGCAATCCCTATTGCCCCCTCTCCCCAATCCCTATTCACCCCCCCTCCCCAATCCCTATCCCCCCTCTCCCCAATCCCTATCCCCCCTCCCCCCAAGCCCTATCCCCCCTCTTCCCAATCCCTATTCCCCTCTCCCCAATCCCTATTCCCCCCCTCTCCCTATTCCCCCCTCCCCAATCCCTATTCCACTCTCCCCAATCCCTATTCCCCCCCTCCCCAATCCCTATTCCCCCCTCCCTAATCCCCCCCTCCACAATCCCTATTCCCCCCTCCACCCAATCCCTATTCCCCCCTCTCCCCAATCCCTATCCCCCCTCCCCAATCCCTATCCCCCCCTCCCCAATCCCTATTCCCCTCCTCCCCAATCCCTATTCCCCCCTCTCCCCAATCCCTATTCCCCTCTCCCCCCAATCCCTATTCCCCCCTCTCCCCCAATCTCTATTCCCCCCTCTCCCCCCAATCCCTATTCCCCCCTCTCCCCCAATCCCAAATCCCTATTCCCCCCCTCCCCAATCCCTATTCCCTCCCTCCCCAAACCCTATTCCCCCCCTCCCCAAACCCTATTCTCCATCTCCCCAAACCCTATTCCCCCCTCTCCCCAATCCCTATTCCCCCCTCTCCCCAATCCCTATCCCCCCCTCTCCCCAATCCCTATCCCCCCCTCTCCCCAATCCCCCCCTCTCCCCAATCCCTATCCCCCCCTCTCCCCAATCCCTATCCCCCCCTCTCCCCAATCCCTATCCCCCCCTCTCCCCAATCCCTATCCCCCCTCTCCCCAATCCCTATCCCCCCCTCTCCCCAATCCCTATCCCCCCCCTCTCCCCAATCCCCCCCTCTCCCCAATCCCTATCCCCCCCTCTCCCCAATCCCTATCCCCCCCTCTCCCCAATCCCTATCCCCCCTCTCCCCAATCCCTATCCCCCCCTCTCCCCAATCCCTATCCCCCCCTCTCCCCAATCTCTATCCCCCCTCTCCCCAATCCCTATCCCCCCCCTCTCCCCAATCCCCTCTCCCTCTCCCCCCAATCCCCATCCCCCCCTCTCCCCAATCCCCATCCCCCCTCTCCCCAATCCCCATCCCCCCTCTCCCCAATCCCCATCCCCCCTCTCCCCAATCCCCATCCCCCCTCTCCCCATCGCCCCAATACCCATCCCCCCTCGCCCCAATCCCCATCCCCCCTCGCCCCAATCCCCATCCCCCCTCGCCCCAATCCCTATTCCCCCCTCGCCCCAATCCCCATCCCCCCTCGCCCCAATCCCCATCCCCCCTCTCCCCAATCCCTATTTCCCCCCTCCCCAATCCATATTTCCCACCCTGCCCAATCCCTATCCCCCCTCCCCAATCCGTATTCCCCCCTCTCCCCAATCCCTATTCCCCTCTCCCCCCAATCCCTATTCCCCCCTCTCCCCCAATCTCTATTCCCCCCTCTCCCCAATCCCTATTCCCCCCTCTCCCCCAATCTCTATTCCCCCCTCTCCCCCCAATCCCTATTCCCCCCTCTCCCCCCAATCCCTATTCCCCCCTCGCCCCCCAATCCCGAATCCCTATTCCCCCCCTCCCCAATCCCTATTCCCCTCCCCAATCCCTATTCCCCCCTCCCCAAACCCTATTCCGCCCCTCCCCAAACCCTATTCCCCCCCTCCCCAAACCCTATTCCCCCCTCCCCAAACCCTATTCCCCCCCTCCCCCATCCCTATTCCCCCCTCTCCCCAATCCCTATTCCCCCCTCTCCCCAATCCCTATCCCCCCTCTCCCCAATCCCTATCCCTCTCCCCAATCCCTATCCCCCCTCTCCCTATCCCGCCCTCTCCCCAATCCCTATCCCCCCCTCTCCCCAATCCCTATCCCCCCTCTCCCCAATCCCTATCCCCCCCTCTCCCCAATCCCCTCTCCCTCTCCCCCCATTCCCCATCCCCCTCCCCCCAATCCCCATCCCCCCTCTCCCCAATCCCCATCCCCCCTCTCCCCAATCCCCACCCCCCCTCGCCCCAATCCCCACCCCCACTCGCCCCAATCCCTATTCCCCCCTCGCCCCAATCCCCAATCCCCCCTCGCCCCAATCCCTATCCCCCCCTCTGCCCAATCCCCCCTCGCCCCAATCCCTATCCCCCCGCTGCCCAATCCCCCTCTCCCCATCCCCCCTCGCCCCAATCCCCATCCCCCCTCGCCCCAATCCCTATTCCCCCCTCGCCCCAATCCCTATTCCCCCCTCGCCCCAATCCCTATTCCCCCCTCGCCCCAATCCCCATCCCCCCTCGCCCCAATCCCCATCCCCCTCGCCCCAATCCCCATCCCCCATCCCCCTCGCCCCAATCCCCATCCCCCCTCGCCCCAATCCCCATCCCCCCTCGCCCCAATCCCCATCCCCCTCACCCCAATCCCTATCCCCCCCTCCCCAATCCCCCTCTCCCCACCCCCCCTCGCCCCAATCCCCATCCCCCCTCGCCCCAATCCCCATCCCCCCTCGCCCCAATCCCCCCTCGCCCCAATCCCCATCCCCCCTCGCCCCAATCCCCATCCCCCCTCGCCCCAATCCCCATCCCCCCCTCGCCCCAATCCCTATTCCCCCCTCGCCCCAATCCCCATCCCCCCTCTCCCCAATCCCTATCCCCCCCTCTGCCCAATCCCCCTCTCCCCATCCCCCCTTGCCCCAATCCCTATTCCCCCCTCTGCCCAATCCCCCTCTCCCCATCCCCCCTTGCCCCAATCCCTATCCCCCCCTCTGCCCAATCCCCCCTCGCCCCAATCCCTATCCCCCCTCTGCCCAATCCCCCTCTCCCCATCCCCCCTCGCCCCATCCCCCCTCGCCCCAATCCCTATTCCCCCCTCGCCCCAATCCCTATTCCCCCCTCGCCCCAATCCCTATTCCCCCCTCGCCCCAATCCCTATTCCCCCCTCGCCCCAATCCCCATCCCCCCTCGCCCCAATCCCCATCCCCCCTCGCCCCAATCCCCATCCCCCCTCGCCCCAATCCCTATTCCCCCCTCGCCCCAATCCCCATCCCCCCTCGCCCCAATCCCTATCCCCCCCTCCCCAATCCCCCTCTCCCCACCCCCCTCGCCCCAATCCCCATCCCCCCTCGCCCCAATCCCCATCCCCCCTCGCCCCAATCCCCATCCCCCCTCGCCCCAATCCCCATCCCCCCTCGCCCCAATCCCCATCCCCCCCTCGCCCCAATCCCCATCCCCCCCTCGCCCCAATCCCTATTCCCCCCTCGCCCCAATCCCCATCCCCCCTCTCCCCAATCCCTATCCCCCCCTCTGCCCAATCCCCCTCTCCCCATCCCCCCTTGCCCCAATCCCTATTCCCCCCTCTGCCCAATCCCCCTCTCCCCATCCCCCCTTGCCCCAATCCCTATCCCCCCCTCTGCCCAATCCCCCTCTCCCCATCCCCCCTCGCCCCAATCCCTATTCCCCCCTTGCCCCAATCCCCATCCCCCCCTCGCCCCAATCCCCATCCCCCCTTGCCCCAATCCCTATTCCCCCCTCGCCCCAATCCCCATCCCCCTCGCCCCAATCCCTATTCCCCCCTCGCCCCAATCCCTATTCCCCCCTCGCCCCAATCCCCATCCCCCCTCTCCCCAATCCCCATCCCCCCTCGCCCCAATCCCTATTCCCCCTCGCCCCAATCCCCATCCCCCCTCGCCCCAATCCCTATTCCCCCCTCGCCCCAATCCCCATCCCCCCTCGCCCCAATCCCCATCCCCCCTCGCCCCAATCCCCATCCCCCTCTCCCCAAACCCTATTCCCCCTCTCCCCAAACCCTATTCCCCCCCTCCCCAATCCCTATCCCCCCCCTCCCCAATCCCTATTCCCCCCCCTCCCCAATCCCTATTCCCCCCCCTCCCCAATCCCTATTCCCCCCCCTCCCCAATCCCTATTCCCCCCCCTCCCCAATCCCTATTCCCCCCCCCTCCCCAATCCCTATTCCCCCCCCTCCCCAATCCCTATTCCCCCCCCCCTCCCCAATCCCTATTCCCCCCCCCCTCCCCAATCCCTATTCCCCCCCCCCTCCCCAATCCCTATTCCCCCCCCCCTCCCCAATCCCTATTCCCCCCCCCCCTCCCCAATCCCTATTCCCCCCCCTCCCCAATCCCTATTCCCCCCCCTCCCCAATCCCTATTCCCCCCCCTCCCCAATCCCTATTCCCCCCCCTCCCCAATCCCTATTCCCCCCCCTCCCCAATCCCTATTCCCCCCCCTCCCCAATCCCTATTCCCCCCCCTCCCCAATCCCTATTCCCCCCCCTCCCCAATCCCTATTCCCCCCCCTCCCCAATCCCTATTCCCCCCCCTCCCCAATCCCTATTCCCCCATCCCTATTCCCCCCTCTCCCCAATCCCCTCTCCCTATCCCCCCATTCCCCTCCCTCTCCTCCCCAATCCCTATTATCCCCATCCTCCGCCGCCCGAAGCGAGCAGCCTAACGACGCCGCACCTACCGGCCCGTGGACAAGAAGAAGCCAGCTGGTCCTCCGAGCCAAGAGAGACTGTCAACAGCGGGCACCCAGCTCCACGCCAACGAGGAGCTAGTTGGTCCTCCCAGCCATGAGTGACCTCAACGGCGGGCACCCAGATCCACAGCCAACGAGGAGCTCGCTGGGCCTCCGAACCAAGAGGGACCAGACCTCCCAAGCACAGGTTGTTGTTGGTCCCTGTGGCAGGCAGGCCCTGCAGTGTGGTGGTGGAAGCTGACACAACAGGAACTTTCAATAGGGAATAGGATAAATACTTTAAAATACACATTAATGAAGGACTTTGAGAATAGAGCAGTAGAGCGAGATCAGATGGCACAGGAATGATGGGCCTTGTTCAATCCATAGAGGCAAATAAACAAATAGCAGATAACAAACTCTCCTCTGACTACGAACGACCCACAGCAGCCACTGAAAGAGAAATATTATCAATGCCGAAAATAGCTTTTCTTAAACATAATAGTTTCCCTCCTGCTCAATACTTGTCCACAGATTAAAAACATTCCCCCACGGGCAGCGCGGCGACGCAGTGGTCAGTACTGCAGCTTCACGGCGCCGGGGTCCCAGGTTCGATCCCGGCCCTGGGTCACTGTCCGTGTGGAGTTTGCACATTCTCCCCGTGTTTGCGTGGGTTTCGCCCCCACAACTCAAAGATGTGAGGGCTAGGAGGATTGACCACGCTAAATTGCCCCTTAATTGGGGGGGGGGGGGGAAATGAATTGGATACACTAATTTTTAAAAACATTCCCCCATCAGCCGACAGAAAAAGACTTCCGTGCACAGAATTCCTGAAGCTCGCACGGCACCTGGTAACCGAAGCCCAGACTGGTAGAAGTCTGCGCGCCTGCTGGACCTTTTGAAGAAAGAAAGGACTTGCATTGGTATGGCGCCTTTCACAGCCTCAGGCTGTCCCAGAGGCTAAAGAGATGCGTTTGATGGGAAGCCGCTGTCGGAAAGGCAGCAGCTAGGTTGTGCACAGCAAGATCTCACAAACGGCAGTGACTGGCTGATTTGCTGTTGGTTAACAACCAAGCAACCGCTCGTGAGGGCAAATTAAGCCTCTCATCCAAAAGACATTAAATGAAGAACGCCAATGCCGAATGAAAAGAAGACCCGACCTTACAGAGGTTAAATCAAAGCTTAGTAAGTAAAGTCGCCGTAGTCCCAGATGACTGCTTTCCCCTTTGAGCTGACTGGTGGTGATTTAACCTGAGGATAACAACACCTCAAACAAGGGGCAACGTTGAGAAGGCAGGGCCGGTGCGGGAATTGAACCCGCGCTGCTGGTCTTGCTCTGCATCAAGAACCAGCTGTCCTGCCAACTGAGCTAAAGCTGCCCTCGAAAAAGAAACATAGCCCTGGTGTGGCAGCATAATAATAATCTTTATCATCACAAGTAGGCTTACAACACAGCAATGAAGTTACTGTCAAAAGCCCCTAGTCACCACATTCCGGCACCTGTTCGGGTACACAGAGGGAGTATACAGTCTATCCAAATGACCTAATAGCACACCTTTTGGGACTTATGGGAGGAAACCGGAGCACCCGGAGGAAACCCACGCAGATACGGGGAGAACGTGCAGACTCTGCACAGACAGTGACCCAAGCCGGAATCGAACCTGGGACCCTGGAGCTGTGAAGCAATTGTGCTTTCCACAATGCTACGGTGCTTTCTTTGGGTAATGGGGGTGAAACCCACGCAGACATGGGGAGAATGTGCAAACTCCACGCGGACAGTAACCCAGGGCTGGGATTCGAACCCGGGTCCTCAGTGCCCTAGGCAGCAGTGCTAACCACCATGCCCTTTATTCAAGATTATTTTAACTGATTTTAAATTCCATCAATGGCCGTGGTGGGATTTGAACTCATGTCCCCAGGGCCTCTGGATCACTAGCGCAGTGACATTACACCACTGCAGCACCATTTCCCCCAATGTTCTGTCTTAAATAAAAACAGCAAGTGCTGGGTAAAAAACTCGGCTGCTCTGGCAGTTTCTGTGGAGAGAGAAACAAGGGTTAATGTTTCAAGTCCAAAATGACTCTTTGTCTAGCGTTTTCTGGTTTTATCTCAGATCTCCAGCATCTGCAGTATTTTATTTCTATTACAATGTGCTGTCTTTACCTGGTCTGTCTAAATGGAACTCCGTGGGCAGGATTCTCCCGTACCCGGCGGGGTGGGGGGTCCTGGCAGGACGGAGTGGTGTGAACCACTCCGGCGTCGGGCCACCCCAAAGGTGTGGAATCCTCCGCACCTTTAGGGGCTAGGCCTGCCCTGGAGTGGTTGGCGCCCCGCAGGCCGGCGGGATAGGGGCCTGGCGCCACGGCAACCGGCGCCGAAGGGCCTCCGCCAGCCGGCGCGAGTCACCGCATGCGCAGGAGCGGCAGCAGGTGCTGGCATCATCCCCGCGCATGCGCACAGGGATTCACCTCCGCATCGGCCGTCGCGGAGGACCACAACGGCCGATGTGGAAGGAATAGAGTGCCCCCACGGCACAGGCCCGCCCGCTGATCGGTGGGCCCCGACCGCGGGCCAGGCCACCGTGGGGGCACCTCCCGGGGCACCCCCCTGGAGCCCGCCCGCGCCACCAGGTCCCGCCGGTAAGGGACCTACTCTGATTTACGCCGGCGGGACCGGTTACAGGCGGGCGGGACTTCGGTCCATCGCGGGCCGGAGAATTCGGGCGGCCCCGGCGGCCATTGAGTCACGCCGGACCCCGCCATTCTCCGAGGCGGGCGGCACGACTCACGCCTGGCCGGTATTTGGGGGGCGGGAGAATTGGGAGGACAGCGGGGGCGGGATTCACGCCGACCCCCGGCGATTCTCCCACCCGGCCGTGGTCGGAGAAGCCCGCCCCATATCTACACCAACATGGCTGATAGTTAACTCGGCTCTGCAGTGGCCAAGCAAGGCACTCAGTTGCTATGGGCAAAAATGCTAACGTTGCCAGCGTGTGATGAACGGTTACTGTAACACTGTACCCTTGTCATCATGTAAGGTGATGTCCCCTTTAAGACTGGGCTTGGAACCCTGGGAATTCCACCTCCGGTTCCGCCCATCTGGGAGCCGTATATAAGGGGCCGCCTTGTGGGCGGCGTAGCTGTCAGCACCCGTCTCGGCCCCAGTCTAGTTCTTAGTTTATTAAAGCCTTCTTTACCGTTCACACTAAGCGTCGTTATTGAGGGTACCACAATTTAATAGACTAAACTACATCAGGATGGACGCAGGCCTAAAACCAGAGAAGCTCAACCTGGAAGCACGGACACCGGAGGCAAAGGAAATGTTTAAATACTGGCTCCGATGCTTTGAGGCCTACCTGGACTCCTCAGAGACTCCCATCCTGGGGCCACGCAAGCTGCGTCTACTCCACGGCCGGGTGAGTCACAGAATCTCCGCCACGCTCAAAAAGGCGACGACTTATGAAGATGCGGTCGAGCTACACCGCAAGCGGTTCGTCAAGCCTATCAACGAGGTGCACGCCAGGCATCTGTTCTCTACCTGCCGGCAGCGCTCGGGGGAATCACTCGACGAATTCGGCGAAAAACTCCCTGCGCTTGCCAGGGACTGTGACCACCAGGATGTGACAGGGGAAGTCCATATGAACCTGCACATCAGAGACGCTTTCGTGTTCGGCATCCGCTCGACCTACATCCGGCAGCGGCTGCTCGAAAACGGGGCAAAAGACCTCCAGGACACGCTAACGCTCGCCTCCTCGCTGGAGGTGGCCCGACATAATTTGGGTACGTACCCCACAGACTCTGCGAGCCCCCCCGGACTTCCTCAGACTCAGCCGTATTACAGGCCTGCGCCACGCGGCGACCCGCTCATCATGGGGGTGCACCGTGCTACTTCTGCGGGCAGGGCCAGCACCCACGTCCACGCTGCCCAGCCCGCTCCGCGATCTGCAGCGACTGCGGGAAGAAGGGGCATTTTGCGAGGGTCTGCCTGGCCAGGCCCAGGGGCCAGAAGAACAAAGACCAGCCGGCCCGAAAATCAGGCTCTCAGGCCCGCAGGCCTCACAATGCGGCTGCGCACCGACCCGACATGCCCCATTCTGACGTGTCATCAGCCTCGTGCGAATCATGGGAGCGGCCATGTTGTCGGCGGCCATCTTCTCGACCTGACACGTGCAACCGACGGCGGCGGCCATTTACGAGTCCAACTCGGCTGAGGACTCCAACTACTCACGGGTGGGAGTGATCACCCTCGACCAAACTCGGCCAAAACACCTGCAGAAGTCTATGATGCAGGTCCAGGTCAACGGGCGCGACACTGCATGCCTCTTCGACTCCGGGAGCATGGAGAGCTTTATCCATCCTGAAACGGTAATGCGCTGCTCCCTGCGCACCCATCCCGTGTCCCAAACCATAGCCCTCGCATCCGGGTCCCACTCAGTACAAATCAAGGGGTACTGTATCGCGGATCTCTCGATTCAGGGTGCCAAATACACCCGTTTCAAATTTTATATCCTTCCCCACCGCTGTGCCCCCCTGCTGCTCGGACTGGATTTCCAGTGCAGCCACCGAAGCCTGACACTGAAGTTCGGCGGACCCTTGACTCCCCTCACGGTGTGCAGCCTTGCGACACTGAAAGTTGCTCCCCCATCGCTATTCACGAACCTCACTCCCGACTGTAAGCCCGTCGCCACCAGGAGCCGGCGGTATAGTGCCAAGATACGACTTTTATCAAGTCATAGGACCAGCGTTTACTGGGAGAGGGGGGTCATCGAGGTTAGCAACAGCCCTTGGAGAACACAAGTGGTGGTAGTCCGGTCCGGGGATAAGAAACGGATGGTCGTGGATTATAGCCAGACCATAAACCGCTTCCCGCAGCTCGATGCATACCCCCTTCCTCGCATAGCAGAAATGGTAAATCGGATCGCCCAATACCGAGTATTTTCCACGGTCGATCTCAAATCTGCCTACCACCAGCTCCCCATCCGACCAAAAGACCGCCCCTATACTGCCTTCGAAGCAGCCGGCCGGCTCTTCCACTTCCTCAGGGTCCCCTTCGGCGTCACAAATGGGGTCTCCATCTTTCAAAGGGCGTTGGATCAAATGGTGGACCAGTACGGTTTGCGGGCTACATACCCGTACTTGGACAATGTCACCATCTGCGGCCAATGCCAACAGGACCATGACGCAAACCTCGAAAAGTTCCTCCAAACCGCCCGAGCCCTTAAACTGACCTATAATGAGGAAAACTGCGTTTTCCACACAACCCGGCTAGCCATCCTCGGCTATGTCGTGGAAAACGGGGTCCGAGGGGCTCTTCTCCTACTACGCCCAGTGGGTCCCCAAGTATGCGGACAAAGCCCGCCCACTCATAAAGACCACCACTTTTCCCCTCTCGATTGGCCAAACTTCGATTGATCTTCAACCGCATCAAGGCCGATATCGCCAAGGCTGTGATGTGCGCGGTGGACAAAACTATCCCCTTCCAGGTAGAGGGCGATGCATCAGACATCGCCCTGGCTGCTATCCTCAATCAGGCAGGCAGACCAGTAGCGTTCTTCTCCCGGACCTTCACCGCCTCCGATGTTCGAAGCTCTGCAGTCGAGAAGGAGGCACAAGCCATTGTGGAGGCTGTGTGGCGCTGGAGGCACTACCTAGCCAGTAGGAGGTTCACCCTCATCACCGACCATCGGTCGGTCGCCTATATGTTCAATAACACGCAACGGGACAAAATAAAAAAACGATAACATTTTGAGGTGGAGGATCGAACTCTCCACCTACACATACGATATCAAGTATCGTCCAGGGGAGCTCAACGAGCCCCCAGATGCCCTGTCCCGCGGCACATGCGCCAACAGTGACCGGGGTACATCGTTCATGAGCGATGAACTGCGTCAGTATCTGCATCACCTCGAGCAGAACGAACCCGCGGGGAAACGGGCAAGTGGAGAGGGAGAACGCGACAGTGCAGAAGGCTGTCCTTCTGGCCCTACGGTCAAGAGGTGTCCCAACTACCCGCTGGCAGGAGGTCCTGCCCGATGCCCTACACTCCATTAGGTCGCTCCTCTGCACGGCCACGAATGAGAACACTCACAACCGATTGTTTGTCTTCCCCAGGAAGTCTACCTCCGGGGTCTCGCTTCCACCTTGGCTGATGGCTCCAGGACCTGTTCTTCTCCGGAGGCACACGAGGAGCCATAAAACCGACCCCCTGGTCGAAAAGGTCCGATTACTCCACGCCAACCCCAGTTACGCCTACGTGGAGTACCCCGACGGCAGGCAAGATGCAGTTTCCCTCTGGGATCTGGCACCCGCTGGATCCCCCACTACAGACGCCTCTTCCCGCGCCGCTCCCCTGCAGGACCTGACACCCTCTACAACACCCCCCCTCCCGGCCCCACTTCCCGTTGGTGAGCACCTACCGCGCGCGCCCCCTATCTCCCCCCCTTTACACACCCCGCCAGCGCCGGCACCGCTATCCCTGGCCCCGCCTACTCTCCCTGCGCCCCGATCCCCTGCCCCGACCCGGGCCGAAGCTCCGACCGCTGTGCTCCCGGACGTACCCTCAAACAAGATGACCGTGTCCGCCGCACCACCGCCCGAACTGAGGAGGTCGATGAGGATGATCCGGCCACCGAGACGGATGGACTTATGATGGCGCTTCACCCCCGCCGGACTCTTTTTTAAACAGGGGGTGAATGTGATGAACAGTTACTGTAACACCGTACCCTTGTCATCAGGTAAGGTGATGTCCTCTTTAAGATCGGGCTTGGAACCCTGGGGAACTCCGCCTCTGGCTCCGCCCATCTGGGAGCCGTATATAAGGGGCCGCCTTGTGGGCGGCGTAGCTGTCAGCACCCGTCTCGGCACCAGTCTAGTTCTTAGTTTATTAAAGCCTTCTTTACCGTTCACACTCTAAGCGTCGTTATTGAGGGTACCACACAGCGACACCCTATCCTTTAAATGAATAATGAAAAACAAGTACATTCCTTAGTTTTGTGGGCGGCACAGTGGCACAGTGGTTTGCACCGCTGCCTCACAGCACAAGTATCCGGGTTCGATTCCGGCCTCGGGTGACTGTCTGTGCGGAGTCTGCACGTTCTCCCCGTGTCTGCGTGGTTTTCCTCCGGGTGCTCCGGTTTCCTCCCACAGTCCAAAGATGTGCAGGTTAGGTAGATTGGCCGTGCTAAATTGCCCCTTAGTGTCCAGGGATGTGTCGGTTAGGTGGGATTATGGGGATAGGCCTGGGGATTGGGCCCGGGCAGAGTGCTCTTTCAGGTTATCAGTGTGGACTCGAGGGGCTGAATGGCCTCCTGAACTAGAGGTACTTCACAGCTCCAGGGTCCCAGGTTCGATTCCGGCTTGGGTCACTGCCTGTGCGGAGTCTGCACATCCTCCCCGTGTGTGCGTGGGTTTCCTCCGGGTGCTCCGGTTTCCTCCCACAGTCCAAAGATGTGCTGGTTAGGTGGATTGGCCATGATAAATTGCCCTTAGTGTCCAAAATTGCCCTTAGTGTTGGGTGGGGTTACTGGGTTGTGGGGATTAGGTGGAGGTGTTGACCTTGGGTCGGGTGCTCTTTCCAAGATCCGGTGCAGACTCGATGGGCCGAATGGCCTCCTTCTGCACTGTAAATTCTATGATTCTATGGTACTCTATGATTCTATTGATACGCACAACAGTTATATTGGGGGAAAAGAAACATTAATTCCTGAAAGTGTTATGGGCCTGGGGCACCCTGCAGTATATTTAAATATTACATCTGGCAAGTTGAGATCACTCTTATACTGCACAATGTTTTAATTTTGAAGATAAAACATTTGGTATTCCAATCAGAACACCACCCCTCCTGAGATGACCTCAACCGTCACTCTCCCACATCCACTGCAGTTCGCAGAGAGCCTCCCTATCCCCTCTGGACATCATCCCATTCTCTTTCAACACATTTCCCCTTGACCCTTCCAGTTAATACTGACCCTGCTCTGCTATCCCTCCACCTCAATGTAGCCACACATCTCCCTTTGCAACACAGTGCAAGCTGAACACCCATTCCTCATTCACATTGATATTCTTCCCTCCCCGCACTACACACCCCATTAGGTATATTTCTCATTGCAGCAGCAGCCCCTCCTCCTATCTTCTGCCATCTCCCCCCCGCCCCCCCCCCCCAACAGCTGTCACCCAGTCACCGCACAAAACAGGCTCCGCTGAGGGCGAATGGGCAATGGGACTGAGGCCTGGGGGTGTAGAGACAGCACAATGGAATTTAATACATTCCTGAAGGTTTCACCACATGACTTGTCCCCACGCTGCAGCCATTAACCGGCCAACACATCCCCCCGCGTGACGCACGGCCTTCCTCCGGCTTTCCAATTGGACAGCAAAAAGACTCGTTCCCCGATGGGAAGCGTGGTAGCACAGTGGTTAGCACTGTTGCTTCACAGCTCCAGGGTCCCAGGTTCGATTCCCGGCTTGGGTCACTGTCTGTGCGGAGTCTGCACATCCACTGCAGTTCCCCGTGCCTGCGTGGGTTTCCTCCGGGTGCTCCGGTTTCCTCCCACAGTCCAAAGATGTGCAGGTTAGGTGGATTGGTCGTGATAAATTGCCCCTTAGTGTCCAAAAAGGGGTTACTGGGTTACGGGGATGGGGTGGAGGCGTGGGGCTTAAGTAGGGTGCTCTTTCCAAGGGCCGGTGCAGACCCGATGGGCCGAATGGTCTCCTTCTGCACTGTACATTCTATGGGAAGGCGCTTGACTGTCAGCCTAACGGTCGCTTTCCCTTTTTTCAATATTTTTATACCCGGTAAAAAGAAATATTCAAGGAAAATGACCGGGAAAAAAATCTGTAATGTCCCGCCGGTTTTTCTCCAGCGTTGCACACAGCAGTATCCCGGAGATTGATCCTCAATGTCTGGCGGTTAATCCTGAAGGGTTGGCGACCCTGATGGATGGCTGTGGACGTCAGCGTTTCTCGCCGTGTAAAACGGTGAGGGGAAGCAGCACCGCGATAGGGCAGCAGCCACGGAGGCAGAATGTCTACAGATAAGGGTGAATCAAACAATTACGTTGTCGTCTTAGACGATCACTCCACGTCCAGAAACCCTTGCAGCTTGACGCGTGCACAAATTCTCAAACGCTAACCAATGAGCTGCTTCTTTTGTGGGCCGGTTCACCACAGCAACCTCCTGACATTGCAGAGGAAATCTATGGTAAATTACAGAAACTCCGCTTGTGTAGCCTCTTAACTGTGGTGGAATTCCCTCCAAACATGCAAGACGAGGGGGGATAACTCAAGGGAATGGAATGGATCGGATAGGTTTATTAGGTGGATTTGTCATGCTAAATTGCCCTTAGTGTCCAAAATTGCCCTTAGTGTTGGGTCGGGTTACTGGGTTATGGGGATAGGGTGGAGGTGTGGGCTTGGGTAGGGTGCTCTTTCCAAGAGCCGGAGCAGACTCGATGGGCCGAATGGCCTCCTTCTGCACTGTAAATTCTATGGCTAAATTCTATGGTTTACATGTGGCCTCATGGACCCGATGGGCCGAATGGCCTTCTTCTGTGTCATTGATGACTCAAAACCCCTCTGGTTCCTTTTCCTCCTTGGAGATGTTCCTTAGCTTTCAGTAGAGGCTTGTTGGTAGCACGCTTGTTTCTAAGTTTGGTTCTGGGTCCAGTTCCTACTCCAGGGTGTGAGCCCAGAATTCAAGGCTGACATTCCAATGCAGTACTGAGGGCGCCCTACATCGTCACTTAGGAATATACGACTTAGCAGCGGGAGATTCAGCCCTTTGAGCCTGCTTCGCCATTCAGTAAGATCATGACTGTTCTAGTGTGTAGTCTCAGCTCCACTTTCCAGTCCGCCCCCACAACCTTTGACTCCCTTGTCAATCGAAAATTTATCTCACAAGGCCTTGAATTCAATGGCCCTGCCTCTACTGGTCCCTGTGGTAGTCACCACTGTTTGTACAATACATGTATTAGAGGTAATACGGTAAGGCTCCTGTACTACAGGTACGGGGGTAGATCCCTGCCTGCTGGCTCCGCCCAGTAGGCGGAGTATAAATGTGTGTGCTCACCGAGCTGCTGCCATTTCAGTAGCAGCTGCAGGAGGCAACACATCTCTGCTTAATAAAGCCTCGATTGCTCTCTACTCTCGTCTCGTCGTAATTGATAGTGCATCAGTCCCCGTGGAAGCAAATCCCTCAAGTTAACGGTGCTCTGAGAGAAACTAATTCTCCTCACCTCCCTCTTAGGCAGCAGACCCCTTGTTCTGAAGCCATGTCTCCTGGTGTAGTCTCTTACCGCAGGTGGGAAACATCCTCCCATCGTCGCGCGAAATGTTAAACCGAGGCTTGAGCTGCCCGCTCGGCTGGGGCACTGTTGCTAATTGTGTTTCTCTTTATTTGGCTCTGAATATGGCGGCCAATATGGTCGCCTTCCTTAGTTCAAATTACGTTTTGCTCTAGAGTCGTCAGGTATCTTTTGATACCGCCACACGGTTCAAACCGAATACTGATCAAAGACTTGATACACCAGTTAGTTAGCTCAAAGTCAATGCTTATTTATTTACACACACAGTGAAATATAATCATGCACAAATACTACAGACTAAACTATCACTACTGCTAAAGCCTATACTTAGCTACGGGTGCTCACTCAGTCAGAGGAACAATGGCTGTTGTTCGGTTCTGAGGTGGAACTGGTATGGGATAACAGCTAAGGTCATCTGTCTGGTAGCGTGCGTTGACCTTGGACTTACTTGTTCTGGTGCAGCTTTTGGACAGGTCTCTCCTCGGTGAGAGCCAGAGCCAAGAGAGCGATTCTCTCTTGGGGGCTCCTTCTCATACCCAAAGGGGGATTCGCGCGCTTTTGGGCGGGCCTTGAACTTGGCCCCAATTAATTGGGCCGCTTCTCAATCGTTCCTATTGATTTCCTCCAATAAAGGGGTGGGTGCCCTGGTGGCTGGGCGTGTCCTAGGTGGCCGTCGGCCTGCTTTGTTCTGGTCTCCTCTGGTGCCAGCGTGTCTGCCTCAGTATCGTTTACTTAAATGTGACTCTTTTGTCCCCGGAGATGGCCCATTAGTATGCTAATGGGTTTGCAGTTCTGGTCTTGTCTGGGAGCTGCGGCTCTAATTAACAGACAAACCCTGAACCTGCTTGTTTCCTCAGTATTGTCCATTTTCCCTGCAATCTTTGCAAAGTGTCCATTTTGTAATGGGGAAGTGGCCATCCCAGATGGCTACAGCGTGAAAGATCCAGTCCTGGGGCATTACTTTGAAAAAGATCAGGGGAGGAGGGGGTATTACTGCTGTCCTGGCCGGTATTTATTCCTTATTCAACATCCCAAAGGAAAAAAACAGATGATCTGATCCATTATCGGGTCGCTGGTTCGTGGGATCTTACTGTGCGCCAAGTGACTGCTGCATTCCCCCTACCTTCCGACAATGGGCACACTTCTAAAGTGGTTCATTAGCCTTTGAGTTGTCTGGTGGTTGGGAAAGACGCTATATAAATGCAAATCTTCCTTATTAAAACCTCACTGTGTCACCGACCCCTTCTGCCGTCTGGCTGTCAAACTTTGCTTTATAGCTCTACAGCGAGGTGGCCTATTATTTTCAAGGTGCTATATTATTGCAGGTTAGGATTTTTAAAAAAATACACAGCTGGTTTCTATTGCAAGAGGTGTGTTAGGAAACACCAGGGAGAGATGCTAGTTGGCCAGCTGACTGCAGGAACCCTGGGAAAGCTTGCAGTTGGCCAGTTGCTGGTCAGGCTGAGCTCAGCTGATTGACTGCAGCTTCCTGGTGGAGGTGCAGCCTGGAGTCACCATGGTGAGTGTTGTCCCAGGACTCTGTCCCTGACCCAGGGGGCTCTGTCCCTGACCCAGGGGGCTCTGTCCCTGACCCAGGGGGCTCTGTCCCTCACCCAGAGGCTCTGTCCCTCACCCAGGGGCTCTGTCCCTGACCCAGGGGGCTCTGTCCCTGACCCAGAGGCTCTGTCCCTGACCCAGAGGCTCTGTCCCTGTCCCAGGGGCTCTGTCACTGACCCAGGGGCTCTGTCCCTGACCCCTGCACAGCTGCAAAAGGGGGGTGTTGGGAATAATCTGGATCCTGTGCAGCCCTGGGCGAGGAGCAGCCAAAAGGGACAGAGGCTGAAAACCTATGCAGCAAGAGTGACAGCCCTGCAGTAAGAGGAAGGAGGGGGTGGGGAGGGGACGATGCAGAAGGGAGCGAGGAGGGAAGGAATGAAAATGAAATGATGGAAAAATTAAATGAAAATCGCTTATTGTCACAAGTAGGCTTCAAATGAAGTTACTGTGAAAAGCCCCTAGTCGCCACATTCCGGTGCCTGTTCGGGGAGGCTGGTACGGGAATTGAACCGTGCTGCTGGCCTGCCTTGGTCTGCTTTCAAAGCCAGCTCTATAGCCCTGTGCTAAACCAGCCGCTGGTGTGAAGAAGGAGGGAGTGGGGGGGTGAGGGAGGCAAGGAGTGGGGGGGTGAGGGAGGTGAGGAGTGAGGGAGGCGAGGAGTGGGGGGGTGAGGGAGGTGAGGAGTGGGAGGTGAGGAGTGGGGGGGGTAAGGGTGTCGAGGAGTGAGGGAGGTGAGGAGGGGGGGGTGAGGGAGGCGAGGAGTGGGGGGTGAGGGAGGCGAGAAGTGGGGGGGTGAGGGAGGCGAGGAGTGGGGGGTTGAGGGAGGCGAGGAGTGGGGGGTTGAGGGAGGCGAGGAGTGGGGGGTGAGGGAGGCGAGGAGTGGGGGGGTGAGGGAGGCGAGGAGTGGGGGGGTGAGGGAGGCGAGGAGTGGGGGGGGGTGAGGGAGCGAGGAGTGGGGGGGGTGAGGGAGGCGAGGAGTGGGGGGGGTGAGGGAGGCGAGGAGTGGGGGGGTGAGGGAGGCGAGGAGTGGGGGGGGTGAGGGAGGCGAGGAGTGGGGGGGGTGAGGGAGGCGAGGAGTGGGGGGAGTGAGGGAGGCGAGGAGTGGGGGGGTGAGCGAGGCGAGGAGTGGGGGGGTGAGGGAGGCGAGGAGTGGGGGGAGTGAGGGAGGCGAGGAGTGGGGGGAGTGAGGGAGGCGAGGAGTGGGGGGGTGAGGGAGGCGAGGAGTGGGGGGAGTGAGGGAGGCGAGGAGTGGGGGGGGTGAGGGAGCGAGGAGTGGGGGGGTGAGGGAGTGAGGAGTGGGGGGGGTGAGGGAGGCGAGAAGTGGGGGGGTGAGGGAGGCGAGGAGTGGGGGGGGTGAGGGAGGCGAGGAGTGGGGGGGTGAGGGAGGCGAGGAGTGGGGGGGTGAGGGAGCGAGGAGTGGGGGGGTGAGGGAGGCGAGGAGTGGGGGGGTGAGGGAGGCGAGGAGTGGGGGGTGGTGAGGGAGGCGAGGAGTGGGGGGGTGAGGGAGCGAGGAGTGGGGGGGTGAGGGAGCGAGGAGTGGGGGGGGTGAGGGAGGCGAGGAGTGGGGGGGGGTGAGGGAGGCGAGGAGTGGGGGGGTGAGGGAGGCGAGGAGTGGGGGGGTGAGGGAGCGAGGAGTGGGGGGGGTGAGGGAGGCGAGGAGTGGGGGGTGGTGAGGGAGGCGAGGAGTGGGGGGGTGAGGGAGGCGAGGAGTGGGGGGGGTGAGGTAGCAAGGAGCGGGAGGGAGGTGCCTGTGTCCCCGCGATGCCGAGACGTCTGCGTCCCCACGATGCCGAGACGTCTGCGTCCCCACGATGCCGAGACGTCTGCGTCCCCACGATGCCGAGACGTCTGCGTCCCCACGATGCCCAGACGTCTGCGCCCCCACGATGCCCAGACGTCTGCGTCCTCACGATGCCTAGACGTCTGCGTCCTCACGATGCCCAGACGTCTGCGTCCCCACGATGCCGAGACGTCTGCGTCCCCACGATGCCCAGACGTCTGCGCCCCCACGATGCCCAGACGTCTGCGTCCTCACGATGCCCAGACGTCTGCGCCCCCACGATGCCTAGACGTCTGCGTCCTCACGATGCCCAGACGTCTGCGTCCCCACGATGCCCAGACGTCTGCGTCCCCACGATGCCCAGACGTCTGCGCCCCCACGATGCCGAGACGTCTGCGCCCCCGTGACACTTTGCGGTGCCTGCGCTCCTCTAACATTTTGCCCCTTATGCAGCCCCGATTTTAGCCACTGCATCGGTGGCTTGGCTCTCAGTTACCTGGAACCTCCTGGAGTTCCCTCCCCACACTTATCCGCCTCTGACCACCTTTGACCCTTCTTAAAACCTACCTCTTTGAGCAAGCTGTTGGTCACCAGTCCCAAACTGCTCATGTGAAGCACCTCGGGACCTTTCTGCTACTTTAAAGGCATCCTATAAAATGACATTCTCATTCTGGGAGCCAGATCGGAGCGCGATGGTGTGACTGTGTTAGGCAGCATGTGCCCGTTGCCAGTTATAAAACTCTATCCGTGAGTTCAAATGTTTAAATCTGACGTTTGTGCTCATAGTTTTTATCTAACTCTGTAAATTCTCTGTCTGTGTTTGTGTATCAGAGGCGGTGCACAGTTATCTAGAACCGAGCTGTAAATTATTGCCATGCGTGTGTATTGTGCCACTTTGCCTCTGCTTGCACAATTTAGTTTTATTTTTAACCCATTTAGTTGGTCATTTTTAGTAACTTTGAAAAGGAAGGTAGCTTGGAAATCTGCCGTCCCGGCAGAGAGCGGAGCCGTCCCGGCAGAGAGCGGCGCCGTCCCGGCAGAGAGCGGAGCCGTCCCGGCAGAGAGCCTGGGACCCTGGTGCTGTGAAGCCACAGTGCTACCCACTATGCTACCATGCTGCCCATCTCACCTCTTTTTTCCCCAGTGGCAATCCGTTTAGCTTTCCTGATGGGTATACACTATAATATATTTCTCGGTTGTTTTTACACTGTCCGTTTAACATATTTATTTTGATCGCTGATATGAAATATTATAATATAGATGTTGGCATTTCAGACTTGTGCTTCCAGTTTTGCGTTCTGACCCGCGTGTGACCCAGGGTGGGAGACGACTAACATTGTGACCTTCTACTTTGCAGAGGTTCCGTTTCTGTGGCGACCTGGACTGCCCTGACTGGGTCCTGGCGGAGATCAGCACCTTGGCAAAAATAGTTGAGTATCCAACCGTCTGAATGTCGCAACTGTGGTTACGCTGCCGAATGCCAACCTAGCAATTGTGCCAAGGGAAATGGCCATTGTTCAAATGCAACTGATTCCACTGAGCTCTAACCATCAGAACCGTACAGCAAATTGTTGACCTTTTGGACATCATTTGCAAAGTTTCGATGCAATCAGTAATGTTAACGGTAGTTTCTGGCTCACGAGAGCCCCGGAAACAGTTGAAATTCCCTGTCGTGCCCCCCTTTTATTCATATAGAGACAAAGCTCCCCACCTCCGGACTTTCCAAAGCCCGTTAAAAAGACGTACAGCCTATGTTGTAACCGTTGGAAACATGGCAGGCAATTTGTGCACAGCAAGCTGCCACAAGCAGGAATACGTGATGACGACAAGTTAATCTGTTTTAATTGGCGGTTGAGGAATGAATGTTGGCCGGGACGCCGGGGGAGGTGCTCCCCTCCTCCTCTTCAAAATGGTGCCACGGGACTTTTAATGTCCTCCTGGAAGGGTAGATGGGGCTTCGGTTTAACCTTAAAGAGTCTGTACCTGAGTCACATCAAAGGAGGCGACGTTCCCTCTCTGCGTTCTGTAGAGGGAAATGACAGATTATGTAGAAAACTGACTGTTCGCCCTAGTCGTCTACATTTTCCTTTATAATTATATGCCTCTTTATTCCACGTGCTTGCCCCAGTGTGAGGTCCATGCACATTATTAGCCCTCTCCGATCTCACCCATGCTTCATACATTGCCCATGTTCCATTTAAGGGACCTTACAACACCAGGTTAAAGTCCAACAGGTTTTCAAACACTAGCTTTCGGAGCACTGCTCCTTCCTCACCGTGGCAGATTGTGGAATTTTGAATGAAATTTTTAAAAACAATCTGGAATCAAGAATCTAATGATGGCCATGAATCTATTGTCATAAAAACCCACCTGGTTCACTAATGTCCTTCGAGGGAGGGGAATCTGCCGTCCTTACCCGGTCTGGCCTACCTGTGACTCCAGACTCACAGCAATGCAATTGAAGTCACTCAGAAGGACATTGAGGGATAGGCAATAAATGCTGGCACAGCCAGCGACACCCATTTGTTTGACATTTATAGTGTCTTCCAGTGCTCCGTTGAATGGGTTGTGCTTTCTCTCCCATTCGCTGCCCAGTAAGGGTACGCTGAATGCGAGAATAATCATCATTTGAAGGGCGATTTACTCCAGTACCATTTTGTGAGCTAAAGCCTTTGTCCAACATTGATCTTCAACTCCAGCAAACTCGGTCTTCCAGCTTTGGAATACCTGCCCCACACCTCTCCATCTCACTTTGCTCCTTTGCGACACCACTAAAAACCTACCTCTTTGACCAACATTTTGGCCATTTGACCGTATCTCGGTGTCAAGTTTTATTTCTTGGTGAAGCACCTTGGGATGTGTCACAGAATGTTGTTAATCTGCGGCCAGCATACAAAATCTGCTGCTCAGGCCTCACTTTCATCTGCACACTTAAGTTGCTTTATGTATAACGGAATAGACTTTAATTAAAAAAAAAAAAAAATTTAGAGTGCCCAATTCATTTTTTCCAACTCAGGGACAGTTTAGCGTGGCCAATCCAGCTAGCCTGCACATCTTTGAGTTGTGGGGGCGAAACCCACGCAAACACGGGGACAATGTGCAAACTCCACACGGACAGTGACCCAGAGTCGGGATCGAACCTGGGACCTCGGTGCCGCGAGGCAGCAGTGCTAACCCACTGCGCCACCGTGCTGCCACGGAATAGACTTTAATGGCCTTTTTAATGGAGTGGGACATTAAATGAAATCCTTTCTGTGTCTCTTGCCTATTTATAGATTAACATTACTCTTCCGAGGGTAGTGTGGTTAGCATTGGAAAAGTACGGGAACAGTCAAACCTGCAATGGTCCACCTTAGTCGGTGATCGACGAGACCCGCGAGCCCCAATGGGCGTCTTGAGCAGGGGTCCATTCACACCACCAAATGGAAATAGGAGCAAGAGCAAGAGGCCACTTGGTCCCTCGAAGCCGCAGCTTAGATTGTGAATCTTCTGGGGCAGTCCTTTGGGACCGAGCGTGATTTTCCTCCACTCTGGGGGGGGAGGGCTGAGGTGACTTCAAACGTCCCAGTGCTGGATCCGCAGACTCTGCCACAGGCGGGGCAGGGAGCCTTTGATGAGGTGGGTGGGTTGGACGCTCTTTCCACTGCTTGCTCTTGGCCTCCACCTGGGCCTGCCGGAGGCATTCGAAATGACCGGCACCTTTGCGGATCCTTCTCCAGTTTGAGCGGTCTCGAGCAAGATAGTCCCGCAGATTGAATCATAGAATTTACAGTGCAGAAGGAGGCCATTCGGCCCATCGAGTCTGCACCAGCTCCTGGAAAGAGCACCCTACCCAAGCCCACACCACCCTATCCCCGTAACCCAGTAACCCCACCCAACACTAAGGGCAATTTCAGACACTAAGGGTAATTTATCATGGCCAATCCACCTAACCTGCACATCTTTAGACAGTGGGAGGAAACCGGAGGAAAGCCACGCACACACGGGGAGGACATGCAGACTCCGCACAGACAGTGACCCAGCCGGGAATCGAACCTGGGACCCTGGAGCTGTGAAGCAATTGTGCTAACCACAATGCTACCGTGCTGCCCATTGATGGAAACGTAGCATTTTGGGAGGCCTGGATGGTCTGTATCTCTGTTTTTGGTGGATATCCCTTTCATGCTTTTACCTAGTGACCAGTTTTGGTCTCGAGAAGTCTCAGCCACCACAGCAATTCTGGGGAGGGATTTCCACTGCTTGGAAGTTCCGCTCCCTGAATCCTCTGCAGAATGGACACTCTCTAATTTGAAGGTAGATTCTCGATCTCTTAATCGGAGGAAATCAATTTCCCGGCCTTTGCCTTGCTCGTTTAAACACGTCACTCAATCTTCTGAGCGTAAAGAAATCCAAGGTCCGTTTATGCAACCTCTCCTTATAACTTAACCCTTCAATAAACCTTCTGTCAGAGCTGAATGTGGGACCCCCGAGGGGGTCTGACCAAGGCTCGACAACTGGAGCATTGTTCCCTCCCATGGGCTTCCGGATCAAGCTCAAGGTTACGGTGACACGAGAGGAAAACCTGTCCGAGTGATGCACAGTTCCGCAAATAGTAATATTGACGACTTCAAACTGCTGGCATTTAATGACCTGCATCACTTCCTCCCGTACTTTCTGGGTCAAAGCACTTCTTCATGGTGGAATGGGCAATCTGTGCATGAGGTGAATGTAAGAATGATTTCATGGCTGTTTTCCCCATCCCTTTTAATATCATTGATTTCTCTTCCAGTCTTCTGTGAAGATGAAGTTGCTCTGTGTCCAGGTAATGAAAGAGCTGCTGGGAGATGGAATTGATGTAAGTATCATTCTAGGACCTGCGAAGCTAAGGTCGTAAAGGGACAGTGTAGCTCACATCTGTCTCTCACGTGAGGGGAAGTTCCGTTTTGTTTTGTTAAGACTTTCTGGATATTAAATATTTTCTTCTATTACCCCCCCCCCCCTCCTTCCCACCTCTGTGGTTATAAGCCTGCTGCATGGCACCGTCCCATACACTCTGCTGCTATATCCTGGAGAACGAATTGGTGGAGGTCGATCGTGGAGAAAATCTTTACTCAGTCTGACATTTATTGGCAGAGCTAAACGTTGCAAGCATATACCTCCTAACTCAACCACCCCAGTTTCGATAAGTGTCTCTTTCTGTGAGTTTGAGTTAAACCCCAGTCAATGTGCACGATTAATATATAATTAACATCTAGCATTGAGAAAGGAAAGAGCACCACCTCCTCCTTTCACAATCTTGGACATGTGTTACTGTAATTTCATTGTTATTGGGAACGAGGAACTCCAATTCAACTACCCGAGTACATGCACCATGTGGACCGCAGCAGCTCCAGAAGCCGGCTCATCACCGCCACCTTGAGGACAATTGAGAACGGACAATAATGTGCGGCTAACTGGCAATGTTCACATCCTGAGAATGGATTCAAAAGAATTTGTGGCTACTGACCGACTTGCAGAGAAGGACGACAAACGAAAGGGCTGCAAGGGAGAGAATCATGCTTCGCACAAAGGCTTGAGGATTAAAAATTCGAGCTTCCCAGGGTTTTGCTGCTTTAACAGCGAAGTCCGACCTGGGAGAATCTCTCTCCCGCTGTGGCTGGGTCAGAATCATCGGGTTCATCACCTAAAGCGATTGGAGATGGTTTTACGTTTTAAACGTCCGGCCCAAGCTTCTTCTGCTGTCCAAAATTAATTGGGAAAAGAAAAAGCGCAGAGTGGATCGATGAATGAATTTTATTCGATCTGGATCCTGCAGCTCTAGTCGGTGCAGACTCGATGGGCCAAATGGCCTCCTCCTGCGCTGTAGGGATTCTATGGAAGTCACCAGCCCATTCATTTGTTTCCCGTCTAAATTCTTGTTTTATCCTGAGCAGCGGGAGTGGTTTATCATTGAAAAGTGTTTTGTTTTCTGGACGCAGGAAGTCCGTCCCCTCGTGCTGCCGATCGGGTTCCTGAGCCAGAATGTTCCAGTCCCCCCCCCCCCTCCCATTCCCTGCCCGAAAAGCCGCGGCGAGGCCAGGGAGCCGTTGGCCATCTCCATTCACTCCGGTGGGACGGGAAGATCCAAGCCAGCGTGAAGGGCGAGGAAATTCCGCCCATTGTATAGCAACGTTTTCCAAACCACCTTGCAGCAGAAAGCAGGGTGTTTCCAAAGGGTGGGAATTTGTGGTCCCTGATTCTTTGGAAACATGGAAAATTCATGCCTTTTATTGATGGGAATCTTTACCCTTGGGTGTTTTAATTTATCCATCAACAAAGTGAGCAATGGGTTGTGGCAATGCATGAATCCAATACACCAACAGATTTCTATTACGTGTTAATATATTTCTATTAAGTGTGAGTATATCGTGTAATTGTTCCCTGGGCTACACTTGTTCCCTGGGCTATAGAATCATAGAATTTACAGCGCAGAAAGAGGCCATTAGGCCCATCGGGTCTGCAGTGGTCCTTGGAAAAACCCACACCTGCACCCCATCCCCATAACCCAGTAACCCCACTTCACCTTTTTTGGGGGGACACTTAAGGGCAATTTAACATGGCCAATTTACCTAACCTGCATATCTTTGGACTGTGGGAGGAAACCGGAGCACCCGGAGGAAACCCACGCAGACACGGTCAGAACGTGCAGACTCCACACAGACTGACCCCAGCCGGGAATCGAACCAGGGACCCTGGAGCTGTGAAGCAACTGCGCTACCCACTGTGCTACCGTGCCGCCTGTGTTATGTGTCTCTTGGAGATATAACCAGACATCAACTCTTGGCTTGCGGCCACTGAATGCCTGCTGATAAGACTTTGAGAAGGGCCTGTTTCGGAGCTTGGAAAATAACTTTTAAGATAACCTTTGGTGCCAATGTTTGCGGTGTTGTGCTATACAGTGGCATTGCTCCTATTCAAGCTTGACAATCCACCCCCGTCCCTTCCCAAACCCACCAATGTAAATAAGCTGATGAACTCTCTACAAAGGCCCGAAGCCAATGATCAACATGCTCAGAATCACATAATTGTTGCAATACGCTCTGTCACTGAATCCCTGCCAGTCGGTTACAGAGGAGGACCTTTGCCGGGAATGTCCACACTGTAGATTGGCAAAGGTGAAGTGGTGGACGTACTGTTGCTGTCTGATCCCAGGCTAACCACTTAGCAGCCGGCGGGGTCAGGCTGACCTGTCGGTGGGGCCAGTTTGATGATTAATATGATGTGCAATTAAATGCCAGCAGCAACATAAATATATTCCTTGATTCAGACTGTGTGAATGTTTCTGTAAGAGTTACTCAATGTATTGTGTTTTTGAGAAGCTTCTTTGCATTAGCAACATATCGAACATTACTCATTTATTTGTTTGTCGGTTCTCTCCTGTCAGTATGAGAAGATTGCAAAGCTCACTGCAGATGCCAAGTTTGGTAAGTCTACACAAAGCTTTTTCATGTATATTGTTGAAATATCTTTGCAATGCTCGCATTTTTGTTTTGCACCTGCAATCATTCATACAGTGCCGTGTGATGTGATATTTTCATACTGTATATCATGTTGGGAAGAGAATATTATTACTTGTGTGCAGAATGCAAGAGGCCCACTTTGTTGTGAACGTGCAAAAAGAATGTAAAAGCCGTGGCATTTTTTAATATAAGATTGGAGTACCCAATTCTTTTTTTTCCAATAAGGGGGCAATTGAGCGTGGCCAATTCACCTATCCTGCACATCTTTTTGGGTTGTGGGGGTGAGGCCCACGCAGAGATGGGGAGAATGTGCAAACTCCACACGGACAGTGACTCGGGGCTGGGATCGAACCCGGGTCCTCGGTGCCGTGATGCAGCAGTGCTAGCCACTGCGCCGCCTCGCCGCCTACAAGTCGTGCATTTTGATAGAGCGCTTTACACGGCCACCTGAGTATTCGAAGCACTTCACTGCCAATGAAGTGCAGCCACTGTTGCGATGTATGAACTACAGCTGCCAATTTGCACGCAGCAAATGTGATATAAGATGGGATTAATGGTTTTGTAATGCTGATTGATGGACAACTTTTGCCCATGTCACCAGTGACACCGGTGTGCTGCCCTTCCAAATAGGGCCAAGTGATCTTTTGTGTTCCTCTAGGCAGGCAGGCGGGGCCTTGATTTAATGTCTCAACCAACAGACAGCCCCTCTGGCAGTACAGCACTCCCTTATTGCCGCACTGGAGTGCCAGCCACGATTTCTGTGCACAAACCCTCGAACCATGTGACGAGTATGCTACCAGTATGAGCCGCTGCTGATGGTCTGAATCAGTGACGGGCACCCAGGGCTAGTGAGTGGGTGACGGGAGTGGTCCCCCCCCCCCCCCCCCCCCCAACCCCCCTTCATCTCAGTGGGCCGCAGGTTGAAATCGGGCTTGCTCACTAACCACAACCCCATGATTAAGATTAAACATTTAACACGGGGCAAATATTTCCTAACGTGTTATAGAAAGTGCTTCATATATTAATAGAGCTGTCATCAGCTACAAATGGTTAAAAACCAAAGAAATGTTTCCCCTTACCTTACCAACACCATACTGTGATTGACAGCTGTGTGCTTCCTGTGTCCACAGTCAGTTCTGAGCGCAGTTGCCATCTACCTCATTTCTCTCGCCCTTTATGTTCGCACCATTTCAGAAATACCAGTAGGAAAAAAAGACTATGAAATGAAAATCGCTTATTGTCACAAGTAGGCTTCAAATGAAGTTACTGTGAAAAGCCCCTAGTCGCCACCTTCTGGCGCCTGTTCGGGGAGGCTATTACGGGAATTGAACCGTGCTGCTGGCCTGCCTTGGTCTGCTTTCAAAGCCAGCGATTTAGCCCGGTGTGCTAAACAGCCCCTATGCGGGCAGAAACCAGCGGAATGTGGCCCATAGGCCTCCGATTGCCCACCGCTGGTGTACATTGTGAACAGATGTTATAGGGTACACAACTAGCCCAGCCATGAGTGCAACCCTGTGCACCCACTGATTTACCTTCAACAATGATTCAACTGCTGATCACCTAATCTCCTGCGAGGCTGCGCCGATCTGATTCAGTATTATACCTAAAAGAAGTGACTGCCATATGTAGCGACAGGAAAAAAAACCTGATACACATAATAATCTTTATTAGTGTCACAAGTAGGCTTACATTAACACTGCAATGAAGTTACTGTGAAAAGCCCCTAGTCGCCACATTCCGGCGCCTGTTTGGGTACACGGAGGGAGAATTCAGAATGTCCAATTCACCTAACAAGCACGTCTTTCGGGACTTGTGGGAGGAAACCGGAGCACCCGGTGGAAACCCACACAGACACGGGGAGAACGTGCAGACTCCGCACAGACAGTGACCCAAGCCGGGAATCGAACCTGGGACCCTGGAGCTGTGAAGCGACAGTGCTAACCATTGTGCTACCGTGCCGCCCATGTATCAATGTGGGAGAGTTTCCATTTGATGAAGATGTTGCCAGCACACTTTCTGTTGAGTTTGAAACGCCCCTTTTATAATTGTTTCCAATCTTTAGCACCCTGAAGTCAGGTTTGATCCCCACGCACCCCGCCCCTGCCAAATGAGAATCTTTGTAAAGTTGCGCAAAGGACAATTCTACATTCCTTAACAAAAAAATTACAACAACAGGTTTATTTGGAAACACTAACTTTCGGAGCGTAGCTCCTTCATCAGGTCATCGGGTGATCACCTGAGGAAGGAGCAGTGCTCCGAAAGCTAGTGCATCCAAATAAATCTGTTGGACTTTAACCTGGTATAAGACTTCTTACTGTGCCCACCCCAGTCCAACGCCGGCATCTCCACATTATTTTTTTTAAAAAAAACATCTCATCAGATATTTTCCGTTTTTTCTTAAATTCCAGAAACCAGCGACATAAAGGCCACGATTGCGGTGCTAAACTTTGTTTTAGCAAGTGCTGGCAAATACGGTGTGGACGGCGAATCGTTATCTAGTGAATTACAACAACTTGGTCTGCCAAAAGGTATTGTGGTTTTCCCACCCGAAACGATGCAGATCGAGTATCCTTTATCTGAGACTCTCGTTAATTGCGTTTCGGATTTCAGATCATCTCCGTTATCGCTTTTAAACTTGCATGGCTATAGCCGAAAGTAAATAAAATAGTTTAAAAAGTAAGATGTATCACTGAACAATAAGTCCAGGGTGCCTGAGATGAGTTTCTCCTTGATATGTTCACCACAGAAGTCGTAAGGTAAACAGTGCGGACAAACAATTGGACCTCCCACATTAAAGGTCGGTGAGGTTCAAAAAAGAAAGTGTGGTATTTGGATCTTTCAGGTTTACGGATAAAGGGTACTCGACCTGTAATAGTTGATGTGATATGTACTCTGGGAGAACGCAGGCTGCAACTGGATGCAGCTTTAACCAAAAGATACTCCAGACCTTGAGGTTAGTTCAAACTGATTTATTGAACCTGTCACACAGTTAGCACAGTTCTCTAGGAGTTCGACTCTCTGCTAACCTAAGTGTGGTTACTCTGTCTGACTGAACCAGACTAGCTCTTAGCCACGTGCTGGAGGTGTGATACTGTACATACACCCTGACTCACTCTGTAGATGTTCATCAGTGGAAAGAGGCGGAGTGTGAGTGCCTCGTGCCTTTTCTAGTGAGATACCACCCCTGAGTGTCCTGCCTGCTCATTGGTTATGTCCTGTTCTCAGTGTTCATTAGCTGCCTGTCTGTATATCATTAACTGCATATCACGACAATAGTGACATTTTTGAATTATTTAGAACTCAATTGACTCAATCGTGAACAAATCGTCGAGGGAATTCAGGCAAAACCTCTTTAGCCAGAGAGTGCTTAGCATACAGGACTCCCTCCGCCAGTTGAGGCGCGCAATACGGAAGCTGGATAAACACTCGCCACCTCGTGGGAGAAAGGAATAGAAGGATCATAAGAAATAGGGGCCATGAGTAGGCCAGTCAGCCCATCGTGCTTGCCCCACCATTCAAAATAAAAACATGGGTGCTCTGGACCGGGGCCTTGCCTGTGCCCCATAATCCTCATCTCCCTCGTGGATCACAAATCTTTCAGACTCAGCCTTGAATATATTCAGTGACTCCCGATTCCTCGGCTCCCCCTGCAAGAGAAATCCAAAAACTATAACCACCCTCTTAGAGAAAAAATATCTTCCTCATCTCCATCTTAAATGGGAGGTCCCTTATGTTTAAGCTGTGCCCCCTCCCCCCTTTAGTTCTAGTCTCTCCCACAAGGGGAAACATCCTCTCAGCATCCACTCTGTCAAACCCACTCAATCTTGTATGTCTCAACAAGATACGTTGCCATGGTGAGATGAAGTGGGATAGGAGAAGGCTCACGTTGCATGGATGAGTCGGGCCGAATGGCCTTTTTTCTTTTGTCCGAAACTCCTTTTCGTCACAGCACAGAAGGAGGCCACTTTGGCTCATCAAATCTGCACAGACTCTCCAAACGAGCATCATGACTTGGCGCCATTTCCCAGCCTATTCCCCGTACTACATATCTCGGCTATCTGCGCTGTATTCAGAACAGAGAGCCGAATTGTAAAGCTGAGGGAGATTACAGATAGGAGGGATGAGGCCATGAAGGGATTTGATCAGTCAGATACAAACACGAAACATTATATAATCTGCCTTTTCCCCCTCCCAGATTGCTAACAGGCCCATTATTAACTTGCAACAATTTCTGTTTCCGTCAGTGTTCAGCCATTATTTAAGAGCTATTTCAAATGTTGTATCAACATGGCTTTGTGAGAATAATTGGGAGTATTTTGAATTAGTTGGACTTGTTTGTTCTGGACAGAATGCTCTCAGTGCGAAGATTCCACTGTATTCCCGAAATGACCTTTGACGATGCCTTTAATGCTGGGCCTGAAATCTTCTTAACTGCATCTCATGCTTAACCTTTCAGAGCACGCTACTGCACTCTGTAAATCTTACGAAGAGAAACAGACTGCCCTTCAGGACAGATTAAAAGAGAGCAGCCTCAGGCGTAAGTGGCATTATCCTTTCTCGAGGTTTGACGATAAGCCGATTTATTTGGACTCTCTCCAGTTTAGTGCAGTGTGGGTGAGATGTTGCTAAACTCTCTGAATAGGTTTGTGTCTATTTATTTTGAGACTGTTGTGACCCTAACTAGGCTTGTGGTGTTTGATCTTGTGTACAGTCAACAAACTCGACTCCGTGTCCTGGAGAGTGGACTACACGCTGAGTTCCAGTGAGCTGAAGGAAGTAAATGAACCTGTTGTCCATCTGAAGATCAATGTTCGGAACGTTGACACTGGAGATGTGGAGCCCATGGTCGTTTCGGTAACGGCCAACAAGTTCAGAGTCTTACTCGCTGGTAGGTCCAAGCCTAAAGCAAATAGGGGTGGGGGAATGAATGGGATTTGACCAAACCCATTTTTGTGTTGCGTAAAACTTTGGTTATTTTAGAACATAAGAACTCGGAGCAGGAGTAGGCCACCTGGCCCCTCGAGCCTGCTCCGCCATTCAATGAGATCTTGGCTGATCTTTTGTGGACTCCCCTCCACTTTCCGGTCCGAACACCATAACCCTTAATCCCTTTATTCTTCAAAAAACTATCTATCTTTATCTTAAAAACATTTAATGAAGGAGCCTCTACTGCTTCACTGGGCAAGGAATTCCATAGATTCACAACCCTTTGGGTGAAGAAGTTCCTCCTAAGCTCAGTCCGAAATCTACTTCCCCTTATTTTGAGGCTATGCCCCCTAGTTCTGCTTTCACCCGCCATTGGAAACAACCTGCCTGCATCTATCCTATCGATTCCCTTCATAATTTTATATGTTTCTATAAGATCCCCCCTCATCCTTCTAAATTCCAACGAGTACAGTCCCAGTCTACTCAACCTCTTCTCGTAATCCAACCCCTACAGCTCTGGGATTAACCTAGTGAATCACCTCTGCACACCCTCCAGTGCCAGTACGTCCTTTCTCAGGTAAGGAGACCAAAACCGAACACAATACTCCAGGTGTGGCCTCACTAACACCCTATACAATTGCAGCATAACCTCCCTCGTCTTAAACTCCATCCCTCCAGCAATGACTGATTAAAGTTAACATTTCTAATACACGTGCCTGCTTTACACCTGCTACTTCAGCCCTAAGATTGTTATTCCACAGGTGTTTAACATCTGTCTTCAGAATTATCACCCTCTTGTTTAAAGCCCTTCATGGCCTCAGCCCCTCCCTTTCTCTGCAACCGCCCACATTGCTTTGAGAACTCGGTGTCCCTCCAACTTGGATGACTTGTACATCGCCCCTCTCCACTCCCTTTGCAACACAATTGGCAGGCAGGCCTTCGGGCCTTCCCACCCCCAAATTTTGCAATTCCCTCCCCTAAGGTGGGACAGTGGTTAGCACTGCTGCCTCACAGCCAGGGTCCCGGGTTCAATTCCTGCCTTGGCTAACCGTCTGTGCGGAGTTTGCACCTTCTCCCCGTGTCTGCGTGGGTTTCCTCCGGGTGCTCCGGTTTCCTCCCACAGTCCAAAGATGTGCAGCTTGGGTGGATTGGCCATGATAAAAATTGCCCATTACTCCAGGGATGTGCAGGTTAGGTGGGGTTACAGGGATTGGGCGTGGGAGCAGACCTAGGTAGGGTGCTGATTCAGAGGGTTGGTGCAGACTCGATGGGCCAAATGGCCTTCTGCACTGTAGGATTTCTATGATTCTAATTGTCCATAAGACCATAAGACATAGGAGCAGAATTAAGCCACTGGGCCCATCGAGTCTGCTCCGCCATTCAATCATGGCTGCTATTTTTCTCATCCCCATTCTCCTGCCTTCTCCCCATAACCCCTGATCCCCTTATTAATCAGGAACCTATCTATCTCTGTCTTAAAGACACTCAGTGATTTGGCCTCCACAGCCTTCTGCGGCAAAGAGTTCCACAGATTCAGCAACCTCTTGCTGAAGAAATTCCTCCTCCATCTCTGTTTAAAAGGATCGTCCCTTTAGTCTGAGATTGTGTCCTCTGATTCTAGTTTTTCCTACAAGTGGAAACATTCTCTCCACGTCCACTCTAACCAGGCTACTAAGTTTCAATAAGATCCCCCCTCATCCTTCTAAACTCCCAACAAGTACAGACCCAGAGTCCTCAACCATTCCTCATACGACAAGCTCTTCATTCCAGGGATCATTCTTGTGAACCTCCTCTGGACCCTTTCCAAGGCCAGCACATCCTTCCTTAGATACGGGGCCCAAAACTGCTCACAATACTCCAAATGGGGTCCGACCAGAGCCTTATGCAGCCTCAGAAGTAAATTCCTGGTCTTGTATTCTAGCCCTCTTGGACATGAATGTTAACATTGTATTTGCCTTCCTACCTGCCGACTGAACCTGCACGTTAACCTTAAGAGAATCGTGAAAAAGGACTCCCAAGTCCCTTTGCGCTTCTGATTTCCTAAGCATCTTCCCATTTAGAAAATGTCCCCTCCACCTCCCACATCTCTGATAAGACAGTCCTTGATACCTACCTCTGACCAAACGTTAGGTCAATCACCTTTAATGCTTGGGCTCGGTGCCAATCTCTGATTACGTTCTTGTGGAGCACCTTGGGGTCTGTGAACGGTGCTATTGGGGGTCTTGTAAACGCTGCTACATAAATTAAAGTTGTTGTTCAGAGTCCGTAAGGGTTAACAACTACTCTTGTCTTTTCCCCCCAGAACTCAAGCAAGCACAAACATTAATGAATGCCTTGAACTAAACAACTTTGTCCACATAAGCAACTTTTCTGGCAGCCGTGAGCTTCCCGCTTTACAGGAAGCTGGAGGGAGAGAGGACGAACGTATGGATGGATGAAAAAAATAAATAAACAATGACTCTTGTTGCTCTCTCTGTGGAAACGATTAGTTGCGTTGTGGATCACACAGAGCTTGGACATTCCACCGAGCATTCTTCCCGCAAACCTTATGGAAAGATATATGTATGTCCAGAACATTAGAACCTGAATTTGTCTCTTGATGAAGCACTTGCTAGAGAATGATTTTGTCTGTACCGATTTGGCTTCGTCAGCACTGCCAATATCTTGGGGATATGGAGGGCACAAGCGGAATTGCCACTGGGAAAGCGCGAGGAGAAATGAACGTCTCTTCGTGGCTGGTTCAGTCCCGATGCTGCGGTATTTTAAATGGCGACGCTGACGGACCTCTGAGCCAAGGTTGAGTGACCAAGTTGGCCTAGCAGATTGGAATTGGAACATTCCCCACTCACCACTCGGCTCGAACCGTGCCTGAGTCCACGCGGGTGGAAAGTCTCCCCTTGGCAGCAATGGTTGGTCAAGGATGTCGTCCCAACATGGTTGTTTGTTTGAGTGGGGAGTCCTTGATTTGCGATGTCCAGAATTTAACGGTTTCGCTTTGCGTCCGTGGGGACGCAGGTGCCGGGCAATGGAAGGTTCAGTTGATCTCTTTGAGTTAAATGGGGAGTTGGGACGTAGCTACAGCCTCTTTGTTGAATGAAGCGCGTCACATTTTGAGAACTTGACACTAATCGGGGAGCAGGGATAATTATTTCACTGCCGGGATTCTTTCATTTGACCTCTCGGTGGTTAATAACTTTGACCAAGCATCTTTGTCCATTTTTTGGCATTCGAGGCAAACCGGAGCCAATTGAATGATAAAACCTGTGAATCCAGGGCAGCGTCAGTCACTGCCATTTCCCAGGATGGAGCAGATTTGACCACCATTTGAAGTCTTTGTTCGATCTGGAAGGCCATGAAAAAAATTGAGGCCAAGCAAATTAATAAACTGGTATTTCCGAGGAGTCGGGGGTTGGTGGAGGGGGGGGGGGGGGGGGGGAGTTGTTTTTCAACATTGCTACATTGCTCCTTTGGTTTCGAAATGACCAATCTTTTAGACCAATTTTTTCTTTTTCGCTTGGGTCTTAGCAACGTTGCTAACGGGAGGAGGTTAGCCCAGAGGAGCGAGCCAATCCGCAAAGGTGGTTCTTCCCACACTTATTAAAGAATCTGGTGTCCTTCCCCATTTATAGCGGGTTACCATATTAAACCTTCAACCCTTACAATCTGGCTTCGTAAGCAGCTAAGGCTGAAGGCTCCGCAATCGCTAGGCCATGTTGGGTTGAAATGTCGCAAGTCAGGCTGGTATGGAAATTGGTGTCTCTCTCTCCCTTGTGCTGTAGGAGGGATGGCTTAGGGGGCTGCGGGGAATATCGGATATGGTGAAGCTTCAACTGCCTTTGCTCCGGCTGCTGTGAGAATATTTAACTCGGACCCCGGCCACAACAAAATGTTCCAGCTCTTTCTTTCACCTTGACAAGCGCGAAGGCCCAGCAGAATTCCTTTAAGCTTACACTCTCCAAAAAAATGAAATAAAAATCCAGCGGCCATCACGAGATTGGGCTTGCAACCATCTTGGGATTCACCCCCCAGGCGGGTAGTAAGTTTTACGATACACTGGGCCCTTGTCTTTGCCAAGTTCCTACTAACAAACCCGGGACAGCGGACGATAAGGGTCTGCATTACATCGTAAACAGAGGAGTCCGAAATGGCCATTATCGCCCCCTTTGAGTGGAGCTTGAAATCATTGGTGTGTGTGTGTGTGTGTCCCACTTCCCCAACGTCAAATCTAACGATGGCCTGGAGCAGGGACAATCGGAATCGGAGACTCTCGCGTGAATTTCACGAACAGGGCGGCTCGGGGTGATTTGTGCCTTGAGCTCGCGGTACAAACGGGATGTTGAGCAGTTTGTAACCTTACCTTGGCCCTCAACGTCAGAAATCTAAATGAGAATATCTTCTCCCGAACCAGTATGCGTGCTGTGGGTAATTGTTTACACGCATGTCGAATAAAGTTACAAAAAAAAAAGTGTCTCGGAAAAAGTTAAATTTAATTCAGTTTTGTAATCTGCTTCCTGCAGGAATCCGTGTGATGGTAAAGCAAAGCGATATTGTACCTTTTCTTCATCAGCGACAATAATTCAGTGTTGTGAAGTATTTTTTAATGAGCGTGGTGGTCACAGTTGAAGATCTTTGTGTACCTAATTTACCAGTAGGTTTATATGCTATGTACAGATATTCTTTTGGATTTAAGCATTAAGACAAAGATTTCTTTTGGATTTTTTGCACACATGCATGAAATAAGCACTGTCCAGCTAATTAATGGCAGTATTGCAAACTTATGAATTGTGAAAATAAAGTTAAGTTTAAGCATGAAGAACTGCTGTCGGCTGCCCCTCAATCCTGCTTCGCCATTTCCGAAGAACTTGGCTGATCCTTGCTCCCATCTGCATAACCCCCCCCCCCCCCCACATTTCTCCAATTGGTTCACGGTCTGTGGGCATCCTGCATTTATTGCCCAGCCCTAATTGCTGTGGATCTGGAGTCACATGTAGGCCAGACCGGGTAAGGACGGCAGATGGGGCTTTACAACAATCGACAATGGTGTTCACGGTTGTCATTAGACTTTTTAATTCCAAACAAATTTCAAAAAATGGCATGGGATTCGAATACAGGTTCCCAGAGTATGGCCCGACCAGAGTATTACCTAATCCAGCGCACTGCCACTGCGCCACTGCCTGGGTTACGGGGATAGGGAGGAGGAAACTTGGCCGCGAGGTTTGCTAGTGTCACACGGCAGGGTTTAAACTAGTATGGCGGGGGGGGGTGGGCACGGGAGCAATAGGTCAGAAGGTGAGAGCATTGAGGGAGAACTAGGGAATAGGGACAGTGTGGCTCTGAGGCAGAGCAGACAGGGAGAAGTTGCTGAACACAGCGGGTCTGGTGGCCTGAAGTGCATATGTTTTAATGCAAGAAGTATTACGGGTAAGGCAAATGAACTTAGAGCTTGGATTAGTACTTGGAACTGTGATGTTGCCATTACAGAGACCTGGTTGAGGGAAGGGCAGGATTGGCAGCTAAACGTTCCAGGATTTAGATGTTTCAGGCGGGATGGAGGGGGATGTAAAAGGGGTGGCGGAGTTGCGCTACTGGTTAGGGAGGATATCACAGCTGTACGACGGGAGGACACCGCAGAGGGCAGTGAGGCTATATGGGTAGAGATCAGGAATAAGAAGGGTGCAGTCACGATGTTGGGGGTTTACTACAGGCCTCCCAACAGCCGGCGGGACATAGAGGAGCAGATAGATAGACAGATTTTGGAAAAGAGTAAAAACAACAGGGTTGTGGTGATGGGAGACTTCAACTTCCCCAATATTGACTGGGACTCACTTAGTGCCAGGGGCTTAGTCGGGGCAGAGTTTGTAAGGAGCATCCAGGAGGGCCTCTTAAAACAATATGTAGACAGTCCAACTAGGGAAGGGGCGGTACTGGACCTGGTATTGGGGAATGAGCCCGGCCAGGTGGTAGAAGTTTCAGTAGGGGAGCATTTCGGGAACAGTGACCACAATTCAGTAAGTTTTAAAGTGCTGGTGGACAAGGATAAGAGTGGTCCTAGGATGAATGTGCTAAATTGGGGGAAGGCTAATTATAACAATATTAGGCGGGAACTGAAGATTGGGGGCGGATGTTTGAGGGCAAATCAACATCTGACATGTGGGAGGCTTTCAAGTGTCAGTTGAAAGGAATTCAGGACCGGCATGTTCCTGTGAGGAAGAAGGATAAATACGGCAATTTTCGGGAACCTTGGATAACGAGAGATATTGTAGGCCTCGTCAAAAAGAAAAAGGAGGCATTTGTCAGGGCTAAAAGGCTGGGAACAGACGAAGCCTGTGTGGAATATAAGGAAAGTAGGAAGGAACTTAAGCAAGGAGTCAGGAGGGCTGGAAGGGGCCACGAAAAGTCATTGGCAAATCGGGTTAAGGAAAATCCCAAGGCTTTTTACACGTACATAAAAAGCAAGAAGGTAGCCAGGGAAAGGGTTGGCCCACTGAAAGATAGGCAAGGGAATCTATGTGGAGCCAGAGGAAATGGGCGAGGGACTAAATGAATACTTTGCATCCGTATTCACCAAAGAGAAGGAATTGGTAGATGTTGAGTCTGGAGAACGGTGTGTAGATAGCCTGGGTCACATTGAGATCCAAAAAGACGAGGTGTTGGGTGTCTTCAAAAATATTAAGGTAGATAAGTCCCCAGGGCCTGATGGGATCTACCCCAGAATACGGAAGGAGGCTGGAGAGGAAATTGCTGAGGCCTTGACAGAAATCTTTGGATCCTCACTGTCTTCAGGTGATGTCCCGGAGGACTGGAGAATAGCCAATGTTGTTCTTCTGTTTAAGAAGGGTAGCAAGGATAATCCAGGGAACTACAGGCCGGTGAGCCTTACTTCAGTGGTAGGGAAATTACTGGAGAGAATTCTTCGAGACAGGATCTACTCCCATTTGGAAGCAAATGAACGTATTAGTGAGAGGCAGCATAGCTTTGTGAAGGGGGGGTCGTGTCTCACTAACTTGATAGAGTTTTTCGAGGAGGTCACAAAGATGATCGATGCAGGTAGGGCAGTGGATGTTGTCTATCTGGACTTCAGTAAAGCCTTTGACAAGGTCCCTCATGGTAGACTAGTACAAAAGGTGAAGCCACACGGGATCAGGGGTGAGCTGGCAAGATGGATACAGAACTGGCTAGGTCATAGAAGGCAGAGAGTAGCAATGGAAGGATGCTTTTCTAATTGGAGGGCTGTGACCAGTGGTGGTCCGCAGGGATCAGTGCTGGGACCTTTGCTGTTTGTAGTATATATAAATGATTTGGAGGAAAATGTAACTGGTCTGATTAGTAAGTTTGCAGACGACACAAAGGTTGGTGGAATTGCGGATAGCGATGAGGACTGTCAGAGGATACAGCAGGATTTAGATTGTTTGGAGACTTGGGCGGAGAGATGGCAGATTGAGTTTAATCCGGACAAATGTGAGGTAATGCATTTTGGAAGGTCTAATGCAGGTAGGGAATATACAGTGAATGGTAGAACCCTCAAGAGTATTGAAAGTCAGCGAGATCTCGGAGTACAGGTCCACAGGTCACTGAAAGGGGTAACACAGGTGGAGAAGGTAGTCAAGAAGGCATACGACATGCTTGCCTTCATTGGCCGGGGCATTGAGAATTGGCAAGTCATGTTGCAGCTGTATAGAACCTTAGTTAGGCCACACTTGGAGTATAGTGTTCAATTCTGGTCGCCACACTACCAGAAGGATGTGGAGGCTTTAGAGAGGGTGCAGAAGAGATTTACCAGAATGTTGCCTGGTATGGACGGCATTAGCTATGAGGAGCGGTTGAATAAACTCGGTTTGTTCTCACTGGAACGACGGAGGTTGAGGGGCGACCTGATAGAGGTCTACAAAATTATGAGGGGCATAGACAGAATGGATAGTCAGAGGCTTTTCCCCAGGGTAGAGGGGTCAATTACTAGGGGGCATAGGTTTAAGGTGCGAGGGGCAAGGTTTAGAGTAGATGTACGAGGCAAGTATTTTACGCAGAGGGTAGTGGGTGCCTGGAACTCGCTGCCGGAGGAGGTGGTGGAAGCAGGGACGATGACATTTAAGGGGCATCTTGACAAATACATGAATAGGATGGGAATAGAGGGATACGGACCCAGGAAGTGTGGAAGATTGTAGTTTAGTCGGGCATCATGGTTGGCACGGGCTTGGAGGGCCGAAGGGCCTGTTCCTGTGCTGTACATTTCTTTGTTCTTTGTTGAGGTGTGGGCTTAGGTAGGGTGCTCTTTCCAAGAGCCGGTGCAGACTTGATTGGCCAAAAAGCCTCCTTCTGCACTGTAAATTCTATGATTACGGCCTGATGATGTTTCTCCAAGGTCGCACATGGCAGCGTCTTGATGATTAATCTTCAATTCCTGGAGACTCCAGGCCAGTCCTTGGGACCCTTTAGAGTGCTAAAGGAGCATTAGAAGTATCGAGTTGTTCCCATTGGCCATGATCAATGAGTGGGGTTATGGGGATATATTTTGGAAATTAATTACAACATACAAAAGTTGTTCAGTGGATATTGTCTGTAGAATGGAATCCCTACAGTGTAGAAGGCCATTGAGTCCTCGCCAACGCTCCAAAAGAACATTAGACCGAGGCACACTCCCCCACCATATCCTCCAACCATGCGCATTGATCATGGTCAATCCACCTAACCTGCATATCTTTGGACAGCGGGAGGAAACCGGAGCACCGGGAGGAAACCCACGCAGACAAGGTACAAATTTTAATAATCTTTATTGCCACAAGTAGGCTTACATTAACACGGCAATGAAGTTGCTGTGAAAAATCCCCTGGTCGCCAAATTTCAACAGCGGTTCATGTGCACTGAGGGTGAATTCAGAACGGCCAAATTACCTAACAGCACGTCTTTCGGGATTTGTGGGAAGAAACCGGAGCACCCGGAGGAAACGCACACAGACACGGGGAGAACGTGCAGACTCCGCACAGACAGTGACCCAAGCCGGGAATCAAACCTGGAACCCTGGCGCTGTGAAGCAATGGTGCTAACCACTGTGCCACCCACTGAACAATGCCCCCAAATGCGGACTCCAAAATTCCAGGGGCTGGTTTAGCTCACTGGGCTAAATCGCTGGCTTTGAAAGCAGACCAAGGCAGGCCAGCAGCACGGTTCAATTCCCGTACCAGCTTCCCCGAAGGAATTGAACCCGCGCTGCTGCCTTGTTCTGCATTACAAACCAGCTGTTTAGCCCACTGTGCTAAAGCAGCCCTTAATGCCCGATGAGGGTGAGTTACTGAGTATTCCTAGTCTCTGAATTGCTTTTGTAGACACAGTGGGCGCGATTCTCCGAGGTCTGCGACGGAGATTCGATGCAACCGCGCCAAGCCGCCCTGACGCCGGCGCGCGATTCTCCGAGGTGCGGAGAATCGGCGCCATTTGCGCCGGCTCGTCGGGCGCTGGTCGCGGGCCGCCGATTCTCCGGCTCGAATGGGCCGAGCGGCCGCGCGGAAACGGCAGAGTCCCGCCGTCGCCGTCCACCCCTGGTCGCTGCCGGCGGGAACTCTGCGTGAAGGGTCGGGGGGGGGGGGGGCGGCCTGCGGGGCGTGGAAAAGTGCTCCTTCACCGGGGTGGGGTGGGGGCCTCCGCTGGCCCAATCGGTTGTCCCCACGCCTGTTTCGGGCCGTCGTAAAACGCGACGGCGTACACGACGGCGCGGACACTTAAGTCTCCATTTTGGAGAATCGTGCCCGGGATTTATATGGCTAGTCCAGTTCAATTTCTGATCAACGGTTACCCCCAGGACGTTGGTAGCAGGAGATTCAGTGATGGTAAAGTCATTGAATGTCAAGGGGTGATGATTAGATTCTCTCGCCACTCCTGTGAATTCTTATTGTCCCTCATTAGGGTTGCAGCCCTAATCATAGAATAATTAGCACCTCCATTCTATCTTTAAATATATAAATATTGTCCAGCTGTGGTTCAGACTGCAGATCTCCCCCCCCACCCTGAGTCGCGGCGCTTCATGTCCCCCTGCGAGATTTGAGCGCAAATGCGTGGCTGGCACTCCCGTGCATTACCGAGGGGACGCTGCACTGTCGGCGGTGCCATCTTTCAGTTCAGACATTAAACCGAGGCCCCCCCCCCCCCCCCCCTCTGTGAGATGTTGTTGGATTCTCTGTGAATATCAGTCAGTCGCTGGGAACTAATGTTTTTTGTGCAAGTGTTCCAGAGGACCACATTTCACAGCTGCACCAGAGGCCCAATGATGTGGAAATAACCAGTGCAACCTGATTTTGCTTTTAAAGCAGACGGCAGGGCAAGATTAAGCAGGCAGAGTTTCTGATCTTTGCAAGTGTCTAATTATTAACAAGGCCTGGGAACCGAAAGACAACAAAGAACACTTAGCACCCCGTCTCCCCTCTCAGGTAAATGATCCGATGTCATTATTTCGGAGAAAGAGCGTGCGAGCTATCCCGGTCCCTAATGTTTATGCTTCAATCAACAACACAGAAGCACGTTATCCGGTTGCGGTGACGTTGCTGTGTGTGGGATCTTGCTGTGTGCACATTGGCTGCTGCGTTTCCTCTAGCACAACAAGAGGGTAAACTTCAACAAGCACTTCACTGGCTTCGGGGTGTCCGCTGGTCATCAAAGGTGCTTGTCGTGTGGAGTTTTTTTTTTTGGTGCCAAGGGGTTAAGAGTTTTAGACGCAAAATTCTGGAGCTTCGTCGAGTGGGGAGGCACAGTGGTTGGCACCGTTGCTTCACGCCGCCAGGGTTCCGGGTTCGATTCCCAGCCTTGGGTCACGTTCTCCCCGTGTCTGCGTGGGTTTCCTCCGGGTGCTCCGGTTTCCTCCCACAAGTCCCGACAGACGTGCTTGTTAGGTGAATTGGACATTCTGAATTCTCCCTCCGTGTACCCGAACAGGCGCCAGGATGTGGCGACTCGGGGCTTTTCACAGTAACTTCATTGCAGTGTTAATGTAAGCCTACTTGTGACAATAAAAGGTTATTGTGTTATTATTATTCCTGGCTGCCCTCCACGTGGCTGATGCGTTGTCACTCGGCACCTGACTGCAGTGTATCAGTGAATCGGACGCCCTGATGTACATCATCATAAGAATTAGCTCTTGAAGAATAACATACAGGGCTAGGAGGAGGTCTTGTGGCGCCGTGGGTGGTGTCCCTGCATTCGAACCCGAAGCTCCCAGTTCGATTCCTACCCCAGGACCCGATGGCCAAGGAAGGTATGTTCGTAACGCGGCCCAACAGGTTGGGCGTCAACCTGCAAAGTCCTTCCAATACATGCAGTACAATGTGGATAAATGTGAAGTTATCCACGTTGGACAGAATGTTGATCGCTTGGGAAATGCTGCACACCAGTCGCTGAAAGCAAGCTTGCTGGCGCAGCAGGCAGTTAGGAAGGCAAATGGTAGGTGGGCCTTCATCGCAAGAGGACTTGAGTACAGGAGCAAAGATGTCTTACTGCAGCTGCAGTAAGGGCCTTGGTGAGACCACATCTGGTGCACTGCGTGCAGTTTTGGTCTCCTTATCTGAGAAAGGATATACTTGCCATCGAGAGAGTGCAGTGAAGGTTCACCAGACTGATTCCTGGGCTGGCAGGGCTGTCGTATGAGGAGAGATTGCGTCGGCTACGCCTGTATTCACCAGAGTTTAGAAAAATGAGAGTGATCTCATTTGGACAGCACGGCAGCATTGTGGATAGCACAATTGCTTCACAGCGCCAGGGTCCTGGGTTCGATTCCCGGCTTGGGTCACTGTCTGTGCGGAGTCTGCACATCCTCCCCGGGCGCTCCGGTTTCCTCCCACAGTCCAAAGATGTGCAGGTTAGGTGGATTGGCCATGCTAAAATTGCCCTTAAGTGTTGGGTGGGGTTACTGGGTTATGGGGATAGGGTGTAGGTGTTGACCTTGGGTAGGGTGCTCTTTCCAGGAGCCGGTGCAGACTCGATGGGCCGAATGGCCTCCTTCTGCACTGTAAATTCTATGAAATTCTATGAAATCTTGTAGGAAAGTATAAGATTCGGACAGGGACGGACAAACTGGATTCAGGGATGACGTTTCCTCTGTCCGGGCAGGGGGAGGGGGGACGAGAACAAGGGGGGGGGGACTAGAATAAGGGGACCACAGACTCTGAATACGGGTCGGACACTTCGGACCGAGATGAGAAGAAAACTCTTCACTCAGAGGGTGGTGAACATGTGGAATTCTCTAGAAGGCTGCAGAGGGTTAAGGGGAGATTGGGGATGAGAAAAATATCAGCCATGATTGAATGGCGGAGCAGACTCGAATGGTCTCCCAAAAGAAAAAGGGAAATAAGAATACTGGCCCTGTAGTGACACCTATTTTCTATGTGTCTATGCCAGTGGCAGGTAGGAAGAGCAGGGGGAGGAGGAAAGTGGGGGGAGATTCCTGGCTCAGCCATGAGGGTTGGGATGTCTACCATCACGGCTCAACATCACAGCATCTCACACTCTGTGAGTGAACTGGAACAGTGCAAACCTCACCTCCTTCTCCTTCCCTATCTCCTCCACCTTTCTCCGTCCTCCTCCCCTTTCTCCTCACTCTCACCCTTTCCGCAGAGGCGAAGCCTGCTCCTTTAAGGCTGACGTCAGTGCAATAGAAAGACGACAGCTGCCAGGTCCCTGCATTGAAGAGGGTGAGGAAGTTGAAAGCCACATTCGAACAGAGGCAAGAGCACTGATTATCTCGCCTCTGGGGTTTGTGCAGAACGAAACGTCCCATCGCATTGCAAAGTCTAATTGTAGCAGTCTTTTTCACTCTTTCCTCTGTGTGTGTCTGTGCTTTATCCCACGTCTTCCTTGTTGCAAAGCCTGTGCATCTTTCATTGGGAGATCCCAATGCTGTTTTGCACCGGGGTTTGCTCAGGAGTTAGACCCGACAATAAATCTCCCTGTGTGAGCTGCACAAGCTGCCGCTGAGCTGCAAATGTTGGGGATTCTCACCCGGGAGCCCCAATCTCCTGTTTCCCCCTCCCCTTTACTGCGAGGCTGCACTCACCACCCAACCTGGAGCCAGAGAGAAGCAATGCATGTTTATTCCACATTCTGCAGCCGATTCATTTTGTATAAATGCACCTGGATGCATTAAGCAGATCATTAATATTAAGATGTTGATGATTTTATGATATAATTATCAGGTGTCACCGAATCTCTGCAGTACAGGAAGAGGCCATTCGGCCCCTCCAGTCTGCACCGACCCTCCGAAAGAGTACCCTACCCAGGCCCACTCCATCACCCCATAACCCCACCTAACAATTGTGCACTAAGGGGCAATTCATCACGACCAGTCCTGCACATCTTTGGACTGTGGGAGGAACCCGGAGCACCCGGAGGAAACCCACGCAGGCACGGGGAGAGCGTGCAGACTCCGCGCAGACAGTGACCCGAGGCGGGAGTCGAACCCGTGTCTCTGGAGCTGTGAGGCAGCAGTGCTAACCACCGTGCCGCCTGCATGAGATAAAATCTGGCCCCAGGAAATTTGAGCACAGTATTAAGGGTGACTGTTGGAGGTGCCTCCATTTAGGTGAGGTTTTAAACTGAGGTCCTGCCCATTCAGTCAACTGGGCGTAAATGATCGCACCATTTGAAGGAGAGCCACGACACTCTCCCCAGTTGCCCCTGGCTGATACGTAACTCTGCTGTGACATGCATGAAACAGACTGCTGACACACAAACATGCGAATTAGGAGCAGGAGTCGGCCTCTCGAATCTATCCAGCTCTGCCGTAAAAATACCCAAAGACCCTGCTTCCCCTGCCTTTTGGGGAAGAGAGAGTTCCAGAGACTCACAGCACCTCAGAGAAAAAGTTCTCCTAATTTCCATCTTAAATGAGTGACCCCTTATTTTTAAGCAGTGACCCCCTAGTTCTAGATGCTCCCACAGGAAACAACATTCTCCCTGTCGGTACACCACAGAACCCTTCATCAAGCCACCTCTAACTCTTCCAAACTCTAGTGAATACAAGCCGAACCTCTCCAACCTTTACGTACTTCCTTACTTAAAAAAAGAGATAGGTACTGCACAGTGTACTCTAGAATGCAGTAGACAGTAGTCTAGAATACAGTACACAGTACTCTAAAATACAGCACTCAATACTGTAGAATACAGTGCTCTGGAATACTGCACACAACACTCTAGAATACAGTACTCTAAGATGCAGTACACAGTACTCTAGAATACGGCATACAGTACTTTGGAATGCAGTACACCGTACTCTAGAATACAGTACCCAGTACTGTAGAATGCAGTACACAGTACTCTAGAATACAGTACACAGTACTGTAGAATGCAGTACACAGTACTCTAGAATACAGCACTCAGTACCCTAGAATACAGTGCACAGTACTCTAGAATACAGCACTCAGTACTCTAGAATACAGTACACATACTCTAGAATATAGCATGCAGTACTCTAGAATACAGTACACAGTACTCTAGAATGCAGTACACAATACTCTAGAAAGTAGTACACGGTACTCTAGCATACAGCACTCGGTATTCTAGAATATACTGCTCTAGAACACAGTGCTCGGGAATACTGCACACGGCACCCCTGAATACAGTACGCAGCACTCTGGAATACGGCATACAGTACTTTGGAATGCAGTACACAGTACTCTAGAATACAATAACAGTACTCTAGAATGCAGTACGAGTACTCTAGAATACAGCATACAGGACTTTAGAATGCTGTACACAGTACTTACTCTGTAGTCTCATCAAAGCCCCCGTATAACTGAGTATCAGCCTGTACTTTCTGTTTTTTCCCCCACATTGAACAGACTATCTGGTCGTTGTCACGTTGCTGGTTGTGAGAGCTTGCTGTGCACAAATTGGCTGCCACACTCCCAATAGTAATTCAGTGGCTGTGCTTCACAAAGCAGTTCGTTGGCTGTAAAGCACTTTGGGATGTTCTGCGGTTATGAAAGGTGCTATGTTTAGCTGGTTTAGCACAGGGCTAATTCGCTGGCTTTGAAAGCAGACCAAGGCAGGCCAGCAGCACGGTTCAATTCCCGTGCCAGCCACCCCGAACAGGCGCCGGAATGTGGCGACTAGGGGCTTTTCACAGTAACTTCATTGAAGCCTACTTGTGACAATAAGCGATTTTAATTTCATTTAATTTTTCATGTAAATGCAGGCCTTTGTTTATTGGTGTTTATTTTCAACTTGGACCGCAAACTTCAGTTGTGAATTAACCACCAGTTATAAAAACTGTCCAATTTAAATTTCCCCAGGTGTTTTTTCCTATGTGGGAAAAGCGGCAGGGGTCGTTGGGGGGGGGGGGGGGGGGGGTGCTGCATGCACCCAGTGACTGCACTGTGAAACACCCTGCTATTTCATCTCTATTCTGTGTAATAATTACTTGCGTTTATATTGAACCGTTAAGTATTGCCTGAGCTTTAACTTCTGATGGTGTCCGTTTTTAATTATAGAATCCCTACAGTGCAGAAGGAGGCCATTTGGCCCATCGAGTCTACACCGACCCTCTGAAAGAGCTTCGTACCCAGGCCCATCCCCCCTATCCTATCCCCGTAACCCCTTAACCACACCTAACCGGCACATCTTTGGATACTAAGGGGCGATTTAACATGGCCAATCCACCCTACCTGCACATATTTTGACTCTGGAAGGAAACCGGAGGAAACCCATGCAGACACCAGGAGAAAGCGCAGACACCACACAGACAGTCACCTGAGGCTGGAATCGAACACGGGTCCCTGTCGCTGTGAGGCAGCAGTGCTAACCGCTGTGCCACCGCTCAGACAATACATAATTGCTTGCCGCTGTGGGATCCCTGCTACTGCATGGGGTGCAGTATTTTGCTGTGCCTGTGATATATTGTGACGTTAAACGGGCGGTATTGCATGCACCCTCCCTGCGTAATCACAGAGCGACACAGAGTATGTTCACATAAAGCCTTCAATTGTCATCCAATCTCGCTTCTGCAGTTATTGATCGAGCATCAATTTATTGCACTAGATGTTTCCCCCAGCAGCGCAGGTACAGAATGCGGCTGCTAGGGAGACACAGACTCTTATACTCCGCCTTACTGGGCGGAACCAGCACGCAGGCTTCACCAATGATCTTCATGCCTCAGGTACCTCCCACACCAATGGTCTTACAGCCTCAACCTAGGTACCATAACACCCCTAATAGAGACTACCACACACTTTAAGCGAGGCATTCAAAAACTGCATGTTTTTGACAGAGGATTGGCAAACAGATAGCCACTTTCAAAAGGGTCTTGGATTGTTGCAGTAAAGGGCAAAATTGGAGGGTTATGTGGGGAGAGTGAAGGAGTGGGACTCACTGACTAAGAGGCAGTAAAGGTGTGAAGGGCTGAACAGCCTCCAGCTGTGCTGTAGGATTTCATTATCGGTACCGCGGGCTGGGAAACATGCCTGTGGTCACTGAATTGTTACTGGGCAGAAGGAGACCATTCGGCTCATGGTGTCTGCACCAGCTCTCCAAACGAGCATCATGACGTAGTGCCTTCCCCCTTTTCCCCTTCTCATCGCTGGAACCATTCCTGTAAACCTCTTCTGCGCGTCCTCCGACGCGTTCACATCTGGCAGCACAGTGGTTAGCACTGTGGCTTCACAGCGCCAGGGCCCCAGGTTCGATTCCCGGCTTTGGGTCACCGTCTGTGCGGAGTCTGCCCGTTCTCCCCGTGCCTGCGTGGGTTTCCTCCGGGGGCGCTCCGGTTCCCTCCCACAAATCCCCAAAGACGTGCTTGTGAGGTGAATTGGACATTCTGAATTCTCCCTCAGTGTATCCGAACAGGCGACGAGCGAATTTTCACAGTAACTTAATTGCAGTGTTAATGTAAGCCTACTTGTGACACTAATAAAGATGATTATTATAGCGTGGCGCCCAGAACGGAACAGTATTCCAGCTGAGGTCTAACTGGTGTCTTGTCGAAGCCCTGCATCAGCTCCCTGCTCTGGTGCTGTGTACCCCAACTAATAAATCCCGGGAGACTGGTTTCTGGAATGTTCCAGCCAGCCAGCAAGACTGGCAGTGTAGATTTGTAAACTCCACTGGCACTGAACATTCCCGCACAAAGCGCTCACCTGTGCAGCCTGTTCCAAAATAGGTTTGCGCGTAGTTTCCGAATGAGAAATATGGAGCTGCGGTGACGAGGTGTAACATATCCATTGAAAATCTAATCATCTTTGGAGGAAACGCAGACTCCTGTGACATGCGGTAAATGGTGTGAATTGTATGGGGAGTCCAGCGTGGAAGAGGCTTCAACCTCCTCTTAATTATGCGCCATTCTTTGTAAAATCCAGGAAGTTTTCATTTTGATTCACTTCACTTCTTTGAGTGCTGATTTTAGGGGTAACGTGATGACATGGGACACGTAACATCTTAACAAATATATTCGATGTATGTACACACTGTGATGAACGGTTACTGTATTACTGTACCCTTATCATCATGTAAGGTGATGTCCCCTTTAAGACCGGGCTTGGAACCCTGGGGAACTCCGCCTCCGGCTCCGCCCACCTGGGACATGTCATCATGTTACCCCTAAAATTGTATATAAGGCGCCCTTGCAGGCGGCACCCAGTTAGCACCCGTCTCGGCACCAGGCTAGTTCTTAGCTTATTAAAGCCTTCTTTACCGTTTACTCTCTAGCGTCGTTATTGAGGGTACCACACACACCAAGCTCATCTGTTGAAACTCTCATTCATACCTGAATGCGAGCATACAAATTGGCACGGTAGCATAATGGGTAGCACGGTTGCTTCACAGCGCCAGGTTCGATTCCCGGCTTGGGTTACTGTCTGTGCGGAGTCTGCACGTTCTCCCCGTGTCTGCGTGGGTTTCCTCCGGGTGCTCCGGTTTCCTCCCACAAGTCCCGAAAGATGTGCTGTTAGGTAATTTGGACATTCTGAATTCTCCCTCCGTGTACCCGAACAGGCACAGGAGTGTGATGACCAGGGGCTTTTCACAGTAACTTCATTGCAGTGTTAATGTAAGCCTACTTGTGACAATAATAAAGATTATTAAAAGCAGGCCGTTTGATCCATCAAGCCTGCTCCGTCAATTAATGAGATTATGTCTGATCTGGTTGTGACCTCAATTTCATGCCCCCCCCCCCCCAAAGAACCATTGACTCCCTTGTAAATCAAGAATCTTGCCCACCTCTGCCTTAATACTATTCTTGACCCTGCCTCTACCGCTCTCTGGGTCCTATCCTGACATAATGACGGTGGCACCATGGTTAGCACTGCTGCCTCGCAGCGCCAGCGACCTAGGTTCAATTCCGGCCTCGGGTGACTGTGTGGAGTTTGCATGTTCGCCCCCGTGTCTGCGTGGGTTTCCTCCGGGTGCTCCCGTTTCCTCCCACAGTCCAAAGATGTGCAGGCTAGCTGGATTGACCATGATAAGTTGCCCTTTAGTGTCTAAAAGGTAGGTGAGGTCATGGGGTAATGGGGATAGGGTGGGAGGGATTGGGCCTAGGTAGGGTGCTTTTTCGGAGGATCGGTTCAGACTAGATGGGCCGAATGGCCCCCTCCTGCACTGTGGGGATTCTGTAAATGACCAAGTCCCATCCACTCAATGCTCCATTCACCCATACCCCCCCCCCCCCCCCCCCCCACACACACACATACGGCAATACCCCATGCTTGCTGACTGATATTGGACCCCGGTTAAGCACTACCTCCGTCATCACGATGAGGCAAATAGACGAGAAACTCCGTTGACTCAGTGAGATACGTTCTGTGTTGTTGGACGTTGGGTTGAGTTGATAGTTTTCCCCAGGACTGTGCTGACTAATGTTGCCGGAATTTTCTTTCAAACTGCAAGACATGGATGGGGGTCCATATCGCCAAAATGAAGCCCCAAAACATGTGGTGCAAGAAGGAGGATTTTTTGTGACGACCATGAAGCACAGTGGTTAGCACTGTTGCTTCACAGCTCCAGGGTCCCAGGTTCGATTCCCCGCTTGGGTCACTGTCTGTGCGGAGTCTGCACGTTCTCCCCGTGTCTGCGTGGGTTTCCTCCGGGCGCTCCGGTTTCCTCCCGCAAGTCCCGAAAGACGTGCTGTTGGGTGAATTGGACATTCTGAATTCTCCCTCAGTGTACCCGAACAGGCGCCGGAGTGTGGCGACGAGGGGATTTTCACAGTAACTTCATTGCAGTGTTAATGTAAGCCTACTTGTGACAATAAAGATTATCATTATTATTAAGAGAATTTGTTTTAGATGAGTTTAGTCCAGAGAAGTTTTAGTACAGAGAGCAAAGATTCCATCCGCCAGATTCTTAAAGATGGGCTTTGCAATCATTGGAAAGGCCTTGTATTGGTATTTATCAGCGTGCTGCAATAATATTTAAAATAGGAATTCGAATCATATAAATTGAGGAACATCAATTGGCCTTTTAGCTAAATTCAAGCCCAAACTGAGAGGCGACGCCTTTTCTGGCCAGCTTGGGCCTTGTATATCCCTCTTATGGAGATCATGAATTGGGTTCAATTTGAATTGGTTGTTGGAGCGAGCAGTGAGATGGATTAAGGTTTGCCCTGTCTACTCTGCGCATTGGCTTTGTAACTTCAGGAATGGGATAAAAAAATGTTTTTAAAATATATAACTTGAGGAACAGGAGGCGCCCGATCTGCTCGTGCGGTCTGTCGAGCCATTTAATCAAATTGGGGCTCAACGCCGTGGGGGCGATTCTCCAATATTGGGCCCAAGTGTTCGCGCCGCCGTGAACGCCGTCGCGTTTCACGACGGCGCGAACCGGGCCCGGGTATGACCGATTCTGGCCCCCACAGGGGGCCAGCACGGCGCTGGAGCGGTTCACACCAGAAAGTAAGCCCGGGGTGGGGGGGGGGGGGGAGAGGCTGGCCTGCCGATCGGTGTGCCCCGATCGCGGGCCATGCCCCATCGGAGGTCCCTCCAGGTGAAGGTACCCCCCTACCCCCCACAGGCCGCCCCCAACTGTTCGCGCAGAGTTCCCGCCGGCAGCGACCAGGGGTGAATGGCGCTGGCGGGATTCTGTCGTACCCGCGCGGCCCCGCCGATTCCAGTGGCCGGCCCCGCGGCAAACGCGCCGGCGCAAATGGCACCGATTCCCCGCACCTCGGAGAATCGCGCGCCGGCGTCGTGGCGCGGTTGTGCCGATTCTCCGGCCTGGCGGGGGGCTCGGAGAATCGCCCCCCCCGTATCTCCGTCTCCAGTGTTGCGATTGGCTAACTAAAGTTTGCCTATCCCCGTCTCGCAATCTCCAGTTGTCTCAACTTTTACAGCCCGTAAGGAGCAAGGATTTCCATATCGCTGCAATTCTATCATGCGGGCCCAGTGCTTTAGGATTCCTCCCCCACATGACCTAACTCTAACTCTAATTTCCAGATCGTAGAAAGAAAAAAAAGACTTGCAATCACATAGTCGCCTTTCACAGTCGGCAGACATCTCAAAGCACCTTATGGCCAACGTGTTACATTTTTTGAAGTGCGGGCACCGCCGTAGTGGTAACGTGGCAGCTAGTCTGTGCACAGCAAGATCCCACAGGCAGTTTCGGAATGAGGGCTCTCTTATTTAAGACAGAAATGAGGAGGAATTTCTTCTCTCAAAGGGTCGCGAATCTTCGGCATTCCCTACTCCGGAGAGCAGTGGCGACTGGGCACTGAAAATATCGAGGACTGAGTTAGACAGATTATTGATCTGCGAGGGAATCCAGGGTAAATGGGAGGATGATGGGGGCGTGAGGTCGCAATCAGTCATTGTCTTCATCCATACTCTCCATTGATGAAGGGAGAGCTTCTTTGAGATTACTTTTCCACCTGCCCCCCCAGTCCATTGTCTCCTGCCCTGATCACTGTGTTGTGATTGATATTTCTAGATTGGACTTCAAAATGCCTGAAGGACCCGAGCTGCACTTGGCCAGCAGATTTGTTAACCGGGTCTGCAGCGGCACAGTGTTCGCAGGGCAAGTGGAAAAATCCGCGGTGAGCAAAAACTGCGAGGTGCCCTTCAAGTGCGACGCCTACCTCATCTCCGCCGTGTCGAGAGGGAAGGAGGTCAAGCTGACCCTTACCCCCATCAAGGAGGAGGATGGGAAGGAGGACATGAAGCCAACCGCGACGGAGGACGAGGACAGATTGCCGGCGCCAATGGATGTAACCTTCCGCTTCGGAATGTCCGGGTCCTTCAAGCTGACCAACGAGGACGAGGTCCCGAAACACGCTCACCTCAAGTTCTTCACCAAAGGGAAGCCCACGCAGGTGTTGTGCTTTGTTGACCCGAGGCGATTTGGGAGTTGGGAGGTCAATGGTACCTGGCAGTCGGACAGAGGGCCGTGTGTGCTGCTCGAATATGAGAAGTTCAGGTATAAGTGTCCTTCTTTTCCCAGTGAGATCCTAGCTTCTCCGGCTGGGCGAGTGTGTGTTGTGTGTGGGTGTGTCTGGGAGGACTGGTGTGTGTTGTGTGTGTTTTTGTGTTGCTATCCAATGACACTCTACCTGTAAGTTGCTGTTTGTATTGCTTGTATTGCCATTGCCATGGAGTTCTCATGCACAGATGGAGGCCATTTGGCCCATCGAGTCCATGCTGGATGTCTGTAGAGCAATCCAGTCAGCCCCATTCACCCGCTCTAGCCCCACAGCACTGGAGCTTTATTTTCCTCAAGTATCCATCCAACGCCCCTTCCAAGTGCTTCATCATCTCCTCTCCCACCATCCTCGCAGACAGTGAGTTCCAGGTCATTTAGCCCCCCCGCTGCATCAAAAACTTCTTCCCCTCATCTTTTGCCCCAAACTAAAATCTGTGTCCCTTAATCCCTGTTCATTGCTGTCCGGGGGGTACCCTTTTAATGTCACGATGCAGGGTCATTATTGACAAACAATCTCTCTGGCAGATTTGAGACTAAGTTTTTAACTTTTTATTCAATTGCGGGATGAGGGCATCGCTGACCAGGCCCAGCATTCATTGCCCATCCCTAATTGCCCCTCCAGGAGGTGGTGGTGAGCTGCCTTTGTGGACCATTGTAGTCCGTGTGGTGTAGATACACCCGCGATGCTGTTATAATTAGTGTATTTATTTTTCTTTACTTTTCCCTTCGAGCGGGATTCCCACCAGCGGGATCTTCCGGTCCTGCCGAAGCCCCCCCCCCCCCCCCCCCCCCCGCACTGTGGCAGGCTCCCCGGCATTAGAACGGACGAGCCATCCAAAGCTACCACAGACTGCAGCAGGACCAGAAGGTCCCGCCTGGCGATCAATCGGGAGCCACCTGTCGGAAATGTTTATAAATATATTACATGTCCATTGCAGTAATGTTATTAAAAGAACTTGGGTTAAGGTATCCAGATTATGGGCGCGATTCTCCGCTCCCGGAACTAAGCGCCCACGGCGTCGAGGTTCACGACGGCGCGAAACGGCCCCGATCTCGACCGATTCAGGGCCCCAAAATGGGCTAGGATCGGGGCCGCGAGAAACTCGGGGGGGGGGGGGGGGCGTGTCGCGAAAGCAGCGTCGTCACCGCGCGACGGCCGAATGACGCGGCGCTGCGCCTCAAATGGCCCGACCCGCGCACGGAAGGACCCGGAGTAGTTGAAGGGGTAGAAATGGTTGAGCCCCGACGAGCCGCACCGAGGTTCCGGGACACGGACCTGGACACCCTGCTGGATGAGGTGGAGCACAGAAGGGCCACCCGCTGCCCAAGACGTGGGCACCGCCAGCCATCCAGCGCGGTGAGGCGCGGTTGGCGTGCTCACAACCAGCGTGAGCGTATGAGAACCGGAGAGGGTTCCCCTGTGCTGCACCCCCTAAATGTCCATGAGCAGAGGGGCCCTGTACCTCGCTGGGGGATCCACCACCCGGGAGGTCGCGTCATGCCAGCTCGGAGGCGCAGAAGCAAGTGAGACAACCCTGCATGTCCTCAACCCCCCCCCCCCCCAAAAACCCGTCATCGCCCCCCTCACACTTTGCCTGCAACCTCGATCCCCTCCCCCCTTAGGGGCTGGTTTAGCACAGGGCTAAAGCGCTGGCTTTGAAAGCAGACCAAGGCAGGCCAGCAGCACGGTTCATTTCCCGTACCAGCCTCCCCGAACAGGCGCCGGAATGTGGCGACTAGGGGCTTTTCACAGTAACTTCATTGAAGCCTACTTGTGACAAGCGATTTTCATTTCATTTCACACTCATGCCACTGCACCCTCGCTCCCGTCGCCCCCCTCACACTGTGCCCCCACCACCACCATACACCCAGCCCACCGTGTCTAACGAACCCCGTATCTTTATGTTCCCCAGGGCCAGCCGCCGAAGGTTCAGGGCCAAGAGACAGCCGACCATCTCCAACGACAAGTACACCCAGGGACGCACGCCAGAGGGTGGCAGTCGGTCCATCAGGAGGGTCATCCTCTCGGTATGGGACGCTGGACGGGGACGCTCAGACCACAGACAGAGACAATACTGAGGGGCACAGAGCAGACAGTGATGAAGACGCACACATCACGGCCACACACCCCGTGGATTCAGCTGGAGGTCACCACGACATGGCCCACATGCAGCTTGCGCCGGGCCATGAGGGGGACCAGTACACACCAGGCTTCCAAACGGACGATGACCTCGCGCTTGCGGCACTGCTGTCTCCCACACCATCCACCATCTCAGAGACACTCACCTCGGTTGGGCATATAAGTGATGAGACTCCCGGGTCACGGTCTGGTGCGCACCCCACAGCCGAGCCAGTACAGCAGGTGGAGTTTGGAGCAGCCGAGGGGCTGGACGGTCGGAGGACAGCCCAGGCCCAGCAAACAGCTGCCGACCAGGCGGTTCCCGGGTTCCTGGATGTCCTTGACCCACCCGGACAACCGATGCATGTGGACACCGAGGGACTGAATAACGGGATGAGGGCCATCTTCCAGGACCTGCACACCAGGAGTCCATCCGTGTTCAGGAGCAGGGAGTGATGCCGCTCATCGCAGTCACCCAGGCCGACATCACACGGGTGGCGTCCGCGGTGGAGGCAATGGGTGAAACGGTTTTGGCCATGGGTCAGGTTCTGCAAGGCATTGGGCTTCACGTGCACGCGTCATCCATGGCCCCTGAGAGGGCTGCCGTCTCACAGGTAGCCATGCACCAGAGCCAACACGACATTGCCGCCGCTTTCCGGGCCCTGGCCGAGTCTCACCATGCCATGGCCCGGTCCCAGCAGGCGATGGCACAGTCCCAGCAGTCAGTCGCGGAGAGCATTGACCGTCTGGCGCACGTGATGGATGGCGTCGCGCACTCACAGGTTGAGATAGCACAGTCCCTGGCAGGAATGTCGCACTACTTGGGCACCGTCTCGGCGAACATTCGGACCGTGGTCGATCCCGCTGCAGGCCTCCAGGGCTGGCAGCGCCAGGTGTCGGTGGTGCGACGGGGCATGTCTCCGATCGCATCTCAGTCCCACAGTGAGGCCCAGGGGCCACCAGGCTCCCTGAGGGAGGAGGAGGTTCTGGGGCCCATCCCGGTAGCTCCAGCAAGGGACGTCTCGGAACACTTGGCCTCCCCCCCCCCCCCCCCGTTCCGTCCTTGGCGCATCTGGTGGGCAGCGGGCAGGTCAGGGTGGCACAACGTCATCCAGCACGCCAGCCGACCAGCCTGGCCCATCGAAGCCGGGCCGCCCCAGGAAATGCGTGCCGACGGGGAGCCATGTCGAAGGGCGTGAATCTCAGCAGTCCGCCTCCACTCCTGCTGTGCCATCTGGGAACACACCTAGACGTAGTGGTAGGGCCCGTAAGGCCAAGACATTAGGCACATAAGAAGTTGGCACGGGTGCAGGGCACAGTTTAGTTGTAGGGGGTAAGGCATCTCTGTTAATCACACAAATAAACTCACTGTTGAATTTGATTGTCAGACTCTGTGCTATGTCCGGTGCCAGGGGACTCTGAGGGTGCCCGAGTGGGTTAGTGGTATACGAGCGGTTCAAGGTCTGTTCCGGAGGTGCTGACCCTTTCCCCATGCCTCCCATAATCGGACACCGTTGTCCTCGGCACACCGACGCCAGCCACCCCACGGGCATGTGGTGAAATATCTGTCACGACGGCTCTGACCACCGGAGTGCATGGTTCAGCTATAGCCATGAGTCAGACCTCGGCTGGCGAATCTGAGCACACAGCTCATCGCAGAGCGGGCTGTCATCATTCACCATGGCACTGTTCACACCCGCTTACCCAGTCATCACTGTTGTGCAAACCCGTAGTGCCGCAGTGGTAAAGTGATGTGGAATTGGTGCCGTGAACGCGGTGGGGGGGTGGGTGCTGTGTGGTGCCCGTGTGCAGGACTGATGATGCAAGTGGCAGTGTTCAGCGAATCCCACCCCCACGGTGCGTGACCCGTGCGGCCACCAACGCGTCGCGTGCCCGCTGTCCGCGGCGGTGCCGTCGTGCAGCCTCCTGGACGTAACCAGCACCCGAGCCGTGTCTGTGTCCTGCGCCCGTCCCCCCACCCTGATGCGCCCCATCATCCTCCTCCTCCGCATCCTCCTCTTCCCCATCCCCCTCGTTTGCGTCAGCGTCGGTGTCGTCGGGTCCTCCCTCCGACTCCTCCACCGGGGCATCTCCCCTCTGCATGGCAATGTTGTGCAGCGCACAGCAGACCACAACCATGCGACCGACCCTGTCGGGCCGGTACTGCAGGGCCCCTCCGGAGCGGTCCAGGCATCTGAAGCGCATCTTCAGCAGCCCGAAGCACCGCTCCACCACACCCCTGGTTGCTGCATGGGCCTCGTTGTATAGGCTCTCCGCGTTGGTGTGAGGCCTCCGTATTGGCGTCAGCAGCCATGACCTCAATGGATAGCCCTTGTCGCCCAGCAACCAGCCCCTCAGCCGGTGGGGGGCATCCATTGAACATTGCGGGGATGAACGACTGTGCCAGAATGTAGGCGTCATGCACACTCCCGGGGTACTTTGCACACACGTGCATGGTCTTCATGTGGGGGTCGCACACCACCTGAATGTTCATGGAGTACGCGCCCTTTCTATTCATGAACACGTCCCTGTTGTCTGCAGGCGGGCGCATGGGGACGTGCACATCGATGACACCCTGGCCCATCGGTAACCCGGCCACCTTGGCGAATCCACGTGCCCGTGCTTCCTGATGTCTTCGGTCATCGGGGAATTTTATGTACTTGTCCGCGATGGTGTACAAGGCGTCGGTCACGGCCCTGATGCACCTGTGGACCGATACCTGTGATATCCCGGATAGGTCCCTGCTCGGCGCCTGGAAGGAACCGATCGCATAAAAGTTTAGGGCCACCGTCACCTTAACGGAGACTGGTATCGCGTGTCCTCCACCAGTTCCAAGAGGTGGCATATATGTGCGACCGTCTCCCTGCTGAACCGTAGTCTCCTCCTGCATGTGATGTCCGTTAGGGTCTCGAACGACATTCTGTCCGGTACACCCTCGGCCTGTGGCGCCCTGGCACCACCATCAGTGGATCCTCCTCCTCCTCATCCTCCTCCCCCCCCCCCAGCACTTCCTCTGCATTCCCCGCCGTCGGGTGGTCAATGTTCCCCTCGGCATCCCCCTGTACATTCGGTTCCTGAGCTCCTGCGGTCTGCGCGGCGACGACGGGCCACTCCGCGGCCATCCCCTCTGCTGCACCGGCGACCGCTGCATCCGCAGCCACTGTGGGCCGTCGGAGTCTACGCTGCCGGATGGCAAACTCCAGAACTACGGCTCCAACCACGGCAGTGAACATCGCTGTCTGGTTGGCATACATGGTGACCTGCAGGAGGGCGGTGGGGGGCAGAGAAACGACATGTTACACGGAGGTTCTTCCACACCTCGCCATCCGGGTTGCCTGGGATACCTGTGTGCCCCGGTGGCCTGGTCATGCTGCAGATACGCAGCCAGCCTAACACCAGGTCACTGTCTGCGCCCAACGGTCAGTTCACACCCTACTGCTCACCAGTGTGCCAGTCGCCTGTGCCCATCAGCCACACGAGAACCTGCGGCCGTGTCCTCGTCACCGTCCTGCCATATCAGGGCGGCTGACATGTGGCATCCGCGGATGGACGATACCATCCACACTCTCCCTCACACCCCTCCCACCAGCACTCTGCTCCCTCACCCCTCCCACCTGCACTCTCCCTCACACCCCTCACACCTGCACTCCGCTCCCTCACACCCCTCCCACCAGCACTCCGCTCCCTCACACCCCTCCCACCTGCACTCCGCTCCCTCACCCCCCCTCCCACCTGCACTCCGCTCCCTCACCCCCCCTCCCACCTGCACACTCCCTCACCCCCCTCCCACCTGCACTCCGCTCCCTCACCCCCCTCCCACCTGCACACTCCCTCACCCCCCCCTCACACCTGCACACTCCCTCACCCCACTCCCACCTGCACTCCGCTCCCTCACTCCCCCCCCCCCCCCCCCCGTTGGCCGCAGCCTTCTCGGGGAAGCCAACCCGGTCTCCAGGAGCTGCGGAACAGTCCGCTCACCTCCTCACTGCTCAGCGTCAGCCAGCACGACTTCAACCCATCCGGCCCTGAGAATAGCGCGGGTGGCGGAGAATCGTCATTTTGGGTGTCTCGGGCGATTCACCGGACTGCGCCGCGCAGAACTCGATAGTGCCGATCTCGCCGGTTGGGTGCATCGCGGGAGGCCGTCGGACCGGCGTCGCGTGAAAAAATGGCGCCCCAGGCGATTCTCCCAAACGGCGTGGCACTGGAGAATCGCGCCCTATATGTCTGCTGAAGCTGTGATTAAGGGGTTTACAGCAGGGCAAGCTGTGATGACACTCATGGGAGGGGCTGACTCTGGTTTTAGTTTCGTTTTCAGCCCTGCCCTGTGCCTGTTGTTTTTAGTTTTGTTTTCAGCCCTGCCCGTGTCCGTTTTTCGTTTCGTTTTCAGCCCTGCCCGTGTCCGTTTTTCATTTCGTTTTCAGCCCTGCCCTGTGTCTGTTGTTTTTAGTTTAGTTTTCAGCCCTGACTGTGTCCGTTTTTAGTTTCGTTTTCATCCCTGCCCTGTGTCTGTTGTTTTTCGTTTAATTTTTGAGAGGTCTGCTCTGGATTCCGAGGAAAGGAGGTCTGTTTCTCAGACTGACTTCTGAAAGCTTCTCTCTCAAGGACATTGGGAATAAATCTGTAAGCCACTTTAGTGTTAACTACATTAATAAGTGGCATTTGACTTGTGTGTGTGTGGATTTTGCTCAGTTGAAATTTTAGAAGTAGATGGGAAAGTAAACCTTCCTTTATTTTATTTAAAGAACTGTTGAACTGTTAATTGTAAAGCTGTTTTTTACTTGGATGGTCTACAAAATTATGAGAGGTATGGACAGGGTGGATAGCAACAAGCTTTTTCCAAGAGTGGGGGTGTCAATTACAAGGGGTCACGATTTCAAGGTGAGAGGGGGAAAGTTTAAGGGAGATGTGCGTGGAAAGTTTTTTACGCAGAGGGTGGTGGGTGCCTGGAACGCTTTGCCAGCGGAGGTGGTAGAGGCGGGCACGATAGCATCATTTAAGATACATCTAGACAGATATATGAACGGGCGGGGAACAGAGGGAAGTAGATCCTTGGAAAATAGGCGACAGGTTTATCATAGATTATCATAGAATTTACAGTGCAGAAGGAGGCCATTTGGCCCATCGAGTCTGCACTGGCTCTTGGAAAGAGCACCCGACCCAAGGTCAACACCTCCACCCTATCCCCATAACCCAGTAACCCCACCCAACACTAAGGGCAATTTTGGACACTAAGGGCAATTTATCATGGCCAATCCACCTAACCTGCACATCTTTGGACTGTGGGAGGAAACCGGAGCCCCCGGAGGAAACCCATGCAGACACGGGGAGAACGTGCAGACTCCGCACAGACAGTGACCCAAGCCGGAATCGAACCTGGGACCCTGGAGCTGTGAAGCAATTGTGCTATCCACAATGCTACCGTGCTGCCTTAGATAAAGGATCTGGATCGGCGCAGGCTGGGAGGGCCGAAGGGCCTGTTCCTGTGCTGTAATTTTCTTTGTTCTTTGTTGATGGGGTTAATCCCGTGTTAATAACTTTAATACAAAAAATCCCTATTTGTCAGAGTAACTCCTGGGGGTGAAGTGTTCATTCCTCACAACAACAAAAAAATTGTTGGGGGGGGGGTTTGTCCATTTCCCTAATGTAAAATGAGGGTCTGGTCCGGTACCGTAACACGCCTCCGTTGCAGGAAAACACGCTGCTGGGACCGAAAAATCCCGGCCTTTGTCATTTTTCTGTGAATCCAACTTATTTGTGTTTTGCAGCTGCAAGTTTAATTTTTTTTACTTTTCCTGTTACCAATCTCAGGTCGAACGTGCTGTCAAATCTACCTGAGAAGGCCTTTGACAAGCCCATCTGCGAAGCGCTCTTGAATCAAAAATACTTTAACGGTATTGGGAATTACCTCCGAGCCGAGATATTGTTCAGGTGAGGGAAGAGGAAAGATTCACTTCATTTTGACTCTTGCCCAAAACCGTCTGCTTCAGTCTTTATCCAGAGCGATCCGGTAGGTTGGGTAGTCCTCTTGAGTGGCCCACTGTGCTGCCTTGACTTTTTTCTGAGTCTTGGGCTATATGCCGGGAAAAGCCGCCATTCCCGTCAGCGGCCTCAGCGTTGCCTTTCCCGCCGGACAGTGGCCTTTACCCGATATCGGCGGGAAATCAGGTGGAAACTGTTTCTGTGTACTCTTTGTAAACCAATTAAATTAAACTAATTAACAGGAGTGACAGCCCCTTAAAGGGGAACTGTAATAAAAAGCAAAACTTTAAAAGGAAGCATAAAACATCAAACTATAACATGATTAACAGGGTCGGTAATGCACGTCAATCCCCGTGGTGCCCACTGGACACGGGGCATCTCGAGGGTACCAGCGGATACTGCGTTCTCCCTCTCCAGAGACACTTGGCCGCAAACATAGCCATGGTAGAGGGCAGACAGTGGGGCCAGACGACCCCCCCACAATTCCCTGCTGCCTGGACCCGTTGATGGCGACTTTTGCCAGAAATAGGTTCAAGAGGAGGCCCTCCTTCTTCCTCGCCCCCCCCTCCGCTCCGAGTGCGGAACGGGCTCTCATTCAATCGCCCTAACTGTCATGATATTCAGATAAACATCATGGTGCAAACACACAGACACACTGATGGACAGATCAACGGACCAATCGACACACACACAACATCACAGCCAATCACAGGCAAGGGCACACGCACTATAAAACGGGGAACACCACAGTTCCCGCTGATTCCAGCAGGAGACAGCTCAGAGCACAGAGCTCACAGCGCGCCACTCAGACATACACCATGTGCTGAGTGCCTCTCCAAGATAGTGTTAGGGCTGGGTCCACAGGTTAAAGGGTAAGAATGAACCACAGTAACAAGTATACAGATGTTGTTATTGAAAGTAATAAAACAGAGTTGTACCATCTGCAACCGTGTTGGTTCGTCTGTGTAGCAGAGCACCCAACACGACATGGTACCAGGATTGGAACCCAGCAACTGTGAGACCTACCTACACTTCTTCAGGAATCCGCTATCCTGCGCCATGGACACCATCAGCCCGCCGCAGCCGCTCCAAATCGCTGGAAACCTCGGCGTCAACTGGAAGCTGTTTAAACAGCACTTCCAGTTCTTCCTAGAAGCCACAGAAAGGGAGAATGCATCGGACACCAGGAAAATCGCCCTCCTCCTCTCCACGGCAGGGCAACACGCCATCCACATCTACAACTCCCTGGTGTTCGCGGAAGGTGAGGACAAGACGAAGTACAAGACGGTCCTTCTCAAACTCGAGCAGCACTTCAGCGTTGAGGTGAATGAGAGCTTCGAGAGGTACCTCTTCCAGCAGCGCCTGCAGGGTAAGGATGAGCCTATTCAATCTTTCCTAACACACCTCCGTATCCTCGCGCAGTCCTGCGGTTACGAGGCCACCTCCGATTCCATGATTCGGGACCAGATTGTTTTTGGGGTCACCTCGGGCACCCTACGCCAGCAGCTCCTCAAAATTAAAAGCCTCACCCTAGCCACCGCCATCGAAGCCTGCGTCCTCCATGAAAACGTGACCAGCCGCTACTCCCAATTCCAGGTGGCCGAATCGGCGCGGCAGGCATCCTACGAGGCCGAACGGGTCCAGGCGATTGTGTTCCTCCCGGCCCGCGGCCCGGACGAGGGCGGCCATTTCTCACGCTTTCCGCGGCCTCCCGCGCTTGTACGCGCCAAAAGAGACGTCGACGCAGAGGGACGCGACGCGCAGGCGTGCTCTACACAGGACCAAACTGCGCATGCGCGGTGGCGCAACGAATGCCGTGACGTCACGATGTGCGGCAACTGGATCCGCACATTTAAAGCGGCAATGTCCAGCAAAGAACCGACAATGCCTCCGCTGTGGCAAGATGGGCCACTACGCTGCCTGCTGTCGAGCAGCTCAACCTGCCAATGCTCCCCAATTCCGCCAGCCTCGCAGGGACGTGCGGACAATTCAGCCTCCGTACTCCGAGTCATACCCGGACGATATACAGACCGGTGATACAGACGACCGGGAAGCCTTCCGTGTTGCGGTCATTGACAGGAACCGGATGTCTCCAAGCAGGACCCACCAGCCGATGCCAGTGAACAGTGTCAATCCGGGTGATGAATGGTGTGCCACCCTAACGGTCAACCGATCACCAACCACATTCCGTTTGGACACTGGTGCCTCCGCCAACCTAATAGCATGGTCAGCCTTCTACGCCTTGAATGTCAGACCACCAATTCGGCCATCCCGTTGTAAGATCGTCGACTACAACGGAAACAATATCCCGGCCATGGGATCCTGCCAGCTCCAGGTGACACACAATACATACACGGCCACACTGTCCTTCGAGATAGTTGGATCATCGAAGGACTCCCTGCTAGGCGCAGGGGCGTGCAAGGTTCTCCACCTCGTTCAGCGGGTCCACGCTCTGTCTCCAGAAGGCACGTCAGACTTCCCGGATGCAGAATTTAGGGCACAGCTCCACTCGCTCCTCGCCCACAACCAGGAGGCATTCGAGGGCATGGGCACACTGCCCTACACTTACAGAATACGGCTCAAACCGGACGCCACCCCGGTCATCCACGCACCTCGTAGAGTCCCAGCACCACTCAGGGACCACCTCAAGCAGCAGCTGCAGGATCTCCAGGACCAAGGAGTGCTATCCCGGGTCACGGAGCCCACGTCGTGGGTCAGCTCCATGGTGTGTATTAAAAAGCCCTCTGGCGAACTCCGGATCTGCATCGACCCAAAAGACCTGAACAATAACATCATGAGGGAACACTACCCCATACCCAAACGGGAAGAGATCACGAGCGAAATGGCCCGGGCTAAAATTTTTACAAAGCTTGATGCCTCGAAGGGTTTTTGGCAGATCCAACTGGATCAGTCCAGCAGGAAGCTGTGCACCTTCAACACTCCTTTCGGCTGGTTCTGCTGTGACAGAATGCCGTTTGGCATCATCTCGGCACCCGAGGTTTTTCACAGGATCATGGAACAGATGATGGAGGGCATCGAAGGGGTGCGCGTCTATGTTGACGACGTCATCATCTGGTCCACCACACCACAGGAGCACATCAATCGTCTCCAGCGCGCCTTTGCGCGGATACGGGAACACGGCCTGCGCCTCAACCGAGCCAAGTGTTCTTTTGGCCAAACTGAGCTAAAGTTTCTGGGGGACCACATATCCCGGTCAGGAGTGCGTCCGGATGCAGACAAGGTGAGCGCCATTACAGCCATGCCGCAGTCGACAGACAAGAAGGCAGTGCTACGCTTTCTAGGCATGGTCAACTTCCTGGGGAAGTTCATTCCCAACCTTGCCTCCCACACGACGGCTCTTCGTCACCCGGTGAAGAAGACCACGGAGTTCCAGTGGCTGCCCGCACACCAGAAGGAATGGGAAGAGCTCAAAATTAAGCTCACCACAGCCCCAGTATTGGCGTTCTTCGACACCTCTCGAGATACGAAGATCTTGACTGATGCCAGCCAGTCCGGCATTGAGGCGGTACTCCTGCAACGGGATGACACTGCATCATGGGCCCCGGTCGCCTATGCCTCGCGGGCCATGACCCCCACAGAATAGCACCAAGCGCAGATCGAGAAGGAGTGCCTGGGTTTGTTAACCGGCATAGATAAGTTCCACGACTACGTGTATGGTCTCCCTCAGTTCACCGTGGAAACCGACCATCGCCCCCTGGTCAGCATCAGACAAAAGGACCTGAATGAGATGACCCCTCACCTCCAGCGCATTCTGCTCAAGCTCCGGAGGTACGACTTCCAACTGGTCTACACCCCGGGAAAGGACCTCATCATGGCGGATGCAGACCATATCCAGAGCAGTGAGCACACCGCCCGATTCGGAGACCAGATGATTCAAGTCTGGCCCGCATTCGCCGGGAGACTGCGGCTGACCCCCTTCTACAACGTGTGATGCGCCACATGACGGGAGGGTGGCTCAAAGGACAGTGCCCACAATTCTACAATGTCCGGGACGACTTGGCCGTCATTGACGGTGTCCTCCTAAAGTTGGACCGGATTGTGATTCCACACAGCATGCACAAGCTGGTCCTCAAACAACTACACAAAGGTCATCTCGGGGTTGAGAAGTGCAGACGGAGGGCTCGAGAAGCTGTATACTGGCCGGGCATCAGCGACGACATTGCCAACATGGTGCTCAACTGCCACATCTGGCAAAGGTTTCAGCCGGCGCAGCCCCCTGAGATGCTTCAGCCCCATGAGTTGGTGACGTCCCCTGGGCGAAGGTGGGTGTGGACCTTTTTCATGCGCTCGGCAGGGACTACGTCATCATCATAGATTACTTTTCGAATTATCCAGAGGTCATACGCCTGCACGATTTGACATCGTCCGCTGTCATCAGGGCATGCAAAGACACCTTCGCTCGCCATGACATTCCGCTTACTGTCATGTCGGACAATGGGCCCTGTTTTGCCAGCAATGAATGGTCGTCTTTTGCTGCTTCGTATGGCTTCACACACGTGACGTCCAGCCCTCTGCATCCCCAGTCCAATGGCAAGGCGGAAAAGGGCGTTCATATCGTCAAGCGGCTCCTCTGCAAGGCTGCTGATGCCGGATCTGACTTCTGTTTAGCCCTGCTAGCCTATCGCTCGGCCCCACTAGCCACTGGCCTCTCACCAGCCCAGCTGTTGATGGGTCGCGCCCTCAGGACCACTGTGCTATCCTTTCTTGTTCCTACACCCGACTATGCTCCAGTACTGCAAAGGATGCGACAGCAGCGTGCTCAGCAGAAGGTGGCACATGACACTCAGGCAACTGATCTTCCTGCCTTGGTGCCTGGAGACAACGTCCGCATCCACCTGCCAGAGGGTGGCTGGTCGGCAACTGCCGAAGTTCTCCCACGCGTGGCTCCCCGCTCGTTCCTGGTTCGCATGCCTGATGGCTCCATTCGCAGGTGCAATCGCCGGGCTCTTCGCCTGCTTCCGCGCGCTACGTGATCATACATCGGTGTCACGCCTTCCTGTTGTTCCTGATGTCGACTTCGTGGAGCTTCCTGCCACCATGCCCATTCCTCTGTCGCCTGTGGCCAGGCCCATTCCTCTGTTAGCTGTGGCCAGGCCCATTCCTCAGCCGGTGGATCCTGACCCACCCTTGAGGCGGTCAACCCTAATTCGTCGCCCACCTACTAGGCTGGACTTATGAGCCTGTTTGAACATTGGACTCACTAAAGTTTTATGCCACAATGTTAATATGTTTCTCTTTTTGTCGTTACAGGAGTTTGTTTTGATGCTTGATGTTTACACTTGTTTTGTTTATGGTACAACCTCGTTGCTATGTTGCACCTGACACCTTCCTATGTATATAGTTTAGCCTCATGTACATGTTGTAGATATTGCACACACACATTCAGCTGCGCTCAGTACACATCTATATTTATTAACACATAGGCACATATTTTTGTAAAAAGGGGGGGATGCCATGATATTCAGATAAACATCATGGTGCAAACACACATACACACTGGTGGACAGATCAATGGACCAATCAACACACACGCAACATCACAGCCAATCACAAGCAAGGGCACACGCACTATAAAACGGGGAACACCACAGTTCCCGCTCATTGCAGCAGGAGACAGCTCAGGGCACAGAGCTCACAGAAATTCACCATGTGCTGAGTGCTTCTCCAAGATAGTGTTAGGGCTGGGTCCACAGGTTAAAGGGTAATGAACGAACCACAGTAACAAGTTTATAGATGTTGTTTTTGAAAGTAATAAAACAGAGTTGTACCATCTGCAACCGTGTTGGTTCGTCTGTGTAGCAGAGCACCCAACACGACACTAACCTTTCCCCAATTAGTCCCAGCTGCTCTTAATGACAACTAGGGCATGCACTCAATTGTTACAGCGTTTACAATATTAACAGGAGCAATTAAACAGCCCTGTAAAGATGTTCAAATCTTTAGAAGCAGAGATTTCATTTTCTTTCCAGTTTGAGAATGTTCTCCTTGTTGTCCCTGATCCTGTCCCAGCTTTCTCAGCCCGCTGTGCAAGTTCAGTATTGGCACCAACAATTTAAGGATGGGTGTAATATGTTCGTACAGCAATAGCAGGTCTCGATTTTGATCATAATGCCAAAAAATGATGAACGTACCAGGGTGTCGCAAATACTTCTCGTGTCGATGTGTAGTTTGCAGTCAGGGCAAGGGGACATCCGATTCAGGACATATCGAGAGGGCTTTATCACTGTGAGGTGGACCTGATTGACAAATACTTGGAGTGCTTAATCTCGCTCTCTCTCCAATTTTACTTTAGGTTGAAAGTTCCCCCTTTTGAAAAGGCGAGGACCGTGTTGGAGCCTTTATTGCACAAAGGAAAGGTATGGTTTGAAATTCCCTGCACGGACGCAGTCCCGGACTGGAGTGTTTGTCATTCTGCTGAGCAACCCCACCTCACAGTTACAGTTAGTATCGTGCAAAGGCTCCATTGTGTTCTTAATATTTGAAGGGGCATAAATACAGCGAATGGGTTTTTATCGGTATAACGACCCAGGAAGCCAAAAGGTAGGGTAAGCGCTGGTTTATTCAGTCACAAGAATCTGCCTAAGGCAGTAAATACACACGCAAAGTCCCGTTGCGACAACCAACATGCCGGTCCCTGTCTGGGCCGGCCTGGAAACAAGATTATTATCAACCCCAGCTGAGTGGGCCTCTGCCCACTAACGGGGAAGCTCCCTGAGTCCCATGGGAAGATCCGTTTGGCTAACCCCGGGGGCCTCTTTGGGGGTTATGACAACAGGAATGAGTGTCTTTCAAAAGAAAAGTCTGCAATTCACTTCAAACTTTACATAATTTGAAATGAAATGAAAATGGAAATCGCTTATTGTCACGAGTAGGCTTCAAATGAAGTTACTGTGAAAAGCCCCTAGTCGCCACATTCCGGCGCCTGTTCGGGGAGGCTGGTACGGGAATTGAACCGTGCTGCTGGCCCGCCTTGGTCTGCTTTCAAAGCCAGCGATTTAGCCCCGTGCTAAACCAGCCCCAATTAATCTCAGCATGGGTCCTGAGGCTTGCCCATGCTGGATACTGGGTAGTTTGGCCCGGCGGGCATAAGCGCAAAGGGTTGGGGGCCATGGGTTAGCATGAATTGGCACTAAGCTGGCATGGGGCTATAAAGGGCCTTGGGGGACATTGGCATGGGGTGCAGGTAAGCATGGAGGGTTTGAGTAACCATGGGAGGTGGGTAGAGGTTCACAGGTGGAATGAAGGTGTGAGGGGCCATTGAGGGGTGGGTAGGAGGCATGAGGTGGGCATGGGTTGGCATTATTGGGATACGGGGAGTATGCTGGGGTAGTGAGTTGGTGTGAGTACTTTTTTCTTTCATTTGCACTTTTGAAGGTCTTGGACGGAGTGCCAAGTGCACTGTGGCAGGTCTTCCGCCCAGTTCACCCACGCACCCGCCACCTTGTGGATAATTTCCAGAGTGCACTGCGCCCCTCCCATTTTCACCTGAAGCACGCCCCCCACCCCCCCAGAACAGAAAAGGCGATATCCCGGAGCACGTTCTCCCAGGTCAGGTTTGTGGAGTCGGGGATTGTCCCCTCTCTGCGCTCACAACCTGGGAGTGAACCTTCAGATCCTTGTCCCTCTGTGAGCAACAGAGAACTAAGAGTTACCAGTTGAAGGTGGGAGGAGCGTTTGGGAAGAATTTATAGAATGTACAGTGCCGAAGGAGGCCATTCGGCCCATCGAGTCTGCACCGGCTCTTGGAAAGAGCACCCTAACCACCCGCACACCTCCACCCTATCCCCATTACCCAGTAACCCCACCCAACACTAAGGGCAATTTTGGACACTAAGGGCAATTTAGCGTGGCCAATCCACCTAACCTGCACATCTTTGGACTGTGGGAGGAAACCAGAGCACCCGGAGGAAACCCACGCACACACGGGGAGGATGTGCAGACTCCGCACAGACAGTGACCCAAGCCGGGAATCGAACCTGGGACCCTGGAGCTGTGAAGCAATTGTGCTAACCACTGTGCTACCGTGCTGCCCTCAGGATCAGATATGTCACACCTATCTGATCCTGAGGGTGAAATGGAAGTGGGACACACGGCGAGACATGGTGGGAATAGCAGCTGGATACAACTGCGTGGGCTCGTTATGCTTTTAACCTTAGCCAAGCCTGTATCAATTGGGCCAGATGGGTGAAACTCAATTAATGATTTTATGTTTAGAAAATCCACAGCTTTTGAACTAGATCACCCTTGATGTAGCAGATTTGTACGTAGAGACTTGCACGGTGGTGGGAATGGGAGACGGTTTTCTTGGGCGTCCGAATCTCTGGAGTGCAATCCACGGAGCCTCGTGATTTTGAGAGGGCGGCACTATAGCATAGCGGTTTGCACTGTTGCTTCAGAGCGCCAGGATCACAGGTTCGATTCCCAGCTTGGGTCACTGTCTGTGCGGAGTCTGCACGCCCTCCCCGTGTGTGCGTGGGTTTCCTCCGGGCGCTCCGGTTTCCTCCCACAGTCCAAAGACGTGCAGGGTGGGTGGATCGGCCGTGCTAAAGTGTCCCCTTCATGCCCAGGGTTATGCAGATTAGGTTGTGGGGATAGGGTAGGGTGGACCTGGGTAGGGTGCTCTTTCGAAGGGTCGGTGCAGACTGGATGGGCCAAATGGCCTCCTTCTGCACAGCAGGGATTCTATGGGATTACAAAATTGTGTGACCTTTTCTGTAGGTGGGGCGGGGACTGGGGTGGGGGTGGTTTAAACAGCCCAGATCTCTCAGCAGCAAAGTTGCAGTGTCGATTCTGAATTATGCTGCCCCGGCTCAGCGGCAGTTCATTTATATCATCTCCGCTTTGTAAAAAAAAAAAAGAAGCCTGAGTTCAGCAGCAGCTTAAATCAAAAAATAAAGGACATCAAAGGTGAACGCCATCTGCCACTTCTGCTTTCTGGCATCTTTAACCCGTTTTGTGCCTGTGTTTGTTGCACAGAACGTGTTGTTTTGATGTTTCATTCTGTCACATCTCGCTGCAGCGTTGGGCTCCACATAGTTGCCTGTTGAATTTTTTATATTCGCATCTATTATTGTGAAAATGTGAGGAAATTAATGTCCCATTGCCCGGGGGGGGGGGGCGGGGGGTGCTGCTTAGTGCAGCACAGTGACAGAAACCAGAACTTCTAATTTTTTAAAGTCTTTTAATTATCCCCAAGAGTGCAATAGCGCAATGCTTATGTTGGTTGACTGGTCTTTTCTATTTATTCGCTCATTGGGATGTGAGTGTTGCTGGCTGGGTCAGCATTTGCTGCCTATCTCGAATTCATAGCATTCCTACAGTGCTGAAGGAGGCCATTCGGCCCGTCGAGTCTGCACCGACCCGCTGAAGGAGCACCTTACCCAGGCCCACGCCCCCGCCCTACCCCTGTAACTTCAGAACCCCACTGAACCTGCACATCTGGATTGGCCAAGCTAAATTGCCCCTTGGTGTCCAAAGATGTGCAGGTTAGGTGGGGTTACGGGGGATAGGGCGGGGGAGCAGGCCTAGATAGAATGCTACCACCTCCCCAAATTAATTTGACTAGCGACCTGTGAACGTAAACTCAAATCCCACCACAGTTTAATGACAGCTTACATTCAGTTTATTAGATAAGACCAATAACGGTGGCCACAAAACTGTTGAGTTATTATAAACAGCCCATCTTGTTCTCTAATGTCCTTTTAGTGAAGGAAATCTGCCATCCTTACCTGGTCTGGCCTACATGTGACTCCAGACTCTACCGCAATGGGATTGACTCTTGACTCCCTCTAAAATGTCCGATTAAGCTAATCCATTGTATTCAAAAGGCAACAAAGAACAAAGAACAAAGAAATGTACAGCACAGGAACAGGCCCTTCGGCCCTCCAAGCCCGTGCCGACCATGCTGCCCGACTAAACTACAATCTTCTACACTTCCTGGGTCCGTATCCTTCTATTCCCATCCTATTCATATATTTGTCAAGATGCCCCTTAAATGTCCCTATCGTCCCTGCTTCCACTACCTCCTCCGGTAGCGAGTTCCAGGCACCCACTACCCTCTACGTAAAAAACTTGCCTCGTACATCTGCTCTAAACCTTGCCCCTCTCACCTTAAACCTATGCCCCCTAGTAATTGACCCCTCTACCCTGGGGAAAAGCCTCTGACTATCCACTCTGTCTATGCCCCTCATAATTTTGTATACCTCTATCAGGTCGCCCCTCAACCTCCTTCGTTCCAGTGAGAACAAACCGAGTTTATTCAATCGCTCCTCATAGCTTATGCCCTCCATACCAGGCAACATTCTGGTAAATCTCTTCTGCACCCTCTCTAAAGCCTCCACATCCTTCTGGTAGTGTGGCGACTAGAATTGAACACTATACTCCAAGTGTGGCCTAACTAAGGTTCTATACAGCTGCAACACGACTTGCCAATTCTTATACTCAATTCCCCGGCCAATGAAGGCAAGCATGCCGTATGCCTTCTTGACTACCTTCTCCACCTGTGTTGCCCCTTTCAATGACCTGTACTCCTAGATCTCTTTGACTTTCAATACTCTTGAGGGTTCTACCATTCACTGTATATTCCCTACCTGCATTAGACCTTCCAAAATGCATTACCTCATATTTGTCCGGATTAAACTCCACCTGCCATCTCTCCGCCCAAGTCTCCAGACAATCTAAATCCTGCTGTATCCTCAGACAGTCCTCATCGCTATCCGCAATTCCACCAACCTTTGTGTCGTCTGCAAACTTACTAATCAGACCAGTTACATTTTCCTCCAAATCATTTATATATACTACAAAGAGCAAAGGTCCCAGCACTGATCCCTGTGGAACACCACTGGTCACAGCCCTCCAATTAGAAAAGCATCCCTCCATTGCTACTCTCTGCCTTCTATGGCCTAGCCAGTTCTGTATCCACCTTGCCAGCTCACCCCTGATCCCGTGTGACTTCACCTTTTGTACTAGTCTACCATGAGGGACCTTGTCAAAGGCCTTACTGAAGTCCATATAGACAACATCTACTGCCCTACCTGCATCAATCATCTTAGTGATCTCCTCAAAAAACTCTATCAAGTTAGTGAGACACGACCTCCCCTTCAAAAAACCGTGCTGCCTCTCACTAATACGTCCATTTGCTTCCAAATGGGAGTTGATCCTGTCTCGAAGAATTCTCTCCAGTAATTTTCCTACCACTGAAGTAAGGCTCACCGGACTGTAGTTCCCGGGATTATCCTTGCTACCCTTCTTAAACAGAGGAACAACATTGGCTATTCTCCAGTCCTCCGGGACATCCCCTGAAGACAGCGAGGATCCAAAGATTTCTGTCAAGGCCTCAGCAATTTCCTCTCCAGCCTCCTTCAGTATTCTGGGGTAGATCCCATCAGGCCCTGGGGACTTATCTACCTTAATATTTTTTAAGACACCCAACACCTCGTCTTTTTGGATCACAATGTGACCCAGGCTATCTACACCCCCTTCTCCAGACTCAACATCTACCAATTTCTTCTCTTTGGTGAATACTGATGCAAAGTATTCATTTAGTACCTCGCCCATTTCCTCTGGCTCCACACATAGATTCCCTTGCCTATCCTTCAGTGGGCCAACCCTTTCCCTGGCTACCCTCTTGCTTTTTATGTACGTGTAAAAAGCCTTGGGATTTTCCTTAACCCTATTTGCCAATGACTTTTCGTGACCCCTTCTAGCCCTCCTGACTCCTTGCTTAAGTTCCTTCCTACTTTCCTTATATGCCACACAGGCTTCGTCTGTTCCCAGCCTTTTAGCCCTGACAAATGCCTCCTTTTTCTTTTTGACGATCACTATCATCTTAATTCGGGATAGGCAATGAGCAGTGAGCTATCCACATCATGGCCTGCACACCATGTGAATGAATAAACCCGGTAAAATAGCTTTGGTGCCTGAAGTGGTCTTGTCCACCATGTGCTTTACAAATAGGAGGCAAATGGGCAAGTAGAGAATAAAGCTTCAGATTACAAGAGCATCGACTTACCTGCCCAGTGCTGAGGATCCATCTGCCCCGGTCTGCAACACAAACTATTTTGTCAGTTAAATTCCTCTCAGGTTTATGGGAAGAACATGGATTTGAATGCTCTGATTACCTCTTCAGAATGTCTCGACCTGGTCCACAGCCGCTCAATTGGGTTTGACGTGATGCCATTGTTGTCTTGCAGGAAGTCGAATGACTGCCTTGATTTATTTCTTTGGGGGCGCCGGGTGAAGACATCAGAACTGTCTGAGCCCGAAGAGCGCCAAGGGCCCTTTCTTGCATCCTCCCGAACTGTCAGACATGGCACCTCAGGTAGGGCAGCGCACCCTGGGTACTGGGTGGTGGTGGTGGTCAGCCAGCGGAGGTAAGATTGGGGCAGAAGATTGTTTGAAGAGGCAAATGAGACAACAAGACTGGGAAGCGGACCAAATGGTTTTTTTTTTAAGCAAAACAATTCTGTTGTGAATCAACCGATTCCTTCCAACTCATTGTCGCTTTGGACGCGCGCCATTTAACGTCCTCCCAATCTCTCGCTTTCAGGCTGCTGAGCTGACTCTGAGTAAGAAGGTGAAGTGGAAGTTGGAGAATCCCGATCTTCTTGAACTTTGTCACATGCTTCCTATGGAGGTCATTAATCTGGGTAAGTCACTCTGTCTTTATGCGCAGTCTCCAGCGTCTCCAACACAAATTACAGGCAGTCCATCCGGTCGAACTGCGTTGACTTGCGAAATCAATTACCGTCCACTTATCCCAATACCTCTTGGATTCAGTGCTTGTCAGGGAATACTGTTTGCTGCGCTCTCAGTTGCAGCAACGTGGGCCTGTGAAGGAAGAGGCTATCATTTTTAATATTTTGGGGGTTTGTTGTGTTGCGTTATTCCGTGAAGCAGGCTGTGTGTGTGTGTGTGTGTGTGTGTGTGTGTGTGTGTGGCCATGTGTGAACATAATTTAATTAAAACTGGGGACTGGATGTCTACAAGGTTGAGGACAGCAAGGGATCTCGGTGTGAAAGACAAGCACTTGAGGTAAGTATGGCCGAGATTTAAAAAGCGCGGGAGGAGAGAGCCGGGACAGCGAAAACAGCGCCGGAGGAGAGAGCCGGGACAGCGAAAACAGCGCCGGAGGAGAGAGAGCCGGGACAGCGAAAACAGCGCCGGAGGAGAGAGCCGGGACAGTGAAAACAGCGCGGGAGCAGAGAGAGCCGGGACAGCGAAAACAGCGCCGGAGGAGAGAGCCGGGACAGCGAAAACAGCGCCGGAGGAGAGAGAGCCGGGACAGCGAAAACAGCGCCGGAGGAGAGAGCCGGGACAGCGAAAACAGCGCCGGAGGAGTGAGCCGGGACAGCGAAAACAGCGCCGGAGGAGAGAGCCGGGACAGCGAAAACAGCGCCGGAGGAGTGAGCCGGGACAGCGAAAACAGCGCCGGAGGAGAGAGAGCCGGGACAGCGAAAACAGCGCCGGAGGAGAGAGCCGGGACAGTGAAAACAGCGCCAGAGGAGAGAGAGCCGGGACAGCGAAAACAGCGCCGGAGGAGAGAGAGCCGGGACAGCGAAAACAGCGCCGGAGGAGAGAGAGCCGGGACAGCGAAAACAGCGCCGGAGGAGAGAGAGCCGGGACAGCGAAAACAGCGCCGGAGGAGAGAGCCGGGACAGCGAAAACAGCGCGGGAGCAGAGAGAGCCGGGACAGCGAAAACAGCGCCGGAGGAGAGAGAGCCGGGACAGCGAAAACAGCGCCGGAGGAGAGAGCCGGGACAGCGAAAACAGCGCCGGAGGAGAGAGCCGGGACAGCGAAAACAGCGCCGGAGGAGAGAGCCGGGACAGCGAAAACAGCGCGGGAGCAGAGAGAGCCGGGACAGCGAAAACAGCGCGGGAGCAGAGAGAGCCGGGACAGCAAAAACAGCGCCGGAGGAGAGAGCCGGGAGATTTAAAAAGCGCGGGAGCAGAGAGCCGGGACAGCGAAAACAGCGCCGGAGGAGAGAGAGCCGGGACAGCGAAAACAGCGCCGGAGGAGAGAGCCGGGACAGCGAAAACAGCGCCGGAGGAGAGAGCCGGGACAGCGAAAACAGCGCGGGAGCAGAGAGAGCCGGGACAGCGAAAACAGCGCGGGAGCAGAGAGCCGGGACAGCGAAAACAGCGCGGGAGCAGAGAGCCGGGACAGCGAAAACAGCGCGGGAGCAGAGAGAGCCGGGACAGCGAAAACAGCGCCGGAGGAGAGAGCCGGGACAGCGAAAACAGCGCGGGAGCAGAGAGAGCCGGGACGGCGAAAACAGCGCCGGAGGAGAGAGAGCCGGGACAGCGAAAACAGCGCGGGAGCAGAGAGAGCCGGGACAGCGAAAACAGCGCCGGAGGAGAGAGAGCCGGGACAGCGAAAACAGCGCCGGAGGAGAGAGAGCCGGGACAGCGAAAACAGCGCCGGAGGAGAGAGAGCCGGGACAGCGAAAACAGCGCGGGAGCAGAGAGAGCCGGGACAGCGAAAACAGCGCCGGAGGAGAGAGAGCCGGGACAGCGAAAACAGCGCCGGAGGAGAGAGAGCCGGGACAGCGAAAACAGCGCCGGAGGAGAGAGAGCCGGGACAGCGAAAACAGCGCCGGAGGAGAGAGAGCCGGGACAGCGAAAACAGCGCCGGAGGAGAGAGCCGGGACAGCGAAAACAGCGCGGGAGCAGAGAGAGCCGGGACAGCGAAAACAGCGCCGGAGCAGAGAGAGCCGGGACAGCGAAAACAGCGCCGGAGGAGAGAGAGCCGGGACAGCGAAAACAGCGCGGGAGCAGAGAGAGCCGGGACAGCGAAAACAGCGCGGGAGCAGAGAGAGCCGGGACAGCGAAAACAGCGCCGGAGGAGAGAGCCGGGACAGCGAAAACAGCGCGGGAGCAGAGAGAGCCGGGACAGCGAAAACAGCGCCGGAGGAGAGAGCCGGGACAGCGAAAACAGCGCGGGAGCAGAGAGCCGGGACAGCGAAAACAGCGCGGGAGCAGAGAGAGCCGGGACAGCGAAAACAGCGCCGGAGGAGAGAGAGCCGGGACAGCGAAAACAGCGCCGGAGGAGAGAGCCGGGACAGCGAAAACAGCGCGGGAGCAGAGAGCCGGGACAGCGAAAACAGCGCGGGAGCAGAGAGAGCCGGGACAGCGAAAACAGCGCCGGAGGAGAGAGAGCCGGGACAGCGAAAACAGCGCCGGAGGAGAGAGAGCCGGGACAGCGAAAACAGCGCCGGAGGAGAGAGAGCCGGGACAGCGAAAACAGCGCGGGAGCAGAGAGAGCCGGGACAGCGAAAACAGCGCCGGAGGAGAGAGAGCCGGGACAGCGAAAACAGCGCCGGAGGAGAGAGAGCCGGGACAGCGAAAACAGCGCCGGAGGAGAGAGAGCCGGGACAGCGAAAACAGCGCCGGAGGAGAGAGAGCCGGGACAGCGAAAACAGCGCCGGAGGAGAGAGCCGGGACAGCGAAAACAGCGCGGGAGCAGAGAGAGCCGGGACAGCGAAAACAGCGCCGGAGCAGAGAGAGCCGGGACAGCGAAAACAGCGCCGGAGGAGAGTGAGCCGGGACAGCGAAAACAGCGCGGGAGCAGAGAGAGCCGGGACAGCGAAAACAGCGCGGGAGCAGAGAGAGCCGGGACAGCGAAAACAGCGCCGGAGGAGAGAGCCGGGACAGCGGAAACAGCGCGGGAGCAGAGAGAGCCGGGACAGCGAAAACAGCGCCGGAGGAGAGAGCCGGGACAGCGAAAACAGCGCGGGAGCAGAGAGCCGGGACAGCGAAAACAGCGCGGGAGCAGAGAGAGCCGGGACAGCGAAAACAGCGCCGGAGGAGAGAGAGCCGGGACAGCGAAAACAGCGCCGGAGGAGAGAGCCGGGACAGCGAAAACAGCGCGGGAGCAGAGAGCCGGGACAGCGAAAACAGCGCGGGAGCAGAGAGAGCCGGGACAGCGAAAACAGCGCGGGAGCAGAGAGAGCCGGGACAGCGAAAACAGCGCGGGAGCAGAGAGAGCCGGGACAGCGAAAACAGCGCCGGAGGAGAGAGCCGGGACAGCGAAAACAGCGCGGGAGCAGAGAGCCGGGACAGCGAAAACAGCGCGGGAGCAGAGAGAGCCGGGACAGCGAAAACAGCGCGGGAGCAGAGAGAGCCGGGACAGCGAAAACAGCGCGGGAGCAGAGAGAGCCGGGACAGCGAAAACAGCGCGGGAGCAGAGAGAGCCGGGACAGCGAAAACAGCGCCGGAGGAGAGAGCCGGGACAGCGAAAACAGCGCGGGAGCAGAGAGAGCCGGGACAGCGAAAACAGCGCCGGAGGAGAGAGCCGGGAGATTTAAAAAGCGCGAGAGGAGAGAGCCGGGACAGCGAAAACAGCGCGGGAGCAGAAAGAGCCGGGACAGCGAAAACAGCGCCGGAGGAGAGAGCCGGGAGATTTAAAAAGTGCGGGAGTGAAGAGCCGGGACAGCGAAAACAGCGCGGGAGCAGAGAGAGCCGGGACAGCGAAAACAGCGCCGGAGGAGAGAGCCGGGAGATTTAAAAAGTGCGGGAGTGAAGAGCCGGGACAGCGAAAACAGCGCGGGAGCAGAGAGAGCCGGGTCAGCGAAAACAGCGCCGGAGGAGAGAGCCGGGAGATTTAAAAAGCGCGGGAGGAGAGAGCCGGGACAGCGAAAACAGTGCGGGAGCAGAAAGAGCCGGGACAGCGAAAACAGCGCCGGAGGAGAGAGCCGGGAGATTTAAAAAGCGCGGGAGGAGAGAGCCGGGACAGCGAAAACAGCGTGGGAGCAGAGAGAGCCGGGTCAGCGAAAACAGCGCGGGAGCAGAGAGAGCCGGGACAGCGAAAACAGCGCGGGAGCAGAGAGAGCCGGGACAGCGAAAACAGCGCAGGAGGAGAGAGCCGGGACAGCAAAAACAGCGCGGGGGCAGAAAGAGCCGGGACAGCGAAAACAGCGCCGGAGGAGATAGCCGGGACAGCGAAAACAGCGCCGGAGGAGAGAGCCGGGAGATTTTAAAAGCGCGGGAGGAGAGAGCCGGGACAGCGAAAACAGTGCGGGAGCAGAAAGAGCCGGGACAGCGAAAACAGCGCCGGAGGAGAGAGCCGGGAGATTTAAAAAGTGCGGGAGGGGAGAGCCGGGACAGCGAAAACAGTGCGGGAGCAGAGAGAGCCGCGACAGCGAAAACAGCGCGGGAGCAGAGAGAGCCGGGAGATTTAAAAAGCGCGGGAGGAGAGAGCCGGGACAGCGAAAACAGTGCGGGAGCAGAAAGAGCCGGGTCAGCGAAAACAGCGCTGGAGGAGAGAGCCGGGAGATTTAAAAAGCGCGGGAGGAGAGAGCCGGGACAGTGCTGGGAGAGGTGAGTGCACAAAAGGTGTGGCAGGAGTGCCTTTAGTCACGGAGTGCTGATTGGAACAGAGTGCATCTGAGTTTAGGTGAGTGACTGAGATCGGGTGAGTGGCTGTGTTCGGGTTTATCCTTGAGGTTCTATAAAGAAAATTTAAAAAAATAAAATAAAAATATTTAAATTAATTAACTAGTTGAATATGGCTGGACAGGTGATGTGCTGTTGCTGTATGATGATGGAACTGGTGGATCCCATTGAGACCGTCAGTGACCACATCTGCAGCAAGTGTTGGCTGCTCGAGGAACTTCGGCTCAGAATCGATGAGCTGGAGACCGAGCTGCACACACTGCGGCACATCAGGGAGGGGGAAATTACCTGGACGCTTTGTTTCAGGAGGCAGTCACACCCGGTAGAATAAGTACTGTTAATTCGGACAGTGGTCAGGGACAGAGTGGTGTGACTGCAAGGGAGGCAGGTCGGGGGATCCTGAGTTTAGGAGTTGAGGAGCCTCAGCCCTTGACCTTGTCCAACAGGTATGAGGTACTTGCTCCCTGTGTGGATGAGGAAGAGGGCTGTAGGGAGGATGCGTTGACTGACCACTGCACCGTGGTATAGGAAGCCATTCAAGAGGGGGGAGCAAAAAGACAAGTGGTAGTTGTAGGGGATTCTATAATTAGGGGGATTGATGGCATCCTTTGTAAGCCAGATCGAGAGTCCCGCATGGTATGTTGCCTGCCCGGTGCCAGGGTGATGGACATCTCTGATTGGCTTGAAAGGATTTTGGAGAGGGAGGGGGAGGATCCAGTTGTTGTGGTCCACGTTGGGACTAACAACATAGGTAAGACTAGGAAAGTGGACCTGTTTGGGGATTATCAAACATTAGGGACTAAATTAAAGAACAGGTCCTCCAGGGTTATAATCTCTGGATTACTACCCGAGCCACGTGCCAATTGGCATAGGGTTGAGAAAATTAGAGAAGTTAACACGTGGCTAAAGGAGTGGTGCGGGAAAGAGGGATTCCATTTCATGGGGCATTGGCATCAGTACTGGGGCAGGAGGGACCTGTACCGTTGGGACGGTCTTCACCTGAACCATTCTGGGACCAGTGTTCTAGCGAATAGGATAAATAGGTTGGTCACAAGGACTTTAAACTAGCAAGTTGGGGGGAAGGGAAGTGTAAAGCTATGGATATATAATGGTTAATGGAGATCAAGGCAGCAGGTTACGTGACAGGTTATTATGTAGAGATATGGGTTCAAAGACAAGGAAAATTAGGAGAAAGGGTAAGAGGAAAAATAAATTGCGAAAAGTTACTGATCAAGGTGTTAGGATTCATAACAAAGACATAAAAAACAGCATAAGTGTACTTTACCTGAATGCTCGTAATATACAAAATAAGGTAAATGAGTTGATGGCGCAAATCATCGTGAATGACTGTGATTTAGTGGCCATTACTGAAACATGGTTAAAAGATGGTCACGACTGGGAGTTAAATATCCAAGGGTATCAGACTATACGAAAGGATAGAATGGACGGTAAGGGCGGTGGTGTAGCTTTGTTGTTTAAGGATGGCATCCGGGCAATAGTAAGGGATGATATTGGTGCTATGGAGGACAAGGTTGAATCAATTTGGGTGGAAATCAGGAATAGTAAGGCAAAAAGGTCACTGATAGGAGTAGTCTATAGGCCACCAAATAGTAACAGGATGGTAGGGCAGGCAATAAGCAAAGAAATAACGGATGCATGTAGAAATGGTACAGCGGTTTTCATGGGAGATTTTAATCTGCATATCGATTGGTTTAACCAGGTTGGTAAAGGCAGCCTTGAGGAGGAGTTTATAGAATGTGCCCGGGATAATTTCCTGGAACAGTATGTAATGGAACCTACAAGGGAACAAGCGGTCCTAGATCTGGTCCTGTGTAATGAGGCAGGATTGATTAATGATCTCATAGTTCGGGATCCTCTTGGAAGGAGCGACCACAATATGGTGGAATTTAAAATACAGTTGGAGAATGACAAGGTAAAATCAAACACTAGTGTTTTGTGCTTAAACAAAGGCGATTACAATGGGATGAGAGAAGAACTAGCTAAGGTAGACTGGGAGCAAAGACTTCATGGTGAAGCAGTTGAGGAACAGTGGAGAACCTTCCGAGCGATCTTTCACAGTGTTCAGAAAAGGTTCATACCGACAAAAAAGAAAGACAGTAGAGAGGGGAAAAATCGACCATGGATATCTAAGGAGGTGAGGGAGATTATCAAATTGAAGGAAAAAACATACAAAGTGGCAAAAATTAGTGAGAGACTAGAGGACTGGGAAGTCTTTAGGGGACAACAGAAAGCTACTAAAAAAGCCATAAAGAAGAGTAAGGTAGACTATGAAAGTAAACTGGCTCAGAACATTAAAGCAGATAGTAAAAGCTTCTACAAACATATAAGACAAAAAAGAGTGGCTAAGATAAATATTGGTCCTTTGGAAGATGAGAAGGGAGATTTAATAATAGGAGACGGGGAAATGGCTGAGGAGCTGAACAGGTTTTTTGGGTCAGTCTTCACAGTGGAGGACACAAATAACATGCCAGTGACTGATGGAAATAAGGATATGATAGGTGAGGACCTTGAGATGATTGTAATCACTAAGGAGGCAGTATTGGGCAAGCTAATGGGGCTAAAGGTAGACAAGTCTCCTGGCCCTGATGGGATGCATCCCAGAGTGTTAAAAGAGATGGCTAGGGAAATTGTAAACGCACTAGTGATAATTTATCAAAATTCACTAGACTCTGGGGTGGTCCCAGAGGATTGGAAAGTAGCAAACGTGACACCACTGTTTAAAAAAGGAGGTTGGCAGAAAGCGGGTAATTATAGGCCGGTAAGCTTAACTTCGGTTGTAGGGAAAATGCTGGAATCTATCATTAAGGAGGAAATAGCGGGGCACCTGGAGGGAAATTGTCCCATTGGGCAGACGCAGCATGGGTTCACAAAGGGTAGGTCGTGTCTGACTAATTTGGTAGAATTTTTGGAGGACGTTACCAGTGCAGTAGATAACGGGAAGCCAATGGATGTGGTATATCTGGATTTCAAGAAAGCTTTTGACAAGGTGCCACACAAAGGTTGCTGCATAAACTAAAGATGCATTGCATTGAGGGTAAAGTGGTAGCATGGGTAGAGGATTGGTTAACTAACAGAAAGCAGAGAGTGGGGATAAATGGGTGTTTCTCTGGTTGGCAACCTGTAACTAGTGGGGTCCCTCAAGGATCAGTGTTGGGCCCGCAGTTGTTCACAATTTACATAGACGATTTGGAGTTGGGGACCAAGTGCAATGTGTCAAAGTTTGCAGACGACACTAAGATGAGCGGTAAAGCAAAAAGTGCAGAGGATACCGGAAGTCTGCAGAAGGATTTGGATAGGTTAGGTGAATGGGCTAGGGTCTGGCAGATGGAATTCAATGTTGCCAAGTGTGAGGCTATCCATTTTGGGAGGAATAACAGCAGAATGGATTATTATTTAAACGGTAAGATGTTAAAACATGCTGCTGTGCAGAGGGACCTGGGTGTGCTGGTGCACGAGTCGCAAAAGGTTGGTGTGCAGGTGCAACAGGTGATTAAGAGGGCTAATCGAGTTTTGTCTTTCATTGCTAGAGGGATGGAGTTCAAGACTAGGGAGGTTATGCTGCAATTGTATAAGGTTTTGGTGAGGCCGCATCTGGAGTATTGTGTTCAGTTTTGGTCTCCTTACCTGAGAAAGGACATATTGGCACTGGAGGGAGTGCAGAGGAGATTCACTAGGTTGATCCCAGAGTTGAGGGGATTAGATTATGACGAGAGGTTGAGTAGACTGGGACTGTACTCATTGGAGTTTAGAAGGATGCGGGGGGATCTTATTGAGACATATAAAATTATGAAGGGAATAGATAGGATAGATGCGGGCAGGTTGTTTCCACTGGTCGGGGAAAGCAGAACTAGGGGGCATAGCCTCAAAATAAGGGGAGGTAGATTTAGGACGGAGTGTAGGAGGAACTTCTTCACCCAAAGGGTTGTGAATCTCTGGAATTCCTTGCCCAGTGAAGCAGTTGAGGCTCCTTCTTTAAACGTTTTTAAGAAAAAGATAGATGCCTTTCTAAAGAATAAAGGGATTTGGGGATATGGTGTACGGGCCGGAGAGTGGAGCTGAGTCCACAAAGATCAGCCATGATCTCATTAAATGGCGGAGCAGGCTCGAGGGGCCAGATGGCCTACTCCTGTTCCTAATTCTTATGTTCTTATGTAAGTTGCATGTTTTTCTTGTAATGTAAATAAATCATGGGTAGAAATTTGCATTAGGAGATAAAGAAGGCTTGTTGTGTGTTCAGTTGTTAAATTTCAAAGGGAAGTAAAAGGGGTTTACAACTTGGAAAAGGACATAAATATATGAGGTGAAGATATTCATTTTACTTTGTCCGAAGGTGGGGACAGTAAGGAGACATAATATAATTTTGTATTCCTGGAATGGATGAGTTTCGAAAAAGTGCCTGCTTTTTCAGAAAGCAGAGTCTTGTTGTGCCATTGTGTGGCTTGGGAGTGAATTCAGGTTTCTTGAATTTCCACAGCAGAGTGGGAGAAAGCGAGAGAAGCCACATGCCATGCCTTTCACACAGCGACAGTGGGTTTGCCTTCTGGTAATATTACTGGAGTTTCTATATTGTTGATTTGATGGGATTTTCTGTCTTGGTTGGAAAAAGCGCATGGCCTGCTTTAGGGAAAGCTGCGGTCTTTACGAGGCCAGCCGAAAAGTTTAATGACCGCCCTGCCTCTTGCCCAACCCACAGGTGGCAAGGGTTACGACCCGGAGCATTTGGACGATTCCTCTGCTTTCGAAGATTGGCTCCGCTGCTATTATGTTGACGGGATGCAGTTGCTCCGTGACAGTAACGGAAGAACCATTTGGTTCCAGGTAACGGGAGGGGTTTTGTTGCGAGTTGGAAGGCTGAGACCCACATCACCCACGTCTTTCTGCCCAGCGAGTGCATCGCAGGATGTATTCCGTACGACTCCGTAGGAAGTCTAGGTAGTCGATTGATGTTTCTCTGCGTGGCCAACTGGTGAACCCAACCTTACAACATGGTAGGAGGCCTTTCAGCCTGCCTCACCTGTGCCAGCTCTTTGAAAGACTGACCCAATCAGCCCCACACCCCCTCTGATCTTACGCTATAAGCTTGTAAATGTTTCTGGGTGAAACTTCCTATTGAGTCTGTTACACCCACCCCCCCCCCCCCCCCCCCCCCCCAAAACACCCTTACAGACCAGAACATTCAAAACAAAATTCTCCTCTTTTCCCTCCTCTGGTTCATTCACAGTCATCCTAAGGGAGTTTTGTTGTCTTTCATTCATGGATCGTGGACACACTGGCATGGCCAACGTTTGCTGCCCATCTATAACTACTCTTTAGCTTTATATTCCAGGTTTATTAATTGAATTCAACTCCCATGGTGGGACATCCCCAGAAGCGTTGGCCTGGACCTCTGGATAACTAGTTCAGTGACATCACCACCACCATTTCTGCTTGGGCTGAAGGAGTATTTATAGTTTAGAATCCCGATCATAGAATGAACAGCGCAGAAGGAGGCCATTCGGCCTATCGAGTCTTCACCAACCCTCCGAAAGAGCACTCTACCCTCCCTAGCAATTTCCAATCCACCTAACCTTCTCACCTTTGTGACTGCAGGAGGAAACGGGAGCACGCGGAGGAAACCCACGCAGACACGGGGAGAACGTGCAGGCTCCGCACAGACAGTGACCCGAGGCCGGAATTAAACCCGGGTCCCTGGCGCTGTGAGAGGCAGCAGTGCTAACCACTGCGCCGCCTGGGCTGCCCTGTTTGTTACTTGGCGGGGATCGAGTTTAGATTCTCTCATTTTGTTTCCTGTTGCGACTTGGCATTGCAATACAGTCCATCAACGTGGGCTTTAACCTTGAATCAGTCGGACCCCCTCTTCCTAATACAGAAAAACAATCATGGACAATGGACTGATTTCTCCCGCTCCCCACGTGTGGATTCAATCGGATTCTTTACATTTCTAAAAATTGTTTAAGTTTCCCCTCAAATCTTTTTTTTATTGGATCGTGACATGTGGGCGTCGCTGGCTGAGCAAGTATTGATTGCCCATCCCTTAACAGTCGATTTATACACGACAAGGTCCCATCATCAGCGACGTAGTAATGACCAGAGTTTTAAAACAAAAAGTGGTGTTGACTCCCACCCGGTCCACCAGCGCCTCGAATTTAATATCCGTATCCTCGTGCTCAAATTCACCGTAACGTAGCTCCTTCCTCAGGTCAATCCTCGGGAGGATTCGCCTGAGGAAGGAGCAGTGCTCCGAAAGCTAGTGATTCGAAACAAACCTGTTGCGACTTTAACCTGGTGTTGTCAGGCTTCTTACAGAGCTAATTTTCTATGTGATAAGTGGGATCTTTTATTTTTACCTGGGGCGGGGGGGGGGGGGGGGTGGGGGGGGGGGGGGGGATCTTGGTTTGATGTGGCGCCTGAAAGATGTCACCTCCGCCAGTGCAGCGTTCCCTCGGCACTGCACTGGGAGTACCGGCCTGGAATTATGTGCTGGAGTCTCCAGGGGGAGTCTCCAGGGTGGGTCTCGAACCCATAACCTCCTGGTTCAGAGACGGGAGAGCTGCTCACTGAGCCCTAGCAGACACTTTGCAAAGGGTTGGTCAGTGTTGGATGTCAGCGCAGAAGGGAACTGTTGTCCAGAATGCACTGGGTGGTCTCCCAGCGATTGAGTTCATGGTTACCCTTCAGTAACTTGGCATTGGAAAGTCACGAGTGCAAATGAAGTGGTTATGCTGATTTGAAAACTGTGTACCACGGTTCCTGTGTCCTCCTGTTTTGAAGAATCTGGGTTTTTTTGCCATTTGGAGGTTGACGCGCGCCCTGAAGGGGTTATCGGCCAGGGTTCCTGTGTCAGTCAGTTACCCAAGTGACCGCATGTGCGTTTGTGTGTGTGTAAATGTTGGGAAAGGTCAGAATTAGCGACAGCCGGGGTGCCCCACGAAAGCTGCCCTTCACCCATGTGCTCACTGCCCCATGTTGGCCCCTGGTCCAGTAGGGCCTAGAATTTAATATTCACGTCCTCATGTTTGAATCCCCCCCCCCCCCCCCGTGGCCTCAACCCCACCCCTCCCCGCCTCTAACTCAACAACCTCCTCCAGCATTACAACCCACCCGGGAACATTGTGCTCATTCCGATTAGTGTAGTCCTGTGTTCCGAGAGTGGTCCATCTCCGCTAAAATCTCCTGATGTGCCCCCTGATATCCAGGCCTGCAGGCCAAGAAGTAACCTGATGGCCAATGTGCAGAGAGGCCAGTTACTCATTCTGCCACGATCAGGAAGCCTCCTTCGAAAGACTGTCTTAGTGCACCGCTGGACCCGTGCAGTTTTTCCCCCTCCCCTCCTGCTTAATATAAAAGCAGACGAGATGAAACGAGAGACTTCAAAGACCCAGATTCTCGGGGGGGGGGGGGGGGGGGGGGGGGGCGCAAGTGAAGTAAGAAGATGCACACTCCAGCTGCCTTTGAGCTGCACACGACAGCTCGTTCCCACGTTCTCCTGCTGATGGTGTCGCCATGGCAACTCCTTGGCCTCGCCATCCCACCTCTGATGTTGCGAGCGGCCGTCGGGTTGCAGTTTGATTGTCCCTCGGGGGGCAGGTTGGTGCGGGGTTCTGTCAAGAGATTTACCCTTTCTCATTGAAGCCTCCACTTTCTCTGGATGAACCGCTAAGCCAGCATTGGTGCTTCACTACAGACGCCAGAGCTTTGCATAACAGTGAATCCCGACTAATTCAGTCAGATCAATGTTACAACCTGCAACCGTAAGAACCGCAGGGGGCGCTACTGGTAGCTGGTCAAGCCTGAACACAGGGTGCCTATTTAACAAAAAACAAGTTTCATTTATATAGCACCTACAACCTCAGGATGTTACGATTCACTTTACGAAGTACGTTTTGAGGTGACTGCTGTAATGTAGGAAAGGCAGCAGCCGATCCGTGCACAGGAAGCTCCCACCGACTGGATCGTCTGCTGTAGTGAGGCTGGCTGAGGTGGCACAGTGGTTAGCACTGCTGCCTTCACAGCGCCAAGGACCCGGATTCAATTCCGGCCTCGCGTCACTATCTATTCCTCCCACAGCCCAAAGACGTGCGGGTTAGGTACATTGGCCGCGCTAAATTGCCCCTTAGTGTCCAAAAGATCAGATGGGTTTAGGGGGGTAGAGCACGGGCCTGGGCTTGGGCCTGGGCCTGAGCCTGGGTGGGGTGTTCCTTCAGAGGGTTGGTGCAGGCTTGAGGGGCCGAATGGCCGTTGTCTGCTTTGTAGGGATTGTATGATAAATGGTGGCCAGGACACCAGGGAGAACACCATTGGTCACCTTCGAAATAGTGCCCTGCCGGGGCCTTTAATGTTGACCCCTGAAAGGGGTCGGCGAGGCCTTGATTTTTAATGGCTCATCATCCGAAAGACAGCATCTTCCGACAGTGCAGCACTACCTCTGTATCGCACTGGAGTGACGGCCGAGATTGCGTGCCCGCATTCCTGGTTTGGGGCCTGGACGCACAGTCTTCTGCCCTGGAGATGGGAGCGCTGCCCACGGCGTCAAGGCAACCCAGGAGTGCCACCTCCTTCGGTTGGAGATCACTTGGCGGAGCGCAGTGTGACTGCCATCAAGAAGCGTGGAGGAGCTAATTGTTGAATTAACCCAATCTTGTCCGCAGCCTGAAAACATCAGACCAAGACGAGTTAATGAGACGGTGACTGTGACCAGCCAGAACATACAGTAGTGTTAAGAGACTGCTAAATCTGCTCTATGTAAATCTACAGAGGACAGTCACAAGAGGTCAACTGTTGTCTGATCATCATAGAGTGATTAAAGCACAGGAGCACGGTTTGACTTGCCTGGTCCGTACTTGCTCTCCGCAAGAGCAACTCGCCTAGTCCCATTCCCCGGCCCTTACCCCGTAGCCTTGCAAAATATTTCTAATAATAATCGCTTATTGTCACAAGTAGGCTTCAATGAAGTTACTGTGAAAAGCCCCTAGTCGCCACATTCCAGCGCCTGTTTGGGGAATTGAACCCGCGCTGCTGGCCTTGTTCTGCATTACAAGCCAGCTATTTAGCCAATTGTGCTAAACCAGCCTCTCCAATTCCCTTTTGAAAGTCACGCTGCCTCCACCACACTCTGGGGGAGCGCATTCAAGATCCCAACCACAACCCGCTCCTCAGCTCTAAAGAGGAGTCACGCCCTCCATTTCTCTATCCGCAGATGCTGCCTGACCCGCTGCGTCTTTCCAGCACTTTCTGTTTTTAGTTCAGAGTTCCAGCATCTGCAGCATTTTGCTTTTATTCTAGTAATAAACATGTCACCTTCGATTCTCTTGTCAATCGCCTTAAGTCAGAGGCCCTTCCACCAAAGGGACAGTGGGGCGGTAGCACAGTGGTTAGCACTGTTGCTTCACAGCGCCAGGCACCCGGGTTCGATTCCCGGCTTGGGTCACTGTCTGTGCGGAGCCTGCACGTTCTCCCCGTGTCTGCGTGGGTTTCCTCCGGGTGCTCCGGTTTCCTCCCACAAGCCCCGAAAGACGTGCTTGTTAGGTGAATTGGACATCTTCAATTCTCCCTCTGTGTACCCGAACAGGCGCCGGAGTGTGGCAACTAGGGGCTTTTCACAGTAACTTCATTGCAGTGTTAATGTAAGCCTACTTGTGACACTAGTAAAGATTATTATTATGTTTCTCCCTCTATGTCCAAAACGCTTCGTGATTTTGGACATACGATGATGAGACAGTCCAGAGAAGGTTCACTGGCTTGACCTCAGGTATAGATAGAGTTCATAGAATTTACAGTGCAGAAGGAGGCCATTCAGCCCATCGAGTCTGCACCGGCTCTAGGAAAGACCACCCTACCCAAGGTCCACACCTCCACCCTATCCCCATAACCCAGTAACCCCACCCAACACTAAGGGCAATTTTGGACACTAAGGGCAATTTATCATGGCCAATCCACCTAACTGGAGCACCCGGAGGAAACCCACGCACACATGGGGAGGATGTGCAGACTCCGCACAGACAGTGACCCAAGCCGGAATCGAACCTGGGACCCTGGAGCTGTGAAGCAATTGTGCTATCCACAATACTACCGTGCTGCCGTATGGAGGGGTTTTCTTATGAGGAGAGGTTGAGTAGGTTGGGCCTGTACTCATTGGAGTTTAGAAGAATGAAAGGCGACCTTATTGAGACATATCGGATTCTCGGGGGGATTGACAGGGTCGATGCTGAGATGTTGTTTCCCCTTGTGGGAGAGTCTAGAACCGAGTAAGGGGTCGCACATTTAAGACACAGATGAGGAGGCATTTCTCCACTCAGGTTAGTGAATCTGTGGAATTCTTGACCGCAGAGAGCTGTAGAGGCTGGGTCGTTAAGTATGTTCAAGGCTGAGATAGATTTTTAATCAGAGAGTGAATCCAAAGTAATGGGGATAAGGCGGGAAAGTGGAGTTGAGGATTATCACATCAGATCCTATGTTTTATGGTCGTATGGTGCTATAACATTTGTTATAAGCAACCATCTCAATGTAATGCTCCAAAAGGACTAAACTGGCTACCTGGAAAGAGGAATAATGAAGGGTTCGAGGGGTGGGCAGAAAGTTGGGACTAGACTGTGGCTCAGTGTGGAGCAGCAAACATTTGATGGTCTGTTTCTCCCCTGTCACATTCTGTGTCGCGATTTAATTTAAGCAATTTAAAGCCTTTGTCTCTTAATTTTATTCCAGGGCACCCCAGGCCCAATGGCACCGAGAGGTAAGAATGACTTTATTCTTTTAGTTCCATTTCTATTTCACACTCATTGTTTAGAAACAAAAAAGCTCTTGCGTCTCTGTCAAGCTCGTCCCGAAGTGTTGATCACGATGATCACATAGCGATCTATACCTTCCCGAAATCTGGCTCCCCACATAAAGCATCTTTATCAACTGATACTTTGACACGTAAAATGCGGCCTGATTTTTGACCTTGGCAACTCATCAAGGCTTCTTCGACAGCAGCTTCCAAACCGTGACTTCTGCCACCTGAAAGACGGGGGCAGCAGACGCATGGTAACGTGACCCACCTGCAGGTTTCCTCCCAAGTTGCACACCATCCCGACTTGGAAATATATCGGCCGTTCCTTCTGTCATGTGAGAGTGCCTTTAAGAAATGGGTGTTTATAAATGGGTGTGTATATAAATATATATAGTGAGAGTACCTTAAGAAATGGGTGTTTATTACTGCAGTGATGTCAGAGTGTGGGTGGAGCTGGGCTTTCTGTCAGCTTTTTACTTTCGTCTTAGGCTGTTTGCTGCAGGGTGTGTTTTTGTTTTGTTTTCAGTGCTGGTGCTGAAGCCAGACAGAGCAGGTGTACTGCTGTTCTCTCTGCCATCAAAAAACTATCTGTTGATCATATGGTGAATTCAGAATTATAAGTAGTGACTTTACCCTGATGTGCTTCTGTTAAAGGTTTTGTTTTTAAGTCGTATGGATGTTGAAAGGAAAGCTTAAAGGATTACTTAGTGTTGTAGTCTTTGGGGGTTGTATTTGAATTGATGGTTGCTAAGATGTTCACTGTATGTTTAAAAAAGGTAAACTTGAGTTCGTAGAATAAACATTGTTTTGCTTTAAAAATGCTTTTCCATTTCTGCTCTACCACACCTGTAGAGTGGGCCGTGCGCTCCCCATACCACAATCTATTCAAAGTTGTGGGTCAGGTGAACTCCATGATACACTTTGGGGTTCTCTAAACCCTGGCCCATATCACTTCATTGTCGCTGGGTCAAAATCCAGGAACTCCCTCCCTAACAGCACTGTGGGTGTACCTACTCTACATGGACTGCCGTGGTTCAAGAAGGCAACTCACCACAACCTTCCCAAGGGCAATCAGAGATGGACAAATAAATGCTGGCCTGGCCTGGCCAGCAATGCCCACATCCCATGAATGAAAACAACGTGGTCATTATCCTCGCCAACGCAGGATTCCTGCGCGTTGTTCGAGCAATGCCATCTGCTGTGATTGGCAACTCATCTGTGTGTGGAGAGAAAAATATATCATCCTTGTTGGGCTCGATCTCTGAGGCAGATCTAGACATCACATGGGCATTACAATAATCTTCTGATTGTCCGCATTTAATATCTTATTGATAAGCAAATAAAATCAAAGCCCATCTCTGCAATTGGGCTGCAGCTGAAGTGAGGCCGGGAGAGTTTGGGTTATGATCAGTTTCGATTGCGAAACTACAGCCAGAAAAGTATTTCTGGAATCTGCTCACCCCAAATATCAAAATCCTTCATGTTCTATCGGAGTGTAACTTCGCTCACCGGCACTGAGGGTGCGAGAGGAAATTGCAATCAGTCCCTGCTCCCCGTTATCCAACGCACGAGAGATTGCAGCAACTACTCTGTATGGAGAGGTATATCGCACGCCGTCTTAACCCTTTTGGACATGTTGTAATGTGCAAGCATAGTACCTTCTACCGCTTGACTTTTCCACAACTTTGGACTGTGGGAGGAAACCGGAGCGCCCGGAGGAAACCCACGCAGACACGGGGAGAACGTACAGACTCCGCACAGACAGTGACCCAGCGGGGATCGAACCCGGGTCCCTGGCGCCGTGAGGCAGCAGTGCGAACCAAGGTGACCCTTCTACTTGCAGCTGTAGCAGTGTGCCTTCAGAAATGAATGACTCGACGTCCGATGTTGACCTAAGTACCGATAACAAGACTTTGTTCTGTTACTACTACCTGCCGTCGCTAGGTCTTACGCTTACCTCAGCTGCCGGTTATTTACTTCAGAAAACGACTAGCGGTTAACGTCCATTTCCCCCGTGTTCCGTTCTGCCTTGTCTAGGGGCAAGCTCTGTCGAATGTTAACTCTGGCTATTTACTACCAATGCATTCACTTTTTAAACCGCTCACAAATCTGACCCACGGCGCTCTCTCTTGGAATTCTCTGAAATTACAATGAATCGACAGCAAGGCCACAATAATCTCCCCATGTTACTCTTGTTACTCTCTCCGCAAATACTGCCAGACCTGCTGAGCCTATCCAGCATCCTGTTTTTATTCTCGCACCCTCACTGGGAAACTGATTCCTGGTTCCAAACTTTGACCTCCAGTGGCTTGGGCCTGTAGTGCTACTGAGGCATCCGCGAAATAGCTGACAGCGATGTGTCCTTTGGCTTTACTAGGACGAGTTTGATAATGCTCCAGTGAAGCAATTTAGGAGGTTAAAGATACTATCAAAATTTCAGTTGTGTTGATCAAAATAAGGCAAAACGTGACTTAAGGGGAGCAGACAAAAGCAAGAGCTGGTTTCTCAGTCTCTATGAAGGTACCAGCTGTGGCTCAATGGGTAGCACTCTTGTCTCTGACTCAGAGTCGTGTGTTCAACCCCAACTCGAAAAATTAACCACCATAATTCACTTCAATGTAGGACAAAGGGAGTGCTGCACTTTCAGAGGTATAGTCTATGACAGTGTTTTTCAAACTTTTTTTCCGGGGACCCATTTTTACTAACCGCCCAACCTTCAGGACCCAACCTGGCCGACCTTCGTGTCCCACACGAGCCAGCCTTCGCGGGCCATGCCAGCCGACCTGTACGGCCCACGCCAGCCGACCTTCACGGCCCATGCTGGCCGACCTTTGCGACCCACGCCGGCCGACCTTTGCGACCCACGCCGGCCGACCTTTGCGACCCACGCCGGCCGACCTTTGCGACCCACGCCGGCCGACCTTCGCGACCCACGCCGGCCGACCTTCGCGACCCACGCCGGCCGACCTTCGCGACCCACGCCGGCCGACCTTCGCGACCCACGCCGGCCGACCTTCGCGACCCACGCCGGCCGACCTTCGCGGTCCACGCCAGCCGACCTTCGCGACCCACGCCGGCCGACCTTTGCGACCCACGCCGGCCGACCTTCGCGACCCACGCCGGCCGACCTTCGCGACCCACGCCGGCCGACCTTCGCGACCCACGCCGGCCGACCTTCGCGGTCCACGCCAGCCGACCTTCGCGACCCACGCCGGCCGACCTTTGCGACCCACGCCGGCCGACCTTCGCGGTCCACGCCAGCCGACCTTCGCGACCCACCATTTTCTCTTACCTTGGTTGCTGCTGACAAAAATGGAGGAAACGGTTTGGGGTCCCTTTGGCCCTCGTAAACGCTCCTCCAATGGAACCTGTTGGATGAAGGTGAAGCCTTCCGGTGTCGGAAAGTATGGAGTCTCCATCTGTCCAAAGTTCTGCATTTTGTTCCTGTAAAATTTTAACCCCCCCGAACTTGTGAAAAAAAAGGCTGCGACCGTATTGAGAACAAAGCGGCACGCATACGCAGTGCGGACACATTTGTTTTACATGTTCGCGGCCATTGTGAAGGCCGCTCGCAGCCGGCATTATTAACAGCTGGCTGCTACGTCTGTTGCGCGTGGATTTGCGCGATCGACAGCGCCGCAACAGACGGCTCCACGACCCTCCCGACACCCGTGGGTCGCGCCGCCGACTTTGACAATGCCTGGTCTATGAGATGTTAAGCCGAGGGCCCATCTTGGGCGGATTTAAGGAGTGCACTGTGTAACGTTAAGCCCATGCTTTCAGGGCTGCAGTTATCTTCCTCATGGTGCTTAGTTATCCATCATCATAGAATTTACAGTGCAGAAGGAGGCCATTCGGCCCATCGAGTCTGCACCGGCTCTTGGAAAGAGCACCCTACCCAAAGTCAACACCCCCACCCTATCCCCATAACCCAGTAACCCCACCCAACACTAAGGGCAATTTTGGACACTAAGGGCAATTTATCACGGCCAATCCCCACCTAACCTGCACATCTTTGGACTGTGGGAGGAAACCGGAGCACCCGGAGGAAACCCACTCACACACGGGGAGGACGTGCAGACTCCACACAGACAGTGACCCAAGCCGGAATCGAACCTGGGACCCTGGAGCTGTGAAGCAATTGTGCTATCCACAAGGCTACCGTGCTGCCCTAATAGATGCCACCCTGGATGCGATTCCCATTCCCAAATTTCCATCATGCTGTGATGGACCCCTCATTGAGTACGCTTCAGTTATCCACCACCATTTTCCAAAGACTAAACCCCCCCACAAGACATTAAAACAGCAGGCTGCCTTTATTTGTCAGCATCACACTGGCACCATAGATTGCCGTAGAAATCCTAAAATGCAGAAGGAGGCCATTCAGCCCATCGGGTCTGCACCGACCCTCTGAAAGACTACCCTACCTAGGCCCACTCCCCACCCTATATCCGTAACCTCACCTAACCTGCACATCTTTGGACACCAAGGGGCAATTTTAGCATGGCCTATCCACCCAACCTGACATCCTTGGAAGGTGGGGGGAAACTGGAGCACCCGGAGGAAACCCATGCAGACAGGGGAAGAACATGCAAACTCCACTCACCCAAGGCCGGAATTGAACCCGGGTCCCTGGTTCTGTGAGGCAGCCGTGCTAACCAAATGCAGACTCAAAGAACACCATCTCATTTTTTTGACTTCCTTCTTCCCCTCCTCCCCATTCCCAACCCCGCTCCCCAGCGTCACTTGCTCTAATACATCTCAAACTTCTCCCAATTCTGAGGAAAACTCACAAACCTGAAATAGTATCCCTGTTTCTCCCTCCGCAGAAACTGCCAGACCTGCTGCTTCCAACATTTCCACTTTTTATTTCTGTTTGCGTTGTGCTTGTAAAACCATTGGTGTAAAATGTGCGGATCCCTGATCGTCCGCAGGTTCCAATTTAAGATGTGTGGGGCCAGCCCCCTTTCTTACAGAAAGTAGTGAGGCTCCACAGGGTTACAACTGTGGCTTTATTCGTAAAACCAAATCTTCTCTTTCCCCCGCTCAAAGGATCCAAAGTCCCTAAAGCCAAGTCACGAAGAAGAAAGGCAGTGGATGAAAATGGAAAAGAGGCGTTATCACCTAAGGTGAGACTCACTTTAAAAGCTGGGAACAAATACATAGCACAACTGGCCCTAGTCATATACATTTGATGAGTGTTTTGTGATGAATTTAAGGAATTGGCGTACATATATTGTATTTTATATTGGTTGCAGTGATGTTTTTTAAAAGCCTGAATTCAGGTATACATATAAATATAAAATAATGGGCAGGATTCTCCGACCCCCCACTGGGGGTCGGCGTGAATCCCACCCCCGCCCTCCAACGAATCTCCCACCCCCCAAAAGTCGGCGAGGAGTGAACTGTGCCTCCCGCCTCGGAGAATGGTGGGGACCGGCGCGACTCAACGGGCCCCGGGGCCGCCCGAATTCTCCGGCCCGCGGTAGTAAATCAAGGTAGGTCCCTACCGGCGGGACCCAGCTCCGTGGCCGGCCTCCGGGGGGGGGGGGGGGGGGTGCACGGGGCCCCGGGGGCCCACCGATCCGCGGGTGGGCCTGTGCCGTGGGGGCACTCTATTTCTACGCACCGGCTGTATAGGCCTCTACAATGGCCGGCGCGAAGGTGAACGCCCCCAGCACATGTGCGGGGATGTCGTCAGCAGACACCCGTTGACGTCAACCCCGCGCATGCGCGGACCCGCGCCGGCCGGCGGGGCGCAAATCACTCCGGCGCCGTCCTAGCCCCTGAAGGTACGGAGGGTTCCGCACCTTTGGGGCGGCCCGACGCCGGAGTGGTTCCCGCCACTCCACTGCGCCGTTTCTGCCCACCCCGCCAATGGGGAGAAAGCGGGAATATGACATTGGGATAGAGGATCGGTCATAAATTCATAGAATCCCTACAGTGCAGAAGGAGGCCATTTGGCCCATCGAGTCTACACCCACCCTCTGAAAGAGCTCCTCTCGACCCACTCCCTCTCGACCCACTCCCTCTCCCTATCCCTGTAACCCCATAACCCCACCAAATCGTTGGACACTAAGAGACAATTTAGCACCTAACCTGCATATTGTTGGACTGTGGGAGGAAACCGGAGCACCCGGAGGAAAACCACGCAGACACGGGGAGTATGTGAACCTCGACACAGAAGTCCTTTGAGGTTGGAATTAAACCCGGGTCCCTACCGCTGAGGCAGCAGTGCAAACCACTGTGCCACCCTCCCCGCAATGATCATATCGAATGGCGGAGCAGGCTCGAAGGGCCGAATGGCCTACTCTTACTCCTATTTTCTATGTTTCTATGTCTTTCAACAAGAGTTATCCATTAATCGGCTTATTCGAGAGCAATCCTGCAATGGATCCGAGGCTGGGCGAGTCCTTCCATGAGGAAGACTCTGTAATTTCCCTTTTCTTCTCTCAGATTTTCCAGACTTTGGTAACCTGGCTTTCCAGCCCTGTGTGGGTTTGCGGGGAGTGGGAAATCTGTACATTGCGATGCATGAGACATTGCCATGGTATTGGATTGTCAAAATGGACCAAACACTCACCCCCCCCCCCCCCTCCACACACACACACACACACACACACACACACACACACACAATACGTATCTGACATCTTCAATTTCTGCTCATTTTCTTAAAAGTACTGTTATGTCTGGTCAGGCAGCATCTGCTGTGAGATGTTGCTCTTGGAATGACCCCTTTGCCCTGACTCACTTCCAGGTGACTTTAGACTGGATCAGTCATCGCTCATTGGGCAGCACATTCATCTATGACTCAGAAGGTAGTATGGGGCAGCACGGTAGCATAGTGGTTAGCACAATTGCTTCACAGCTCCAGGGTCCCAGGTTCGATTCCCGGCTTGGGTCACTGTCTGTGCGGAGTCTGCACGTCCTCCCCGTGTCTGCGTGGGTTCCCTCCGGGTGCTCCGGTTTCCTCCTACAGTCCAAAGATATGCAGGATAGGTGGATTGGCCATACTAAATTGCCCCTTAGTGTCCAAAATTGCCCTTAGTGTTGGGTGGGGTTACTGGGTTATGGGGATAGGGTGGAGGTGTTGACCTTGGATAGGGTGCTCTTTCCAAGAGCCGGTGCAGACTCGATGGGCCGAATGCTCTACAAGGCCGCTCTCAGCTGCTAACACACCATCATGATGAACTCTTTTTAAGTTTCGCGGCAACTGGGATTTTCTTTGTCGTTTCTATTGCAACTCACATTGAAAAACATTTGATTGTTTTGATTCTTCCCTTTCCAACTGCAGACCGAACATTTAAAACCCAGAGCTGCTCTCTTCCCAAGTCCGCACGCTCTTGTGTTTCTGAAAGTTTGGGTCTTCCTTCCAGGGTCAACATTGACACAAGATAAAAGAGTTACATTTTCTTTAGGACAAAAGTCATGGGAGTGGACTGCGACATGAGATCAACTTTTACACAAGTTTATACAGTATTCCTATTCCTCAGGTTTGACATGTCCTGTCTGAGGAATTCTACGTGTCGAGTACTGTGTGGTGACTTCAAATTATGCTTGAGGTTTCTGGTTTCGCCTTGTCCAAATATTTCACACCGCGCTAACCAAACCAGACACTGTTCAGAGCCAATTTCATTATCAAAACCCAGAGCTCACACATGTTTGTAAATTAAAAGCGTTTGTTTTTTTTAAAACATCAGCGACGGGTGAAAGTTTTATTTAACCCGTTGGCTTCTTTTCGGCTGATGAAAATTCGCTGCCTTCTGAAATGAAAAATGAAAATCGCTTATTGTCTCAAGTAGGCTTCAAATGAAGTTACTGTGAAAAGCCCCTCGTCGCCACATTCCGGCGCCTGTTCGGGGAGGCTGGTACGGGAATTGAACCGTGCTGCTGGCCTGCTTTGGTATGCTTTAAAAGCCAGCTATTTAGCCCAGTGTGCTAAACCAGCCCCTATAATCGCTTATTGTTACAAGTAGGCTTCAATGAAGTTACTGTGAAAAGCCCCTAGTCGCCACATTCCGGTGCCTGTTCGGGGAGGCTGATACGGGAATTGAACCGTGCTGCTGGCCTGCCTTGGTCTGCTTTCAAAGTCAGCGATTTAACCCAGTGTGCTAAACCAGCCTCTATAATCGCTTATTGTTACAAGTAGGCTTCAATGAAGTTACTGTGAAAAGCCCCTAGTCACCACATTCTGGTGCCTGTTCGGGGAGGCTGGTACGGGAATTGAACCTTCTGAAAACATATTTAAAAAATCATTGTTGGGATGTGGCCGTCGTTGGCAAGGTCGGCATTTATTGCCAGGCCTCTTGGCCACTTGGAAATCCGTGGGCTCAATGGGACGGGGCAGTGTGGTTTTGAAATTGGATGAGGGGCAGAGAACAGAGAGCGGTCTTTTACGGTCGCTTTTCAGCCCACAGTGAGGCCAACGATGGTATTCGCAAGAGGTCACTTAATAGGATGTCAATGTTAACAGGATCCCCGCACCTCAGGTGAGGGGCAAGGTTGAGAAGGCGGGATCGAAGCGGAAGCTGAAACCAGGGCAGAGAGTTTTTCTTAATGAGAGAGGCTATCAAAGTAACAAATAAAGGGGGACAAATTAACAAAAGATCAAATGAAAAAATTGTGCTGATTTAATAAAACAATAATCAAGAAATTAAAGCATGGCGGGGGGGGGGGGTGACTGTAATTAAAACATCAAAAAGAGACTTAATAAATTAAATCTAATGGTATCTTCTGGGGGTGATGGATCTACCGCTGCCCCTATGGTGCCCACCGGTCTTGGGAGGCACAGAGCGTGCCAGCGGACACCGTGTGCTCCCTCTCCAAGGCCACCCTCGAGAAACGACCCTGGGCTAGCGAGGCAGACGGCCAGGTCAGGCAACATCCTCAACAGCCCGCTGCCAACTTAGCCAAGCCTAATAGCAGGCCCGCAAGGAGGTCTTCCTCCCTCCTCGCAACCCCCTCCCCCGACGTCGTGTGCGTCCTTGATTTATACGTGCTCAACGACCATTAACCCACCGCCTGCTTCTCTTAACCTTAGCAACGTGATTTGACAGAACATTAACAATTAGGAAAACAATTTATTTTGGTTTGTATTATTGACCCTGAGCCGAACTTGAATATCGAGGGCGTTACCAAAGCTCAAAAAATGAGGATAATGAGGAAGATCGAATAGTTTTTAGGAGGACAGAGACGGACTGTTAAATGAGCAGATGCAATATATTTGGCAGGATAAGTAGAGACAGCTGTTTTTTTTAAAAATACGTGTGCCTTTATTAATAATGGAATTGAGAAGGGCGCCGTATACGTGCCCGACACTTCTTGTCCACCCGCTAGGCCTTAAATGGTCCCGACGGTTCATTGTGCGATTTCCTATTGTTGCCAGGGATCCGAATCCGGGAAAGGGAAGGTGGCACCGGAGAGGCGGAAGCCTCCAAAGATCCCAAAGGACCCATCCCAGGTGCGGCCTCGGAGCGCCAAAGCAGCTGCCAAGCAAACTGCGGAGGGGCTGCAGACGGGCGAGGCAACGAGGAGGACGACCAGCCGCAGTAGAAAGAAAATGGCAGCAGAAGCGGTGCCTCTTGTGGAATCTCCAGAAGGTAATGGAACAGAGGGCGAACCATCGGGTGCAAAGGCAGCAGATCCAGAAGCATCAGGCAAGTGCATTCCTCTTAGCGGACTAACGCCAGAGAGCTAAATCTTAACGTTCGTTTATAGATCAAATAAAAAATCAAATCGCGCTCAAATAGATATTCATCTCTGAAAACGCCACGGGTTCGCAAGCACTTAAGTACCACAACATTTGCATTTTGAGTATATCGCTCCTTCCGGCATCGAGCCTTGTTTGAAGTGGGCTTTCATTTAACATTTTAGTTATTTAAAGCCACTCTGACAAAGCTCTTCGCTGAACAGGATTACTGGGGGGCAGAGTGGGTTAGAATTCTGCCCTTTCACCTGCCAGAATGCAAAGGGTCCATTCCTGCTCGGAATGAGAGACTCCGCTCCGACACAATTGAGACGGGAGTGAGATATCCGTTTGGTTGGTTTCTGTCGAAGGAACTTTAGTTGGCGGATTAGTTGCCTTGACACCCTGTATTCCTTCTTAACCGGCTGCTTGACTATATGTCATGGCAATAGGCACTTGGCAAAGCATGATGGGTAGATTAGCTTTATTTCAGTCAAGAAGTTCTGCATGTAATAGGCAGAAGGTCAGACTATGTAAACAAGTGCACAGCTGCACATTTTGCTGAGAGTAGACAATTATTATTGTTCTTAGGCTGGGAATTCAAGGCATGTTGTTTAACTCTGCTCACTTTTCTGTGTCTGGGCTTATCAAAGCAATGCCTCGTTTTTTCTCAATATTGCTTATTAAACCATATAAAGTACTGCTGTATTCTTGTAAGGTATTAGAAGGACGGTGGTCACTCTAACTCCCTCCACGAACTTCGTGTTATAATAAAAGACCTTTGCGAAACCTCGAAGTGCTGGCTAGTTTTTTCCACAACAGTTTCCTTGGCAGATTTGCCGCTGAATATATGTGGACCAAAATAACCGGGAAGTCAGCCGCATTGTTTTTTCTCTCCCTCAAAATATTGTTTGGTTTTTGTGATCAATTGTTGGTTTCGATCGTAGTTGCATCAGCGTCTAGTTCTGGATCACCACAGAGCAGACTGTCACTGGGTGTGCAACATAGCAGGGTAGTTTCTGAATCTATTTTATTCAGACTTCACATAGAATTCACATAGAATCCCGACAATGCAGAAGGAGGCCATTCGACCCATTACGTCCCTCTGAAAGTACACTCTACCCTAGGTCCAATTCCCCCACCCTATCCCCAATAACCCCACCTCATCTTTGGAAACTTAAGAACAATTTTAGCCCGGCCAATCCACCTAAGCTGCACATCTGTGGATTGTGGGAGGAAACCGGAGCACCCGGAGGAAACCCACGCACACACTTGGAGAAGGTGCAAACTCCACACAGTCACCTGAGGTCAGATTCGAACCCGGGTCCCTGGCGCTGTGAAGCCACAGTGCTAACCCCTGTGCTACAGGACTGCTCTTGTGTACTTACATTGTGGAATTATCGTATGTCCTATGTCGGAATCGAAACCGGGTCCCTGACACTGTGAGGCAGCAGTGCTAGCCACTGTGACGCAGTCTGATCATGTTGCTAAAACGCTCTTCCACTGTAAGTAGTCACTTCAAAGTTGCTTAGCCAAACTCGCTGGGAAGGGCGGCACGGTGGCGCAGTGGTTAGCACAGCTGCCTCACGCCGCCAAGGACCCGCGTTCGATCCCGGCCCCAGGTCAGTGTCAGGGTGGAGTTTGCACATTCTCCCTGTGTCTGCGTGGGTTTCACCCCCACAACCCAAAGGTGTGCAGGTTAGGTGGATTGGCCGCGCTAAATTGCCCCTTAATTGGAAAAATGAAAAAAAGACCAAGTTGGACTGCACATGTGATTGAAGTAAAAATTTGAGTTCTTAACTGTTTGCCGAAACACTTAAAATCTTGGCTGCTGACTGGGGAGGCAAGAATTGGCTGTTCAAGCTGTGAGGAGATGCTGTCGTAAAAACATAGAGGCAGAGAAGGAGGCCATTCGACCCATCGCATCCATGACAAGCTCTCTGTAGAGCAATCCAGTGAGTTAAAACCGCCTGCTCTATCCCTGCAGCCCAGCAAGTTTATTTCCCTCAAGTGCCCATTCCAATTTCCTTTTGAAATCATCCCATTGTCTCCACTTTCACCCTCCTTGTGGGCAGCAAGTTCCAGGCCACTAGAAAAAGGTCTTCCTCACATCTCCCCCTGGCCCACCTTACATCTCTTGCCCAGAACCTTAAATTTGTGGCCTGTAGCGCTGGTACCATCAGCTAATGGGAACAGCTTTTGTCTACTTTATCCAAATCTGTACACCCGTAGCTGTGACCAGTAAGTTACATTTAGATGACTTGTTATGGAGGAAAACGTGGGTTGCTTGTTGTACACAGTACGATCCCACAACAACGAACAGATAAGCAACTGGACATTGGTCAAATTGGCTGACGGTGACTCCTGGCCAGCAGAGCGCTTGTCCTTAACTCTCTCCAAGAAATATTTTGCCCCTGTCCAATTGAAGGCCCAGTCTGAAGGTAAAGTGTAGCCTTCTCCATCGGTACTGAGTTCAGTTTACACTCTGTGCTCAATTCCTGGAGTGGGGTTTGAACCCACAGCCTCTGACTAAGCCATTGATTGGGGACTGGGATAGACTGCCTTCCACTGCGCCCTATAGGATATAGAACATACAGTGCAGAAGGAGACCATTCAGCCCATCGAGTCTGCACCGACCCACATTAAGCCCTCACTGCCACCCTATCCCCGTAACCCAATAACCCCTCCTAACATTTTTCTTTTGGACACTAAGGGCAATTTATCATGGCCAATCCACCTAAACTGCACATCTTTAGACTGTGGGAGGAAACCGGAGCACCCGGAGGAAACCCACGCAGACACGGGGAGAACGTGCAGACTCCGCACAGACAGTGACCCATCGCAGAATCAAACCTGGGACCCTGGCGCTGTGAAGCCACAGTGCTATCCACTGTGCTACCCTCTTGCGTTTACGATCTCTAACTGAGATGGAGGGCCAGAATTTCCAGTGCAAGGCCGTGTACGTGTGCGATCACAGCCTGCTGGGAGTTTGTATTCCAGTCTCTTCCCAAATATAGGCCCGAGTTGCCCATCCCTACCTCCAGCTTCACTGAGATCAAATTGAAAGGACTGAAGAATCTTTGCTCGGTTGCAAGGGAGAGAGAGGCACTCTCAGCTAGAACCTTATTCCTTTGATCAAAAGAATGAAGTAATCTGAAGTGAAGACAACCAGCGGAAGCAGCCATTTTGTGCTCAGCCAGGTGCCACAATGAGGGATCAGGCCTGGATTCCATCCCTTTGGCTGAGGGAAGAGGTGGTGAAAGATGGGTAGTAGAAGTTGTAAGAGGAAGATGTTGGACACTGGGGGTAATTCTGCCCCTCCAAGCAGTTTTCTAGGGTCATTGATTGAGCAATTGACACAGGAACATATATACAAATATAGGAACTGGAGACGGCCCCTCGAGCCTGCTCCGCCCTTCAATAAGATCGTGGCTGATCTCATTGTAACCTCAACCCCACATTCCTGCCTCACGCCCGATAACCTTTCACCCCCTCGTTCATCAAGAATCTAACGTTTTTTTTTTTTAAAAGACAATCGATGGTAGCTTCGTGGTCACTTTTATTGAGACTAGCTTTCCATTCCAAATTCGCTTATATTATTGAATTTAAATTGCACCAGCGTCGGTGATGGGATTTGAACCTGTGTCGGCAGAGCATTAACCTGGGTCTCTCCATTAATAGTCCGGTGGCATTACCACTCCACCACCTTCTCCCTGCATGGATATAATCGCATGGCGTGATAATCAATCCGACCCCACCTGTTATTTTTGGTGGGGAGGCACAACAATATCTTATTAGCCTGCCATTATTCTGCACAGGAAAGGTGGAAATTGTGCGGGGGTTGGGGGTGCCGCAGGATGGATGCGGGGTGGGTGGGGAGGGGGGGGGGAGAGTCTGTTACTTCGCGGCCACGCATGTTAAAGGTTTCTGTGTGCCCAGCTGTCTGGGATGGAATAGATTCACAGGAAGAAAGTGGAACACGTGACTGAAACTGGCTTGGTTGATTAAAATCCATCATCAAGTGGGGAAGATGGAAATACTTTTTGGTACCTTTATTACAGCCTGCGACAGTACCTACAGGGTCTTTAACCCGATACCGTGGCCCATGGACTCTGGCCATACTCTTGTTAAACCCTGCCCTGGTCTACTATTCAAATTCATGTTACATTAAAGGTGATGGTGTGCTGCTTCTGATATTATTCTCTCTCTCTCCCGCAGAGTCTGAAATCCCGCGCCCCAGGAAATCCAGGACCAGGTCGAGACACTAAACACCACTTTAAAGAGCAAATCCTGGAAAATCTTTGGGTTGATTTATTGGTATCCAGATGCAGGCATAAAAAAGGATTAGTCAAAGATGAGCAGAATGGATGGAAAATATCAAGAGGCAATGGAGGGACTGCTTTGACCCAACATGGCTGTTGGGGTTTAATCCCCAGGCGATTGCAATGCCTGGAACATTCCGGCTCTGTAGCATCCTGTCTCTCCTATCTCGGAATGCACGGATTTAGACCTCATTAAGCTTGTGGAATGTCCTTTTTTTTTAAAATAAAGTTTATTTTTTCAGCTGTAGGCCTAGTTTTTTAAAAACTGAAATAAAGTCTAATGAAGATTTAACCGAAAGAAGTCATCCTATTTCTAATGTGAATGTGCTGTCTGCTTAAAGTCCTGCGCAATTGAAGACAATCAGATGGTATCATCACTAACCTTTAGGGGTATCGGTGAACCTTGGGGTTATCTATCACGTGGAAGCAGGTTGAAGTGGGCCTGGGGTGGGGGGCAACTAACGCCTCAGCTTTGCTGCAAACATTTATGAGGTAGACAATCCGATGTTATCTCATTGCATGAGGACTGCCGTGTTTCCAAATGAAGACCCATCACTAATATAAGGATCTGGCACATGTAAGGTTAATGTGGGATGGACTGTAGTATCGTCCACACAGTAATGTAAGAGAGCACATGACTCGCATACATGTCAGCCTAGTGTTGGACAGAGACCTGTGTAGCAGCCAGCATGGAACACAGAACATACAGTGCAGAAGGAGGCCATTCGGCCCATCGAGTCTGCACCGACCCACTTAAGCCCTCACTTCCACCCTGCCCCCGTAACCCAACAACCCTTCCTAACTGTTTTGGACACTAAGTGCAATTTATCATGGCCAGTCCACCTAACCTGCAAGTCTTTGGATTGTGGGAGGAAACCGGAGCACCCGGAGGAAACCCACGCAGACACGGGGAGAACGTGCAGACCCCACACAGACAGTGACGCAGCGGGGAATCGAACCTGGGACCCTGTGAAGCCACAGTGCTATCCACTTGTGCTGCCCAAATAGATAGCACCTAGCATGGACCCTTTTGCTTGGACCCTTTGCAATATGTTTGTAAATAGTTCTGCGAGTCAATGAGTTAACCTACGTTTATGACCGGGGATCCAGCGGTAGGAATAACAAAGGATTTCTTTTTCTTAACATAAAATCTGTCCGCGGCAGTAACTATTTACACTTCACACTCCAACGTGCCAGTCCCTGCTTGGGCCGGTGTTTAAGCTCGATCTTACGAGCCCCGGCTGAGTGGGCCTCCGCCCGCTAACAGGGAAGCATGTACTGCACGAGCCCCACGGGGCACGAAGGGTTTCCGTGAGCCTCGGAAGGGTTATGAGACATGAGCAGAGACTTCTTCAGACCTTCTGAACTGTAACCAACGCCCGACAACAATCACCATCCTTTCAAAGAAAAAGAACAAAGAAAAGTACAGCACAGGAACAGGCCCTTCGGCCCTCCAAGCCTGTGCCGACCATGCTGCCCGACTAAACTAAAATCTTCTGCACTTCCGGGGTCCGTATCCCTCTATTCCCATCCTATACATGTATTTGTCAAGATGCCCCATAAATGTCACTATCGTCCCTGCTTCCACCACCTCCTCCGGTAGCGAGTTCCAGGCACCCACTCCCTCTGTGTAAAAAAACTTGCCTCGTACATCTCCTCTAAACCTTGCCCCATGCACCTTAAACCTATGGCCCCTAGTAATTAACCCCTCTACAATGGGAAAAAGCCTCTGACTATCCACTCTGTCTATGCCCCATATAATTTTGTAGACCTCTATCAGGTCGCTGCTCAACCTCCGTCGTTCCAGCGAGAACAAACCGAGTTTATTCAACTTCTCCTCATAGCTAATGCCCTCCATACCAGGCAACATCTTGGTAAATCTCTTCTGCACCGTCTCTAAATCCTCCACATCCTTCTGGTAGTGTGGCGACCAGAATTGAACAATATACTCCAAGTGTAGCCTAACTAACGTTCTATACAACTGCAACATGACTTGCCAATTCTTATACTCAATGCCCCGGCCATTGAAGGCAAGCATGCCGTATGCCTTCTTGACTACCTTCTCCACCTGTGTTGCTCCTTTCAGTGACCTGTGGACCTGTACACCTAGATCTCTCTGACTTTCAATACTCTTGAGGGTTCTACCATTCACTGTATATTCCCTACCTGCATTAGACCTTCCAAAATGCATTACCTCACATTTGTCCGGATTAAACTCCATCTGCCATCTCTCCGCCCAAGTCTCCAAACGATCTAAATCCTGCTGTATCCTCTGACAATCCTCATCGCTATCTGCAATTCCACCAACCTTTGGGTCGTCTGCAAACTTACTAATCAGACCAGTTACATTTTCCTCCAAATCATTTATACATACTACAAACAGCAAAGGTCCCAGCACTGATCCCTGCGGAACACCACTCGTCACAGTCCTCCAATCAGAAAAGTACCCTTCCATTGCTACTCTCTGCCTTCTATGACCTAGCCAGTTCTATATGCATCTTGCCAGCTCACCCCTCGCCCCTGACTCACCTTTTGTACCATGAGGGACCTTGTCAAAGGCCTTACTGAAGTCCATATAGACACCATCCACTGCCCTACTGCATTAATCATCTTTGTGACCTCCTCGAAAAACTCTATCAAGTTAGTGAGACCCGACCTGCCCTTCACAAAACCGTGCTGCCTCTTGCTAATATGTCCATTTGCTTCCAAATGGGAGTAGATCCTGTCTCGGAAGAATTCTCTCCAGTTCTCAGCCTTCTAGCCCTGACAAATGTCTCCTTTTTCTTTTTGACGAGGCCTACAAAATATCTCTCGTTATCCAAGGTTCCCGAAATTTGCTGTATTTATCCTTCTTCCGCACAGGAGTATGTCGGTCCTGAATTCCTTTCAACTGACATTTGAAAGCCTCCCACATGTCAGGTGTTTATTTACCCTCAAACATCCGCCCCCAACCTAGGTTCTTCAGTTCCTGCCTAATATTGTTATAATTAGCCTTCCCCCAATTTAGCACATTCACCCTTGGACCATTCTTATCCTTGTCCACCAGCACTTTAAGCCTTACTGAATTGTGGTCACTGTTCCCGAAATGCTCCCCTACTGAAACTTCTACCACCTGGCCGGGCTCATTCCCCAATACCAGCTCCAGTACCGCCCCCTCCCTAGTTGGACTGTCTACATATTGTTTTAAGAAGCCCTCCTGAATGCTCCTTACAAACTCTGCCCTGTCTAAGCCCCTGGCACTAAGTGAGTCCCAATCAATATTGGGGAAGTTGAAGTCTCCCATCACCACAACCCTGTTGTTTTTACTCCTGTCCAAAATCTGTCTACCTATCTGCTCCTCTATCTCCCAGTGGCTGTTGGGAGGCCTGTAGTAAACCCCCAACATTGTGACTGCACCCTTCTTATTCCTGATCTCTACCCATAGAGCCTCGCTGCCCCCTGAGATGTCCTCCCGCAGTACAGCTGTGATATTCTCAAAGCTTCACCCAAAGCTTTGTTGACATCGCTTCCCCTTGATGCTGGGGAACTTTGAAAACCAAGATCGTCAGATTACTTTGTTAAGGAGATTGAGGGTACGACGTTAAAAAGTGGAAAGTCTGACTGGACCTCATTTTAGAGGATTCTATTCAGATCCAGGCACTGTAACTGAGGAAGGATACACTAGTCTTAGAGTGGGTGTGGGCTAACTTCCTACTTCTGGATCGGAGGTTTACTCTGGGTATTAACAACTCAAGGCTACCAAATTATTGTTTGCACACAGCTTATTCAAAATCTGACACTAAATAAGAATTCTACTCGAGTGTCCACGTGGGAAAGGCCCCTTGGGTTTTTCCAAGAGTTAGAATGGAGCGAGAATAAGTCTCCAAACAGTTAATCAGACTACTTCTTCCTGAGCTGACTAACTATTACCTCGGAGCACAATACCCCCCCCGGGCATAATAATAATCTTTTATTGTCACAAGTAGGCTTACATTTACACTACAATGAAGTTACTGTGAAAAACCCCTAGTCGCCACATTCCGGCGCCTCTTCGGGTACACTGAGGGAGAATTCAGAATGTCTAAATTACCTAACAAACACGGGCAGCAAGGTAGCATAGTGGTTAGCACAGTTGCTTCACAGCTCCAGCGTCCCAGGTTCGATTCCCGGCTTGGGTCACTGTCTGTGCGGAGTCTGCACGTCCTCCCCGTGTGTGCGTGGGTTTCCTCCGGGTGCTCCGGTTTCCTCCCACAGTCCAAAGATGTGTAGGTTAGGTGGATTGGCCAAGCTAAATTGCCCTTCATGTCCAAAATTGCCCTTAGTGTCCAAAAAAATGTTAAGTGGGGGTCACGGGGATAGGGTAGATACGTGGGCTTCGGTAGGGTGCTCTTTGTAAGGGCCGGTGCAGACTCGATGGGCCAGATGGTCTCCTGCACTGTAAATTCTATGTACCTTGTGGGAGGAAACCGGAGCACCCGGAGGAAACCCACGCAGCCACGGGGAGGACGTGCAGACTCCGCACAGACAGTGACCCAAGCGGGAATCGAACCCGGGTACCTGGTGCTGTGAAGCAACAGTGCTAACCACTGTGCTAACCACATGGTGCCTGCCTGCTCGATGCGTAGGCTGAACCTACCTCCTTGAGCTGCTTGTTGGCCAACACCACAGGTGCACAACTTCAGTCAAAGTCGGTCGAACCTCTCAACAGTCTTGTCATCCACTCAGTTATTGGCAGCCTCATCAAACTTTGACCACCTGCACAGCTACTTCCTTGTTCTTCAACCTTTACATGATAATAAGGCATTAACTCATTGAATTCCTACAGTGCATAAGGAGGCCATTCAGCCCATTGAGTCTGCACTGACACTCTGAAAGAGCTCCCTACCTCGGCCCAATCTCCCGCCCTATCCCCACTGTCATGATATGCAAACATGCAACCAATGGATAATCAGAATAGGAAACAACCAATGGGTAACCAGGACACCCAGAGGTGGCATCACCACAAGGGGGCATGACACGGACACTATGAAAGGGACAGGACACACACACCCTGTCTCCTCCACAGACAGACACCTAGAGAGTAAGACAGGGCTGATCAGCAGCATCACACCCCAGCACGTGGCTTAGAGCAAGCTGGTATAGTTAGACTGAGTTACTAGAGCTAGATTAGCAAGAGAGTCGAACTCATTTAAGAACTATGTTAATAGTTCAATAAACACGTTGAATTCATTTCATAGTCTGGAGCATCCTTTCGTAAAGCCTACATCCAGTAGCAGTTTATGTTACACGAAGTAGCATAACACAACCCCATCTACCCCACCCACCTACATATCTTTGGACACTAAGGGGCAATTTATCATGGCCAATCCACCTAACCTGCACATCTTGGGACTGTGGGAAGAAACCAGAGCACCCGGAGGAAACCCACGCAGTCACGGGGAGAACGTGCAGACTCCGCACAGACAGTGACCCAAGGCCGGAATTGAACCCGGGTCCCTGGCGCTGTGAGGCAGCAGCGCCAACCAACATGCCACCCCTTGAACGGAGGTCAGGATGGGACAACCTGCCGATTTCACCTCGACAACCCTGCCAGGCCCTGAAACATCCCAGCCTGTATCGAACAGAAACTGCAGTTATTCCCGGTCAAATCTTATTCCTTTCTCAGTGTTACAAAACCAATTCGAATTCAGCTGGTTCCAAATCATGGTCCCCCAAGCACTAGATCCAAGCTGACAAGGGTAGGCATCACACCTGATCTCGGGCTCGATCCTAACGCTGGATCTCAGCAGAGAGGCCGAGAATGGCCCGGAGACCCCTGGGGATAGCGTCGCCTTCCGTCGCGCACCCTCTCCTAATGAAAACGCCTGCCTCAACAAACAAAAGAAAAAAATGAGGAACTGACAGGTTTTATTTTTGCTGCAGGAATTAATTCGCCATGCGCTTGTTCACAATCTCCGGAGATGAAACAGCTCCTTTTCTCTCAGGAGCGCTGAGGCTCGACTCAGTTAGTCGTCGGACACATCAAAGATCTCAGCAGGCTGCTGACTGCTGGGGTGCCTTTCAAATGCTAATGCCACGTGAGTTTAGTACACAGCGCCTCTCAACATCACCGACTGCAGATGGTAGATAACAGGATAAGCAGCTTCCACTAATGAATCGGGACTGACAAAGAAAAACAACTCTGATTGCTGTGCAAAGCTGTAGGAAAGCCCATTACCCAGCTCTGCGTTCCTGCCCTGATAGCATAAACACCTCAGACAATCAAAGGTCACCCGACTGGGTGGCTCCTGTTGTGGTTTTTGACAGCAATTGTACTTGGCCCCTCCAAACCTCAGGATGCGCCAAAGCTTTTCACAGCTAATGAGGCGTAGTCACACACGCAACGCAAAGCAAGGTCACAGAAACAACAGCACTGAGCTGACGATGAAATCTTCCAGGGCATGATGTTGGTTGAGGAATAAATATTGGCCAAGGTATTGCGCGACGAGATGGGAGTAATTAATGAGCTCACAGTGAAGGCAGTAGCTAACGTAACAATGCTAATTAAAAAGGGAGGAGATAGAGCTAGCGGAATTATAGACCAGTCAGCCCGACATCGGCAGTGGGGAAGAGTCCATTATCAAAGATTTAATAGCAGAGCACTTGGAAAACAGTGGGAAGAGCAGATAGAGTCAGCATGGATTAACGAAAGGGAAATCATGTTTGACAAATCTACTGGACTTCTTCGAGGATGTAACCAATAGAGGTGACGAGGGGGAGCCAGTGGATGTGGTTTCTTTGGACTTTCAAGAGGGTTTTGACAAAGTCCCACATAAGAGATTAGTGCGTAAAATTAAAGCGCACGGGATTAGGGGTGCAGTGTATTGAGATGGATAGAAAACTGGTTGGCAGACAGGAAACAAAGAGTAGGAATAAACGGGTTTATCACTGAATGGCAGGCAGTGACTGTGGTAGTCGGTATTAGGGGTATTATGGTATCCTGAATAATGCTGTAAGACCATTGGTGTGGGAGGTACCTGAAACTGCTATTTTCATTGGCTGTTTCCGCCCAGTAAGGCGGAGTATAAGAGCCTGTGTCTCCCCAGCAGCTGCATTCTGTACCTGCGCTGCTGGGGGAAACATCTAGTGCAATAAATTGATGCTCGATCAATAACTCCTGAGACGAGATTGGAGACAATTGAAGGCTTTATTGCACTAGATGTTTCCCCCAGCAGTCCAGGTACAGAATGCGGCTGCTGGGGAGACACAGGCTCTTATACTCCACCTTACTGGGCGGAACCAGCAGGCAGGCTTCACCAATGAAATAGCAGTCTCAGGTACCTCCCACACCAATGGTCTTACAGCATTATTCAGGGTACCGTAATACCCCTAATACCGACCACCACAGTGACTAATGTGCTACCCCAAGGATTGGTGCTGGGATCCCAGCTATTCACAATATATAATAATGATTTACATGAGATGTGTTGGCCTTCATAGCGAGAGGCAATTATACAGGGCCTTGGCGAGGCCACAACTGGAACATTGAGGAAGGATAGTTCTTGCTGTAGAAGGGGTGCAGTGAAGGTTTACCAGACTGATTCTAGGGATGGCAGGACTGACATATGAAGTGGCACCTCTGGCGGTGCGGCCCTGGAGTACCAGCTTGGACTTGTCTTTCTCAAGTCTCCTGGGTGCCTGGGACCCAGGAAGCCACAATTCCCCCAACTCAATATTCCGTTTGAATTTTGAATTGTTTTTTTGAGCAAGCGAGTAGATGGATGAAGGGGCTTGCCCTGTCCATTCTGCACATTGGCTTTGTGACTCTGAGAAAGGAACACGCTTGATTTTAACGCTACTGTCTCAATGGTGGCAGTCGCACCAATTCTAAGAATAATCACAGGGTAACCATGGGTACGGATAGTCATTCGGCCCATCGAGATGCCTTCCGATTGGCAATGATCCAAGTTGTGAACAAGAAATTCCTGACATTTATACCAACTTTACCGCTCACTAGTTTGAACCTAAGTTCCTGGCAAATGTCTTTATTTCGTATAAGGTCACAGAAAGTAATATTTTGAATTGGCATTTCTGAAGCAATGAATGAGAACTTGGGGGGTGCGGTAAATCCACAGGATCCATAGGATCAATAGGATCCCTATAGTGCAGAAGGAGGCCATTTGGCCCATCGAGTCTGCACCGACCCTCTGAAAGAGCACCCTACTGCCAGGCCAAATTCCCCCCATCCAACCTCCATGACCCCAACTAACCTACATATCATTGGACACCAAGGGACAATTTGTCATGGTCAATTGTGCATATCTTTGAACTGCGGGAGGAAATTTAGTGGCTTCACAGCGCCAGGGTCCCAGGTTCGATTCCCGGCTTGGGTCACTGTCTGTGCGGAGCCTGCACGTTCTCCCCGTGTGTGCGTGGGTTTCCTCCCACAGTCCAAAGTTGTGGATTGGCCATGATAAATTGACCTTAGTGACCAAAAAGGTTAGGAGGGGTTATTGGGTTACGGGGATAGGGTGGAAGTGAGGGCTTAAGTGGGTCGGTGCAGACTCGATGGGCTGAATGGCCTCCTTCTGCACTGTATGTTCTATGCTCTATGTAACCGGAGGAAACCCACGCAGACACGGGGAGAACGTGCAGGCTCCGCACAGACAGTGACCCGAGGCCGGAATTGAACCCGGGTCCCTGGCGCTGTGAGGCGGCAGTGCTAACCACGGTGCCTCCGTGCCGTAAATGATGCCAAGCTCAATTCCTGCCTCTGCTCAGCGGGGTTGATCTTATGCCCGGCGCAGTGGTAGCGGAAAAGCTCTCAGCTGCATCTCCAGACTTGTCAAAGTGGGCCCACATAGTCAAGGTGGCCAGTCCTGCTGCGTTGAATCATTCCCCGATTCCGTGAGGGAATATGCGGGAATGGGGAAGAATGGTGGATTGGCTCTCCGTTAATTATAGGACGGGGTGAGTGTGACGAGGAACCAGATGAGCCAACAGGGACAGACCCAATTTTCCCCTGAACCTGCCTTCATTAACCAAGTAAATGGTCCGAAACTGTGATTAGCGCGTGGCAGCTGGAGGTCTTGGATTGTGCTCCAGGAATATCATTGGGCTGCGATGTAGTCCTGTCGTAATTCATGGTTGTTTTTAAAAAAAAAAAATTTTATTCAAATTTTCACTAATTATCAACAACAAAATACAGGAAGAAAAGAACAACCTCCCCACCCCCCCCAATATACATAAATAATAAATTCATCAACACAAAGGCAAATATACACGCCTCCTCAAGAAAAACGAACCAACCCCCCGAGCCCCCATCACCACCGGGTTGCTGCTGCTGACCATCTTCTAACGTTCTGCCAGGAAGTCTAGGAACGGTTGCCACCGCCTGAAGAACCCTTGCACCGATCCCCTTAAGGCAAATTTCACCCTCTCCAATTTAATGAACTCCGCCATATCGCTGATCCAGGATTCCACGCTTGGGGGCCTCGCATCCTTCCACTGAAGAAGAATCCTTCGCCGGGCTATCAGGGACGCAAAGACCAGAATTCCGGCCTCTTTCGCCTCCTGCACTCCCGGCTCCTCTGCCACCCCAAATATTGCGAGCCCCCAGCCCGGCTTGACCCTGGAACCTACCACCCTCGACACCGTCCTCGCTAAGCCCTTCCAAAAGTCCTCCAGCACTGGGCACGCCCAGAACATGTGGGTGTGGTTTGCTGGGCTCCCTGAGCACCTAACACACCTGCCCTCACCCCCAAAGAACCGGCTTATCCTTGCCCCGGTCATGTGAGCCCTATGCAGCCCCTTAAGTTGCATGAGGCTGAGCCTCGCGCAAGAGGAGGAAGAGTTCACGTCCCCTCGTCAATCTCCTCACCCAACTCCTCCTCCCACTTACCCTTTAGCTCCTCCACCGAGGCCTCCTCCTCCTCCTGCATCACCTGATACGTTGCCGAGATCCTCCCCTCTCCAACCCCCCCCCCCCCCGACAGCACCCTGTCCTGGACCCCGCGTGGCGGCAACAGTGGGAACTCCACCACCTGCCGCCGAACAAACGGCCTTACCTGCATATATCTGAAGGTGTTCCCCGGGGGGAGCCCGAACTTCTCCTCCAGCTCACCCAGGCTCGCGAACTTCCTGTCCACAAACAGGTCCCCCATCCTTCTAATACCTGCCCTGTGCCAGCTCAGGAACCCTCCGCCCATCCTCCCTGGGACAAATCGGTGGTTCCCCCGAATCGGGGTCCACACCGAGGCCCCCACCTCCCCCCTGTGACTTCTCCATTGCCCCCAAATTTTGAGGTTAGCCGCCACCACCGGGCTCGTGGTATACCTCTTTGGAGGAAGCGGCAGCGGTGCCGTCACCAGCGCCTCCAGGCTCGTGCCCACACAGGACACCATCTCCAGCCTCTTCCATGCCGCCCCATCCCCCTCCATCACCCACTTACGCACAATCGCCACGTTGGCGGCCCAATAATACCCACAGAGGTTGGGCAGCGCCAACTCCAGGAACACCCTTCTCACCCTCGGGGTCTTCTGCGCCCACACAAACCCCATAACGCTCCTGTTAACCCGTCTGAAGAAGGCCTTAGGGATCAGGGTGGGGAGGCATTGGAACAGGAACAAAAATCTCAGGCGCACCGTCATTTTAACTGACTGCACCCTACCCGCCAGGGACAGTGGCAGCACGTCCCACCTCTTAAACTCCTCCTCCATCTGCTCCACCAGCCTCGTGAAGTTAAGCTTATGTAGGGCCCCCCAGCTCCTAGCCACCTGGACCCCCAGGTACCTGAAACTCGTCTCCGCCCTTTTTAGCGGGAGCTCACCAATCCCCCTCTCCTGGTCCCCTGGGTGCACTACGAACAACTCGCTCTTCCCCATATTAAGCTTGTACCCGGAGAAATCTCCAAACTCCCTAAGGATCCTCATCACCTCCGGCACTCCCCCCACCGGGTCCGCCACATATAGCAGCAAATCATCCGCATAGAGCGACACCCGATGCTCCTCCCCACCCCGCACCAGCCCCCTCCAGTTCCTCGATGCCATGCCCAGGGGTTCAATCGCCAGCGCAAAGAGCAGGGGGGACAGGGGACACCCCTGCCTCGTCCCCCGGTGTAGCCAGAAATACTCTGGCCTCCTTCTGTTCGTGGCCACACTCGCCACCGGGGCCTCATGTAGCAGCCTCACCCACCTGACAAACCCCTCCCCGAACCCGAACCTTTTCAACACCTCCCACAGGTACCCCCATTCCACCCTATCAAAGGCCTTCTCCGCATCCATCGCTGCCACTATCTCCGCCTCCCCCTCCCTCGCCGGCATCATTATAACATTCAAGAGCCTCCGTACATTAGTATTCAACTGCCTCCCTTTCACGAACCCCGTCTGATCCTCGTGTATGACCTGCGGCACACAGTCCTCTATCCTCATGGCCAAAACCTTTGCCAGCAACTTTGCATCTACATTTAAGAGTGAGATCGGCCTATATGACCCACACTGTAGGGGATCCTTGTCCCGCTTCAGGTTCAGGGAAATCAGCGCTCTAGACATCGTCGGGGGCAGGGCCCCCCCTTCCCTTGCCTCGTTAAAGGTCCTTACCAACAGCGGGCCCAGCAGGTCCGCATACTTCTTGTAAAATTCAACCGGGAACCCATCCGGCCCCGGTGCCTTCCCCGCCTGCATGTTCCCTATCCCTTTGACCAACTCCTCCAACCCAACCGGCGCCCCCAACCCCGCCACCTGCCCCTCCTCCACCCTCGGAAACCCCAGCCGGTCCAGGAAGCGACCCATCCCTCCCTCCTCCAGTGGGGGCTCAGACCGGTACAGTTCCTCGTAGAAGTCCCTGAAGACCCCATTGATGCCCACCGCACTTCGCACCGTGTTCCCTCCTCCATCCCTAACTCCCCTGATCTCCCTAGCTGCCTCTCGCTTACGAAGCTGGTGCGCCAGCATACGGCTCGCCTTTTCTCCGTATTCATATACCGCCCCCTGCGCCTTCCTCCACTGCGCCTCCGCCTTCCTGGTGGTCAACAAATCGAACTCAGCCTGGAGGCTACGCCGCTCCCTAAGCAATCCCTCCTCCCGGGCCTCCACGTACCTCCTATCCACCCTCACCATCTCCCCCACCAACCTTTCCCTCTCTCTCCTCTCCCCCCTCTCCTTGTGTGCCCTAATGGAGATCAGCTCTCCTCTGACCACCGCCTTCAGCGCCTCCCAGACCACCCCTACTTGCACCTTCCCATTGTCATTAGCCTCCAGGTACCTCTCTATACACCCCCGGACCCGCCCGCTCACCTCCTCGCCCGCCAGCAACCCCACCTCTAGGCGCCACAGCGGGCGCTGGTCCCTCTCCACCCCAATTCGAGGTCCACCCAGTGCGGAGCATGATCAGAAATGGCTATCGCCGAGTACTCCGTATCCTCCACCCTCGGAATCAGCGCCCTGCTCAAGACAAAAAACTCAATCCGGGAGTAGGCCTTGTGGACATGGGAGAAGAATGAGAATTGCCTGGCCCCCGGCCTCGCAAACCTCCATGGATCCACCCCTCCCATCTGGTCCATGAACCCCCTCAGCACCTTGGCCGTCGCCGGCCTCCTGCCCGTCCTAGACCGAGAGCGATCCAGTGCCGGGTCCAGCACTGTGTTGAAATCCCCCACATTATCAGGCCCCCTGTCTCCAGGTCCGGAATCCGGCCCAGCATACGCCGCATGAACCCCGCATCGTCCCAATTCGGGGCATATACACTGACCAACACCACCCGCTCCCCCTGCAGCTTGCCGCTTACCATCACATACCTACCGCCATTGTCTGCCACGATGTTCGACGCCTCGAACGACACCCTCTTCCCCACCAAGATCGCCACCCCCCGATTTTTTGCATCCAACCCCGAATGAAACACCTGCCCTACCCACCCCTTTCTCAACCTTACCTGATCCGCCACCCTCAGGTGCGTCTCCTGAAGCATGGCCACGTCCGCCTTCAGCCCCTTCAGGTGCGCGAACACCCGGGCCCGCTTGACCGGCCCATTCCAGGTTATCAGCCGGATCAGGGGGCTACTCACCCCCCTCCCCCACCGACTAGCCATAGCCCTTCCTAGGCCAGCCACATGCCCGCGCCCCCCCGCATGACCTGTTTGCCACAGCGGCAGACCCCCGCCCCGACCTCCTCTACCAACTCCAGCTCCCCCTTGGCCATTCCAGCAGCAACCCGTTCCCCCCACCCCAGCTAGGTCCCCCCCTAGCTGCATGGCTCCCCCCATTGCACTCCCGTAAGTCAGCTGACTCCTGCTGACCCCGGCCACTCCTGCCACTCCATCGACCCCCCCCCCCCAGTGTGGAACTTCCCCTCCCCCCACTTGTCCACCAGCAGGCTCTCATCCATTCCACTCCCAGCGCGGGAAAAAGCCCGCGCTTCCCAGCTCCGGCCCCGCCCCTTCAACCCTAAGCGTGGGAAAAAGCCCGCGCTTTCCACTCGCCCGGCCCCGCCTCCTCTGGAATTCATGGGTTTTAATGAAATGATGGAAGATTGTAGTCAAAGTCCAGGGTTAGAGTGGAGACAATGGGCAAGTTGTTGCTCCCACTCCAATTTCGAACGGAGGGCGGTCGAAGTGAGTGGAACACGTCCTACAGGCCTGCAGTTCACTTGCAGAGGGCCCTCGCTCTGTCTCCTGGGGCCGGTCGCCCGCCACCATGGGAACAATACAGCCTCTCACCGCCAGTGGCTGTCAGTTAAGTACTGAGAGGACGGGGGTTCGTGAGAAAGACTCGTGCGGGCTGATAGTGACCGATAATGGTGTGGTGGAGCTGGGAGGATATGCTTTTTACTGTGGGCTCCGCTGAGGTAGTTACGAAAGATTTTTTTGACTCCAGTGGACCACTGGCTCGGCCACCCTTGGGAAAGATGCTCCTGAGTCTGCTTGGCACTGGGCAGACAGGTTTGTGGCAGACGACGTCAAACAGTGTAAGAGGCCGAGTGCCCATTTCAGCTGGGCAGGACGGCCGCCATATTGGTAAAGGATTGCCTTTACCAATATGGCGGCACTGCTAATGGAGGTATGATCGGGGGCGACACGTTTCATCCCAAAATTAATCTTCGTTGGCCTCATTTTCGGTTTGAAAATGAATACGCGGTGGAAACATTTCTCTGCCTGTGAGACAGTGCCCATCTTGGCACAGAACACTCAATCTATCAGTTATCGGTTTGTCGAAATTCTAACATTTCTCCATGTTGTGCGTTTTTCATAAAATCCTAACAGTGCAGGTGGAGGCCATTCGGCCCATCGAGCCAGCACCGCCCCTCTGTAAGAGCACACTACCTAGACCCAATCCCCCGCCCTATCCCCGTAACTCCACTTCTTTGGACACGGAGGGACAATTTAACATGGCCAATCTACCTAACCTGCACATCTTTGGACTGTGGGAGGAAACCGGAGCACCCGGAGGAAACCCGCGCAGACACGGGGAGAACGTGCAGACTCCGCACAGACAGTCGCCCGAGGCCGGGAATTGAACCCGGGTCCCTGGCGCTGTGAGGTAGCAGTGCTAACCACTGTGCCACACTCTTGTTAGCTCTGCTATGTGTGCAATTCCTACTGGATGTAAGGCACTGAAGCGCTTGAGGACTCCAGTCTGCAGCCTTGCAGCTCAACCGTCAAGAAAAATACGAAGCAGTCAGATTGTTTTAAGTTCTCTTGCCTGCTGACACCCCGGAAACTAATTATCAAGCCACATAACTATCATTTCAGAAATTGATTTATGGGATGTGAGCGTTGTTGGACAGGCCAGCATTTATTGCCCATCCCTAACTGCCCTTGAGAAGGCGGTGGTGAGCTGCCGTCTTAAATCGCTGCAGTCCCTGAAGTGTAGGTACACCCACAGTGCTGTTAGGGAGGGAGTTCCAGGATTTTAACCCAGCGACAGTGAAGGAACGGCCGATATATTTCCAAGTTGGGATGGTAAGCAGAAGATATGCTAGGGTTGCCTGAAGTATCTACACTTCTATAGGCAATGGCTAATCTCATCAGTCACCAAAGAGGCAAATTTAATCATGCAAAGTGGATCTTTGCCTTCTTTAAGCCAAGGCGCGGCTCCACATTATTTGTCTCTTTTTATCATCTCTCTCAGCCGCCAATGACGGTATGGGAAATTCATTCAGTAATACGAGTGCTACGTACGATTACCGGTCGATTGAGTATGTGCCATCAATGATAGAAGTTAACGTCTTTTCCCCGAGTATGCAATGTCTTGCAGAAAGTTGCATTTAAATCATGGTGTTATGTGTCAGTATATCTACGTCAGTAAAACTAAGGAGCTGGTCATTGACTTCAGGAAGCGATGTGTCGTACACACCCCTGTCTGCATCAACGGGGCCGAAGCGGAGGTGGTTGATAGCTTCAAATTCCCAAGTGTGCACATGACCAACAATGGGCAGCACTGTAGCATAGTGGTTAGCACAATTGCTTCACAGCTCCAGGGTCCCAGGTTCGATTCCCTGCTTGGGTCACTGTCTGTGTGGAGTCTGCACGTCCTCCCCGTGTGTGCGTGGGTTTCCTCCGGGTGCTCCGGTTTCCTCCCACAGTCCAAAGATGTGTGGGTTAGGTGGATTGGCCATGCTAAATTGCCCTTAGAGTCCAAAATTGCCCTTAGTGTTGGGTGGGGTTACTGGGTTATGGGGATAGGGTGGAGGTGTGGACCTTGGGTAGGGTGCTCTTTCCAGGGGCCGGTGCAGACTCGATGGGCAGAATGGCCTCCTTCTGCACTGTAAATTCTATGAATCTGTCCTGGTCCACCCACTACGACGCTACGACCAAGAAAGCACAACAGCGCCTATACTTTCTCAGGAAACTAATGAAATTCGGCATGTCCACTTTGACTCTTACCAATTTTTACACTATAGAAAGCATCCTATCCAGCTGCATCACAGCCTGGTATGGCACCTGCTCAGCCCAAGACTGTAAGAAATTACAGAGAGTCGTGAACACAGCCCAGTCCATCACACAAGCCCGCCTCCCATCCATTCACTCTGTCTACACCTCCCGCTGCCTTGGGAAAGCGGGCAGCATAATTAAAGACCCCTCCCCCATGGGTTATTCTCTCATCCAACCTCTTCCATCGGGCAGGAGATACAAAAGTCTGAGAACACGCACTAACAGGTTCAAAAATAGCTTCTTCCCCGCTGTTACCAGACTCCTGAACGACCCTCTTATGGACTGAACTGATCTCTCCACACATCTTCTCCACTGAGTAGCGCTACACTCCGTATGCTTCACCCGATCTCTGTCTCTATGTATTTACATTGCGTATCTATCGTATGTCCTACGTTTTTTAATGTATGGAACGATCTGCCTGACTGTACGCAGAACAATACTTTTCACTGTCCCTCGGTACACGTGACAATAAATCTAAATCTAACCTAAATCAGACAAACACGTGAGCCGAGATTATGATAACTGGCAACCTGATTGACTTAAAAGAAAGACTTTATTCTAAGTACTTAGAGCTAATGGGAACGATTGAGCAGGTTTGAGCGTTTTCCTCTTGGAGGATATAAAAAGACCTGAAGGATAAATATACAGGCAGTCGAGACAGGAGCAAGGGGCTATAACTATAAGTATCTTTTATTCTTCTATGGGCTGGTGTCGCTGGGCTGAGCCAGCATTTGTTGCCCATCCCTAATTGCCCTTGAACTGAGTGTTTCGCGTGTTTTGACCTTTCAGAGTCTACCACATTGCTGTGGGGTCTGGAGACACACGTAGGCCAGACCGGGTAAGGACGGCAGACTTCCTTCCCTGAAGGGCATTAGTGAACCAGATGGGTTTTTACAACAATCGACAATGGTTTCGTGGTCGCTATAACAGAGCTTAGCTTTTTTAAATTCCAGATTTAAAAAATTTAATTGCATTTAAATTCCACCAGCTGCTGTGGTGGGATTTGAGCCTCTGACCCCCCCCCAGGGCTTTGTTTAATATTATTCACGGAATTTGGGCGTCGCTGGTCAGGCCAACTTTTATTGCCCATCTGTCATTGCCCTTGGGAAGGCGGTGGCGAGCTGCCTTCTGAATCCGCTGCCGTCCATGAGGTGTAGGTACACCCACTGTGCTGTCAGGGAGGGAGTTCCAGGATTCTCACCCGACGACAGTGAAGGAATAGGGATATATTTCCAATTCAGGCGGGAGAGTGGCGTTGAGGGGTGTTTCAGGTGGTGGGGGTTCCCATGTGTCTGCTGCCCTTGCCCTTCCAGGTGGTAGCGGTCATGGGTTTGGATGGTGTTGTCTAAGGAGCCTTGGTGAGTTCCTGAACTGCATCTTGTAGATGGCACACACTGCTGCCACCTTTTATCCGTGGTGGAAGGAGTGAATGTTTGTTAATGGCGCCCGAGTCAAGCGACCTGCTTTGTCCTGGATTTCTTTATCCATTTCTTTTTTTTTCCCATTAAGAGGCAATTTAGCCTGGCCAATCCGCCTACCCTGCACATCTTTGGTTGTGGGGGTGAGAACCACGCAGACACAGGGAGAATGCGTCAACACCACAGGGACAGTGACCTGGGGCCTGGATCGAACTCGGGTCCTCGGTGCCGTGAGGTAGCAGTGCTAATGTGCTGAGCTTCTTGAATGTTATTGGAGCTTCACTCATCCAGGCAAGTGGAGAGTATTCCATTACAGTAATAAAGAGCGCAGAGACAGAGGTGACACTTCAATAAAGAGGGCAGAGACAGAGGTGACACTTCAATAAAGAGGGCGGAGAGAGAGGCGGGACTTCAATAAAGAGGGCAGAGTGAGAGGCGGGACCTCAATAAAGAGTGCACAGAGAGGTGAGACTTCAATAAAGAGCAGAGAGAGAGGTTAAATTTCAATAAGGAGAGAGAGGCTACACTTCTTTAAAGAATGTAGAGAGAGGTGTAGTAGTGGGCAGCAGATGGAGGAGAGTGCAGAACGAGAGCACCAGGACAGACAGCCAGCACCTAGAGCTGGAGTCGAGGCTTCAAGGGAGAGAGCTGACTGGGGATTAGTGAGTAGGTTATTTTTCTCCAATTCAAAGCTACATTAAGGAAAAGCAAGTGTTCTAGCTTTTTAAAAAATAACTTGAATAATTCTTCTACATGGAATAAATTTAATGTAAGCTTTTTTAAAACTTAAAGTATGATTGGGGAGCTCAGTCCCGACTTTTGCCTGGCCTGCAGTATGTGGGAAGTCCCCTAGACTCTCTGGGCAGTGGACGACCACATTTTCAGGATATGTCACCGGTTTGACCAGCTTGAGAGCCGCGTTTTGGAGCTGGAGCGCCAGCTGGAGGCAGCGGTGCATCCGCGAGGTTGAGAGGTTTGTTGCTAACACTTTGTTAGACATGGTCACGCTGCAGCTTAAGGAAGTGCAGTCAGAGATGGAATGGGTGCCCACCAGTCAGAAGAAGGGGAGGGGAGGGGGGCAGGTAGTCAGGAAAGCCCCAGAGTGCATCTCACTCAAGAACCGTTGCTCTGTGTTGGAAAACGGTGAGAGTGACGGTTCCTCTGCGGAGGGCAGCCGGAGCCAAGTTCACGGCATTGTGGGTAGCTCAAGAGCAATAGTTGTCAGAGACTCGATAGTGAGGGGTGCAGGCAGGCGTTTCTGCAGCCACAGACGTGCCTCCAGGATGGTGTGTTACCTCTCTGGTGCCAGGGTCAAGGATGTCACTGACCGGCTGCAGAAGGACGGTGAACAGTCAGAGGTCGTGGTTCACATTGGTATCAACGACATTGGTAGAAAGAGGGATAAGATCCTGCCGCATGAATTTAGGGAGCTCGGCAGCGGATTGAAAAGCAGGACCTCAAAGGTTGTAATCTCTGGATTGCTCCCGGTGCCACGTGCTAGAGAGTGTAGGAATAGGAGAATAGAGCAGATGTTTGCATGGCTGAAGCGATGTTGCAGGAGGGAGGGCTTTAGATTCCTGGATCACTGGGTCCATTCCTGGGGAAGGTGGGACCTGTAGAAGTCGGATAGGTTGCACCTGAACTGGAATGGGACCAACATCCTGCGGGGAGGTTTGCTACTGCCAATGGGGGTGGTGGTGTTTAAACTAATTTGGCAGCGGGGATAGGTTGCAGAGTGGAGGTACAGTCGGGGGACATAAACAGTGAAATATAGAAGAAAAACTGAGGCTGTCTGGTAGGCAGAGGAAAGAGGCAAAAGAGAATATGGCACGATTAGGTGGCATTTATTTTAATGCAAGGAGTCTCAGGGGTAAGGCTGGTGAACTGTAATTTGTAACTTCACTCACTAGGCGCCAGAAATCATACCTTTTTTATTACAATCACTTGGAGCTTCCTTTCGTACAGTTGTCAAAGACCTCAGTTTGAGCCCCGTGGTTAATAAATTGCAATTCAATGGGTTGGCCTATGTGGAGCATGGAACTTGTTATGTTCTGTGTTGTGGCCATAGTACAGATGCACACAGAACATCTAGTTCCTTGATTAGTAAGAGAATTTATTGACAAGATCAACACGTGGAAAGATAACCAACAAATTATGACACAAACGGTAACTGATAATTGAATTCTCCTGGAGTTACTTCTAATGCGACTGACCTCTAGCACGACTCACTGCCAACTGCCAGGTGTCTCCAGTCACATGATGGATCTCTAGTGCCACCTGCTGGTCGGAGGTCACACCGATGACTATTTCCATCAACGTGCAGATGCATATCTCCGCAGAACTGACGCCACAATCCACATAGGCAGCGTAGACACGAGAACAGGGCTGAGGCTGCGAATGAGCATTTTCACAGGTGACCCCGAAAACATCAAAGAAACATCGGTGATTGTTTCCAGGATCTAAATGTAATTGTGCGAAACCTTTCCCACTGCCGAGGCTCAACGACAGGTCTGAATGATGATCTGCTCGGTGTAAAATGTCGACCAGCACCAGCTTGTGATAATGTTGCAAATCTTATTTCTCCGACTGCTGACACAAACCAGATGGTCTGAGGTGGCTGAAATCCAATTGTCAAAGAGTAATGCTCCAGAACTAAGTAGAGTAATGTAACTGGAGCTGATGCCCCCACAATGCGAAGTTCAAGGTACAGACTTAGTCAGCGAGGCAACAGCCAACATTTACCCTTTCATCATTGTCCTTCCAATCTTCATAGAATCATAGAATCCCTTTATGGGCGGCATGGTAGCACAGTGGTCAGCACTGCTGCCTCACAACGCCAGGGTCTCAGGTTCGATTCCCGGCTCAGGTCACTGTCTGTGCGGAGTCGGCACGTTCTCCCCGTGCCTGCGTGGGTTTCCTCCGGGTGCTCCGGTTTCCTCCCACAAGTCCCGAAAGACGTGCTGTTAGGTGAATTGGACATTCTGAATTCTCCCTCTGTGTACCCGAACAGGCGCCGGAGTGTGGCAACTAGGAGCTTTTCACAGCAACTTCATTGCAGTGTTAATGGAAGCCTACTTGTGACAATAGTAAAGATTATTATTATTACAGTGCAGAAGGTGGCCATTCTCCCCATCAAATCTGAACCAACCCTCCCCCCGAAAGAGTCCCCTACCTCAGCCCACTCCCCCACCCCTCCCCTGCAGCCCCATAACTTAACCTGCACATCTTTGGACACTAAGGGGCAACCGGGAGAAGCCAAGCAGTCTGGTCCCAGTCAGAAAACCAAAGTATAGCTACTATAGCTACTTTGGAAAAACTGCGGTTAATTTGTGGCTGGGACCGGGGCCTGGATGGCGGGTTGGATTCCGCGCTATTGGAAACCGGGTCTGAACCCAGCAAAAAATTGCTTGAATGAATGGAACCTTCCTCTTGACATTACAGCAGAGGCCAGTATTTACTGTACGTCAGTTAAACCCTCTTGTAAATCTGGTGAGAGCCGCCACCTCGATGCACTGCGGTCCGTGTGCCTAAATTATAATGTTGGGTAAAGGGTTTCAGAATGTTGACCCAGCGATGATGAAGCGACGCCCAATCAGAGGGTGTCATGGGCGAAAATGTGATGTCCCCATGGCTCAATGCCCCTTGTCCTTCCAGCTGGCGGAGGTCTCAGCCCTGTGTGGGGGGGGAGGGGGGGGGGGGGGTCGAAGATACCATGGCGAGATTATGCAGCGCATCCAAATGTTTCAGGAGTGAGGTTCAGCTGAGGCCAGGGGTGGGGGGGAGTGCGGGGGGTGGGGGGGGGGGGCGGGGGGGGTAAATAATAATCTTTTATTGTCACAAGTATGAAGTTACTGTGAAAAACTCCTAGTCGCCACATTCCGGCGCCTGTTCGGGGAGGCTGGTATGGAAATTGAACCCGCGCTGCTAGCCTTGTTCTGCATCACGAACCAGCTGTCTAGCCCACTGAGCTAAACCAGCCCATGCGGTAGTGGGGAACTCAGAGGACCCTCTTTGATATCAGACGTAAGGCACTTTCTAAAGCAACCCAGAGAGGAAAAATCAGCTCTCTGTGCGACAGTCGAGTGCGTCCTGCGGCCAATATGTCTGGTCGGCTCACATGAGCCTGTCCCACAACAGCTGGATGTGTTCTGGTTTTGTGCCTGTTTACAATTAAATGATACCATGGCAACAAATCAACTTTGGAATCAGAAAAATAAGCAACAAAACCCCCCATCTTCCAGTGTCAGCTTCGACCAGCTGTGAAACAAATTGATTCGAATCAATATTGTGAAAACGGCGTGACTATAATTTGTACTCTCTAGGGGCGATTCTCCAATATGGAGCCCAAGTGTTTGCGCCGTCGTGAACGCCGTTAAGTTTCACGACGGCGCGAACCGGCCCGCGTACGACCGATTCTGGCCCCCAAGGGGGCCAGCACGGCGCTGGAGCGGTTCATGCCGCTCAAAGCCTCCTGCCGCGCCAACCTGCACATGCGCGGGGGACTTCTTTAGCGCCGGCCCCAACCAACATGCCGTCGATGTTCAGGGGCCGGCTGCGCCATAAAGTAGACCCGGGGGGGGGGGAGAGATGACGACCTGCCGATTGGTGGGTCCCGATCACGGGCCAGACCCCATCGGAGGCCCCCCCCCCCCACCCCCGGTGAAGGAGCCCCCCTTCGTGGCCCTTATAAAACTGGCGACGAGGTTTAAAGTGGATAGCTGTCTCCGCTGCTGAAGCCACCTCCCTGTTGTATTTCTGTTACACCATGCCTCTGTATGGACGTTTTTGATGCTGCGCTGGAAAGCTGGAACCAGTACGCACAACGGATGTGTTACTATTTCTGGGCAAACAATATCATCGAAAACGAGCGCTAGGTGGTCATTTTGCTCACTGCCTGCGGCCCACATACCTTTGGGGTGATTAGGAGCCTTACGTACCCAGCTGCGCCGGACACCAAAACGTTTGATGAACTTGTGAACTTAGTGGGGCAACATTTTAACCCAACCCCATCCACAATAGTCCAGCGTTACCGGTTTAATACCGCTGAGAGGACCCCAGGAGAATCCCTTGCAGAGTCTCTATCCAGGCTATTGCGGAGTACTGTGACTATGGTGAGACCTTGTCAGAAATGTTACGCGACCATTTGGTTTGCAATGCGGCCACCCAGAGAAAGTTGTTAGCTGAGCCAACATTGACTTTTCAACAGGCCATTCAAATAGTATTGTCCCGAGAGAGCGCAGAACGGGGAGTGCAGGAACTACAGGGAATGGAGGTGCACAACTTGGGGCGCAACCCCTTCTGTCCGAAAACGTCCCCCCGCACTCCTGCAGTACCTTGGGCGAGGCGACGTCCGGATCGACGCCAGTGGCCGTCGGACGTTCCTCCCCGAAGGGAGCCTTCTCCAGAACCAATGGATGAGGAGCCATGTCTGTGTCGGCCTTGTAGGCGCCGACCCCGTCGCGGACGCCGGTCCTGGGGGCGCCAGAGGCGCCGACGTTCCGACAGAAACTGGAACCAGCCCAGGGGCCGTATCTTCCATGTGGATGAACCTGCGGCGACTACTCCTGAGGACGTGGAGACGGAGGACGACTGCCTGCAGCTGCATTGTGTGGCAGCTCCCCGTTATTGTGTGGCAGGCCCCCATTAAGGTGACAGTACGGGTCAATGGTCACCCGCTTGAGATGTAGTTGGACACTGGTGCAGCGGTCTCCGTGATCGCCCAGAGGACATTCAACCACATCAAGCAGGATATACAGACCCTAATGTTAACCGAAACACAGGCCAGGTTGGCCACCTATCCTCTGCCTGCACAATTTTTCAACGCGTCATGGAGGGCATCTTGAGAGGTTTACCGCGTGTCGCTGTCTACTTAGACGACGTTTTGATTACAGGGACGTTGGAGCAGGAACATTTGGAAAATTTGGAGGCTGTCCTTAGACGCTTTTCAGAGGCTGGAGTCTGTTTACGTCGCACAAAGTGCATCTTTCAGGCGAAGGAAGGGTTATCGGGTGGACCGCGAAGGTTTGCACCCCGTCGCAGAGAAGGTGCGCGCAATTCAACAGGCCCCCGCCCCGACTGACACTTCGCATCTTCGTTCTTTTCTCGGTCTCGTAAACTGTTACGGGAAGTTCCTCCCCAATCTGGCAACTACGCTGGCCCCGTTGCACCTTCTGCTAAAGAAGAATCACACGCCGGCGCCGTTCACCCCTGGTCGCTGCTGGCGGGAACTCTGCGGGAACGCTCGGGGGTGGGGGGGTGGCCTGTGGGGGCAGGAGGGGGACTCCTTCACCGGGGGGGGGGGGGGGGGGGCACTCCGATGGGGTCTGGCCCACGATCGGGGCCCACCGATCGGTGGGCCGGCCTCTCCCCCCCCCCTCCCCCGGGCCTCCCTTCTGGCACGGCCGGCCCCTGAACACCGACTCCATCTTGAGTCGGGGCCGGCGCGCTAAAGAAGTCTCTCGCACATGCGAAGGATGGAGCTGCCCCAACTGCGCATGCGTGGGTTGGCGCGGCGCCAAAGGAGGCAGGTGCGGTGTGAACCTATGGGGGACAGAATCGGATGTAACCGGGCCCAGTTCGCGCTGTCGTGAAATGCGACGGCGGTCACGACGGCGCGAACACTTGGGCCCAATATTGGAGAATCGCCCCCATAATATCAGTCGCTACTAAGGAATAGGAACCTGACAAAATATCAGTAGAAATTGCGATAGTGGGGGATAGTGTGGAAACTGAAAGAGCAGATGAACTGAAAAGGTTGGCTATACTTAAGGTGAATAGGTCATCTGGTCCATAAGACGTAGGAGACAGAAGTAGGCCATTCAGCCCCTCGAGTCTGCTTTGCCATTCAATGAGATCACGACTGATCTGATGTGATAATCCTCGACTCCAGTTTCCCGGATTGTCCCCATAACTCTCGATTCCCTCACTGATTAAAAACCTGTCCATCTCAGCCTTGAACATACTTAATGACCCAACCTCTACAGCCCTGCAGGTCCAGATGGCTTCCACTTGGAATATAGGGTTCAATTCTGGTCGCCACACTACCAGAAGGATGTGGAGACTTTGGAGAGGGTGCAGAAGAGTTGTTGCCTAGTATGGAGGGCATTAGCTATGAGGAGAGGTTGGATAAACTTGTTTTGTTCTCACTGGAGTGATGGGAGGTTGAGAAACTGACATAATTATGAGGGGAATGGACAGAGTGGATAGTCAGAAGCTTTTTCCCAGGGTGGAAGAGTCAGTTACTGGGGGACATAGGTTTAAGGGGCGAGGGGCAAAGTTTAGAGGAGATGTGCGAGGGAAGAATTTTTACACAGAGGGTAGTGGGTGCCTGGAACTCGCTGCCGGAGGAGGTGGTGGAAGCAGGGACAATAGTGACGTTTAAGGGGCACCTTGACAAATACATGAGTAGGATGGGAATAGAGGGATACGGACCCTGGAAGTGTTGAAGTGTAGACGGGCAGCATGTTCGGCACGGGCTTGGAGGACCAAAGGGCCTGTTCCTGTGACAAACTTTTCTTTGTTCTATTCCAGTTTAGTCAATGTAGGTGCAGGTGGAACAGAAGGGCTTGCCATAATCTTTCAAATTCACCAGATATGGAGGAGATGCTAGTGGATTGGAGAGTGAGTAATGCGAGTGAGAATCCAGGAGAGGGAATCCAGGAGAGGGTGTTAGGAGAGCCTTAACAATTACCGGCCAGTTAGTTTAACGCCACTGGTGGGTAAGGTTTTGAATCCAGAATCAGGGGATAACAAAATCCACAGGAACTGGAGAAATTGAATTAATTAAGGAGAGTCTGCGTGGATTAGTAAATGGCAGATAGTGTTTGACGAATCTAATTGGATTTTCTGATGAAGTAATGGGCCTTTGGTGAAGGGAATACAGTGGATGTTGTCTATGTAGATTTTAAGAAAGCATTTGACAAGGTCCCATATTAAAGGCTTGTGGTACCCTCAATAATGACGCTTAGTGTGTAAACAGTAAAGAAGGCTTTAATAAACTAAGAACTAGACTAGAGCTGAGATGTGTGCTAACTGCTGCACTGCCCACAAGGCGGCTCCTTATATACAGCTCCCAGATGGGCGGAGCCAGAGGCGGATTTCCCCAGGGTTCCAAGCCCGGTCTTAAAGGGGACATCACCTTACATGATGACAAGGGTACAGTGTTACAGTAACCGTTCATCACAAGGCTGATTAACAAGATTGAGGCTAATACTGTAGGAGGGTTCGTGTCCAATTGGATAACAAAGAACAGAAAACAGTGACCCAAAGATCAGCGCTAGGACTATTTTTTTTTGCTCTGTATAAATGACTTGGATCTTTGGAATACAGAATAAATGCATAGACTTACTGACACAATTTATACAGAGTGCGCAGGTAGAGAGGGACCCCGGGGTGGGCGTTGAATCGGTCTTTGAAGGTGACAGGGCACATTGGGCGGCACGGTGGCACAGTGGCTAGCACTGCTGCTCACAGTGCCAGAAACCAAGTTTGATTCCGACCTTGGGCAACTGTCTGTGTGTGGATTTTGCACGTTCTCCTCGTGTGTGCGTGGGTTTCCTCCGGGTGCTCCGGTTTCCTCCTACAGTCCAAAGATGTGCAGGTTAGGTGGATTGGCCAAAATAAAGTTAGGTGGGGTTACGGGGATAGGAGTGGGGGATTGGGCCTCGGTAGGGTGCTCTATCGGAGCAAGGGCCGCTGCAGACCCGATGTGCTGAATGCCCTCCTTCTGCACTGTAGCGATTCTATTCTATTCTATTCGAGGTCAGCAAAGCATATGGGACCTTGTGCTTCATTGATAGACACACTGAGAACAAAAATAGGGAGGTCACGCTGAACCGTTAGAAAACTCTGGTTAGGGCACAACTAGAGATGTGCATGTTATAGAATTGTAGAATCCCCACACTGCAGAAGAGAGGCCATTCGTATCGAGTCTGCACGTACCTTCCGAAAGACCACCCTACCTAGGCTAGGTGAATTGGCCATGCTAAAATTGTCCCTTAGTGTCTTAAGATGTGCCAGTTAGGTGGGGTTACAGGGCGGGGGAGTGTGGCGAGGTAGGGTGCTCTTTCAGAGGGTCGGTGCGGACTCAATGGATCGAATGGCCTCTTTCAGCACTGTAGGGTTTCTACGACTACTCCAGGATACAGCACGAAGAGGAGAATTCCAAGTAAGAGGCAATTTGTGCTAATGTTTTTGGGTCTTATTGCGGAGGAGCAGTTCTGAGACCGTCTAATCTCATTTCGCTTTGGAAGACAATCGCAGAAGGGGGGGGGGGGGAGACGACTTTAATTAACCTGAGTCCTATTTTAATGGCGTGTCAGATTTGAAATGAATGAAGGTTTGTATTTAAAGTTCCTTTCACAACCTCATGGCATCTGAGAGTTCCTCACTGTCGACGAAGTACTTTGTGAAATGTTGTCATTGTTGTGATGTAGGAAACACAAAGCAGCCAACTTAGGCGCAGCCAGTTTCCAAAAACGGCAATGTGATAACGGTCAGAGAATCTGTATTATTGCTGTTGGTTGAAATGTGACATTTGAAGTGATTAGGCCGCGGATCCACGCGTTCTGTTAGTGACTGCACTCCAGGCAGCTTTAGTTAGGGGTTGACCTGCCAGCTATGATTTACCAATGGATTTCTCGAAGATTCCAGTCCGAACAATCCACCCATTTGGAGGAACGTTTGCGCAGAGCTGCGGCAGATCACTTACAGCTTCATTCACTCCCTCCGTCGTGACATCAGACTGCCGGTTAGGTCATTATAACTGGCAATAGGTGCCTCTGAGGTCTCGCATGGTGATGGTGTCTCACATGTTACGAAAGGCTCAACGATGTGCGGATTAGGTGGGCTGGCCGTGCTCGATTGCCCCCTAGTGTCCAAAGGTTAGGTGGGGTTACAGGGATAGGGAAGGGATTGGGTCTGGGTGGGGTGCTCGTTCTGGGGGCAGGTGCAGACCCGATGGGCCGAATGACCTCCTTCTGCACTGTAGGGATTCTATGATTTTATGAGATTTATCTTTGCGGAATAAAGGGGGGGATGCTGGAATATCGCTTTAAGGGTGATGTCCGTTTAAGAAGTTGGACGTGCAGGTGAGTGAGGTACCTGGATGCCATGACAGGAACATAGGAAATAGATGCAGGAGTAGGCCATTCGGCCCTTCGAGCCTGCTCCGACATTTGATATGATCATGGTTGGTCCTCCGGCTCAATGCTATTCTCCCAAGTTCTCCCCATGCCCCTTGGCACCTTGTGACCAGGAGCTATGGTGTCTCTCTCTGTGCACTGTGGTATCCTCGGCAATAGGGTGTACCTACAGGTTGCTGTGCTGATTGTACTGATCTAACTATAAATAAATCCCACCAGAGGCTCTCAAACAAACCAATACCTCAGGCTGGATTCTCCGTTTGCCCAACGCCAAAACCAGGAGCAGCGATCGGGCAGAGACTAGCTCCCGACGCCGAAATTGCGACAGGTGCCGGTTTCACGCCGAATCCCAATGCTCCGCCCTCTCGAAAACGGCATTGTGACACACGCGTGTAGACGCGACCGTGTTCGCATCTCATTCGCGGGCCCACCTGTGATGCTCCGTCTCCAATGGGCCGTGTTCCCGACGGCGCAGTCCACGTCTGCTCTCAATGGTCGTGAGCCTGGCGCGTTGGCCGCGGGGAGAGAGAGAGGGTGTACAGGGAGTGTCCGGCACCGCCATACTCCGTCGACAGTCATGCCGCTGGCTGGCGGGCCTCTGCCAGGGCTGGGTGGGAGTAGTGGTGGGTGGCCCTGGAGGTGGGCTGTGAGGTCGGGGTGAACGGGGACACGGTCCAGCACAACAAGTGCCATCTTTAAGGCCGGGATCGGTGTGTGTGTGGCTGGTGTATAGTCTACAGGCGGCCTCACAGGCACCAGGTACCCAGGTTCGATTCCGGCCTTGGGTGACAATCTGTGTGCACGTTGTTTGCACGTTCTCCCCGTGTCTGCGTGAGTTTCCTCCGGGTGCTCTGGTTTCCTCCAACAGTCCAAAGATGCTCAGGTTAGATGGTTGGCCATGCTAGAAGTGTCCAAAGATGTGCAGGCAAGGTGTGGTTACAGGGACAGGGTGGGAGAGTGGGCCTAGGTGGGGTCCTCTTTCGGAGGGCCGGTGCAGACCCAATGGACCAAATGGCCTCCTTCTGCACTGGTGGGTTTCTATGTTCCCATGAGAGTGATAGATTTTTGTTACAGAGGAGCATTAATGGGGTTTGGATCATTTTTCCATGGGACGTGAGTATCGCTGGCAAGGTCAACCTTTAGCTACAAGTGCAGTACCGAGGGCATTCTCCATCGGAGATACAGGGCGAAATTCTCCTACCCGCCCCGCCACATTTCTGCGCTGACCGGCCGGCGGGAGTCTCCGTAACACCGGCCGGTCAATGGGGTTTCCCATTGTGGGGCAGCCCCACGCCGTCGGGAAACCCCCGGGCGCCGGCAGAACGGAGACTCCCACCGGCGGAGAATGACGCCCACAGTCTTTCAAATGAGATGTTTAACAGGAATCTTGCCTTCTCTTCCAGGCGGACATAGGAGATTCCGGGGTGCAATTTTTAAGGATGCCATGGGGGTTCTTCCATGGGTTCTGGTCGATAGACATTTCTTAAACCATGAAACTGAAAAATATTATTTGATCATTTTCACATTGTGGGAGCTTGCTGTGCACAAATTGGCTCCAAGTATACTTACATGACAACAGTGACTGCATTTCGAATGTACCTCACTGCCTGTCAAACACTTTGCGTCATCCTGGTGTTGTGAAAAGTGTCGCAGATCGAGTAACCTTTATCTGGAAATCCCAAGAGCGAGCACATCTAGTCTAGTTGTTTTTCTGCACTGTCTATCTTGCGATTTTTGAATTGAACATGTCAAAAAGAAACTAATTACAGATAACTTGCATTTATTATTTGGTGATACATCTTACCTTTCTAGCTATTTTATTTACTGTAGACTGGGTTCGATTCCGACCTCGGGTGACTGTCTATGTGGAGTTTGCACGTTCTCCCCGTGTCTGCGTGGGTTTCCTCCGGGTGCTCCGGTTTCCTCCCACAGTGCAAAAACGTGCAGGTTAGGTGGATTGGCCATGCTAAAATTGTCCCTTAGTTTGTCCGTGTATGTGTGTGCGCATGTGAGTGTGGGTCTGCTGGATGTGGTGTAACGCCCCTCACGCTGTAAGCCCCTGATGGCAGATGGAAGGAATAATTAGCTACAGAAACAGACGAAAGCCTGACCCATGCGGGAAAGAGAGAGAGAGAAAGAGAGAGAGACAGAGAGTTCGCTTAAGTTTACAGGCGATATCCAAAAACCAAAATGGCCTAACGATGGCTTTGGCTAAAGAATCTTAATAATAATAATCTTTATTGTCACAAGTAGGCTTATATTAACACTGCAATGAAGTTACTGTGAAAATCCCCTAGTCGTCACATTCCGGCGCCTGAGGGAGAATTCAGAATGTCCAAATTACCTAACAGCACGTCTTTCGGGACTTGTGGGAGGAAACCAGAGCACCCGGAGGAAACCCACGCAGACACGGGGAGAACCTGCAGACTCCGCACAGACAGTGATCCAAGCCGGGAATCGAACCTGGGACCCTGGAGCTGTGAAGCAACAGTGCTACCCACTGTGCAACCGTGCCGCCCATATATCTTGACCTGATATATGCGAATCTTTCTTGATTTCTAAGATTTTTATCCCTTTAATTAACTCCTAGTTGTGGTACCCCAGTCACGATTTGGGTATGGGTATTCAGTCTCGATTAGATGATGTTTGTACTGATTGGAATCAATGCTCCTACTGAACAATGAACCTTAAAGGTCAGAAGACAGAATTACACCAAAATGATCACAGCAGAACAAGACATTGGCTGACGACTTTTACTGTTAAGTTTTCCCTTAATGTTCCGATAAGTGCTGGCCTGGCTAGTCAGAGGGCAATAAAAAGGGCGTTGTGCTGTGTGGGTGCACTTCTCGAATGTTTTAAATTACAATTGGGACAGTAAGCTGATACCAAACGAAACTGCCTTCCTAATGAAATCCACATTTGTTCGTCGAAAGTGTCTGCTTATCACTCCAAGCGGAGTCGCTCACAGCACAGGCGCTCTGAGTGAGTGCCTGTCGGCTTTGAAATGAGAGCCATCAATCACAGTCAGGGCATCTGATGCTAAAGGCCAAAGTTCACCGGGACCTCCGAAGCAGTTTGAAAAAATGTCAGATAAAAAGTCGGGGGGGGGGGGGGGGGGGGGGGGGGTGTTGCTGCTGGGTTCTGGGGGTGAAAGTTCACGGTGATGTTTCCTGTCACTGCTGTCTCTGAAATGTGAAAACAAAAACGCACTTCAGCGAAGCCGAGATACAAACAGGGAGGCAGATAACGCTGAGGCGAGCGGGATTCATTTACGGGAACAAGAGGCGGACTTTCGATATAGTTTACAGAAAAGCCTGTCGGGAAGGCTGCGACTTTCCGAAACGAAGTGGGAAACGGCGATCCGGTTACCGGTTTCTGGGTGGATGCTACTTTTGGGATTGTTTGCAGACTTCAGATTTCATAGATTATCATAGAATTTACATAGAATTTACAGTGCAGAAGGAGGCCATTCGGCCCATCAAGTCTGCACCGGCTCTTGGAAAGAGCACCCTACCCAAGGTCAACACCTCCACCCTATCCCCATAACCCAGTAACCTCACCCAACACTAAGGGCAATTTATCCTGGCCAATCCACCTAACCTGCATCTTTGGACTGTGGGAGGAAACCCACGCAGACACGGGGAGAACGTGCAGGCTCCGCACAGACAGTGACCCAAGCCGGGAATCGAACCTGGGACCCTGGAGCTGTGAAGCAATTGTGCTAACCACAATGCTACCGGGCTGCCCATCTGGTTCACTCATGTCCTTTTTAAAAATAAATTTAGAGTACCCAATTCATTTTCCCCATTTAAGGGGCAATTTAGCGTGGCCAACCCACCTACCCTGCACATGTTTTGGGTTGTGGGGTGAGACTCACGCAGATAGGGGGAGAATGCAAACTCCACAAGGAGAGCCAGATGCTTGAGAGAAGCCACGCTCTCTTGTTTGAGTCAGAGTGGGCATTTGTAGGCTAATTGGCTGGGCAGCTAGTGGACACGATCAGAACCGGACAACAATTTGATGCCTTGTCCAAGTATCTTCCATTAAAGATTGGGATGGGTGTAATAATAATCTTTATAATCTTTATTATTGTCACAAGTAGGCTGACATTGATATTGCAACGAAGTTACTGTGAAAAGCCCCTAGTCGCCACATTCCGGCGCCTGTTCGGGTACACTGAGGGAGAATTGAGAATGTCCAATTCACCTAACAGCACGTCCTTCGGGACTTGTGGGAGGAAACCGGAGCACCCGGAGGAAACCCACGCAGACACGGGGAGAACGTGCAGACTCCGCGCAGGCAGTGATCCAAGCCGGGAATCGAACCCGGGTTCCTGGCGCTGTGAAGCAACAGTGCTAACCACCGTGATGCCGTGCCGTCCTAATACAAATAGACAATAAAATACAGACAGTCTTCCCAATCGGGGTGAGTAAGGTTGTGGGGTTTATTCTAATGCAGGTCAATTCAGGTGAATTCTGGGACTCGCCCCTTCAAGGTCAACCTATCTAAGAGATTGAGAGACTGAGGGCCGTGCTTCAGTTGGGATGCGGCCAAGGCTCTGTAAAAAAATCAAAGAATCACTTCCACAGTTCTGCATTCCAAACCTCTTGAGATCATATTCCAATAGCTTTTGAAATTGCTTTTTCTGATACTTGCGCACACGGCCACCTTGGTCCCTTGCTCCTTCACAGCTCCTCGTCTCGCGCCATTGAGAAATACATTGCGATTTGACTTTCTCAGATCCAAAATGGATGGTATCACACTCCCCCCCCCCCCAAACTGAACATTTATTCTCTCACTCAGTCTGTCCATGTCACTGTAACCTTCAGCTCATGGCTGCACGTCTTACTTCCAAATTAAATGGTACCTACACTACAAACCTCTCCCTTATCCCAGGCATGAAGGTTAATGTCTTCAAATTCATTCAAGGGATTTGGGCGTTGCTGGCTGGGCCTGCATTTGGTAGCACGTCAGTGAACAGCCTTTCTTGCCCATCCCTAATTGCCCCTGAATAGCTAGTTCGGCCGTTTCGCAGGGCATTTAGTCAACCACATTGCTGTGGGGTCTGGAGTCACATGTCGGCCCAGACAAGGTAAGGAGGGCAGATTTCCTTCTCTAAAGGACATTAGTGGGGCACCACGGTGGCGCAGTGGTTAGCACTGCTGCCTCACGGCGCCGATGTCCCAGGTTCGATCCCGGCCCCGGGTCACTGTCCGTGTGGAGTTTGCACATTCTCCCCGTGTTTACGTGGGTCTCACCCCCACAACCCAAAACATGTGCAGTGTAGGTGGAATGGCCAAGTTAAATTGGCCCTTAATTGGAAAAAATGAATTGGGTACTGTAAATTTATTTTTAAAAAGGGTATTAGTGAACCGGATGGGTTTTTGTAACAATCGACAATGGTTTCGTGGTCATCTTTAGACTTTTAATTCCAGATTTTTATTGAATTTAAATTTCAACATCTGCCCTGGTGGGATTCGAACCCGGGTCCCCAGAGCACCACCCTGGGGGGTCTCCGGACTACTAGCCCAGTGACAACACCACTGTGCCACCACCTCCCCGTAACTGTGTAAAACCGATGCCCGACACAAATCTGTAGAGATCGCTTGCCACGTGTAAAATGTGTTTCCAGAACGCAAGGGGAGCAAACTGGGCGTGACGGGGCGGCCTTTTAGGGCTGAGGTTTGGAGTAATTACTTCACACAAAGGGGTGTTCATCGTTGGAATCCTCTACCCCAGAGAGTTGAGGTTGCTGCAACGTTGAATATGTTTAAGTTTGGGATAGACAGATTTCTGATCTCTCAGAGAATCAAGGGATATGGGGGGTGGGGAGGGGGGGAGCGAAAGTGGGGCTGAAGCCCAGGATCACCGTTTGGGTTGGTGGAACAGGCTCGATGGGCCGAATGGTCCACTCCCACTGCTACTTTGTGTGTTTCTTGTTCTTATCGCCCCAATCAGAGCATGTTCCAGGATGCTGCCTGGATTGGAGGGTGGGTCTTATGAGGAAAGGTTGAGGGAGCTAGGGCTTTTCTCTTTGGAGCGAAGGAGGATAAGAGGTGACTTAATTGAGGTGCACAGGATGATGAGAGGGATAGATAGAGTGGACGTTCAGCGACTTTTTCCACGGGTGGATGTAGCTGTTACAAGGGGGCAGAACTATAAGGTTCAGGGTGGAAGATATAGGAGGGATGTCAGAGGTAGGTTCTTTACTCAGAGAGTGATTGGTGTGTGGAACGCACTCTCAGCTATGGTAGTGGAGTCGGACACTTCAGGAACTTTCAAGCGGTTATTGGATAGGCATATGGAGTGCACTAGAATGATTGGGAGTAGGTTGATTTGATCTTAGTTTCAGACTAGTTCGGCACAACATCGTGGGCCGAAGGGCCTGTACTGCGCTGTACAGTTCTATGTTCCCTTTGCCCCAACTCCTGGTCTCTTACCTCCCAAGTAATTACCAACCCGGTCATTGCGATTACCTCCATATTTGTCCCCTCTTCCCATCTTAAAGAAGTTCAACTTTTTCAGCCAATGGGCGAACTTCTCCGGAAACGGCGCGATGTCCGCCGACTGGCGCCCAAAACGGCGCAAATCAGACGGGCATCGCGCCGCCCCAAAGGTGCGGAATGCACCTTAAGGGGCTAGGTCGGCGCTGGACGAATTTCCGCCCCGCCAGCTGGCGGAAAAGGCCTTTGGTGCCCCGCCAGCTGGCGCGGAAATGACATCTCCGGGCGGCGCATGCGCGGGAGCGTCAGCGGCCGCTGACAGTTTCCCGCGCATGTGCAGTGGAGGGAGTCTCTTCTGCCTCCGCCATGGTGGAGACCGTGGCGGAGGCGGAAGGGAAAGAGTGCCCCCACGGCACAGGCCCGCCCGCGGATCGGTGGGTCCCGATCGCGGGCCAGGCCACCATGGGGGCACCCCCTCGGGGCCAGATCGCCCCGCGTCCCCCCCCCAGGACCCCGGAGCCCGCCCGCGCCGCCTTGTCCCGCCGGTAAGGTCGGTGGTTTAAATTACGCCGGCGGGACAGGCATTTTAGCGGCGGGACTTCGGCCCATCCGGGCCGGAGAATCGCGCGAGGGGGCCCGCCAACCGGCGCGGCGCGATTCCCGCCCCTGCCAAATCTCCGGTGCCGGAGACTTCGGCAACCGGCGGGGGCGGGATTCACGCCAGCCCCCGGCGATTCTCCGACCCGGCGGGGGGTCGGAGAATCTCGCCCAATAGATGTGTTACCTGAATTTAAAGAACTTTGGGAAATTATGACTAGCATAGCTGTCATCTCTGTCCTCATTTCCTTCAGTAAATCAAGGTGGAAATCACTGGGCTCCAGGGATTTGCCTTCCTAATGCCGTTATTTTTCTCCGTTGCCCTTTATTACTTATATTCAATCCATTTGCTGTCATTGATATTTTCAGGTTATCTTGTAGCTGGTACAGATTGAGTGTCCTTTATCCGTCAATCCGATAAACCAACGGTTCCAAAAATCACACTTTTTTTGAATCTCATCAACTTTTAATGATAAACTTTATTGTCACAAGTAGGCTTACATTAACACTGCAATGAAGTTACTGTGAAAAGCCCCCAGTCGCCACACTCCGGCGCCTGTTCGGGTACACGGAGGGAGAATTCAGAATGTCCAAATTACCTAACAGCACGTCTTTCGGGACTTGTGGGAGGAAACCGGAGCACCCGGAGGAAACCCACGCAGACACGGGGAGAGCTTGCAGACTCCGCACAGATAGTAACCCAAGGCCGGGAATCGAACCTGGGACCTGTGTTGTGATGTTACTTTGAGTAGCATAAGCCGCTACTTGGTGTAGGCGTTGCTGAAGGATGGTCCAGATCTTGAGGTAAGTTGAGCGATTAACAAAGCTCCTAAATGAGTTTTACACTCTACTAATCTGACTCTAGTAACACAGTATACTAACTATATGAACTTGCTCTGGACCACATTCTATGGTGTGATGGTGCTGTTAACCACACATGTCTTGCTCTCTAGGTTTCTGCCGGTGGAAGGGCAGGGCCTGTGTGCCTTGTCCTTTTTATAGTGGTCGTGTGGTGCCCTCTTGTGGTGATGCCACCGCTGGGTGTTCTGATTACCCATTGGTTGCGCCTTGTTCTGATGACCCATTGGCTAGATGTCTGCATATCATTACAGGACCCTGGAGCTGTGAAGCAACAGTGCTACCCACTGTGTTACCATGCCGCCCTTAGTGCCAACAGGAACCATGCTACCCACACCCATCCTTTAGTCTAGTTATTTGTCTGCCTGTATGACTCCGAAGCATTTAGGCAGAATCACCATGGGTGGGAACCTGTTCCAGGTTTCCTTGTATTTATTATTCAGTGATACATCTTGCCTTTCCATCCATTCTCATTTACTTCAGACAATAGTTAGCCGAAGCACCGGCCACTGTGCTGTAAGTAGGCCTAATTCTATTTGCGGTATCTGAAAACCGAAACTACCCGAAATCCGGAATCGATCGGCCCCGGGGATTTTGGATAACTGAGACTCAACCTCCGGGGCGGCACAGTGGTTAGCATTGCTGCCTCACGGCGCCAAGGGACCTGTGTTCGTTTCCGACCTTGGGTGACCGTCTGCGTGGAGTTTGTACGTTCTCCCCGTGTCTGCGTGGGTTTCCTCCGGCTGCTCCGGTTTCCTCCCACAGTCCAAAGATGTGCAGGTTAGGTGGATTGGCCGTGCTAAATTGCCCCTTAGTGTCCAGGGATGTGTCGGTTAGGTGGGGTTACGGGGATATGACGAGGGAATGGGCATGTGTCGGGAGCTCTTGCAGAGAGAGGGTCGGTTCAGACTCAATGGGCCGAATGCCCTACTTCTGCACTGTAAGAATTTTATGGTTCTATATCTTGTTTCCTTTTTCTCCTGTAAAATCAAAAACAAAGTACTTACTGAACAAATCAGCAACATTCTTATTGTTCATTTTAGTCCTGTCCAACACAAATATCATATCCACTTGGAGCAAAGTTTTTCACTATTTCAGGTGCTTCAATTATATCCACTCGAGGTTTACTCAGGCGTTGCCATCAGAGGAGGCTTTATGGGACAGCACGGTGGCGCAGTGGTTAGCACTGCTGCCTCACGGCACCGGAGACCCAGGTTCAATCCCGAGTCTGGGTCACTGTCCGTGGGGAGTTTGCACATTCTCCCCGTGTTTGCGTGGGTTTCACCCCCACAACCCAAAGATGTGCAGGGTAGGTGGATTTGCCATGCTAAATTGCCCCTTAATTGGAAAAATCAATTGGCTGCTCTAAATTTATTAAAAACAAATCATAGGAGGCTTTATAACGATGCCCGGTCTGTTCTTGCAACTGGATGTGAAAGACCCCTTTGTGGGTGGAGTCATCCCTGGCATACCAACATCGATAACAGACATTGGCTGGTCATTCTAACATTGCAGCTTGTGGGAGCTTACTGTGCACAAATTGGCAGCTGAGGGCAGCACGGTGGTGCAGTGGTTAGCACTGCTGCCTACAGCGCTGAGGACCCGTGTTCGATCCCGGCCCCGGGTCACTGTCCGCGTGGAGTTTGCTCATTCTCCTACTGTCTGCGTGGATCTCACCCCCACAACCCAAAGATGTGCAGGCTAGGTGGATTGGCCACGCCAAATTTACATTGAATTTACAGTGCAGAAGGAGGCCATTCGGCCCATCGAGTCTGCACCGGCTCTTGGAAAGAGCACCCTACACAAGGTCAACACCTCCACCCTATCCCCAGTAACCCAGTAACCCCACCCAACACTAAGGGCAATTTTGGACACTAAGGGCAATTTATCATGGCCAATCCACCTAACCTGCACATCTTTGGACTGTGGGAGGAAACCGGAGCACCCGGAAACCCACGCACACACGGGGAGGATGTGCAGACTCCGCACAGACAGTGACCCAAGCCGGAATCGAACCTGGGACCCTGGAGCTGTGAAGCAATTGTGCTATCCGCAATACTACCGTGCATTTAATTGCTCTTTAATTGGGAAAAATATAATAATTGGGTACCCTAAATTAATTTTTTTTTAAATTAGCAGCTGTGTTCCCTACACTACATCAGTGACTACATTCAAAAAAAGCAGGTCACTGTCTGTAAAGTGCTTTGGGAAATCCTGAATTCACGAAAGGCACCTTTCTGAGGGACAAAAGATCCTCACGTTAAAACAATAAAAGGTTTAATTGCATTCCAGTTCTCTTCCCGCACCTAGTGATGCGCTAAGGCAGAGTTTTGTCTGTTTCCACAGCTGGTAACCCCTGGAACAGGTTGCTAGTTTAACGCCAGGGAGCTTATAGCGTGAGGGGGTGCCACTCCACATCAAGCATGGCTGACCAGGAATCTCCCCCGCCCTTACCACCAGCCATTGGCGTGTTTGGAAGGGTTTGGCAGGTCGACACTCAACCAGTTTGGCCGCGTTATGAACGTCATGGCCATCAAATCCTGGGGTGGACCCGAACCTGGGGCTTATGTCTCAGAGGCAGCGCACCCGCACCCCCCCCCTCCCCCTCCACAGCGTCACAAGACCACCAAAAGGTTTCAAAGCAACAGTAATTTTGGTTCCAGTTCAGAGCGATTTTCTTCCGAGGTGTCTTGAAGGGTTATCTACACTTTTAGAGCCATTCAGTGCCTTTGCGAGAAACCTACCCGGGTCAGACTCATTTACGGCACAGAAGGAGGCCATTCGGCCCCTTGACTCTATGCCAGCTCTCCCTAGAGCAATCTCATGTTCAGTAGACTGGCCGAAGTAAATGATGAACTTCAGAGCATCTAGTTTAAATAATTTATTATGAAACAACTGCGTGATAAAGATAACTAAGATAAATAAAATAATAAACTACTAACACTAATTAACTATTGTAGAGCTACTGCAAAATGAGCCTATCCCCTAGCATGACCTACTCCCAACACCCCAGCCACAGGGTCACGTGGTGGGTTTACACCGCCACCTAGTGGTTGGAGGTTGTGCATAACATTATGTACAGACTTGCTTTATGCATATCATCACACAATCCCATTAGTCCCATTCCCACACTACCCTCAGAGCCCTTGAGGTTTATCACATTCAAGCATCCCCATCCAAGTTCCTTTCGGGATCATTCGTCGCCTCCCCTTCCTCCACCCTCGTGGGCAGGGTTACAGGCTGCCACCTTGCTCTTCATAAAAACGTTTTTTCTTGCATCACTACCCCGCCCCCCCGCCCCCCCCCCGCCCCCCCCACTGCATTGCTTCCCCAAAACCGCAAATCTGCCCTTTGTATCACCAGCTACGCAAAACAGTTTTTTCCTCATCTGCCTCACCCAAGCCTGTCATAATTTTGCAAACGTCTCCCCCATCTCTCCTCGATCTGCTTTTTCATTTGAAACCGACACAATAACCTGTGCACACATTGAAGCTCCAAGAATTCAACCCCACGTTATTTTTTTCGATAGGTTTACAGTAATCGAGGCGCAGTCATTAATCACCGACTGCCAATTGACAGCCTTAGATCAGGCGCTGGGAGCTCGCTGACACTTGGCATCAACACTAACTGCTGCTGTGAGCACAGATCAGACCTCAAACCAAGTCAAATCCCAAAGGAAATTAAAAGTGTATATTTTACCATTTTTAAAACACAAGGCGTGAGGTAGACTGTAATCCAATCTTGTTGCTTCGAGTGACGTTTAGAAACTATTTGAAGCGATGCCACACTAAACTCCTCAAAATTAAGCCACTGCTCTCACATCCAGTATTCTCTCTGTGAATTGCATTAATCCAGTTGCGAAGGTCTCCAATATTCAACGCCTTGAACTAGTTTATGTAGATTCAGCGGGCCAGGGCACCACTGTTAGAGAACGATTCTTTGAAGGTAAAGCAAAAGAGATTTGGTCAATTCTGAAGCAGGGCTATGGACCAAGTGCTGGAAAAGTGGATTTGAATAGATAGCTGCTTGAGGGCCAGTACATAAGCAATGGGCCGAAGGGCCTCGTTCTGTGCTGGAAAACTCTACGGCTCGATAAAGATTGCTGAAAAAGCTTCTCACTTTTGTCCAGTTACATTACCTTGCATATTTACAGGTTCTTTGACATAGTTAAACATATTCTAAGGCACTTCACAAGAGCGTTTTGAGACAAGGTTTGACATTAGGATGATGTTAGGGCAGATTAGCAGCAGCGGAGCCAGAGAGGGAGGTTTCACAGAGTGTCTGAATGGACGGAAGCTAGGGCGAGGGGACGGAATTCTTCAGAGAGGGGATTTTGGAGCGTAGGATCTGCGGCCGAAGGCACATCAGTGATGGAGAGGTGGAAATTGGATATGCTCAAGAAGTCAGGTTAGAGGAGCACAGCTATCTGGGAGACTTGTGAGGCTGGGGGAGGTTACAAAAATAGGAAGGGGGCCATGGAGGGATTTGGAAAGGAAGATGGTAGTTTTAAAATTGAAGCATTGTTCGATCGGGAGCTAAGGTAGGTCAAAGAGCACAGGGGTGGTGGGTGAATGAGACTTGGCATGAGTTAGGCCGTGTACAGCAGAACTGTGGAAGCGGATGCGATGTGGGTGTCGCTCGTTATTTCACAGAATCATGGAATTGTTACAGCACAGGAGGCCCATCATGTCTGCTCCAGTTCTCCAAATCGAGCGTCATGATTGTGTTGCCCATCCCTAATTACCCACGAGAAGGTGGTGGTGAGCTGCCTTCTTGAACCGCTGCAGTCCATGTGGTGTAGGTACACCCACAGTGCTGTTGGGGAGGGAGTTGCAGGATTTAGACCCAGTGATAGTGAAGGAACATCCATGCCATTGACGCCCAGGGGGGATGGTTAGATTCTCTCTTGCTGGAGATGACCATCGCCAGCCATCAATGTGATGTCTTTGGTAATCAATAGTCACACATTTGGAACCGCCGACTTTTAAACAATCCTTATCATTCACAAAACAGAAGAGGGCCATTTGGCCTTTTGAGTTCATGCTAGCTCCCATTCCCCGTCAGAGACCGACAAGTTTATTTCCATCAAGTAGCCATTCAATTGCCCGGAACCTTGGCGAGTTACTGCGGTGCATCTTGTAGATGGCACACACGGCTACCACTGTTCATCAGTGGTGGAGGGTTTGAATGTTTGTGGAAGGAGGAGCAATCAAGCGGGGCTGCTTTGTCCTGGATAATGTCGAGCTTCTTGAGTGTTGTTGGAGCTGCGCTCATCCAGGTTGTGGAGAGTTTTCCATTACGCTCCTGACTTGTGCCTTGTAGATGGTGGACAGGATTTGGGTGGTCAGGTGGTTAGGTACTTGCCTTAGGATTCCTAGCCTTTGACCTGCCCTGGTATCCACAGCATTAATGTGGCTAGTCCAGTTCAGTTTCTGATCAATGGTAACCCCTAGGATCTTGTTTGAGGGGAATTCAGCGATGGTAATGCCATTGAATGTCAAGGGATGATGGTTAGATGGCACTTGTGTGGCGCCAATGTAACTTGTCACTTGTCAGCCCACGTCTGGATATTGTCCAGGTCTTGCTGAATTTGGACACGGACTGCTTCATTATCTGAGGAGTCACGAATGGTGCAGTCATCCGCAAACATCCCCACTTCTGACCTTATGATGGAAGGGTGATCATTGATGAAGCAGCTGAATATGGTTGGGCCGAGGACACTACCCTGAGGAACTCCTGCAGTGATGTCTCGGGATTGAAATGATTGACCTCCAACCACCGTAGCCAACTTTGTTCCAGGTAAGCTTCCAACCATCCTCCTGATTGCCATTCAATGTGAAACAAAATTCTGGAATTAGAACTCTGACGATGACCCTGAAACCATTGTCAATTGTCGTTAAAAACCCATCTGGTTTACTGTTGCCTGGTATGGTGGGAAGATCTTATGAGGAAAGGCTGAGGGACTTGAGGCTGTTTTCATTAGAGAGAAGAAGGTTAAGAGGTGACTTAATTGAGGCATACAAGATGATCAGAGGATTGGATAGGGTGGACAGTGAGAGCCTTTTTCCTCGGATGGTGATGTCGAGCACGAGGGGGACATAATAATAATCACTTATTGTCACAAGTAGACTTCAATGAAGTTACTGTGAAAAGCCCCTAGTCGCCACATTCCAGCGCCTGTTCGGGGAGGCTGGTACGGGAATTGAACCCACGCTGCTGCCTTGTTCTGCATTACAAGCCAGCTATTTAGCCCAGTGTGCTAAACCAGCCCCTAAACATAGCTTTAAATTGAGGGGAGATAGATAAAAGACAGATGCCAGGGGTATGTTCTTTACTCAGAGAGTAGTAAGGGCGTGGAATGCCCTGCCTGCAACAGTAGTGGACTTGCCAACACTAAGGGCATTCAAATGGTCATTGGATAGACATATGGACGATAAGGGAATAGTGTAGATGGGCTTTAGAGTGGTTTCACAGGTCGGCGCAACATCGAGGGCCGAAGGGCCTGTACTGTGCTGTAATGTTCTATGTTCTATGATCTATGGTGTGGCGTACATGTGATTCCAGATCCGGTTGACTCTTAAATGCCCTCAGGGATGGGCAATAAATGCTGGCACAGCTAGCGACTGCCAAATAATGAATAAAGAAAAAAAAATATCTGGAACCTCAATTTTGCAGAAATAGCAGAAAGGGTGGCTACTGTCCTCTCGAACAATCTATCCACTCTGCTCATTCTCTATCGGTGAGAAAGGAGGAATCTCAATGACTTGCTTTCCAGTCCTTAATGCCTTGCATTGAGTTCAGCCTGTTTATCTTCACTAATTTGTATCCTGTGCAAACTATTGCTCGGAGAATGATTTGCTATTTTACTTCAAAGGGTTGCCTCTAGCTATTTACTGTCAATCTGTTTAATCGTCATTAATTGGGAACTGTCTCGTCCTCACATAGCTCCGTAGATATAATTGATTTTATTCCAATGGGGCAAGCAATATTCAAACTTCCAAAAACTGGATTCACATTGATCCAGGCAAATTGCTGGATCGACGTTCGTTCACCCATTCCTGACCACCTCCAGCTTTACAAGTCTCCAAGATCTCTGCTCGTCCGCAGTTCTGGCTTCCTGAGCATCGCCGGTTTGAATCGCTCCACCGTTGGCAGCCATGCCTTCGCCTGCCGAGTTTTTACGGTTGGGAATTCCCTCCGTACACCTCTCTACTTCCCTCTTCCCCCTCTTACAGTGCTCCGAAAAAAATTTCCCTTTTGTTTTTCAGTGTGGCAGCGGGCGGGAGACTTTGTCCGTCGCATTGACCATATGTCCTTCAGACATAGGAGCAGATGTAGGCCATTCGGCCCATCGGGTCTGCTCTGCCATCCAGTGACATTATGACTGATCTGATGTGATAATCCTCAACTCCACTTTCCCGCCTTGTCCCCGTAACCCTTGATTCCCTGACTGATTAAAAATCTGTCTGTCTCGGCCTTGAACATACTTAACGACCCGGCCTCTGCAGCTCTCTGCGGTAAAGAATTCCACAAATTCACTACCCTCTGAGAGAAGAAATTCCTCCTCATCTCTGTCTTAAATGGGCGACCCCCTTACTCTGAGATTCTGCCCTCTGGTCTTAGACTGTCCCACAAGGGGAAACAACCTCTCAGTATCGACCCTGTCAAGCCGCCTGAGAATCTGATGTGTCTCAATAAGGCCGCCTCTCATTCGTCTGAACTCCAATGAGCACAGGCCCAACCTTCTCAACCTCTCCTCATAAGAAAACCCCCCCATACCCGGGATCAACCCAGTGAACCTTCCCTGGACTGACTCCAATGCCAGGAGATCTTTCCTCAGATAAGGGGACCAAAACTGCTCACAGTATTCCAAGTGTGATCTAACTAGTCTTAGCAAGATTTCCCTATTTTTGTGCTCCATTCCCTTGGAAATAAAGGCTCAGTCGAGAAAAGTTGAAGAGGCGGGACTCACAACGTTATGCTGATACGACGGACTCTGACTCAGCCAGCCTCACGGGCAACTTTGTTTTTCAAAAACATTTTTGAAGGCCGTCCAGGTAGAGAAAAGTTCAAATGGAACAGCACACCGCCCCCCCCCCGCCCAGCCCCAGCCCCCCCCCCCCCACCCCCCCATTCTCCCCGACACTGCTGACATGGATGGATTATCTAAAGGGAGGGGGGAGGGGAGGAATTACCAGGCGTAGAGGCATGATAATTACATTCAAATTTATTACGACGGTCTTCCTGACTTTAGGAGACCACAAATGAGTTTGGATCGAGTAGATTTAAGAAAAGTTGGTTTATTGACAGACAGTAGTGTTTACAATATGCACCAAATCCCAGCCGGGTCTGAACCGTCGGTACCATTCCTGGCCGTCTTTATACAGAACTTAACCATGGATGACCTAGGGCTCCCCGCCCCTATAGCGTGGGAGCTCATATTCACCCAGACTCAAGGGGAGGGTGATCGCTCCAACCCGGTAGGTATCGTGGGGTGCTGGCATCCACTCTGAGGCTTCCTGCTGACCTAAATCGCGATTTGTGCCTCTTGGGGGATTTTGGGCTCCCGGCGCCGTTCATTCACGGTTAGAAAGGAGACGTAACCGGTGTCCGTCTTTGCCCAGGTTTTCGGTCACCTGTCCCCTTGCGTGGTTCAGTGTCAGGTTTCTGCTGGATAATGTTGTTGGGAAGTGCCTCGGGCTGCCTTTCACTGATAAAGGCTTTGTACGATAGCTGTTGTTGACGTTCACAGTCCCCTGATATCCTCTGTCTCCTGCTTCCTAACCGCAATGATTGAGCTTCCCATTATAGAGGTTAAAACTGAATGGGCCTAGAATGACAAGAGTGTTGCTGTGAGGTTAGCTCTGCCCAAATCTTTCGAGATTCGAAAGACGTTTTCTCCCAGCGTTTCCACGGCATCGCAAAAGGGGAAAACTTGTTCATCCCACACGTGGCTTTGCCCCGTAATTAGTGCCAATGTCTGGATGACAAACCTTTCGCAAAGTGCCTGTTGAATCTGAAATAATAGCAGAGAATGCTGGAAAGACCCCACAGATCTTCGCAGCGTCTATGGGGAGAGAAAGAGCGTTAACATTTCGAGTGACTTCTTCAGAGCACAGCGTGAGCGTAACTAATACCTCAGAGTTCAAAGAGTCCCGACAGAAGGAGGCCATTCGGCCCATCGAGTGTACACCGCCCCCCTGAAACAGCACCCTACCCTCGGCCCACCCCCTCGCTCTATCCCTGTAACCCCATCTAACCTTTGGATACTAAGGACATTTTAGCACGGCCAATCCACCTAACCTGCGTGTCTTTGGACTGTGGGAGGAAACCGGAGCACCCGGAGGAAACCCACGCAGACACGGGGAGAAACTCCACACAGTTGGTCATCCAAGCCTGGACCTGGACCTGGGTCCCTGGCGCTGTGAGACAACGGTGCTAACCACTGTGCCACCACGGAGTGAGCTGAGATCCTGGTGCCGTCATTGCAGCCGATTCACATATCAGGGCTCCGTCGCCTTCCTGCAGATGTCAAGGGACGGTGGGATAGAGGCAATGCCACTGGACTACTAATCCAGAGGTGCCGGCTAATTCTCTGGGTGCCTGGGATCAAATCCCATCACAGCAACTGGAGTATAAAAAAGTCAATCTTAGTAATGATGAACATGCAACCGTCATTGTTTGTCGTAAAGCCATCATTTAGTTCACTGAGGCCCATTTGGGGAGGAAACCAGCCACCCTTGGGCAGCACGATAGCATTGTGGATAGCACAATTGCTTCACAGCTCCAGGGTCCCAGGTTCGATTCCCGGCTTGGGTCACTGTCTGTGCGGAGTCTGCACATCCTCCCCGTGTGTGCGTGGGTTTCCTCCGGGTGCTCCGGTTTCTTCCCACAGTCCAAAGATGTGCGGGTTAGGTGGATTGGCCATGCTAAATTTCCCATAGTGTGTCCAAAATTGCCTTTAGTGTTGGGTGGGGTTACTGGGTTATGGGGATAGGGTGGAGGTGTGGACCTTGGGTGGGGTGCTCTTTCTAAGAGCCGGTGCAGGCTCGATGGGCCGAATGGCCTCCTTCTGCACTGTAAATTCTATGATCTATGATCTATGATCTTACCTGGTCTGGCCATGGGCAATTAGATTTGGCCAACAAATGCCAACGTCCCATGAAAGGATAAAGAAAACCAAAATCCTGCTCACCTGAGCAGGTGAAGGTGGATACAGCAACGAGGAAGGAAGTGGGATCGGAATGGTGACCTCCCTACCCTGGCTCCCTCGCCCTTCAGGCAGTTACAATTGGGGCAATGAGTTGTTACTTTCGGAACAGAATGAATTTGTAATGTGTTTTCATTGCAACACTTCACTTGGTCTCTAGTGGGAGAAAGGTTACCGCATTTCCTTCACAAAAGCCTGGGATTTGGGCCAAGTTTAGCGTCATCACATGGATTCTGCATTCAGCGATTCAAAAACAAGAGAAGACAAAATCTAATCGTGTTTTTGTCGCAAATTTAAATTGACGAGTTAACATTTTGTGAGGAGCCGGCACAGGGGTTAAAAGTGGAATGTGAACCTTTCTTTCTGCGAGGCCACCTTGCTTCTGAGGTGAGCGTTGGGCAGTCCAGACCCCAGGCAACAACACAATACTGAATAAGAACTTCACTTTGACATCTTGCCATGCAATGAGGGGCAAATGCCCCCTTGACCTGCCCCTGACGGAACACAGTGCAGATATTAATGACTTGAGCAACAGCGCTCCTCCCCAGGAGAGGTCTACTGAATAGCCATACCCTGGATATAAAGCAAAGCAGGGCTGCTCGAAGCTTGGCAACGTCGCATAGCAACCGGTCACACACTTTGCTCCCATTGTCAGACGTCACCTCGTGTGCCCAGATGCCCCCCCCCCCCCCCCCCCCCCCCCCCCCCACTGGCCCCCTCTGAAAACCAGTGCTGGTGAGGGAATGGCTGATAAGCTGCTCAAACGTAACACTTGATCTAGTTGGCATGACACTGGTGAGGGCCATATTGCCAGCGCACTCACGGATAAGCAAGAACCGTTTGTGGTTGAAAGACCTTTATGTTGGTCGACAAAGATTTGCAGAGAGATTAAAGAGATTTCCATCGTGGCAGTATTTAATACTGACACCAGAGGGCAGTTGACCCTTGGTGAGGTGAATAGCAACATGACAGGATGATTGTAAATAGTGTGGGGGCTATCGCATCGCCTTGCTTGACGCTGGTCCGCATTTTGAAGACATCTGTTTCCCACACTCCCACACAAGGCAGACGCAGTCATAGTCGGAGTCATGTGATCATGAAGCGGTGGTGGGAATGGGAGACGGTTTTCTTGGGCGTCCGAATCTCTGGAGTGCAATCCACGGAGCCTCGTGATTTTGAGAGGGCGGCACGGGTAGCATAGCGGTTCGCACTGTTGCTTCAGAGCGCCAGGATCCCAGGTTCGATTCCCAGCTTGGGTTACTGTCTGTGCGGAGGCTGCACGTTCTCCCCGTGTCTGCGCGGGTTTCCTCCGGGTGTTCCGGTTTCATCCCACAGTCCAAAGATGTGCCGGTTAGGTGGATTGGCCATGATAAATTGCCCTTAGTCTCCAAAAAAGATTGGGTGGGGTTACTGGGTTACAGGGATAGGGTGGAGGTGTGGGCTTGGGTCGGGTGCTCTTTCCAATGGACGATGCAGACTCGATGGGCCGAATGGCCTCCTTCTGCACTGTAAATTCTATAATCTATACAGCGGCAGAGACCTGGGTTCGATTCCCGGCTTGGGTCACTGTCTGTGCGGAGTCTGCTGTGTCTGCATGGGTTTCCTCCGTGTTCTCAGGTTTCCTCCCACAAATCCCGAAAGACGTGCTTGTTGGGTGAATTGGATACTCTGAATTCTCCCTCTGTGTACCCGAACAGGCGCCGGAGTGTGGCGACTAGGGGACATTTACAGTAATTTCATTGCAGTGTTAATGTAAGCCTACTTGTAACACTAATAAAAGATTATTATTAAGTGGGAATGTTCACTTATCTTTGCACAATATCCACCACCATTCATACTCCTCAGGTATTGACACAGGGCATACCCAAGGCAAGACCTGGACAATATCCTGTCCTGGGCTGACAAGTGGCAAGTAACATTCGGTCCACACAAAAGTCAGGCATTGACCATCTCCAACAAGAGGGAATGTATCCATTGTCCCTTGACTTTCAGTGACAGTAGCGTCGCTGAATCCCCCACTATCACAACTACCATTAGCCACATAAATACTGTAGCTACAAGAGCAGGTCAGAGGTTAGGAATCCTGCAGCGAGTAACTCACCTCCTAACCCCCCAAAGCCTGCCACCATCTACAAGGCACACGTCAGGAGTGTGATGGAATATTCTCCAGTTACTTGGATGAGTGCAGCTCCAACAACACTCCAAGAAGCTCAACATCATCCAGGACAAAATGGTCCATTTGATTGGTACCATATCCACAAACATTCACTCCTTCCACCACCGATACATAGTGACAGCCGTGTGTACCATTTACAAGATGTACTGTAGGAACTCACCCACGCTCTTCAGGCAGCACATTCCAAGCCCACAACCACTACCATCTAGAAGGACAAGGTCAACAGACGCATAGGAACACCACCACCTGGAAGTGCTTCTCAAAGTCACTCATTAACCTGACTTCAGAATACATTGCTGTTCCTTCACTGTCGCTGAGACAAAATTTTGGAACTCCCACCTAACAGTACCATGCTGGGCTCTGATTGTCACAAGTAGGCTTCAATGAAGTTACTGTGAAAAGCTCCTAGTCGCCACATTCCGGCGCCTGTTCGGGGAGGCTGGTACGGGAATTGAACCCGCGCTGCTGGCCTTGTTCTGCATTACAAGCCAGCTGTTTAGCTCACTGTGCTAAACCAGCCCCTACAATGAGGGATTCAGCGATGCCAATGCCATTGAATGTCAAAGGGCGATCTTTAGATCCTCGCTTGTCCGAGATGGCTATTGCCTGGCACTTGGGTGGCGCGAATGTTACTTGCCACTTATCAGCTCGAGCTGGATGTCGTCCAGAACTTACCTTCACATGGACTGCAGCGGTTCAGGGTGGGTGGCAGCTCACCACCACCTTCTCTTTTTTCTTTCTTTTAAATTTAGAGTACCCAATTATTTTTGTTTCCAATTAAGGGGCAATTTAGCGTGGCCAATCCGCCTACCCTGCGCATCTTTGGGTGGTGGGGGGGTGAAACCCACGCAGACACGGGGAGAATGTGCAAACTCCACGCGGACAGTGACCCGGGGCCGGGACCGAACCCGGGTCCTCAGCGCCATGAGGCAGCTGTGCTAACCACTGCGCCACCGTGCTGCTCTTGCCACCACCTTCTCAAGGGCAATTGGTGATGGGGAACAACTAGTGACCCACGTCCCATGAATTAATTTTTAAAAACGCGATAGGGAGGTCATGTGATGTGAGTGCGGGAGCGGCTGCATTTTCGTGAGGTCTGGCTCTGTCCATCTTTAGATCCTTTATTTTATCTTGGTGCACATTCATTATCTGTCTTTTTTTTTTAGATATATGTCTTGCACTATGTCCCTGTTTGATCCCGATTGGTGTTTTGCATTGAGGAAACGAGTTGATTCGTAGAAAATCCTCGTTTGACCGTGGCGGTTGGAGTAGGCCGGGGTGGGGCCCAGCTTGCAGTGGTAAGTGAGTGAGCCTTCGCCTTGGTGGTGCTATGTGCACTGGGATGATGGCCGCCATTGGGAATGTTGCTCCAGGTGAGGATCTCGGCTCCATGAAGCAGGTCTTTGCGGCTCACATTTGTGGAACTGTGACTTTGCCGTGGGAGAATGGTGGAGGTGTAGGAGAGAATCGTTGTATTCGATCGGGCACTTTCCCTGGTAAGGGCCCTCCTCTGATTCATTGAGATCCTGCTACACGGTGTGTCGTCTATCCCAAAGGGTCCGGGAGGTGGGGGCCAGACAAGGGGTGCCCAGGGCGCCCAATTGTTGGGTATCTTGACGATGGTGGGCATCTGGTCTTCCCTGCTGAGGCTGGCGTAATCTGTTTTAGATGTAAATGGGGGCGGAACACTGTCTTGGGTGTGGCTGGTGAGGTGCAGGGGTGGGGGGGCTGGGGTGTAGGTTTTGGGGTGTGCTGGAGATCCCTGGGGTACTGATTCCTGTGTGTCTGAATGTGCTGGGTTAGAACATAGAACATACAGTGCAGAAGGAGGCCTTTCGGCCCATCAAGTCTGCACCGATCCACTTAAGCCCTCACTTCCACCCTATCCCCGTAACCCAATAACCCCTCCTAACCTTTTTTGGACACTAAGGGCAATTTAGCGTGGCCAATCCACCTAACCTGCACATCTTTGGACTGTGGGAGGAAACCAGAGCACCCGGAGGAAACCCACGCAGACACGGGGAGAACGTGCAGACTCCGCACAGACAGTGACCCAGCCGGGAATCGAACCTGGGACCCTCGTGCTGTGAAGCCACAGTGCTAACCACTTGTGCTGCCCCAGGTCCGGTGTTGTGGATGGTATCCTGTTTCCCCCCCACCCCCTTGGAGCTTGGGATGTCCCATCTTCTTAGGGACGTGCTGAGAGGTTGGGTTTTCCTTCTTCTGTGCACGCGGGCCAGAGGTTGAGCCAGGTCCTGTACTTGGGTTGGTGTCCTGCTGGCCCCTAGTGATCGGGATGCTTTCTTTTTTGAATGAGCAGTTTATTCTCGTCTTCATTAATGGGCAATGGGCAGCGCCAGGGGGAATACGGACCAATTTTGGGCGTCCTAACCCTTTGTTATCCTGTGATCCACTCCTGGTAGGTCTAGCTCTCCGTGCTTTTTGTTTTTCTTGGGAGGTGTTAACTGATCATAATCCAGACATGTTGTCGCTGGTCCTCTCTGTATAAATGTGAGAATGACCTTGCTCCTGTCGTGAGCCTGAGACGGGGGTTATGTTGCGTTGTCTGGTATATATGTAACATCCTTTCAGAACTGGGGTACTCATGTATTTTCGTTGCGTGTTTCCTTTTGTTTTCGGGGTAAAGAATCCGTGATTGGTTCCTGCGTGGGTGCAGATGGGTCCGGCATCCGACGCAAGGTGGTTGCGGTGTGTCATTGCTCACTCTGGCGCCGCTGGAGCGGAGGGAGATATACATTGTTGCGCAGCCCAACATGGCACTAATTGGTTAACCTGAACTCTCGTGACAATTGCGGGAAATCGCTGGAAAATCCTGCCCAGCGTCTTCAACAAAGTACAAATGTTTCAGAGCGCCCCGCGGGAATGTTACCAAACAGGATTTGACACCAAGGGAGTGCAGCACTGTCGCAGACGCCATCGTTCGGTTAAGGCGTTGAGTGTTTGCCCTCTCGGGCAGATCTAATAAATCCCGTGGCACGATTTTGGCAAAGAGCAGTGTGGTTCTGCCTGCCTTCGCAGCCAACATTCATCCCCTCAATCAATAGGGATTATCTGGTCACATTGCGGTTTGTGGGAGCTTGCTGTGCGCAAGCTGGCAGCCATGTTTCCGACATTACAACAGTGGCAGCACACTTTGGAAGTATTTCATTGGCTGTAAAGCTTCGGTATGTTTTGAGGTGGTGGAAGGCGCCATACAAATACATTCATTTGCGTCCAACGAATCACCTTCAAAGGGTTCAAAAGATGAGCCTATCATTCGGCAGAGTGGATCTGGCCTCAAGATGGCTCCACTCCATCAGGCTGACGAACAAGGCCTCGTCCCCCCCCCCCCCTCTCCCCCCCACTCCCCTCCCATCCCCTCCCCTTTCGCCAGCACTTACTGCGCTGAGATGTGGATTCACTTTTTGTTTTGTTGCAAACAGCACTTAATGCACACATGGGACACAGAATAAAACACATGCATAAATAATAGCAACAAAATTAGACATGTTCCTAATTCCAGAAGACAGCTGGCTCGTACTCGACCCACTTGACCGTGATGGACCCTGACAGTTTGAGCAAAGTAACCTCGCAATATTTCGTCAGGCATCTTAATTAGACAGCCTTGCAGGAGAGGGAGGCTAAGAGTCAGTGAGCAGTGTTTCAGCTCCAGTGAGCAGGAATGTTTGTGAGTTGGAGGGGGTGACCCGGTACCAGTCAGCTCTCCATTAAAGTTAGGCAGTCATGCAATAAACATTGGAATGTGTAAATAATAATCAACCCCCAACGCATTTAATGATTAATCTTTCTCTTTTTTGCCTAAAATGTCCGTGTGTGCTTTTTTCAGCTTCCAACACCAATATGCATTAAACTACGATGGGTTCTTGCATAAACATCCAGGACGGACTTTTAAAAGCCGTCCTTCGGCAAGATGTATTTTTGAACCTTATGGCACCTCATTAAGGATTGTCTGTCAAGAAGGGTAATTCTCCTGTGTTAGATTTTGCTCAAAATTGCATCTGTGTTCAGGCTCACTATCAGGAGTTGAGCGGAGTGACATCAAGTTGATGTTCTCCCGCAGGTGGAATTGCAGAACAATGCGTCATTTGTCATATATTAAATATATTATAACATATTTTTTTCACAATACATTAAATATCTTACCTGTGTGTTTGTCACATTCATAATGAGAACTGGCTATGTAAACTTCCCCTGTTGCGATTACACTCTTCCTCCTAGTGGAGGCACTGTAGTTTGCCACCTCTCATTTTACACGTGGACAGATGAATTTAAATTTTTTTTAGAGCACCCAATTATTTTTTTCCAATTGAGGGGCAATCCATCTACCCAGCGCATCTTTGGGTTGAGGGGGTGAAACCCACGCAAACAATGTGCAAACTCCACACGGACAGTGACCCGGGGCTCGAACCTGGGACCAGAGCACCGTGAGGCAGCAGTGCTAACCACTGCGCCACCGTGCCGCCCATGGACAGATGAATTTTTGACTGAAATATAAAATAAAGGGACAGAATGCAGGGTTTGAAAAGGTGAGCTAAATTCTGATCCAAAATATCCCTCAGTTTCTCATCGGCTAAAGTTTATATTCAACGAGTTTAATATAGAATTGAAGTTCATGGTTAGGCAGGCAATTAAAAAAAATATTTGTTCATGGGGTGTGGGCGTAGCTGGCTGGGCCAGCATTTATTGTCTATCCCTGTTACTCTGACATGTGTTGCTTGCTGGGCCATTTTTGCTGTGTTGTCTGCAGTCACATGTAGAACACAGTTTTTAGAGTTTTTTTAATTGAGACTTTACAGTGCAGAAGGAGGCCATTCGGCCCATCGATTCTGCACCGGCTCTTTCAGTACTCCTGTTCTTTTGTAAGGAGGGTTCATCTTTTGTTTCGAGTCTTTGAGGGCAGTCACTTGTTATCCATTGATGGGAAGGAGGGGGTCCTAGCATACAACCACAAAATTCCGCTTACTTCCCAAGAGTCACGGGATCGCCTCAGCCCATCGTGTCTCCTGCTGGCCCTCTGGACGACCAATTCACCTCGTGCCAATCCGCGGCCTTCTCCCCAGGCGCCTGCGCATCCTTCCTTTCCCGGTAACAACCCAGTTAATTGCAGTTCCGGTTTAAGAACTCGAGGATTTAACCAACAACAAAAAAAGTGGTTCTTTCACCAGAAAGGTGCGCTTGCATCGTCACCTCCAGTAACCTCTCGGAAGCAATAAGTGATGTGATAAAGGATAGAATTCACTTGAAAGTTTAACAAAAGGGATTGTAATGGGTGAGCTGAAAGGAACAGGTTCCCGACCTGTTTCGAAGCCCCCGTGTCATGTGACGGCTGCTTGTTTCCTGGTGACGAAGGTGCAGCAAGTTAATAGACGAAAATAGTCAGCCAGCCAGGTCACCTTCAGATCACATGGGGCACTCAGGCTGAAATAAGGCATTTTTCTCTCAACAAGTGCACACAGCAATGAAGTTAGGGAGGGACGGGCCAGAACCCAACTCACGTCGACTTTAATATCTTCTATCCTCCCCTCGGACTGAACTGCAGGAGGAAATGTTTGGCCGAGCACCACAGAGCGAAACTCAATCCACTGGGTTGAAGATAGTTCCAATTTCTGAAGGTTGGCACCGTGCCCACGCCAGTCAAGTGTGTTTACCACAGCTCTTGATACATCCCGTCTGACGCAGCTAATATTGCTTCCTGCAAACAGGAGGAGGGTGGGTCAAGGCTGCAGCACTCATTCCAGGCCCAGTACTGGGGGTCTGCGGAGTGCCAACCATACCAGGGACTTACCAGGGACTTACGAGGAGCATACCAGGGACTTATCAGTGACATACCAGGGACATACCAAGCACATACCAGTGACATACCAGGAGCATACCATGCTTCCTGATTGTTCATGTCAAGGACAGGACAGGACCCACCGCTCCATATTTTGGGTTATCTTTCCTTATCCACGCGCACCCACCCCCTCCGCCCACCAGGATTGGGGGCGGGCATTACAAAACAGTTCCCCGGATAGCGCGCCGGTTCCCCGTTCCCCCAGCTCCACCCCACCCCCGGCCCCATTTTCCCAAAGGCGGGATGCATGTGTGTGTGGGGGGGTGGGGAGGGGGGTGGGGGGGTGGGGGGGGGAGGTCCGTGCGACGGGGAACCCAAGACTTCTTACTGCCCCACTTGGGCGGAAGGGCGTCACAGTGGGTTAGCACTGCTGCCTCACGGCACCGAGGACCCGGGTTCGATCCCGGGTCACTGTCCGTGTGGAGTTTGCACATTCTTCCCGTGCCAGCGTGGGTTTCGCCCCCACAACCCAATGATGTGCAGGGCAGGTGGATTGGCCACGCTAAATTGCCCCTTAATTGGAAAGACTAAATAATTGGATACTCGAAAAAAATGTTTTAAAAATTAATGCCCCACTTCGGGCTGACTGAAGAATTTTCCAGTCACAGACATTGGACCAGGTGTAAGCCATTCGGCCCCTTGAGCCTGCTCCGCCATTTAACTAAATCGAGGCTGACCTTCGACCTCAACGCCATTTTCCCGCATTATCGCTAAATATCTTTGATTCCTCCAGGCAAGGCCTGAAGGCAGCCTCCTGGTTGATGGATAGGACTCCAGCGCTCCAGAGCGCCCTAAAGTCCTGGAGAGAGACTTCCCGTCACCAACACCGACCCAGTGGCCACTGGCTGCAAAAAGTCATTTTTAAAATTTCGAATGTGACGATGCCAGCGAGCGAGTGGGTGTCCCCGTAATTCGAGGCGCTGTCTGCCTCGCATAGTTGGCATGGCAACCTCCTGCTGCTTTCAAACTGCAAGGCCTCTGACTGGGCCTCCTCTGGCCATTACCAAGTGTACTTTGGAGTGAGTGCTTGGATACGCAAAAACATATTTCCATCTAATTTAGCCATGAGATAGATTAATTAGAGAACGTGGCTTCCTCTCGCTCTCTTTCACACCATCAGGTCTCTCAGGCAACGCTCCATGTCAGGCCCCAGATAGTGGCAGGGAGTCGGGCTCAGACAGCCATCTGCATCACTGCAAATGAGGCCTGGGGTGATTTGCATCACTGTAAATACACAAGGGGTTAATGCAAATACACAAAGAACTAAATGAACACTAGAGGGAGCACCAGAGACATCATGACACACAGACATTCAACCAATAGGTCAGTAAGATAGGACACGACCAATGGGCAGTCAAGACACACCCAGAGGTGACACTGCCACAAGGGGGCTACCCATATAAAAGGACAGGGCACACATGCTCTTCCTCTTTCCATAGGCGACACTCAGAGAGACAGGGGCAGATCAGAAGCATCACACCCACCGCATGGATTAGAGCAGACTGGTTAGTTAGACTGAGTTACTATAGTAAGATTAGCAGGAGAGACGAACTCAAGTGGGACAATTGTTAACTGTTCAAGAAATGTGTTAAACCTATCTCCAAGTCTGAACCCCCCTGTGTCAGAGTGTACATCAAGGAAGCAGCTTATGCTACGTGAAGAAGCAGAACACAACAAGGCCCAGCCTGAGATCATTCACCACCCCCCCTCACATCCTCTGCTACATCTGTGCCTTTGATCTTCTCTGTCTGGTCCTTGGCAGCACAATCGAGATTAAGAATGCGCCAGGGCACCATGCTGTGGTGGAATAGCAGAACTCCTGCTGAACTAGTGATCCAAGTGGCTTTGGCCTAAGAATTAGGCCTCGGCTGACTGTCTGCGGGGAGTTTGCACTTCCTCCCGTGTCCGCGTGCTCCGGTTTCCTCCCACAGCCCAAGGATGTGCCGGTTGGGTGGGGTGACGAGGGTTTGGGGGAATAGGGCGGGGGCGGGGGGGGTGGGCCTGGGTAGTAGGGCGCTCTTTCAGTGGGTCGGTGCAGACTCGATGGGCCGAATGGCCTCCTCTTGCACTGGAGGGATTCTATGGATTCTCTGCAATCGGGAGCGTGCAAGTTCAAATCCCAGGGCAGGGACTGGGAACTTGAATTCAATCAGTTCAAGAAATGTGGAATTAAAAAGTGAGCATTAACAATGGTGGCCAAGATGACCACAAAAGCAAAATACTGCAAATGGTGGAGATGGTTAATGGGAACCGAATGGGAATGTGATTGTGAATGTGAAGGGGGCGCAGGATCAGTGATTCCCGATGCATATTTGTACAGATTATTGCTGCTGGCAGGACAGGTTGAGAGAGCAGTTATTAAAGCATGTAGTATTCTGGGCTTTGGTAATAGGAACTTACAGTACAGGAGCAGGGAAGCAATGTGGAGTTTGTAGCAGTCATTAGCGTGGCCTCGGCTGCAGTATTGTGTCCAGTTTTGGGTGCCGTGCTTCAGGAAGGATGTGAAGGCATTAGAGAGAGAGAGGGTGCAGAAGACGCTCATGGGAATGACTCCAGGGAAGAGGAACCTTTGTTCTGAAGATTGGAGAAGCTCGGACTGTTTTCCTTACAAAAGAGAAGGCTGAGAGGAGATTTGATAGAGGTGGGCAAAATAATCGTGAAGGGTGAGGGGAGTGCGGTTAGAGAGAAACAGAGCTAAACGTTTCAGGCCCGTGAAATTTCATCAGATTGCCTCTCCATTCTGGGCAGCACGGTAGCACAGTGGTTAGCACTGTTGCTTCACAACTCCAGGGTCCCAGGTTCGAAACCCGGCTTGGGTCACTGTCTGTGCGGAGTCTGCACGTTCTCCCCGTGTCTGCGTGGGTTTCCTCCGGGTGCTCCGGTTTCCTCCCTCAGTCCAAAATGCGCAGGTTCGGTGGATTGGCCAGGCTCAATTGCCCTCAACGTCCAAAAAAATAAAGGTTAGGTGGGGTTACACGGTTACGGGGATAGGGTGGAGGCTGGTGCAGACTCGATGGGCCGAATGGCCTCCTTCTGCACTGTAAATTCTATGATCCACTGGGAAATCTGCTGTCCTTGCCTGGCCTGGCCTACATGTGACTACACAGCAGAGCGGTCGACTCTTAACTGCCCTCTGAAATGGTCCAGCAAGTCACTCAGCTTCACCCAAGAAGGTGGCTTCAATGCCAGCATCTCCCTATGGCCAATAAATGCTGGCTGAGCCAATGATGCCTCTATTTTGCGAATGAATATTTAAAAAATAATCCTACGGCATAACAGTAGTTCCAATCCATCTCCATTTTAGTAAGGTCGAAACTTAAATGAAGGGCTGTTATAGACTTTCCATAGTTTCATTGTCACATTTATTAATATAAGCTTTTAAAAATATATATATATTTATTGAAATAATTGAACTATTTAAATTCGCCTTTGAATTCATATCACCAGTTGAGTTCTCTATATTGCTATTCTGGTCACACAACCACTGTGCAACCAACCACACCCCAAGCTAGAGCTACAGGAGAAAGGGGGGGGGGGCGGTGCTTGTATTTGGTGGGAGGAGGTGTTTCCCTGCAATCTTGTTATTTAATTTTTTTTCCCAATTAAGGAGCAATTTAGCGTGGCCAATCCACCTACCCTGCACATCTTTGGGTTGTGGGGGTGAGATCGACGCAGACACGGGGAGAATGTGCAAACTCCACACGGGCAGTGACCCGGGGCCGGGATCGAACCCGGGTCCTCGGTGCCGCGAGGCAGCAGTGCTAAGCACCGCTCCACCCTGCCGCCCCTTCCCCAGCAATCTTTAATGTGACTTTGGTTTCTAACCATTAATCTTCAACACTTGAACAGAGGAATGGAGCCACAAAGCTAGGAGGCACACCAAGCAGGGTTGAGGGGCCGAATGGCCCTTATTGCTTATTTTCTTCTAGGGGCATAAACAGATTAAGTTGGTGGGCACAATTGTAGCAGGTGTTATTGTTTGTTGCCAAGAAATTTTAAATATTTTCTAATTGGTGTAGGACCAGAGGAAGGAAGGATTTGGGCGTCCGTGTATTCAAATCAGTAGAAGTGACTGAACAGGGTCAGAGGATCTAACAGGACTGAAGGCAACGTATAAAAGATGCTGGAAATCCAAAATAAAAATAGGGAAAGTGGGAAAGACTCAATGGCCACGATTTTCCAGACCCGCTCACCGCTGGGATCTTCCCATTCCGCTGGATGTCAATGGACTTTTGACTCAGCTCTCGACGCCATCAATGGAGCCACTCCACGTCGCCGGGAAACCTGCAGGCGGGGAGCGCTGCCGGCGGCGCCAAAGAACCCCGGATAATTCCGCCGACTGTTTCTCTCTCTTCACAGATGCTGTCAGACCTGCTGAGTACTTCCAGAATGTTCTATATTTATACTTAAGATTCACGGAATGTTGATCTTTATCTCAAGGTAGCACAGGCCTGAAGGGATATGTTTCAGTTGTACAGATTGTTGGGCCGGGATTTGCCCAGCCCCCTTCCCGGAGGGTTTTCCGACGATGGAGGCAGCTGCTGCCGGGATCGTCCTGCCGCACCAAAGTCAATGGTCATTGGCGTTGCTTGCCAGCCACGCCATTAGAGAATCCGCCATGGGGTGTGGCGAGGGGGGGGGGGGGGGGGGGGGGGGTAAGGGTTGGGGGTGGCGGGTTGGGATTGAGGGTGGCGGCTGGAGGTTGGCGTGGCGGTAGGGATTGAGGGTAACAGTGGGAGGGGGTAAGGGTTGAGGGTGGCGGGTCGGGATTGAGGAAGGGAGTGGCGGGGCGGGGGCTGGAGGTGGGGGCTGGGGTGGCGGGGTGGAGTTGGGGGTGGCGGGGTGGGGGCTGGGGGTGGCGGGGTGGGGGCTGGGGTGGCGGGGTGGGGGCTGGGTTGGCGGGGTGGGGGCTGGGGGTGGCGGGGTGGGGGCTGGGGTGGCAGGGTGGGGGCTGTGGGTGGCGTGGTGGGGGCTGGAGGTGGCAGGGTGGGGGCTGGGGGTGGCGGGTTGGGGGTGGCAGGTTGGGGGCTGTGGGTGGCAGAGTGAGGGTTGGGGGTGGCGGGGTGGGGGCTGGGGATGGCGGGGTGGGGGCTGGGGGTGGCGGGGTGGGGGCTGGGGGTGGCGGGGTGGGGGCTGGGGGTGGCGGGGTGGGGGCTGGGGATGGTGGGGTGGAGCTGGGGGTGGCGGGGTGGGGGCTGGGGATGGCGGGGTGGGGGCTGGGGGGTGGCGGGGTGGAGTTGGGGGTGGCGGGGTGGGGGCTGGGGGTGGCGGGGTGGGGGCTGGGGTGGCGGGGTGGGGGCTGGGTTGGCGGGGTGGGGGCCTGGGTTGGCGGGGTGGGGGCTGAGGTGGCGGGTGGGGCTGGGGTGGCAGGGTGGGGGCTGTGCAGGGTGGGGGCTGGTGGGTGGCGTGTGGTGGCTGGGGGTGGCGGGGTGGGGCTGGGGGTGGCGGGTTTGGGGTGGCAGGTTGGGGGCTGGGGGTGGCAGAGTGAGGGTTGGGGGTGGCGGGGTGGGGGCTGGGGGTGGCGGGGTGGGGGCTGGGGGTGGCGGGGTGGGGGCTGGGGGTGGCGGGGTGGGGGCTGGGGATGGTGGGCTGGAGCTGGGGGTGGCGGGGTGGGGGCTGGGGGTGGCGGGGTGGGGGCTGGGGATGGTGGGGTGGAGCTGGGGGTGGCGGGGTGGGGGCTGGGGATGGCGGGGTGGGGGCTGGGGCTGGCGGGGTGGAGCTGGGGGTGGCGGGGTGGGGGCTGGGGATGGCGGGGTTGCCTTCGGCAGGACCTGAGGGAAGGATTGGAAAATCCTAGACTCTTTGATCAGACTCTGCTGGGAGTAATGCGTTCAGCTCTGCTCATGCCTAGGAGGATCGAATCGGTCCTGGAATCTGTCCTGTCGGATGATGCTCGGGCTTAAGAGTTAGAGTTTTGAAGATCAAGGGATGACCCAATTGTCATCCTTGAAATAATCAATGGATTTGATAGAGTCGTCATTCCCTGTTTAGCGCTGTTTTTTCACACAAAATGCACGGGAAATGATTAATTCTCTGTGCCGAGAGGCTGCCTGTGCTGGGGTGGAACTGAAATTTTCAAGACCAAACCTTTTGTTGGGTGACGTTCTCTGAGATTTGGAGAAAGGACAGGTATATGGAATTGAGGCCACTTTGATTTGATTGGGCGCTGGGGTAGGTTCTAGGAACAGAATGACCCTACTCTTGTTTCAATGTAGATAATGTTACCTCTCGAAGGGCCCAGTTGTTATGAAACAGACAGCAGCAAGAAAGACTATTCATGAGTTGTAGACCCTGATCAAGGGCAATCTGGAATTATAGAAGCATAAAAAATATTGCACATGACTCCACTTGATCCATCGGAACTGCAACAGTGTCAGGTTTGTAATGACTTGGGTGGATTGTTGGGTGGATTATAGATTTCCTTAACTCAGAATCAGCTATCTTCAATAGAAGCCAATGAGCGCCCACGAAACACATGAGATTAATTCAATTTGGGAAGTTCAATGTACATTTCTTCAGATCGTGAGGGTAAAGGCGACCCATTCAGATGCACTGATTGTCTCCATCATGCCATTGTGTTTCAGGATCGTGCATTCCTGACGATCGGTTTGCTTGATTAAGAAAATCTATCAGCTCGGCCTCACTTGTAGTTTTATACGCGAGACCCAACCCCATGTAAAAATTTTCATTTTCATTTTTTCAAATGTAACCAAATGTGTGGTGATATGCATCACTGTAAATACACAATGGGTTAATGTAGGTACACTAGGGCACTGTAAATACACAAGGGGTTAATGTAATTACACTGGGACTAAATGAACACTAGAGGGAGCACCATGACACACAGACATTCAACCAATAGGTCAGTAAGATAGGACACGACCAATGGGCAGTCAAGACACCCATAGGTGACACCACCACAAGGGGGCTACCCATATAAAAGGACAGGGCACACATGCTCTTTCTCTTTCCATAGGCGACACTCAGAGAGACAGGGGCAGATCAGGGAAGCATCACACCCACCGCATGGATTAGAGCAGACTGGTTAGTTAGACTGAGTTACAATAGCAAGATTAGCAGGACAGTCGAACCCAAGTCGGAGAATTGTTAACTGTTCAATAAATGTGTTAAACCTATCTCCAAGTCTGAACCTTCCTTTGTCAGAGTGTACATCAAGGAAGCAGCTTATGCTTCATGAAGAAGCAGAACACAACAAAATGCATCTCTAGGGTTTCCTACTGATCTAATTTTGGCAGGTCTAACACAGTGGGGCAATATATGGCAAAACTCTTAATTTAGAAAGTCAGAGAGCTGTGGGCGTGCAAGTCCACAGATCTTTGAAAGTGGCGAAAACGGTTTAAAATAAGGGAAATACAGCCGGTGCTGGAGTCTGGAACAATAACAGAGAACAAATGCAGCAACTTTATGTCTTATTTACAGTTAATCATCCTGGAAACGAAAGCACCAGAATTCTGTCTTCTATTTCAGTGAATAGGAGCCCATTGAGTCTCGTATTGGTGTCTGGACCTCTGGCAAAACATGTATCTAACTGTAAGCAATCACACCTCGGGATGAGGATCCATCAGGATTTCCTGGAACAGTGAATTAGTTTGTATTTCTGTGTCTGTTCTTTATCACCGACTTCAAAGCTGAATCCAGAGCACTTTCTATCTCTATCTCCGAGGGGGTTTATTGTAACTGATGAATTTGGCAAGTCACAGTTCTGGATCTGGAATTGTTTCCAATCTGTGTAAACACAGTATCAGCCTGCCCCAGTGACCCAGGGTGTAAATTCACTTGACCAAACTGAGCAGGTTCAGGGAGCAGGGAGAGAACTGATTTCACTTCAGGGATAATGCATTTCAGGAAGGACTGAATGGCCTTGGAGAGGGTGTTGATTCACCCCAATGATGCCGGCCCTAAAAGGATTCATTTGGGTTGGGGTTTAGGGTTAGGGTTGAATTTAGGGTTAGGATAATAATAATCTTTATTAGTGTCACAAGTAGGCTTACAATAGCACCGCAATGAAGTTACTGTGAAAAGCCCCTAGTCGCCACACTCCAGCGCCTGTTCGGGTACACGGAGGGAGAATTCAGAATGTCCACTTCACCTAACAAGCACGTCTTTCGGGACTTGTGGGAGGAAACTGGAGCACCCGGAGGAAACCCACGCAGACACGGGGAGAACGTGCCGACTCCGCACAGACAGTGACCCAAGCCGGGAATCGAACCTGGGACCTTGGTGCTGTGAAGCAACAATGTTAACCACTGTGCTACCGTGCCGCCCAATTAGGATTAGGGTTAGGATTAAGGTTGAGGTTTGGGGTTAAGGTTAGGATTAGGATTAGGTTTTGTGTTAGGGTTAGGATTATGTTAGGGGTATTCTTGGGGGTTAGGGTTAGGTTAATGTTAGATTTAGGATTAGGGTTAGGGTTTAGAGTTAAGGCTAGGATTAGGATTAGGTTTTGTGTTCGGGTAGGGTTATGCTTAGAGTGTAAGGTTAGGATCGGATTAGGTTAATGTTAGGGCTATGGACAGGGTTTAGTGCTAGGGTTTAGGGTTATGGTTAATTTGGGGAAAGGGTTAATATTAATTTCTATTCCTGCAAATATAGAATGGTCTCCTTGAGGTGTTTAAAATGATTAAAGAATTTGATGGAATAAAGAGAAATAACCTGTTTCATCTGTTAGCTGAGTCCAGAACAAGGGGCAACATTACATTGAGGATTGGGCCATTTGCTGGGAACATATCTCTTCACAAAAGAGTTAGAGGAGATCTGGAATTTTCCAAATGGATCACTGGAAAATTTCAAAACTGGGATCGACATATTGGTGTTAGATCAGCCTAACGAACGTTACACAGCAAAGGTGAACAGTTGTCCTCTCATTTCACTGACCTCCCTATGTCCCTTTGAAACTCTACATGGTCCTCCTCCCAATTCACAATGCACCCAAGGTTTGTACCATCCACAAATATTGAAATTGTACCATGCACACCAAGGGCTGGGTCATTAATATATACCAAGAAAAATAAGGGTCCCAACACTGACCCCTGGGGAACGTCACTACAAACCTTCCTCCAACACAAAAAAGTGTTCATTAACCACTACTCTGCTTCCTGTCTGTCATAACCTCCATGAGGGCCACAGGGAAGCCAAATTGATGTCTCTTTGGGACCCGTGGCGCACGGCTTCTCAGGTAGGGGGCGGAGGCCAAACATCTCGGGGCTCGTTATGGACTAACAGATTTTTATTCCGTGAGCTACAACGTTTCTCACAAGTATTGGTCGCCGCATTATAGGAAGGATGTGGAAGCATTGGAAAAGGTGCAGAGTCGATTTACCAGGATGTTGCCTGGTATGGAGGGAACATCTCATGAGGAAAGGCTGAGGGACTTAAGGCTGTTTTCGTTAGAGAGAAGAACGTTAAGAGGTGACTTAATTGAGGCATACAAGATGATCAGAGGATTGGATAGGGTGGACAGTGAGAGCCTTTTTCCTCGGGTGGTGATGTCTAGCACGAGGGGACATAGCTTTAAATTGAGGGGAGATAGATATAGGACAGATGTCAGAGGTAGGTTCTTTACTCGATAGTAGTAGGGCGTGGAATGCCCTGCCTGCAACAGTAGTGGACTTGCCAACATTAAGGGCATTTAAATGGTCATTGGATAAACTTATGGCGCAACATCGAGGGCCGAAGGGCCTGTACTGCGCTGTAATGTTCTATGTTCTATGTTCTACGCATCAAATGCATTTTGGATGTCCATATACAGCACACCACCAGGCATTGCATGAGTCCTCTCTGTTACCTCGTCTGAATATACCAGCAAGTTAATTAAACACGATTTACCCGTAAAAAAATCCACGCAGACTTTAATTTATTTATCTTTTTTCCTTCATTCACCTACATACGTCTGTGGGACCATCAAGTTTGTTCCGAATTATTGGGCGGGATTTTCTGACCCTTCCTGCTGCCAGGGGTTTCCGGCCTCGGGGTGGGTGAGCTGGGCAAAGTGCCGTCGGCACCCATGGGACCCACCAGCGGACAATGGCGAACCGCCTCCGGAAAACACGCCTGGTCATCGTTTCTGGAAGTTTCCCCACCACTGAAATTAAACTGACTGATCTGTACAAAAGAACAAAGAACTAAGAAAATTACAGCACAGGGACAGGCCCTTCGGCCCTCCAAGCCCGTGCCGACCATGCTGCCACCTGTCCGGGGTCCGTATCCCTCTATTCCCATCCTATTCATGTATTTGTCAAGATGCCCCTTAAATGTCACTATCGTCCCTGCTTCCACCACCTCCTCCGGCAGCGAGTTCCAGGCACCCACTACCCACTGTGTAAAAAACTTGCCTCGTACATCTACTCTAAACCTTGCCCCTCGCACCTTAACCCTATGCCCCTAGTAATTGACCCCTCTACCCTGGGGAAAAGCCTCTGACTATCCACTCTGCCTATGCCCCATATAATTTTGTAGACCTCTCTCAGGTCGCCCCTCAACGTCCGTCATTCCAGCGAGAACAAACCAAGTTTCTCCAACCTCTCCTCATAGCTAATGCCCCCCATACCAGGCAACATTCTGGTAAATCTCTTCTGCACCCTCTCTAAAGCCTCCACATCCTTCTGGTAGTGTGGCGACCAGAATTGAACACTATACTCCAAGTGCGGCCTAACTAAGGTTCTATACAGCTGCAACATGACTTGCCAATTTTTAAACTCAATGCCCCGGCCAATGTAGGCAAGCATGCCGTATGCTATTTTCAGTGGCCTGTATACCTGTACACCCAGATCCCCCTGCCTATCAATACTTCCTGCCATTTACTGTATATTTCCCATCTGTATTAGACCTTCCAAAATACAGTAGATACTGGGCTTATCTTTACACCATTTTTTTCCCCACACGGGTAACGTTTGCAATTCTACGGTCCCCTGGCGTCACCCTCGAGTCCGAGGAAGACTGAAGAATTATGGTTAGCGCCTCCAGGATTTCCACTCTCACCGGGACATGCACCTTGGCCGGTCCTGGTGCCTTGTCAACTTTAAGCACAGAAGGGGCACAGGATTTGGGCTGGATTCTCCGATTCTGCGGCTAAGTGCCGACGACGGCGTGGGAAATGTGGGGCGTTTTACGACTCCAAAATCGGCGGCGGATCCTCACCGATTCCGCGCCGGTGAGGGGCTCGCAGTGGCGCCGGGTAAAACCCCTGGCTCCCGGGCCAAAAACGGCCGGAGGATGGCCGGGTCCGTGGCCGCGCCATGCGCACGGCGATGACCCGCGGCGGTTGCGCTGTACAACATGGCGCCGGCCGTGCGCGGACCCGGCTTGTCAAATCCGGCCCCACGGGACAACCCCTTGACTACCCCCCTCCAGTCCCCCGAGCCCTCGCGGAAGCCCCCCCATTCCCCCGGCCAGCAACACGGCTCCCGGTCGACTGTGGCGGCGCTGGACACTGTCCGGAGCCGCTGGGTTCCCGACCGCTCAGACCACACGTCGACCGCGCGGTCGGGAACTCAGCCCGTCGGGAGTGCAACATCGGGGGAGGGACTTCCGATGATGCGCCAACGGCGCGCGGCGCGCGACAGGATCACGCCGGTTCCGGAGAGGGCGGTCGGCCAGTAAGGTCCCGACAGAGAGATCGAAACCCAGTCCGGGTCTCCCGGGAAGTGGACGTATCGCGTTTATTAATAAAACTTTGTTCTTATTTTAACTCAGTGTGGACTTGCCGTGTCCTCATTAAATGAACCACAGCTTTAAAAAAAAAGGCCCATTTGAGAATGAGTCATTTCCTGAGATGATGTGTGGGAAATTCCTGAGACATGGATCGAAATCCCGGGTCAGAGAAAACAATCTCTGGATTATTAATGTTCAAAATGAAACCTACTTCACTTTTAGGCAGGATACTTCAATGTCAATGTACTGAACTTTAAAGGACCATAAGCATTATCTCTTCACATATATTTAAAAAAATCTGGCTTTAGCTTATTTTGGGAGAAGTTACTGAGAATTGGTTTGTTGACGACTGGGGTTAGATTCTTACATCATTTACAGCTGTAAAGTTTCCTCTGCTTCAAGAAAACTTGAATGAGCATGGGGGTGAATGTAATGGCCTGCAGGCAAAAGCGATACGGTGGTACACAAGATATTAACTCGAATAGGCAGGAGGAAGCCCAGAACATTACTCCGAATGCAGCCAATTGGGAGCAGCAGATGGAATTTCGGATCACTGGGAAAAGGCGAGGGGAGGTAAATCCTGAACTTCGGTTGTTTCTTCCCAGAGGATTTTATGGTCGAACAAGTACTTTGGAATTGCAATCGTTGCTACAATGGAGGAAACACGGCAGCCAATTTGGACACAATGAGCCCCCCCACAAACAGTAATGCGATAATGAGCAGATAATCGGTTTTAGTTCTTTTGGTCGAGGGACGAGTGTTGGCCAGGATGTTCCGGATAAATCCCTGAGAATTTTTTATTTATATACTGAAAGAATGATTAATCTTTGGAATAATCCAACAGGCAGGATGACAGGAAGAAGAGGCATAGAGATGTTAGAAACACAGAAAATAGAATCATGGAATTTACAGTGCAGAAGGAGGCCATTCGACCCGTCGAGTCTGCACCATCTCTTGGAAAGAGCACCCCGCTTAAGCCCACACCTCCCACCTATCCCCATAACCCAGTAACCCCACCTAATCTTTTTGGACATTAAGGGCAATTTGGCATGGCCAATCCCCCTAACCTGCACATCTTTGGACTGTGGGAGGAAACCGGAGCACCCGGAGGAAACCCACGCACACACGGGGGAGAACGGGCAGACTCCGCACAGACAGTGACCCAAGCTGGGAATCGAACCTGGGACCCTGGAGCTGTGAAGCAACTGAGACCCTGGAGCTGTGAAGCAACTGGGCTAACCACTGTGCTACCGTGCTTGCCCCGAAGGATATTCCAGGAGCAGAAGGAGGACATTCGGCCCTTCGAGCCTTTTCCGCCATTAATTGCGATCACCCAACTCAATACCCTGTTCCCGCTTTCTCCCCGTATACTTTTATCCCTTTCACCCCTTGCTTCTTGCAAACATACAGGACGGGATTCTCCAGTCCTGTTGGAGTGAATGGGAGATTTTCCAGGCTGGGATTCCCCGTTGTGAGTCTGCCCGGTTACTGCTGCGATCAAGGATGGAGAATTTGACGCTCGGCTAAATCTCCCATTCACCAAGATTCCGAGAATCCTGCCCTTGACCTTAACCTTCCCGTGGTAACATATTCCGCTGGCTCACCACTCTCTGGGTGAAGAAATTTCTCCTCATCTCTGTATCCTCAGACTGTGCCCCCTGGTTCTGGACACACCCACCATTGGAACATCCTTCCTGCATCTACCCTGTCGAATCCTGTTTGGATTTTATAAGTCTCTATGAGATCCCCTCCTCATTCTTCTGAACTCCAGCGAGAACAATCCCAACCTAGTCAATCTCTCCTTATATGACAGTCCCGCCATCCCTGGAATCAGTCTGGTAAACCTTTGCTGCACTCCCTCGAGAGCAAGAACATCCTTCCTCAGATAAGATGACCAAAACTGCACACCAGGGCCGGGATTCTCCCCTACTCGGCGGGGCGGGGGGTCCCGGCGGGATGGAGTGACGTGAACCACTCAGGCGCCGGGCCGCCCCAAAGGCGCTGATTTCTCCGCACCTTGAGGGGCCAAGCCCTCACCTTGAGGGGCTAGCCCCGAGCCAGAGTGGTTGGCGCACTGCCGGCTGGCGGGAAAGGCCATTGGCGCCACGCCAGCCGGGGCCGAAGGGACCTCTCCGGTCGGCGGAAGGCCCCGCAGGCGCGGGAGCGTCAGCGGCTGCTGACGTCATCCCCGCGCATGCGCAGGGTGGGGGGTCACTTCCGCATCGGCCATCGCGGAGGCGGAAGGAAAAGAGTGCCCCCACGGCACAGGCCCGCTCGCGGATCAGTGGGCCCCGATCGATGGCCAGGCCACCATGGGGGCACCCCCCGGGGCCAGATCGCCCTGCGCCCCCTCCCCCCCCCGCCCCCCAGGACCCTGGAGCCCGCCCGCGCCGCCAGTCCCGCCGGGAAGGGAGTTGGTTTGGTTCACGCCGGCGGGACTGGCGTGACAGCAGCGGGACTTCGGCCCATCGCGGGCTGGAGAATCGCCGGGGGGGGGGCACCGACCGGCGCAGCGCGATTCCCGCCCCCGCCAAATCTTCGGTGCCGGCGAATTCGGCGGCCGGCGGGGGCGGGATTCACGCCGGCCCCCAACAATTCTCCGACCCGCCGGGGGCTCGGATAATCCCGCCCCATATTCCAGGTGTGGCCTCGCCAAGGCCCTGTATAATTGCAGCTACACATCCCTGCTCCTGTACTTGAATCCTCTCACATTGAAGGCCAACATACCATTTGCCTTCCTTACCGCCTGCTGTACTGCATGCTTATCTTGAGTGACTGGTGTATGAGGACACCCAGGTTTTGTTGCACATTCCCCTCACCCAATGTTGGCGACAAGGATAATTTTGATGGGTCAAACAGCCTTTTCTAATTATCTAGTGATGGGAGACAAGGAGCTGAGGAACTAAATAAGTACTTTGCGTCAGTCTTCACAGTAGAAGACATGAGTAAGATCCCAACAATTCAGGAGAGTCAGGGGGCAGAGTTGAATATGGTAGCCATCACAAAGGAGAAAGTGCTAGAGAAACTAAGAGGTCTAAAAATTGATAAATCTCCAGGCCCAGATGGGCTACATCCTAGAGTTCTAAAGGAGATAGCTGAAGAAATAGTGGAGGCATTAGTTATGATCTTTCAAAAGTCACTGGAGTCAGGGAAAGTCCCAGAGGATTGGAAAATCGCTGTTGTAACCCCCCTGTTCAAGAAGGGAACAAGGAACAAGATGGAAAATTATAGGCCAATTAGCCTAACCTCGGTTGTTGGCAAGATTCTAGAATCCATTGTTAAGGATGAGATTTCTAAATTCTTGGAAGTGCAGGGTCGGATTAGGACAAGTCAGCATGGATTTAGTAAGGGGAGGTCGTGCCTGACAAATCTGTTAGAGTTCTTTGAAGAGATAACAAATAGGTTAGACCAAGGAGAGCCAATGGATGTTATCTATCTTGACTTCCAAAAGGCCTTTGATAAGGTGCCTCACGGGAGACTGCTGAGTAAAATAAGGGCCCATGGTATTCGAGGCAAGGTGCTAACATGGATTGACGATTGGCTGTCAGGCAGAAGGCAGAGAGTTGGGATAAAAGGTTCTTTTTCGGAACGGCAACCGGTGACGAGTGGTGTCCCGCAGGGTTCAGTGTTGGGGCCACAGCTGTTCTCTTTATATATTAACGATCTAGATGACGGGACTGAGGGCATTCTGGCTAAGTTTGCCGATGATACAAAGATAGGTGGAGGGGCAGGTAGTATGGAGGAGGTGGGGAGGCTGCAGAAAGATTTAGACAGTTTAGGAGAGTGGTCCAAGAAATGGCTGATGAAATTCAACGTGGGCAAGTGCGAGGTCTTGCACTTTGGGAAAAAGAATAGAGGCATGGACTATTTTCTAAACGGTGAAAAAATTCATAATGCTGAAGTGCAAAGGGACTTGGGAGTCCTAGTCCAGGATTCTCTAAAGGTAAAATTGCAGGTTGAGTCCGTAATTAAGAAAGCAAATGCAATGTTGTCATTTATCTCAAGAGGCTTGGAATATAAAAGCAGGGATGTACTTCTGAAGCTTTATAAAGCATTAGTTAGGCCCCATTTAGAATACTGTGAGCAATTTTGGGCACCACACCTCAGGAAGGACATACTGGCACTGGAGCGGGTCCAGCGGAGATTCACACGGATGATCCCAGGAATGGTAGGCCTAACATACGATGAACGTCTGAGGATCCTGGGATTATATTCATTGGAGTTTAGGAGGTTGAGGAGAGATCTAATAGAAATTTACAAGATAATGAATGGCTTAGATAGGGTGGACGTAGGGAAGTTGTTTCCATTAGCAGGGGAGACTAGGACCCGGGGGCACAGCCTTAGAATAAAAGGGAGTCACTTTAGAACAGAGATGAGGAGAAATTTCTTCAGCCAGAGAGTGGTGGGTCTATGGAATTCATTGCCACAGAGGGCGGTGGAGGCCGGGACGTTGAGTGTCTTTAAGACAGAAGTTGATAAATTCTTGATTTCTCGAGGAATTAAGGGCTATGGAGAGAGCGCGGGTAAATGGAGTTGAAATCAGCCATGATTGAATGGTGGAGTGGGCTCGATGGGCCGAATGGCCTTACTTCCGCTCCTATGTTTTATGGTCTTATGGTCTTATGGGTGCTTCTGTGACCTGGTTAGTCTTGCTACCCTCCCTTAACTAGTTGCATATTATGGTCTGGGAATTCACAGTATACCAAAGGAAGGATGCTTTCAATGCTGCGTTTAAGTATTTGTTGTGCCTCTTGTAAGCTCATTGAACTGGAGAATGTCAGTGATAATCTCAGGTCAGGTATTACACATTTTGGTAGATCTACCTCAGTAATGTGGGCTTTGTATGAGGCTGTTAATTCAGGATTGAATGAGTCCGGGTAATTTTGCATCATGGACTCATTCCCACGGGAAGGGGATTGACATTGCTGCAAATTCCATTCTTAGATTTATGTGGTTATTGGAGAGAAGACACGTCAATTCCCTCCATTTGGGTTGGTTTCCAAGTCACGAGAGATGAAAGGATAATATGAAAAATGCACCGTGACTCCAATTCGCCCGCAGGAGTGAAATGATGCGGCCTCAACTTTTAATTGCAAGCAAGCACTCGGAAATACAGATGTGCCCCTCTCAACCCAACTCCTGACCAATTCATCCCATCGGCCATTCCTCGCTGACAGTATCAATTTCATCTGCTGGTCCACGTTGGTTCCCAATGTGTTCATAGAATCATAGCATCACTACAGTGCAGAAGGAGGCCATTCGGCCCATCGAGTCTACGCCGACCCTCTGAAAGAGCACCCTGCCCAGGCCCGCTCCCCCGCCCTATCCCCATAAACGCACCTAACCTGCACATCTTTGGACTGTGGGAGGAAACTGGATCACCCGGAGGAAACCCACGCACACACGGAGAGGAGGTTCAAACACCACACCGGCAGTCCCGGGTCCCTGGTGGTGTGAGGCAGCAGTGCTAACCACTGTGCCACCATGCCGCCCATGTTCAAGTCATAGTCATAGAGGGGCACTTCAGCCCATTGAGTCTGTGCTGCTCAAAAACAATCACCCATCTTCCATCACTTGGCCCATAGCCATTGCAAGTGCATATCTAAATACATCTGAAATGTTCTGAGGGCCTCTGGGTGAGAAGGTTTTTCCTGACATCCCCTCGAAACCTCCTGCCCCTTACCTTAAATCTGTGCCCCTGGTTATTGATCCCTCCGCCAAGGGGGAAGTGTCTTTCCGTCTACTCTACCTATCCCCTCGCATAATTTTATACATCTTAATCATGTCCTCCCTCAGTCTCCTCTGCTCCAAAGAAAACAACCCTGTCGACTATCGAACTTGTCCAGGATGGTCTGAAACTTTGTCTTGTCCTGGCCTTCGGTGAAGTTAAATGAGTTGAAGAGTTCGATGGCTTGATCACCTGCCGTTGAGAGGAGAAGCGCGATCTTTCTTGCATCAGGCGCACCCTCGAGGTCTGAGGCTGCGATGTACAGCTGAAACTTTTGCTTGAATGTCCCCCAGTTGGCACTGAGATTGTCGGAGGTCCTGAGCTGGTGAGGAGCCTGAATCTTCTCCATGGTGCCGGGATACATTTGCTGGTCATCACGGAACGGACTGAGGTAAGCCACCTTAAATTAGTCTCCTGGTATCATGTCGTGTTAGGTACACTGGTATAACTGGTATAAGGCAAATGGAATTTTGTCCTTCATTGCTAGAGGGATGGAGTTTAAGACTAGGGAGGTTATGCTGCAATTGTATAAGGTGTTAGTGAGGCCACACTTGGAGTATTGTGTTCAGTTTTGGTCTCCTTACTTGAGAAAGGACGTACTGGCACTGGAGGGTGTGCAGAGGAGATTCACTAGGTTAATCCCAGAGCTGAAGGGGTTGGATTACGAGGAGAGGTTGAGTAGACTGGGACTGTACTCATTGGAGTTTAGAAGGATGAGGGGGGATCTTATAGAAACATTTAAGATTATGAAGAGAATAGATAGGATAGATGCGGGCAGGTTGTTTCCACTGGCGGGTGAAAGCAGAACTAGGGGGCATAGCCTCAAAATAAGGGGAAGTAGATTTAGGACTGAGTTTAGGAGGAACTTCTTCACCCAAAGGGTTGTGAATCTATGGAATTCCTTGCCCAGTGAAGCAGTAGAGGCTCCTTCATTAAATGTTTTTAAGATAAAGATAGATAGTTTTTTGAAGAATAAAGGGATTAAGGGTTATGGTGTTCGGGCCGGAAAGTGGAGCTGAGTCCACAAAAGATCAGCCATGATCTCATTGAATGGCGGAGCAGGCTCGAGGGGCCAGATGGCCTACTCCTGCTCCGAGTTCTTATGTTCTTATGTTCTTATAACACTGGCTGCAACTGGATGCAGCTTAGATCGAAAAGATACTCCAGACCTTGAAGTTAGTTCAATCAGGTTTATTGAACTAATAGCACAGTTAGCACAGTTCTCTGTGAGTTCGACTCTCTGCTAACTTAAGTGTGGTTACTCTGTCTGACTGAACCAGACTAGCTCTTAGCCACGTGGTGGAGGTGTGAGATTGTAACACCCTTGACTGACTCTCTAGATGTTCATCAGTGGAAAGAGGCGGAGTGTGAGTGCCTCGTGTCTTTTATAGTCAGATCCCACCCCTGAGTGTCCTGCCTGCTTATTGGTCATGTCCTGTTCTCTGTGTCCATTAGCTGCTTGTCTATGCCTGCGAGTATCTCATTATGTGTGTGTCTGCATATCATGACAAACCCCAGTCTATCCAATCTTTCTTGTGGTAAAATGGCGAATGGCCTGGATCTTAGGTCCGATACAGAGTTGGGCACTTAAAATTAAAACCACAGTCAGAATCACAGACAGGCTTGATGGGAAGTAAACAGCCAAACTCGAATATATTAGACATTGACAGTGCTAGGGCAGTGTGGATTGGCCTGTAAACTGGAGATTGGAAGATGATCAGCCCCATTCAAATACATTGATTTTTGTGGATTACCCAAGTGAAGCCAGACTTTCTGGCACCTATATTTCCCGCTGTTACCTTATAGGGATAAGGTTACGTGCAGACAATGCACCTGAGGATGGATCCCTTGGGGGTGGGGAGGGGGGGGGGTGATGTGGTTCCTGGTGTCTTGCACAGTTGCAGTCGGCAACTGTTGTGACTCCCGCCCTCTGACCTCATTGGCTGAGGACCAGAGAAACCTATGGAAGGGCGCGAAGAGGGAGTTAAGAAGAAGACACCGAGGGACCCTCCCCAGCAAAGACTCGCGCAGAGGCAAGGGAGAAGGCTCGACGGCGGACCTGAGAATGGACGGAAGAGGCATCTTCGCAGACCCTGAGACGACTGAGACTCAGAGGATTGGACCCACGGCTCGGTCAGGTTCATCGGCACAGGTAATATTCGGATCTTGGGAAGGTAATATTTGGGATAATTTGGGGAGAATAACTGTTTTACTGTGTTTGTGAACAATTTTGGGCTGAATCGTGAACCTGCGTTTGTCCTTTGCTCATCTCCCAAATAAGGGTATCTGGGCAAAAGGTTTAATAATAAATTGGTCGAAGGGTCTGATAATTAGCAGGCAACACTTTTTATAATGAAAACGCTCCAGCCCAGGCAACATTCAGCGTCACGAGTAACCATACCACATGTACAAATATTCGTATTAATTTAACAATGAACTCAGTCATGCCCAATGGGATGGAAGATTTGTTCACGAACTGAAAGTAGTTCACTTTGTCACATGATCACTTAGGTAAGGTGGACATTGTCCATCACCAGCAAGATATCATCTGACGTAGGGCGGCTACGGTGGCACAGTGGATAGCACTGGGACTGCGGTGCTGAGGACCTAGGCTCGAATCCCGGCCCTGGGTCACTGTCCGTGTGGAGTTTGCACATTCTCGCCGTGTCTGCGTGGGTTTCACCCGCACAACCCAAAGATGTGCAGGGTAGGTGGATTGGCCACGCTAAATTGCCCCTTAATTGGGAAAAAAAAATTATTAGGTACTCTAAATTAAAAAAAAAAGATATTATCTGGCATCGAATGGAGTCTCATTTATCTCCAATTCTTCATTTACGATGTCGACGTTGGAATCAGATTGAAAGTTTGCGAGTGGTAGCTCAGTGTTTGACTGAATTACGTGTCTCGTGTGATTATTTGCAAACTGTGCCTATCAGTGATCATTGACCCTTCAGTGTTGGTCACAAGACAATGGCTGGTTGTCATAGGGGGTTGTTTGGTTTCTAACGTCACCATCACGTTTCGCAAGCACTTTACCTCTCTGGTTTTGGTGGGGCAGTTCCGAATTTCATGCTTCACTCCGCATTTACTCTGACCCGACTCTTTTGTTCTCGCTCGCACACGTTGTCCAAGTCGCTCTGCGCGGTAGTTGAGGAAGATGTGTGCGCGCGGGATCTGTGCAAAGTTAAAAGTAGCTCAAGGCTTCCCAGTGGTTGGGGGAGCAGTCGCTCTGCAATTGTGAAGAAAGCAATCTAGCTTTTACTTCCATGGCTTATTCCCAGCTGTAGCTGTACATATCCCTCTTTTTTTTTAAGGTACGGATAAATCACTCGACATTTCCACGGGCTGTCGGCCAACAGGATATGATTTTTCAATGAATAGATCCCAGGTGGCTTGCGAATTTACTGAACTCACTACTGTTGGATGAAGGCCCATTGAGATGACGGCTTTTGTTAAAGTTGAAGTAATGATCTCTTCGACTGGAAATCTGTTGTCCGTGACAACAAGCAGATGTTCGCCAATGGTGGAAGTCTGCGAAATCGACACTAACCTCAATCCATGGTCCTGGAGGTGGCCTCCTTAAAAAATAAATTTAGAGTACCCAATTAATTTTTTCCAATTAAGGGGCAATTAAGCGTGGCCAATCTACCTACCCTGCACATCTTTGGGTTGTGGGGGTGAAACCCACACAGACACGGGGAGAATGTGCAAACTCCACACGGACAGTGACCCAGAGCCAGGATCGAACCTGGGACCTCGGCGCCGTGAGGCAGCAGTGCTAACCACTGCGCCACCGTGCTGCCCCTGGAGGTGGTCTTGAGAGGATCATAAAGATTTGACATTGTGCCTGTTTGACGTGGCGAACGCTGATCGATTTTGCGTCCCGCCCTGGGCATGCCCAAAGCTTAGGGGATTCTGGCAGGGATTTGCTGATGTCATGTCCACGGTGCTAAAGACAAGGGTGGCACCGAGTCCAGAGGTGGCGATTTTTGGAGTGTCGGAAGACTCAGGAGTCCAGGGGGCGAGAGGCTGACGTCTTGGCCTATGCCTCCCTGGTAGCATGGAGACAGATCTTATTGGCGTGGAGGGACTCGGAGCCCCCGAAATCGGGGGTATGGTTTAGCGACGTGGCCGGGTTTCTCAGGCTTGAGAAGATTAAGTTCGTCCTGAGAGGATCGACGTTAGGGTTCGTTCGGAGGTGGCAGCCATTTATCGACTTCTTTGGAGAAAGTTAAGCTGTCAGCAGATACGATAAGGGTGGGGAGGGAGTTAGGGAGTGGAGTAAGGGGGAAATAGCTTAGGTGAGATCAACGAGGGAAGGATGGGGGCCTAGCGAACTGGGTGTTTAAGCCATGTTGGCATGGTTGATGGTTAGGGGGGTGCTATTCAATGTGTTATGTTTGCTTTTGAAAATGTTGTTTAAAAAATTGCAAATGCCTTAATAAAATGTTTTTTAAAAAAAGGACTTTGCGTCTCACCGTGCGGTCATTTCCTGGGAAGCACATCTTTTCCCGGAAGGGTTGTTTTGTTTTGGTAATTCCCCGGTGGCCCATGTGTGCAATTTCTACAGTACACCCGCTCAATGACAATGCAGTTTCTATGAAGCAAAGGATCAGATGTGGGCCATAATTCTCCGGCGGTCAGCTGCCGGCGGGAATCTCTGGTCCCACCGGCAGCGCTCCCCCGCCCGCGGGGTTCCGACCAGCGTGGGGGTGGCTTCAATGGGAAATCCCATTCATAGCAACTGATGTCGTGAACAGCCCGCCGTCACCCGTTGCCAAGAAAGATGCGGCTGGGCGGCCAGAGAGCACCCTACCCAAGGTCAACACCACCACCCTATCCCCATAACCCAGTAACCCCACCCAACACTAAGGGCAATTTTGGATACTAAGGGCAATTTATCATGGCCAATCCACCTAACCCGCACATCTTTGGACTGCGGGAGGAAACCGGAGCACCCGGAGGAAACCCACGCACACACGGGGAGGATGTGCAGACTCCGCACAGACAGTGACCCAAGCCGGAATCGAACCTGGGACCCTGGAGCTGTGAAGCAATTGTGCTATCCACAATGCTACTGTGCTGCCCTCATTTCTGATTTGCCTTCCTGCTCAAAGTCGCAATTGGTCACTGATCACCTCAATATCATGCAATATTGGTCGATTGTCTTGCTGGCTCCCTGCTTAGTCCGTTGGAAGACAGTTGTTTTGTATAATGTACTTTCCTAAGGCGTGAAATAGGTTGATGTGGAGATGTCGGCGTTGGACTGGGGTGGGCACAGTAAGAAGTCTTACAACACCAGGTTAAGTCCAACAGGTTTGTTTGGAATCACTAGCTTTCGGAGCGCAGCTCCTTCATCAGGTGAAATAGGTTGTTTGTGTATTTTCTGCTGGGTCATAGTAAATAGTAGCTGGAATTCTCTGCCGTGCACCGGGACTCTCTGTTCCCGTCGGCGCCGCACCCCCTCGAGTTTCGCGATGGCGTGGGCTGGCTTCAATAGGAAATTCCATTGACTTGCGATGGGAGTCGAGAATCAGGCCACCAGCAAACAGCGCGACCAAATTCTCCATCCTCGCTAGCAGCCATAGCGGGGCGGACTTCCAGACAAGATCTTACAATTCACCATCGTGGAGAAGTAAGGCATTTTCTTTGGTCATCAATGATTTCAAAATCTGCCATCGCACCCTCCAAATGTCACAGCCACTTTTGTCAACATGGGAATATAGATGATGCACATTAATATGTGGTAGATTGGACATGGACAGTGTTATGTTCCTTGTATTGTTCTCCAAGACAGCCAAAAATGTAGTGTTGACAAAGAACATAAAGCTATATGTTTACACCAAAACAAATTTATTTTACACGACTTAACTTGGTTCGCACACTCTACTGAGTAACAGTTAACAAAATAATAGTATTGAATCTGTGATACATGTAATTAATAATCTCTCCAATATATAACCTACACTCTAACTCAACTTCGCACTATCCTTCTACATCAACTTCTCCAACAGCTTCTCCCAGAATGCGTAGAGACGCAGCCTTTTGTAAGACTACTCAGTGATGCCATCTAGTGTTGATATACATGAGCATCATCCTGTTCACCCTTTACTCTCCTTAGATGATACATATCATTACAGACAGCACTATCATGATAGTCCTGTCAACACAAAACCTCTCTGTATGATCTGAGATTAATTGTTTTTTGATTGGGTGGTTATGTTTTGTGAGATCGGCGTGCGTGCACACTTCCCCTTGCTAATGCCAAGCCGGAGTGCCTCTTGTGCGTTTAATAGCAGGCTGCAGTCTCAATGTCTTCCCTAAATTTCCAAATTAAAATGTTGTCTCTAGAAAGCAGACAAACAGCTTCCAAAAGTTGCACATCTGAAAGCAGTGTTTCCCATTTTTCACCCTCATAGGTGCAACTGTCAGGTTCTTGGGAAGAAAGATTAAGATTCAAAACTGGTCAACAGGTTGATGAAACATGGATTCCTTTAGGCTCCTTCTTGGCTCCTTCTGCTGGTCTGTGGGAATGATGCCAATATATGAACACAATGCCCAATGCAATTTTCAATACACTACAGTGCCTACCACAAGGTTTCCCCATCCCCCCTCTAATCCTTCTACCAATTATTTTAAGTCCAGCACTTTCCTCATCTCCTCGCCCACCACAGCACCGACAGACTGTTTGACCAACGTCAATGGTCATTGGTGGCCTTGTTAATTCTAATTTGCAATATGTGCATCTATCATACAGAAGGCCCTTTAAAGGACAAAGAACAATACAGCACAGGAACAGGCCCTTCGGCCCTACAAGCCTGTACCGGTCATGATACCACCCTTGGCCAAAAGCCTCAGCACTTCCTTGTGCCGTATCCCTCTATACCCGTCCTATCCATGTGTTTATCGAGATACCTTTTGAATGTCGTTAATGTATCCGTTTCCACAACCTCCCCCGGCAACGGGTTCCAGGCACTCACCACCCTCTGTGTAAAAAACCTGCCTCGCACATCTCCTCTAAACTCTGCCCCACGGACCTTAATCCTATGCCCCCTGGTGACTGACCCCTCCACCCTGGGAAAGAGTGCCTGCCCATCCACTCTATCCATGCCCCTCATAATCTTGTAGACCTCTATCAGGTCACCCCCTCAACCTCCATTGTTCTAATGAAAACAGTCCGAGTCTATTCAGCCTCTCCGCATAGCTAACACCCTCCAGACCAGGCAACATCCTGGTAGACCTCCTCTGCATCCTCTCCAAAGCCTCCACATCCTTCTGGTAGTGTGGTGGCCAGAATTGTGCGCACTATTCCAAGTGTGGCCTCACCGAGCATGTAAACTTGCTGTAAACCCTCCCAAGATAGCCTTATCTTTTTGTCATCTTAATGTACACTTCCAAACGGCAACAGAGAACCTTCAGATCTTGTTGAGTCTTTGATGTTTCTCTCGGGTTGTCAGACATGGAGAGTGTGCCTTTGATGTTCCTGTGTGTGTGTGTGTGTGTGTGTCTCCAGGCAACAAATGATGCTCATGTGGTAATTAAAAGTTGTTGTAGTATTGCAGCTTCACAGAGCCGGTGTGATGTGACTTAATAAGAGGGGGAAAGTGCTGGCTTTGCAATGGGTTCAGTACTGTATACACAGTGCAACAGAGGATGGGGCAATTTCAGGCAACAAATGTATTTAAAACCATAAGCAGATTTGCAGATACATGGACAATTAAAAAAAAATCATTCATAGGATGTGGCTGGGACTGGAGTTATTGCCCACCCCTAGTTGCCCGTGAACTTGCCCAGCCATTTCAGAGGGGTAGTTAGGAGTCAACACATTGCTGTGGGTCTGAAGTCACATGTGGACCAGGCCAGGCAAGGACGGCAGATTTCCTAAAGGGGCCTTAGTGAACCAGCTGGGGTTTTTACGACATGGTCAACGTTAGCTTTTTAATTCCAGCTTTTAGAACATAGAATCCCACAGTGCAGAAGGGGATTATTTGGCCCAGCCAGTCTGCACCGACCCTCTGGAAGAGGCTAAGCCCACCCTCCCACTCCATCCCCGTCACCAGACCAAGCCTGCACGTCCTTGGACACCAAGGGGCAATTTAGCGTGACCAATCCACCTAACCCGCACATCTTTGGACTGTGGGAGGAGGCCGGAGCACCCGGAGGAAACCCACGCAGGCACAGGGAGAACGGGCAAGCTTCACACAGACAGTCACCCGACGCCGAAATCGAACCTGGGTCCCTGGTGCAGCGAGGCAGCAGTGCTAACCACTGTGCCACCATGCTGCCCCACTTAGATTCAAATTTCATCGTTTGCCATGGAGGGATTTGAAGCTCGGCTCCCCAGAGCATTACCCTGGGTCTCTGGTCATTACCCGCCCAGTGAGAACATCACTGTGCCACCACCTCTCAACATCAGATCAACAATGATTTGACCGACTGACTATGGAATTCCTGTCTCTATGTATCTTGGGATATTTGGCAGTATTATTAATATTCTAACCATTGATAGTTAAATTGGCCAAATGCACTCCCCAGATCTTAGATCTAAATTTGGTTTGTGAGACCAATTGCTACGTTGGCCTGACCTCTGTATGAACTGTGTTCATCTGCTGATTATATTTATTGGGCTTCTTTGACAGCACTTTCCAAATCTGTGACCATCACCATCTGGAACGACGAGGACAGACGCACCATCACCCCCAAATTCCTCTCCAAGTCACTCACCATCCTGACTTGGAAATATATCACCGTTCCATATCGGGTCACAATCCCGGAAAGTTAGTTTAGCTCAGTGGACTAGACAGCTGGTTTGTGATGCAGAACAAGGCCAACAGCGCGGGTTCAATTCCCGTACCGGCTGAGAATTCTGAATTCTCCCTCCGTGTACCCGAACAGGTGCCGGAATGTGGAGGCTAGGGGCTTTTCACGGTAACTTCATTGCAGTGTTAATGTAAGCCTACTTGTGACAATGAAAGGTTATTTATTTATTTAAACAGCACATGGGCTACAAGAAGGAGATCGACCTCCATGTTCTCGCGGCCAAGAAGAGATGGGTAAAAAAATGCCATCCTATTTGTGGGTGACTGCGCCAAGGTGGTGTTTATGCTGCGTAGCCCATCTTTGAAAAGATCTGCAGTCACTCTGGACTTCTTTCTAAATGTTACTGTTTGCTTCACTGTGACCTTCCCTCCCTCGTAGTGCCCACTAGTTGTGGAAGACCCCCAGGATTGGCGAGCACAGCATATCCACTCTCCAGCTCAGCAGGGCACGGGGTAAATCTGCAAAAGAGAGGCCAATGGCGAGGGCGACCCCACTGGGGAACCATGTCCTCATAAGGAGATATTAGGACAGATGACTAAAAGTTTGGTCAAGGACGTAAGTTTTTAAATCTGTGACAGTGTGCAATTACGATATCACAAATTTTCAGGAACTATTTTAGAGGTAACGTTTTTTAAAAAGGAACCTTGGACAGAGTTTAAAGACTGTTTCAAAATGGCTGCAAGCTACCAGACAGAATTGTGCACTTCAGACTGGGTCTCCTCTTCTGAGGGAACGAAAGACGATCCTTAATTTAACTATGGTTCACTGTGGTTTCGTCCAGGAGGTAACAAAGTTTAGATGATGTCTCATTGCGAGTTTGTACATTGTGCCTTTATCGCGACAACAGCACAGAACTGCAGGTGGGAGAAGGGCCCTTTGAAGGGTCGATGCCTTGTATGGGGGATGACATGGCATTTTGTACAGGTCACGTGATGCCAGTGCCTATCTTGCCTTGCCGGAGGAATGATACAAAAGGGCAGGAAGCTGGCGAAGGTGCAAAGAACCAACTCGCGGAAGCTTCAACCCAGGGAGAGGCGGATAAACGCAACTGAAGCACGGTAGCACAAGTGGATAGCACTGTGGCTTCACAGCGCCAGGGTCCCAGGTTCGATTCCCCGCTGGGTCACTCTCTGTGCGGAGTCTCCACGTCCTCCCCGTGTCTGCGTGGGTTTCCTCCGGGTGCTCCGGTTTCCTCCCACAGTCCAAAGACGTGCCTGTTAGGTGGATTGGCCGTGATAAATTGCCCTTAGTGACCATAAAAAGGTTAGATTGGGTTACGGGGATAGGGTGGAAGTGAGGGCTTGGTGGGTCGGTGCAGACGCGATGGGCCAAATGACCTCCTTCTGCACTGTATGTTCTATGAATCTATGACAAGAAACTTCTGTGCCTGCTGTAAAGTAACTCTAAGAGTGCTGTGTCTGCAGAATAGAATTAAAGAACCTTCTCCCATCACCTGATCCTCACTACCATGCTCACCTGTTAAAGCAACATCTGGCAGTTAGACAAGAGAAGCCATCACAGTTGCTGCGACAACTCTACAACATCAAGACCTTAGCTTTTGACAATGTAACATCTTGACCTGAAACATATCAGGTCACAGAACAATAGAGACTGAATTTGAACCAATCTTTAAAAGTATTGTTTTTTTTACAGTCCTCTGTAACTAATGTGTTCGCCACGATCTCTTCTTAGGTAACTTCCAGAGCCAAAGGTGCAACATAAACTCATTCTTTTCCTTTTTAAGTAAAATAGCTTTGCTGTTGGAATGATCACACACTCCCAAGGATAAAACATGCACAAACACGCACAACTTCATTGTTGAGGGGTGGCTTTGCGGAGACACCTTACTGGTGTCCCGTGACAGAAATGTCCCAAAAGAGAGAGAGTGCGACCTATTGAAGTGGGGAGGTCTCGGGAGGGAATTGCCGAGTTTAAAGGCCTAGACAATTGACAGCAGGGCTGCCAGTAGTCACGTGATGCGGAACGCTGATGCACGAGAAGCCAGAACTGCAGGAACACGGAGTCTTCAGAGCGCCATGATTCCATTGAGCTGCACACGCATGCGGGGGTGGCAAGGTAGTTAGCACTGCTGCCTCGCAGCGCCAGGGATCCGGGTTCAATTCCGGCCTCAGGTGACTGTGTGTGTGGAGCTTGCACGTTCTCCACGTGTCTGCGTGTGTTTCCTCCGGGTGCTCCGGTTTCCTCACACATTCCAAAGATGTGCGCGTTATGTGGATTGACCATGATAAATTGTCCCTCAGTGTCTAGGGATGTGCAGGTCAAATTATGGGATTATGGGGTTATAGGGATAGAGGTGAGTGACCAAGGATAGAGGTCTTGATGCACAATCAATAACTACTAAAACAAGGTTGTAGTGCAACTGAAGGCTTTAATAAGCTAGAGGTATTCCCCAGCAGCTCAGGTACAGAATGAGGGCTGCTGGGATGGCACGAGTTCTTATACCCCGCCTATCGGGGTGGAGCTACCATACTCTACAGCCAATGGTAAAACCCCTAGGTTTAACCAATGGTATTATACCTGATAATACCACATTCACCCCCTGTTAAAAAAGAGTCCGGCGGGGGTTGTGGACAGCAACGACAAAATGTAACAACATTTGCTGTTTGTAGTATATATAAATGATTTGGAGGAAAATGTAACTGGTCTGATTAGTAAGTTTGCAGATGACACAAAGGTTGGTGGAATTGCGGATAGCGATGAGGACTGTCAGAGGATGCAGCAGGATTTAGATTGTTTGGAGACTTGGGCGGAGAGATGGCAGATGGAGTTTAATCCGGACAAATGTTGGAAGGTCTAATGCAGGTAGGGAATATACAGTGAATGGTAGAACCCTCAAGAGTATTGAAAGTCAGAGTGATCTAGGTGTACAGGTCCACAGGTCACTGAAAGAGGCAACACAGGTGGAGAAGGTAGTCAAGAAGGCATACGGCATGCTTGCCTTCATTGGCCAGGGCATTGAGTATAAGAATTGGAAAGTCATGTTGCAGCTGTATAGAACCTTAGTTAGGCCACACTTGGAGTATAGTGTTCAATTCTGGTCGCCACACTACCAGAAGGATGTGGAAGCTTTAGAGAGGGTGCAGACGAGATTTGTCAGAATGTTGCCTGGTATGGAGGGCATTAGCTATGAGGAGCGGTTGAATAAACTCGGTTTGTTCTCACTGGAACGAAGGAGGTTGAGGGGCGACCTGATAGAGGTCTAGAAAATTATGAGGGGCATGGACAGAGTGGATAGTCAGAGGCTTTTCCCCAGGGTAGAGGGGTCAATTACTAGGGGGCATAGGTTTAAGGTGAGAGGGGCAAGGGTTAGAGAAGATGTACGAGGCAAGTTTTTTACACAGAGGGCAGTGGGTGCCTGGAACTCGCTGCCGGAGGAGGTGGTGGAAGCAGGGACGATAGTGACATTTAAGGGGCATCTTGACAAATACATGAATAGGATGGGAATAGAGAGATACGGACCCAGGAAGTGTAGAAGTTTGTAGTTTAGTCGGCAGCAGAACAAACCGAGTTTATTCAACCGCTCCTCATAGCTAATGCCCTCCATACCAGGCAACATTCTGATAAATCTCTTCTGCACCCTCTCTAAAGCCTCCACATCCTTCTGGTAGTGTGGCGACCAGAATTGAACACTATACTCCAAGTGTGGCCTAACTAAGGTTCTATACAGCTGCAACATGACTTGCCAATTCTGATACTCAATGCCCCGGCCAATGGAGGCAAGCATGCCGTATGCCTTCTTGACTACCATCTCCGCCTGTGTTGCCCCTTTCAGTGACCTGTGGACCTGTACTCCTAGATCTCTCTGACTTTCAATACGCTTGAGGGTTCTATCATTCACTGTATTTTCCCTTCCAAAATGAATTACCTCACATTTGTCCGGATTAAACTCCATCTGCCATCTCTCCGCCCATGTCTCCAAACAATCTAAATCCTGCTGTATCCTCTGACATCACTATCCACAATTCCACCAACCTTTGTGTCGTCTGCAAACTTACTAATCAGACCAGTTACATTTTCCTCCAAATTATTTATATATACTACAAACAGCAAAGGTCCTAGCACTGATCCCTGCGGAACACCACTGGTCACAGCCCTCCAATTAGAGAAGCAACCTTCCATTGCTACTCTCTGCCATCTATGACCTAGCCAGTTCTGTATTCACCTTGCCAGCTCACCCCTGATCCCGTGTGACTTCACCTTTTGTACTAGTCTACCATGAGGGACCTTGTCAAAGGCCTTACTGAAGTCCATATAGATAACATCCACTGCCCTACCTGCATCAATCATCTTAGTGACCTCCTCGAAAAACTCTATCAAGTTAGTGAGACACGACCTCCCCTTCACAAAACCATGCTGCCTCTCACTAATACCTCCATTTGCTTCCAAATGGGAGTAGATCCTGTCTCGAAGAATTCTCTCCAGTATTTCCCTACCACTGAAGTAAGGCTCACCGGCCTGTAGTTCCCTGGATTATCCTTGCTACCCTTCTTAAACAGAGGAACAACATTGGCTATTCTCCAGTCCTCCGAGACATCACCTGAAGACAGTGAGGATCCAAAGATTCCTGTCAAGGCCTCCGCAATTTCCTCTCCAGACCCCTTCAGTATTCTGGGGTAGATCCCATCAGGCCCTGGGGACTTATCTACCTTAATATTTTTTAAGACGCCCAACACCTCGTCTTTTTGGATCTCAATGTGACCCAGGCTATCTACACACCCTTCTCCAGACTCAACATCTACCAATTCCTTCTCTTTGGTGAATACTGATGCAAAGTATTCATTTAGTACCTTGCCATTTCCTCTGGCTCCACACATAGATTCCCTTGCCTATCCTTCAATGGGCCAACCCTTTCCCTGGCTACCCTCTTGCTTTTTATGTACGTGTAAAAAGCCTTGGGATTTTTCACAACCCTATTTGCCAATGACTTTTCGTGACCTCTTCTAGCCCTCCTGACTCCTTGCTTAAGTTCCTTCCTACTTTTCTTATATTCCACACAGGCTTCGTCTGTTCCCAGCCTTTTAGCCCTGACAAATGCCTCCTTTTTCTTTTTGACGAGGCCTACAATATCTCTCGTTATCCAAGGTTCCCGAAAATTGCCGTATTTATCCTTCTTCCTCACAGGAACATAGAACATAGAACATAGAACGATACAGCGCAGTACAGGCCCTTCGGCCCACGATGTTGCACCGAAACAAAAGCCATCGAACCTACACTATGCCATTATCATCCATATGTTTATCCAATAAACTTTTAAATGCCCTCAATGTTGGCGAGTTCACTACTGTTGCAGGTAGGGCATTCCACGGCCTCACGACTGTTTGCGTAAAGATCCTACCTCTGACCTCTGTCCTATATTTATTACCCCTCAGTTTAAAGCTATGTCCCCTCATGCCAGCCATTTCCATCCGCGGGAGAAGGCTCTCACTGTCCACCCTATCTAACCCCCTGATCATTTTGTATGCCTCTATTAAGTCTCCTCTTAACCTTCTTCTCTCTAACGAAAACAACCTCAAGTCCATCAGCCTTTCCTCATAAGATTTTCCCTCCATACCAGGCAACATCCTGGTAAATCTCCTCTGCACCCGCTCCAAAGCCTCCACGTCCTTCCTATAATGCGGCGACCAGAACTGTACGCAATACTCCAAATGCGGCCGTACCAGAGTTTTGTACAGCTGCAACATGACCTCCTGACTCCGGAACTCAATCCCTCTACCAATAAAGGCCAACACTCCATAGGCCTTCTTCACAACCCTATCGACCTGGGTGACAACTTTCAGGGATCTATGTACATGGACACCTAGATCCCTCTGCTCATCAACACTTCCAAGAACTTTACCATGAGCCAAATATTCCTCATTCCTGTTATTCCTTCCAAAGTGAATCACCTCACACTTCTCTACATTAAACTCCATTTGCCACCTCTCAGCCCAGCTCTGCAGCTTATCTATATCCCTCTGTAACCTGCTACATCCTTCCACACTGTCAACAACACCACCGACTTTAGTATCGTCTGCAAATTTACTCACCAACCCTTCTGCGCCTTCCTCTAGGTCATTGATAAAAATTACAAACAGCGACGGCCCCAGAACAGATCCTTGTGGTACGCCACTTATAACTGAACTCCATTCTGGACATTTCCCATCAAAACACCACCCTCTGTCTTCTTTCAGCTAGCCAATTTCTGATCCACATCTCTAAATCACCCTCAATCCCCAGCCTCCGTATTTTCTGCAATAGCCTACCGTGGAGAACCTTATCAAACGCTTTACTGAAATCCATATACACCACATCAACTGCTCTACCCTCGTCTACCTGTTCAGTCACCTTCTCAAAGAACTCGATAAGGTTTGTGAGGCACGACCTACCCTTCACAAAGCCATGCTGACTATTCCTGATCATATTATTCCTATCTAGATGATTATAAATCTTGTCTCTTATAATCCCCTCCAAGACTTTACCCACTACAGACGTGAGGCTCACCGGTCTATAGTTGCCGGGGTTGTCTCTGCTCCCCTTTTTGAACAAAGGGACCACATTTGCTATCCTCCAGTCCCCTGGCACTATTCCTGTAGCCAATGATGACATAAAAATCAAAGCCAAAGGTCCAGCAATCTCTTCCCTGGCCTCCCAGAGAATCCTAGGATAAATCCCATCAGGCCCCGGGGGCTTATCTATTTTCAGCCTGTCCAGAATTGCCAACACCTCTTCCCTACGTACCTCAATGCCATCTATTCTAATAGCCTGGGTCTCAGCATTCTCCTCCACAACATTATCTTTTTCCTGAGTGAATACTGACAAAAAATATTCATTTAGTATCTCGCCTATCTCCTCAGACTCCACACACAACTTCCCATCCCTGTCCTTGACTGGTCCTACTCTTTCCCTAGTCATTCGCTTATTCCTGACATACCTATAGAAAGCTTTTGGTTTTCCTTGATCCTACCTGCCAAATACTTCTCATGTCCCCTCCTTGCTCGTCTTAGCTCTCTCTTTAGATTCTTCCTCGCTACCTTGTAACTATCCATCGCCCCAACTGAAACTTCACACCTCATCTTCACATAGGCCTCCTTCTTCCTCTTAACAAGAGATTCCACTTCTTTGGTAAACCACGGTTCCCTCGCTCTACGCCTTCCTCCCTGCCTGACCGGTACATACTTATCAAGAACACGCAGTAGCTGATCCTTGAACAAGTTCCACTTATCCAGTGTGCCCAACACTTGCAGCCTACTTCTCCACATTATCACCCCCAAGTCATGTCTAATGGCATCAGAATTGCCCTTCCCCCAGCTATAACTCTTGCCCTGCGGTGTATACTTATCCCTTTCCATCATTAACGTAAACGTCACCGAATTGTGGTCATTGTCCCCAAAGTGCTCTCCTACCTCTAAATCCAACACCTGGCCTGGTTCATTACCCAAAACCAAATCCAACGTGGCCTCGCCTTTTGTTGGCCTGTCAACATATTGTGTCAGGAAACCCTCCTGCACACACTGTACAAAAAAACGACCCATCTAATGTACTCGAACTATATCTTTTCCAGTCAATATTTGGAAAGTTAAAGTCTCCCATAATAACTACCCTGTTACTTTCGCTCTTATCCAGGATCATCCTCGCCATCCTTTCCTCTACATCCCTAGAACTATTTGGAGGCCTATAGAAAACTCCCAACAGGGTGACCTCTCCTTTCCTGTTTCTAACCTCAGCCCATACTACCTCGGAAGATGAGTCCCCATCTAGCATCCTCGCCGCCACCGTAATACTGCTCTTGACGAGCAGCGCCACACCTCCCCCTCTTTTGCCTCCTTCTCTGAGCTCACTAAAACACCTAAACCCCGGAACCTGCAACATCCATTCCTGTCCCTGCTCTATCCATGTCTCCGAAATGGCCACAACATCGAAGTCCCAGGTACCAACCCATGCTGCCAGTTCCCCTACCTTATTTTGTATACTCCTGGCATTGAAGTAGACACACTTCAAACCACCTACCTGAACACTGGCCCCCTCCTGCGACGTCAAATCTGTGCTCCTGACCTCTATACTCTCATTCTCCCTTACCCTAAAACTACAATCCAGGTTCCCATGCCCCTGCTGCATTAGTTTAAACCCCCCCAAAGAGCACTAACAAATCTCCCCCCCAGGATATTTGTGCCCCTCAGGTTCAGATGTAGACCATCCTGTCTGTAGAGGTCCCACCTTCCCCAGAAAGAGCCCCAGTTATCCAGAAATCTGAATCCCTCTCGCCTGCACCATCCCTGTAGCCATGTGTTTAATTGCTCTCTCTCCCTATTCCTCATCTCACTATCACGTGGCACGGGCAACAACCCAGAGATAACAACTCTGTTTGTTCTAGTTCTGAGCTTCCATCCTAGCTCCCTGAAAGCCTGTCTGATATCCTTGTCCCCTTTCCTGCCTATGTCGTTAGTGCCAATGTGGACCACGACTTGGGGCTGCTCCCCCTCCCCCTTAAGGACCCGGAAAACACGATCCGAGACATCACGTACCCTTGCACCTGGGAGGCAACATACCAAACGTGAGTCTCTCACGCTCCCACAAAATCTCCTATCTGTGCCCCTGACTATCGAGTCCCCAATTACTAATGCTCTGCTCCTCTCCCCCTTCCCTTCTGAGCAACAGGGACAGACTCCGTGCCAGAGGCCCGTACCCCATGGCTTACCCCTGGTAACATGCCGGTCCTGAATTCCTTTCAACTAACACCTGAAAGCCTCCCACATGTCAGATGTTGATTTGCCTTCAAACATCCGCCCCCAATCTAGGTTCTTCAGTTCCCACCTAATATTGTTATAATTAGCCTTCCCCCAATTTAGCACATTTATCCTAGGACCACTCTCATCCTTCTCCACCAGCACTTTAAAACTTACTGAATTGTGGTCACTGTTCCCGAAATGCTCCCCTACTGAAACTTCTACCACCTGGCCGGGCTCATTCCCCAATACCAGGTCCAGTACCACCCCTTCCCTAGTTGGACTGTCTACATATTGTTTTAAGAAGCCCTCCTGGATGCTCCTTACAAACTCTGCCCCGTCTAAGCCCCTGGCACTAAGTGAGTCCCAGTCAATATTGGGGAAGTTGAAGTCTCCCATCACCACAACCCTGTTGTTTTTACTCTTTTCCAAAATCTGTCTACCTATCTGCTCCTCTATGTCCCGCCGGCTGTTGGGAGGCCTGTAGTAAACCCCCAACATTGTGACTGCACCCTTCTTATTCCTGATCTCTACACATATAGCCTCACTGCCCTCTGAGGTGTCCTCCCGTAGTACAGCTGTGATATTCTCCCTAACCAGTAGCGCAACTCCGCCACCCCTTTTACATCCCCCTCTATCCCGCCTGAAACATCTAAATCCTGGAACGTTTAGCTGCCAATCCTGCCCTTCCCTCAACCAGGTCTCTGTAATGGCAACAACATCATTTTTTATCTTGTCCCGCTGTGCATTATCGAACATGAACGCCACCGACCGTTGGTCAGTGAGGAGAGTGAATCTCCTGCTGGCCAGGTAATGCCTCCAATCTCGCACAGTTTCTACTATGGCCTGGGCCTCCTTCTCGAATGAGGAGTGGCGAATATCGGAAGCATGGAGGGTACGGGAGAAGAAGGCCACGGGTCTGCCCGCTTGGTTGAGGGTGGCCGCCAGAGCTACGTCGGACGCATCGCTCTCGACCTGGAAGGGAAGGGACTCGTCGATGACGTTCATTGTGACATTTGCAATGTCTGCTTTGATGCGGCTGAAGGCCTGGCGGGCCTCTATCGACAGGGGGAAAGTTGTGGATTAGATCAGGGGTCGGGCTTTGTCTGCATAGTTGGGGACCCACTGGGCGTAGTAACTGAAAAGCCCTAGTCAGCGCTTCAGGGCCTTGGGGCAGTGAGAGAGGGGGAATTCCATAAGGGGGCACATGCGTTCAGGGTCAGGGCCTATAACTCCATTTCTCACTACGTAGCCGAGGATGGCTAGACAGTCGGTGCTAAACACACATTTATCCATATTGTATGTTAGGTTAAGGATTTTAGCGGTCTGGAGAAATTTTCGGAGGTTGGTGTCGTGGTCCTGCTGGTCGTGGCCGCAGTTGGTGACATTATCGAGATACGGGAACGTTGCCCGTAAACCGTACCGGTCGACCATTCGGTCCATCTCGTGCTGGAAGACCGAGACCCCGTTAGTGACACCGAAGGGAACCCTTAAGAAGTGATAGAGCCGCCCGTCTGCCTCGAAAGCAGTGTATTTGCGGTCACTAGTGCGGATGGGGAGCTGGTGGTAGGCGGACTTGAGATCCACCGTGGAGAAGACCTTATAATGCGCGATCCTGTTTACCAGGTCGGATATGCGGGGGAGAGGGTACGCGTCCAGCTGCGTAAACCTGTTGATGGTCTGACTGTAGTCGATGACCATCCTATGCTTCTCCCCGGTCTTTACCACCACTACTTGAGCTCTCCAGGGGCTGTTGCTGGCTTCAATGATCCCTTCCCTCAGCAGCCTTTGGACCTCTGACCTAATAAAGATCAGGTCCTGGGCACTGTACTGTCTGCTCCTGGTGGCGACAGGTTTGCAATCCGGGGTGAGGTTCGCAAACAGGGAAGGCGGGTCGACCTTAAGGGTCGCGAGGCCGCAGACAGTGAGGGGGTGTATAGGGCCGCCAAATTGGAAGGTCAGATTTTGCAGGTGACACTGAAAGACTAAACCCAGGAGTGTTGCCGCGCAGAGGTGGGAAGGACATAGAGGCGGAAATTTTTGAATTCTCTTCCCTGGACTGTGAGGTTTGCTACACAAAACCCCTTTATCTCCACTGAGTGGAAACCGGAGGTCAGTGAGATTCTTTGATTAACAGGGTGGATAAGGAGGGAACAGCGCCTTACTGTATCGGGGTGTATAAAGCTCTCCATGCTCCCAGAGTCGATCAGGCAGGACGTCTCGCGGCCGTTGATGAAGACAGTCGTCGTTGCTGTTGAGAGTGTTCGAGGTCGAGTTTGGTCCAGAGTCACCGATGCCAGACGCAATAGGTGTGGATTTTGTTCAGGCAGTGCGTGGTCGGCCGAGCTGGGGTCCTGGAGCCCCATCCAAGATGGCATCTCCCATTGGTCGCACATGGTGGCCGGGGGTGCACAAAATGGCGGCGCCCGTCCTTCCAGAGTGGTGTCCGAGGGACAAGATGGCGGTGCCCAGGGTCCACACGTGGCCCTTGGATTTGGGGGTGGTGGCGACCGCTGGCCGCACGGGGCCCGTGGAGAAGTTCGCTGTGGCAGTCCGGTGTCGCCGCTGGAGACCGCGGCCACCACTCGTGCCTGGCAGACCCCCACGAAATGGCCCTTTTTGCCGCATCCCGTGCAGATGGATGTGTGGGCCGGGCAGAACTGGCGGGGGTGCTTTGCCTGCCCACAAAAGAAACAGCGGAGTCTATCGGGGTTGGCAGGCCACCTTACAGCGCAGGCCTGCGGGGAAACGGGGAAGGTCTCTGGGTTGGCTGCTGCGGGATTCCACGCTGCCCAGGGGGCCGCCGCGCGGTCGGGCACCGAGGCCCGTGTGTTCCTGGAGACCACATCCATGGACCCTGTAAGGACCCGTGCCTCCCTAAGTCCCAGGGTGTCTTTTTCTAAAAGACGCTGGCGGATTAGTGAAGAACTCATACCTGCTACCAAGGCGTCCCGGACTAGGAGTTCCGTGTGCTCGCTCGCCGAAACTTGCGGGCAGCCACAGCTTCTGCCCAGCACCAGTAGCGCGCGGTCGAATTCCTCCAATGATTCCCCGGGGGTTTGTCGTCTTGTTGGCAGCAGGTGACGAGTGTAGACCTGGTTTACTGGGCGAATATAGTGTCCTTTTAAAAGTTTGATTGCTGCATCAAAGTCTTCCGCCTCCTCGATGAGGGTGTAGATCTCTGGGCTTACCCTTGAGTGCAGGACGTGAAGTTTCTGCTCCCCCGAGGGTGTGCCTCCAGCTGTTTCAAGGTAGCCTTTAAAACACGCCAGCCTGTGCTTAAAGATTGCCGCTGAGTTCGCTGCGTGGGGGCTAAGTTGCTCCGGCTTGATTCGGAGCTCCATCCTTTCTACTTAAATCAAGCTTATTAAATTGATGCACGATCAATAACGACTAAAACAAGGTTGTAGTGCAACTGAAGGCTTTAATAAGCTAGAGGTATTCCCCAGCAGCTCAGGTACAGAATGAGGGCTGCTGGGACGGCACGAGTTCTTATACCCCGCCTATCGGGGCGGAGCTACCATACTCGACATCCAATGGTAAAACCCCTAGGTTTAACCAATGGTACTTCAGCCTCTCAGGTACCGTGATACCTGATAATACCACAGGTCTCTTTCGAAGAGTTGGTGCCGACTCAATGGGCCAAGTGGCCTCTTCTGTATTGTTGGATTTGGATTTGTTAATTGTCACGTGTACCGAGGCACAGTGAAAATCATTGTTCTGCGTACGGTGCAGACAGATCATTCCATACATGGGAAAAAAAATAGAGCCAACATGAGTACACAATGTAACTGCATTGACACAGGCATCGGGTGAAGCATACGGAGTGTGGCACTACTCAGTAGAGAAGATGTGTGAAGAGATCAGATCAGTCCGTAAGAGGGTCACTTAGGAGTCTGGTAACAGCGGGGAAGAAGCTGTTTTTGCATCTGTTAGTGCGTGTTCTCAGACTTTTATATCTCCTGCCCGATGGAAGAAGTTGGAAGAGAGAATGTGAACACGCTTGGAGTACCGTATTAGCCTTGTTCTGGGTTAAGCACCACGGGTGCGCGATTGCACAAATAAAAAGAATTTAAAGGCGCTGCACATTGAAGAACTGGCCACATACCAGAACAGGGTTCGGCAGGGTACGCTGGCTACCGGCCTGGCAGAGGTTGTGCAGATATAAAGGGGGAGAAGACCCCTGGGGGTCACTTCAGAGCCGATTGGGCCAGCTTCATTTTGACACAACAATAAGATTGTCCCAGCTTTTCTCCCCTCTCGTGACACATCTCAGCAGTTTAGTGTTGCCAGGACGACTGTGGCCAGCAAGAAATTTCCTGTCGTCTGTGAGAAAACCATCGAAATCAAGAGATGGCAGCAAAACAGAGCATGACTGTGCGGTAACATCACTGACCGCTTTGGGCAGATGGAGCACATTTCCGATGGATAATTCCACAGCAGATATTGATAGGAATGTTTTCTGGCCGTGCTTGCGAATCACTTGCAATGTCACGTCAGCCCCCAATCTGTGCTTCCCGGCTATCGTGCGCAAATAGCCAAAACCCACTGATCTTAATTTCCTGCAAGATTTTCTTCTGAACAATCCTGTACTTTGAAGGCATATGTTTGTGTCACGTGCTGTTATTAAGTGCGTGGAAGCCGAGTTATGAACAGGGAATGGGAAGGGGGGAGTAGGGACTGCTGTCCTGGTGGCTGAATCGGCTGTTGGGAAGCTGCCCCCAGGCCCCCTGATACCTCGGGGAACCCAGAGGCTGGAAAACCCCAGGTAATAACAGGCCTTTAAAGGCCTTCAACGATCCTTAATCCGCTGTCAGGTCCTTGCACTCAGGTCACCTCTGCCGCCAGCCTCACATGCGGACCCGAATACGGCTAGGCCCAAACGTCCACCGTTCCTCATCGATGCCTGCAGCGCACCTCAGTGATGATGATGCAACCCAGGGACGAGGGCACGGCCTATCAGAACTGCCTGGCAAAACTTCCAGCTGTAACGCTGGTCCAGAATTCCACTTACCCGTCGGAATCGGTTGCGGGCACGATTTAAAAATCACGTTCTAATTCCACCCCCCCCCTCCGTCCCTTTTCCTGAAGGAAAGAGGCGTAACCTTTTCCATCTTCCATTTTTGTGCCCTTATAAGCTCATAAGATGTAGGAGCAGAATTGCTACAGCACGGTAGCATTGTGGTTAGCGCAATTGCTTCACGGCTCCAGGGTCCCAGGTTCGATTCCCGGCTGGGTCACTGTCTGTGCGGAGTCTGCACGTTCTCCCCGTGTGTGCGTGGGTTTCCTCCGGGGGCTCCGGTTTCCTCCCACAGTCCAAAGATGTGCAGGTTAGGTGGATTGGCCATGCTAAATTGCCCTTAGTATCCAAGAAGTGTTACTGGGTTATGGGGATAGGGTGGTGTGGGCTTGGGTAGGGTGCTCTTCCCAAGAGCCGGTGCAGACTCGATGGGCCGAATGGCCTCCTTCTGCACTATAAATTCTATGAATTGGGCCATTCGGCCCATCGAGTCTGCTCCGCCATTTGATCATGGCTGATCCCATCCTGGCCTCAACTCCAACGTCCTGCTCCTTCTCCAGAACCCTTCAACCCATTATCAATTAAAAATCTGTCAAACCCCTCCTTAAATTTACTCACTGTCCCAGCATCCACCGCTCTCTGGGGTAACAAATTCCACAGATTCACAACCCTTTGGGAGAAGTAATTGCTGCTCAACTCTATTTTAAATTTGCTCCCTCTTGTTCGAGAATGCCCCACAAGTGGAAGCTACCACGCCTCCTCTGTCCGCACCTTTTATTAACCTGCCTTGCTGCTTCTAATGATGTGTGACTCTGTTCTACAGGATTCCTTTGCTCTGAAGAATATCACTTTGATTCTTTCTCCTAAAATGTATCACCCTGTGACAAGAAAACATTACTTATCAAGGTTATTAATATTTTCAATTAATTTTCAGATTCAGGAAATAAAAGGTCATTTTGGAATATTTCTTAACTGGTGCAGTTCAAGTACAAATGTAACGCACACATGTTACATTCCCCTCTATCATTACATTCTCTATCACAGTGTTTTTCAAACTTTTTTTCCGGGGACCCATTTTTACCAACTGGCCAACATTCGGGACCCACGCCGGCCGACCTTCGCGACCCACGCCGGCCGACCTTCTCGACCCACGCCGGCCGACCTTCGCGACCCACGCCGGCCGACCTTCGCAGCCGACGCCAGCCGACCTTCGCGGCCCACGCCGGCCGACCTTTGCGACCCACGCCGGCCGACCTTTGCGACCCACGCCGGCCGACTTTCGCAGCCGACGCCAGCCGACCTTCGCGGCTGACCTGCGCGACCCACCATTTTCTCTTACCTTGTTTGTTGCTGCCAAAAATGGAGGAAATGATTCTGGGTCCTTTTGGCCCCAGTGGTCCCTTTGGTCCCTTTGATCCCCTGAACTTGGTTGCGACCATATAATAAAAAATGCGGCAGCGCTGCGCATTCGTGCCCGATCATCGGTGCGCATGCGCAGTGCGGGCAAATTTTAAAAAATCTGTTCCTGGCCATTGTGAAGGCCGCTCGCAGCCGGCATGATTAAAAGCCGGCTGCTGTGGCTGTTGTGCGCGGATTTGCACGATCGGGAGCGCCGTGAATGGCTCCGCGACCTCCCGACACCCGCCTTCTAATTAAGGCAAATAGCAGCAACGCTATTGATGTCGTTAAGCGAGGTACAGCGAGCAAGGCAGTTACTGTCAACATTTACAAAACAGGGTCCCAGCCGTGACTGGAGTTACATCCAATTCTAAGCGCTGTACATTAGGAAAAAAGTCCCGATATAGGTTGAAAGGTGGTAGATTTAGAACTGAGATGAGGAGGAACTACTTCTCGCAGAGGGTGGTGAATTTGTGGAACACGATGCCCCATAGTGCGGTGGAGTCTGAATCATTAAATGGTTTCAAAAAGGAGATAGATATATTTCTGATTTTAAAAAAGTGGATTAAAGGGATATGAGGAACAGGTGGGGAGACCAAGAAGCGATCAGCCATGATCTGATTGAAGGGCAGAGCGAATCGAAGGGCTGAATTGCCCACTTCTGCTCCTAATTCCTATGTTCCTATGTAAGAATGTGAAGGCTTTAAGACAGGGCACCGCAATGACCTACTGGTGTGGTTCTATGGAAAGGCCTCAGTTGGGTAGATTTGGATTTGAATTTTGATTTATTGTCACGTGCACCAAGGTACAGTGAAAAGTATTGTTCTGCGTACAGTCCAGACAGATCGTTCCATACATGAAAAAACATAGGACATACGATAGATACACAATGTTAATACATAGACATAGACTCGGGTGTGGTGAATGTATTTCACCTAATGCATGAGCTGTCTGTACTGTCTGTATAATGATGGGACCCATGACCTGGAAGGGATGATACGGGCTACTTCCAGGTACTGTACTGGAACCCCGGTGGGCTCTGCCTCTGGCTCCGCCCTCACCGGGGCCATATATAGTCCGGCCACCTGTGGGTGGCACTCATTTCTACAGCCGACTCTGGCAGGCGAGTTCATGGATATTAAAGCCGAATGTTCGCTCATTCTCACGGTCTCACAGTGAACTGACGGTATAACATCGGGTGAAGCTGTTTTTGAATCTGTTAGTGCGTGTTCTCAGACTTTTGTATCTTCTGCCCGATGGAAGAGGTTGGAAGAGAGAATAACCCGGGAGGGAGGGATCCTTGATTATGCTGCCCGCTTTCCCAAGGCAGCTGGGGTGTAGACAGAGTCAATGGACAGGAGGCGGGTTCGCGAGCTGGACTGGGCTGTGTTCACAACAAAATCATGGCTGTACTCCTTAGAGCATAAAAGATTGAGAGGACGATATGTCGCTGTGTTCAAAACCATGAGCGATATTAACAGAAAGGGTAGGGAGAAAGTGTTCCTATTGTTGAAGGAGTTGAGACTCAGAGGACATTGATTTTCGGAGATAGGCAAACAGAACCAAGGACTACATTTTCTGGTCACGCCCGCAGGGGGGACGGATAATCTGACGGACCAGACTTTGGATGGGAATTTCGGGTCCCGTGGCAGTCAGGACCAAACATCCCTCTCCACGGTGGCATGAGGAAAAACAGTCATGGATAGCGAGTGCATAATCTGGGGTGTTCCAGCTCAGAGTGCGACGGAGGCAGATTCGATTGTGACCTCCAAAGTGGTGTTAGATGAGTAAAGGGGTGGCAACATTTTCTGGGCTACCGGTAGAGTGCGGGGAAATGGGAACCGCTAAATTGCTCTTGGCGAGAGCTGGTGTGGGATCAATGGGCTGAGTGGCTCCTTCTGTGAGACTCCCTCCCCTCCCTCAGACCTACCCCCTGGATCTGAATGTCGGTCATCATTGTTACCTTAGAATCATGGAATGCCTACAGTGCGAAAGGGGACCGTTCAGCCCATCACGCCTGCCAACCCTTTGAATGTGCACTCTACCCATGTCCACCCCACCCTATCCCCATAACCCCGTACCCTAACCTGCACATCCCTGGACTCTAAGGGGCAATTTATCATGGTCAATCCACCTAACCTGCACATCTTTGGACTGTGGGAGGAAACCCACGCAGACACGGGGAGAACGTGTAGACTGCGGACTGCGTACAGACAGTGACCCAAGCTGGGAATCGAACCTGGGTCCCTGGCGCTGCAGGCAGCAGTGCTAACCACTGTGCTGACGCGCTGCCCCCTGCCCCTTCTTTGGCTTGGTGCTAATTCTCATCTGCTAACGACCCTGCAGCACCCTGAGGTGTTCTTCTAAAGCAGCAGGCGCTCTCTAAATGCAATTTGCCCACGTTGAGATGTCAGAATGTTTCGCCTGTACGTTTTCTCGGAGGAACCATGAAATATTGATCAGGATCCGTTTCATTAATAAAACAGGACATTGTTCAGATCCAGGCAGTGTACAAGGTTAATTAAGAACATTTATTGACAAGGCAGTCCACGGTATCAGGTTGTAGTTCTTATAAGGCACGCGTCTTCCATTCTGTGCACAGGGCAGGCATTGCCATAGCCAGCTGCATAGGGACACCATTACTTTCCAACTCCTCCGAATCACACATCACACAGCGTTCTTCCATAGCTGCCATCAGCCATCCCAAAAATGTATTTTATAAAGGGGGCGATCGGGTGGATGTAGGACCAATCCTCATTCTCCGATTCACGCGCGCTGGGATTGGGAATGCATGCGGGATTGCACGATCGCACGGTAGCATTGTGGATAGCACAATTGCATCACAGCTCCAGGGTCCCAGGTTCGATTCCGGCTTGGGTCACTGTCTGTGCGGAGTCTGCACGTCCTCCCCATGTGTGCGTGTGTTTCCTCCGGGTGCTCCGGTTTCCTCCCACAGTCCAAAGATGTGCAGGTTAGGTAAATTGCCCTTAGTGTCCAAAATTGCCCTTAGTGTTGGGTGGGGTTACTGGGTTATGGGGATAGGGTGGAGGTGTTGACCTTGGGTAGGGTGCTCTTTCCAAGAGCCGGTGCAGACTTGATGGGCCGAATGGCCTCCTTCTGCACTGTAAATTCTATGAAATACATGCCTTATCCGTGTGGATACTCACTGCAAGTAATGAAGAGAGGGAAAAGACTCGCCTGAAGATCTGCCGTTTAGTCTTACAGAGATCTGTGAGCTCTGTAACTTCCTGTAGGAAAATAAGCATTGATCCAATTTTCAGCCATAGAAATGCTTTGGCTACAAGAGTGGGTCCGGGGCTGGGAATTCTGTGGCGAGTAACTCACCTCCTGACTCCCCAGAGCCTGTCTATCATCCACAAGGCACTACATGGTGGTGGCATCTTCCAGTCCTGCTGATGGTGGTGGAATCTTCCAGTCCCGCCGTTGGCAGTGGCATCTTCCAGTCCCGCCGATGGCGGTGACATCTTCCAGTTCTGCCGATGGCGATGGCATCTTCCAGTCCCGCCGATGGTAGTGGCATCTTCCAGTCCCGCCGATGGCGGTGGCATCTTCCATGTGTCTATCATCCACAAGGCACTACAGCAACTCACCAAGGCTCCTTCGACGGTACCTTCCTAACCTGCAACCACTACCACACCAAGAAGGACAAGGGCAGCAGACACATGGGAACGCCACCACCTAGACATTCCCCTCCAAGTCGCTCACCATCCTGACTTATATATTGGCTGCCCCTTCACTGTCGTTAGGTCAAAACCCTGGGACAAGGGCGGCATGTGTCGCAGTGGTTAGCACTGGGGCTACGGAGCTGAAGACCCGGTTTGAATCCCAGCCCCGGGTCACTGTCCGTGTAGAGTTTGCACATTCTCCCCGAGTCTGCGTGGGTTTCACCCCCACTGCCCAAAGATGTGCAGGGTAGGTGGATTAGCCACGCTAAATTGCCCTTAATTGGAAAAAAATAATTGGGTACTTTATAATTTATATTATAAAAAAAAGAAATCCTGGGACTCCCTCCCTAACAGCACTGTGGGTGTACCTACACCACATGGACTGCAGCGGTTCGAGAAGACAGCTGACCAACACCTTCTGAAGGGCAATAAATGTTGGCCTTGCCAGAAATGGCCCCATCTTGTGAAAGAATAAAAACAACATGAAGCCGTTCAGCAGCTTGCTCGATCATCACCTTCATAGGTGAAGGTGGTTCGTTAGTGGCAACAACAGCTTATATTTATATTAGGATGTTCTGTCCGTTCCTGCTGGCAGGATCTTCCAGTCCTGCCGATGGTGGTGGCATCTTCCAGTCCCGCCGATGGCGGTGGCATCTTCCAGTCCCGCCGATGGTGGTGGCATCTTCCAGTCCTGCTGATGGTGGTGGAATCTTCCAGTCCCGCCGTTGGCAGTGGCATCTTCCAGTCCAGCCGATGGCGGTGACATCTTCCAGTTCCGCCGATGGCGGTGGCATCTTCCAGTCCCGCCGATGGTAGTGGCATCTTCCAGTCCCGCCAATGGCGGTGGCATCTTCCAGTCCCGCCGATGGTAGTGGCATCTTCCAGTCCCGCCGATGGCGGTGGCATTTTCCAGTCCTGCCGATGGTGGTGGAATCTTCCAGTCCCGCCGATGGCAGTGGCATCTTCCAGTCCCGGCGATGGTGGTGGCATCTTCCAGTCCCGCTGATGGCGGTGGCATCTTCCAGTCCCGCCGATGGTAGTGGCATCTTCCAGTCCCGCCGATGGTGGTGGCATCTTCCAGTCCTGCCGATGGCGGTGGCATCTTCCAGTCGCGCCGATGGTGGTGGCATCTTCCAGTCCCGGCGATGGTGGTGGCATCTTCCAGTCCTGCCGATGGCGGTGGCATCTTCCAGTCCCACCGATGGCAGTGGCATCTTCCAGTCCCGCCGATGGCGGTGGCATCTTCCAGTCCCGCCGATGGCAGCGGCATCTTCCAGTCCCGCCGATGGCGGTGGCATCTTCCAGTCCCGCCGATGGTGGTGGCATCTTCCAGTCCCACCGATGGCGGTGGCATCTTCCAGTCCCGCCGATGGTAGTGGCATCTTCCAGTCCCGCCGATTGCCGTGGCATCTTCCAGTCCCGCCGATGGTGGTGGCATCTTCACGTCCCGCCGATGGCTGTGGCATCTTCCAGTCCCGTCGATGGCCGTGGCATCTTCCAGTCCCGCCGATGGCGGTGGCATCTTCCAGTACTGCCGATGGCGGTGGCATCTTCCCGTCCCGCCGATGGCGGTGACATCTTCCAGTCCTGCCGATGGCGGTGGAATCTTCCAGTCCCGCCGATGGCAGTGGCATCTTCCAGTCCCGGCGATGGTGGTGGCATCTTCCAGTCCCGCTGATGGCGGTGGCATCTTCCAGTCCCGCCGATGGTAGTGGCATCTTCCAGTCCCGCCGATGGTGGTGGCATCTTCCAGTCCTGCCGATGGCGGTGGCATCTTCCAGTCGCGCCGATGGCGGTGGCATCTTCCAGTCCCGGCGATGGTGGTGGCATCTTCCTGTCCTGCCGATGGCGGTGGCATCTTCCAGTCCCACCGATGGCAGTGGCATCTTCCAGTCCCGCCGATGGCGGTGGCATCTTCCAGTCCCGCCGATGGCAGCGGCATCTTCCAGTCCCGCCGATGGCGGTGGCATCTTCCAGTCCCGCCGATGGTGGTGGCATCTTCAAGTCCCACCGATGGCGGTGGCATATTCCAGTCCCGCCGATGGTAGTGGCATCTTCCAGTCCCGCCGATTGCCGTGGCATCTTCCAGTCCCGCCGATGGTGGTGGCATCTTCCCGTCCCGCCGATGGCCGTGGCATCTTCCAGTCCCGTCGATGGCCGTGGCATCTTCCAGTCCCGCCGATGGCGGTGGCATCTTCCAGTACTGCCGATGGCGGTGGCATCTTCCCGTCCCGCCGATGGCGGTGACATCTTCCAGTCCTGCCGATGGCGGTGGCATCTTCCAGTCCTGCCGATGGCAGTGGCATCTACCAGTCCCGCCGATGGCGGTGGCATCTTCCCGTCCCGCTGATGGCGGTGGCATCTTCCAGTCCCGCGATGGCCATGGCATCTTCCAGTCCCGCCGATGGCAGTGGCATCTTCCAGTCCCACCGATGGCGGTGGCATCTTCCAGTACCCGCCGATGGCGGCGACATCTTCCAGTTCTGCCGATGGCGATGGCATCTTCCAGACCCGCCGATGGTAGTGGCATCTTCCAGTCCCGCCGATGGCGGTGGCATCTTCCAGTCCCGCCGATGGTAGTGGCACCTTCCAGTCCCACCGATGGCGGTGGCATCTTCCAGTCCTGCCGATGGCGGTGGAATCTTCCCGTCCCGCTGATGGCGGTGGCATCATCCAGTCCCGGCGATGGTGGTGGCATCTTCCAGTCCCGCTGATGGCGCTGGCATCTTCCAGTCCCGCCGATGGTAGTGACATCTTCCAGTCCCGCCGATGGCGGTGGCATCTTCCAGTCCTGCCGATGGCGGTGGCATCTTCCAGTCCCGCCGATGGCGGTGGCATCTTCCAGTCCCGGCGATGGTGGTGGCATCTTCCAGTCCCGCAGATGGCGGTGGCATCTTCCAGTCCCACCGATGGCAGCGGCATCTTCCAGCCCCGCCGATGGCGGTGGCATCTTCCAGTCCCGCCGATGGCAGCGGCATCTTCCAGTCCCGCCGATGGCGGTGGCATCTTCCAGTCCTGCCGATGGTGGTGGCATCTTCCAGTCCCGCCGATGGCGGTGGCATCTTCCAGTCCCGCCGATGGCCGTGGCATCTTCCAGTCCCGCCGATGGTGGTGGCATCTTCCCGTCCCGCCGATGGCCATGGCATCTTCCAGTCCCGCCGATGGCCATGGCATCTTCCAGTCCCGCCGATGGCGGTGGCATCTTCCAGTACTGCCGATGGCGGTGACATCTTCCCGTCCCGCCGATGGTGGTTGCATCTTCCAGTCCTGCCGATGGCGGTGGCATCTTCCAGTCCTGCCGATGGCAGTGGCATCTACCAGTCCCGCCGATGGCGGTGGCATCTTCCAGTCCTGCCGATGGCCGTGGCATCTTCCAGTCCCGCCAATGGCGATGGCATCTTCGAGTCCTGCCGATGGCCGTGGCATCTTCCAGTCCCGCCAATGGCAGTGGCATCTTCCAGTCCCAGGGATGGTGGTGGCATCTTCCAGTCCCGCCGATGGTGGTGGCATCTTCCAGTCCCGCCGATGGCGGTGGCATATTCCAGTCCCGTCAATGGTGGTGGAATCTTCCATTCCCGCCGATGGTGGTGGCATCTTCTAGTCCCGCCGATGGCCGTGGCATCTTCCAGTCCCGCTGATGGCGGTGGCATCTTCCAGTCCCGTCAATGGTGGTGGAATCTTCCAGTCCCAGCGATGGTGGTGGCATCTTCCCGTCCCGCCGATGGCGGTGGCATCTTCCAGTCCCGCCGATGGTGGTGGCATCTTCTAGTCCCGCCGATGGCAGTCGCATCTTCCAGTCCCGCCGATGGCAGTGGCATCTTCCAGTCCCGCCGATGGCCGTGGCATCTTCCAGTCCCGCCGATGGTGGTGGCATCTTCCAGTCCCGGCGATGGTGGTGGCATCTTCCAGTCCCGCCGATGGTGGCATCTTCCAGTCCCAGCGATGGTGGTGGCATCTTCCAGTCCCGCCGATGTTGGTGGCATCTTCCAGTCCCGCCGATGGTGGTGGCATCTTCCAGTCCCGCCGATGGTGGTGGCATCTTCCAGTCCTGCCGATGGTGGTGGCATCTTCCAGTCCCGCCGATGGTGGTGGCATCTTCCAGTCCTGCCGATGGCAGTGGCATCTTCCAGTCCCGCCGATGGCGGTGGCATCTTCCAGTCCCGCCGATGGCCGTGGCATCTTCCAGTCCCGCCGATGTTGGTGGCATCTTCCAGTCCCGGCGATGGTGGTGGCATCTTCCAGTCCCGCCGATGGTGGTGGCATCTTCCAGTCCCGCCGATGGTGGTGGCATCTTCCAGTCCTGCCGATGGTGGTGGCATCTTCAAGTCCCGCCGATGGTGGTGGCATCTTCCAGTCCCGTCGATGGCGATCGCCAGGTGCATAAAGCGGGAAAACCCGTTGACAGGGGCGGGGCCAGAGGACCCCACCTCCGGCCAATGGCGGGCTTCCTTCCCTGCCGCAAAACATGCAGCAGGTGGCGTGGCAAATCCCGCCCCAAAAATCTTGTGCTAAGAAATTTGCGTGAAGTGTGAGCTGTGAACAGCAGGAAGGGCCTTTAGAACATTGAACGATTCGACCAACAATCCATCTCCCTAACAGCAGGACTGAGGAAGGAATGAAGGAAGGACTGATGAGAATGAATTGGAGTCAAGCCAAATACAGAAAATAAAATAAGGAAAGTAATGATTGCAGAGAGAGAGAGTGAGTTAAATGAAGACATAGAAAGCGACTGGATCCGGGCCCAACGGGTGAATCATAGAATCATAGAATTTACAGTGCAGAAGAACAAAGAAGAACAAAGAAAATTACAGCACAGGAACAGGCCCTTCGGCCCTCCCAGCCTGCACCGATCCAGATCCTTTATCTGAACCTGTCGCCTATTTTCCAAGGATCTACTTCCCTCTGTTCCCCGCCCGTTCATATATCTGTCTAGATGCATCTTAAATGATGCTATCGTGCCCACCTCTACCACCTCCGCTGGCAAAGCGTTCAAGGCACCTGACGAATGTGATATAAAATAGTTACTTTCAAGAGATTAGTTACTGTAATGTAGAGATAGGCCAGTCACATTCTGGTGTGTTCACAGACAAAGGATTTCAGACCGCATGGCAAAGCAAGGAGGAGGTGTGTCCACCAAAGGAGGAGAAAAGGATGCTGGGTAATAGGGGCCAGAGGAAGGGATTGGAAGTGAGCCAATCACAATGTATGACCAGGTCAGGAGGGATATAGGATGACCTATGGGAATCGTGTATGTGAAACTTGATACCATTTGAATTGATTTGCAGAGATCCCTTTGTCTCTTTGTTCATTCGCTTTCCGGGGTGTAGGAGACTGGATGTGTCTTATGCCTCTGAGATGAATCAGGCTTGCAAGCCAAATAAAATAACTAATGCTGTACCTGCAAATCCATCTCGACTTTTATTGAGGCCAGACTGACGGGTAAAGAAATTTGGGATTTGTCACACCCACCACCCTCTGCGTAAAAGAATTTCCATGCACATCTCCCTTAAACTTTCCCCCTCTCACCTTGAAATCGTGACCCCTTGTAATTGACACCCCCACTCTTGGAGAAAGCTTGTTGCTATCCACCCTGTCCATACCTCTCATAATTTTGTAGACCTCAATCAGGTCCCCCCTCAACCTCCGTCTTTCCAATGAAAACAATCCTAATCTACTCAACCTTTCTTCATAGCTAGCACCCTCCATACCAGGCAACATCCTGGTGAACCTCCTCTGCACCCTCTCTAACGCATCCACATCCTTCTGGTAATGTGGCGACCAGAACTGCACACAGTATTCCAAATGTGGCCTAACCAAAGTCCTATACAACTGTAACATGACCTGCCGACTCTTGTACTCAATACCCCGTCCGATGAAGGCAAGCATGCTGAATGCCTTCTTGACCACTCTATTGACCTGCATTGCCACCTTCAGGGTACAATGGACCTGAACTCCCAGATCTCTCCGTACATCAATTTTCCCCAGGACTCTTCCATTGACCGTATAGTCCGCTCTTGAATTAGATCTTCCAAAATGCATCACCTCGCATTTGCCTGGATTGAACTCCATCTGCCATTTCTCTGCCCAACTCTCCAATCTATCTATATTTTGCTGTATTCTCTGACAGTCCTCCTCGCTATCTGCAACTCCACCAATCTTAGTACCATCTGCAAACTTGCTAATCAGACCACCTATATCTTCATCCAGATCATTTATGTATATCACAAACAACAGTGGTCCGAGCACAGATCCCTGTGGAACACCACTAGTCACCTTTCTCAATTTTGAGACACTCCCTTCCACCACTACTCTCTGTCGCCTGTTGCCCAGCCAGTTCTTTATCCATCTAGCTAGTACACCCTGAACCCCATACAACTTCACTTTTTCCATCAACCTGCCATGGGAAACTTTATCAAACGCCTTACTGAAGTCCATGTATATGACATCTATAGCCCTTCCCTCATCAATTAACTCTGTCACTTCCTCAAAGAATTCTATTAGGTTTGTAAGACATGACCTTCCCTGCACAAAACCATGCTGCCTATCACTGATAAGTCTATTTTCTTCCAAGTGTGAGTAGATCCTATCCCTCTGTATCTTCTCCAACAGTTTGCCTACCACTGACGTCAAGCTCACAGGTCTATAATTCCCTGGATTATCCCTGCAAACCTTCTTAAACAAAGGGACAACATTAGCAATTCTCTAGTCCTCTGGGGCCTCACCCGTGCTCAAGGATGCTGCAAAGATATCTGTTAAGGCCCCAGCTATTTTGTCCCTTGCTTCCCTCAGTAGTCCGGACCTGGGGACTTGTCCACCTTAATGCCTTTTAGAATACCCAAAACTTCCCCCTTTCTTATGCCGACTTGACCTAGAGTATTTAAACATCCATCCCTAGCCTCAACATCCGTCATGTCCCTCTCCTTGGTGAATACCGATGCAAAGTACTCATTAAGAATCTCACCCATTTCCTCTGACTCCACGCATAAATTCCCTCTTTTAGTCTTTGAGTGGGCCAATCCTTTCTCTAGTTACCCTCTTGCTCCTTATATACGAATAAAAGGCTTTGGGATTTTCCTTAACCCTGTTAGCCAAAGATATTTCATGACCCCTTTTAGCCCTCTTTATTGCGCGTTTGAGATTTGTCCTACTCTCCCGAAATTCCTCCAAAGCTTCATCAGTTTTAAGTCGCCTCGATCTTATGTATGCTTCCTTTTTCATCTTAGATAGTCTCACAATTCCACCCGTCATCCATGGTTCCCTAATCTTGCCATTTCTATCCCTCATTTTCACAGGGACAAGCCTGTCTTGCACTCTAATCAACCTTTCCTTAAAAGACTCCCACATTTCAAATGTGGATTTACCCTTAAACAGCTGCTCCCAATCCACATTCCCTAGCTCCTGCCGAATTTTGTTAAACTTGGCCTTCCCCCAATTTATCATAGAATTTACAGTGCAGAAGGAGGCCATTCGGCCCATCGAGTCTGCACCTGCTCTTGGAAAGAGCACCCTACCCAAGGTCAACACCTCCACCCTATCCCCATAACCCAGTAACCCCACCCAACACTAAGGGCAATTTTGGACACTAAGGGCAATTTATCGTGGCCAATCCACCTAACCTGCACATATTTGGACTGTGGGAGGAAACCGGAGCACCCGGAGGAAACCCATGCACTCACGGGGAGGATGTGCAAACTCTGCACAGACAGTGACCCAAGCCGGAATCGTATCTGGGACCCTGGAGCTGTGAAGCAATTGTGCTATCCACAATGCTACCGTGCTGCCCATAAATTTAGCACTCTTCCTTTAGGACCACTCTCGTCTTTGTCCATGAGTATTCTAAAACTTACGGAATTGTGATCGCTATTCCCAAAGTAATCACCGACTGAAACTTTAACCACCTGGCTGGGATCATTCCCCAATACCAGGTCCAGTATGGCCCCTTCCCAAGTTGGACTATTTACATACTGCTCTAAAAAACTCTCCTGGATGCTCCTTACAAATTCTGCTCCATCTACGCCTTCAACACTACACAAGTCCCATTCAATGTTGGGGAAGTTAAAATCTCCCATCATGACCACCCTATTGCTCCTATATTTTTCTATAATCTGTCTACATATTTGTACCTCTACTTCATGCTCGCTTTTGGGAGGCCTGTAGTAAAGTCCCAACAATGTTACTGCACCCTTCCTATTTCTTAGCTCGGCCCATATTGCCTCAGTGCTCGAATCCTCCATTGTGCCCTCCTTAATCACAGCTGTGATATCATCTCTGACCAGTAATGCAACTCCTCCACCTCTTTTACCTCCCTCTCTATCCCTCCTGAAGCATCTATACCCTGGGATATTTAGTTGCCAGTCTCGCCCTTCCCTCAACCAAGTCTCAGTAATACCAATAACATCATATTCCCAGGTACTAATCCAAGCTCTAAGTTCATCTGCCTGACCTGCTACACTTCTCGCATTGAACCAAATGCACCTCAGACCACCTGTCCCTTTGCGTTCATCATCTCTTCCCTGTCTACTCTTCCCCTTAGTCACATTGAGTTTATTATCTAGTACCTTACTGGCTTTAATTGCTGCCTCTTTACTGACCTCTAACTTCCTAATCTGGTTCCCACCCCCCTGCCACATTAGTTTAAAACCTCCCCAACAGTGTTAGCAAAAGCACCCCCTAGGACATTGGTTCCAGTCCTGCCCAGGTGTAGACCATCCGATTTGTAATGGTCCCACCGCCCCCAGAACCGGTTCCAATGTCCCAAAAATCTGAACCCCTCCCCCCTGCACCATCTCTCAAGCCACGTATTCATTCTGACTATTCTTGAATTTCTACTCTGACTGTCTCGTGGCACTGGTAGCAATCCTGAGATTACTACCTTTGAGGTCCTACTTTTTAACATATCTCCTAACTCCCTAAATTCTGATTGTAGGACCTCATCCTGTTTTTTACCTATATCGTTGGTGCCTATATGCACCACGACAACTGGCTGTTCACCCTCCCCCGAAGGGCCAAAGGAGGCCATTCGCCCATTAAATCAAACCGGCCCTTGGAAAGAGCTCCCTACCCAAGCCCACACCTCCACCCTATCCCCAAAGCCCCACCTCACCTTTTTGGACACTGAGGGACAATTTATCATGGCCAATCCACCTAACCGGCACATCTTTGGACTGTGGGATGAAACTGGAACACCCGGAGGAAACCCACGCAGACACGGGGAGAACGTGCAGACTCCGCACAGACAGTGATCACAGACGGGTATCGAACCTGGGACCCAGGAGCTGTGAAGCAACTGTGCTAACCACTGTGCTACCATGCTACCGGGTGAATCGCGCGACAGCCCCAAATTGGACTCCACACTGGACATGAAATCTCGCGCGAGTCAACCGATTCCCCCTGCCCGGCACGATCTGGGTCACGTCATTACCCGGATGCTGCTTTCACCCAGCGCCTGGGAGTTAGCGGCCGCGCCTGCGGCACCTCGCTAGGGTGGCGTCAGAGACTATGAGAGACCCCTATGTGGTCGGGGCAAGGGAGGATAGTATCCTGGTGCTGCCTGTGGCACCCAGGTACTGCCAGTCAGGTACTGCCATGGTGCCCAGGTGACACTGCCAGGGTGCCACGCCAGCAGTGCCCGTGGGCCAGGATGGCACAGCCAGGGGTCAGGCCCAGGAGGGGGACCTTGCCCATTGGAGGTGGAAAGAGGGAGGGGTTCCAGGGACTTCTACAAGGTTGGGGGGGGGTGAAGGGAGGGGGTCCAGAAAGCAAGGGGAGGGGGGGGACCTGAAATGGGGGGGCATGTAGAGATCGGGGTCTGTCATTCAAAATGGCGCCCCCATCTGTGAGGAGCCGTTCCTGCGGAGATCGACTAAAGTGTGGCTTCGGCGGGGCAAAACTCCCCAAGGCCCCAAAAAACCCAGCAAAGTACCGGCGATTAGCGGGGTGAATCTCGGCGCTGCAGTCAGCGAAAACCACCCCGCCAAACACGGCCAAAAGCAGACTTTAACTTTTTTCCACCGAATCGCGCCCACGATACTTGTGACGATTCACAACGTGCGCTGTGGAGCTGATTTGCACAGAATGGAGCCTAGTCATGCTGCTGTTTCGGCAGAATAACCTGCCCCAAATTATTCATAGCACAAACTGGATCGAAAACAGCTTTGTAATATTTTCTTGTCCACAGTCAGCACCTGGCAAAGCTTTTTTAATTTATGAGTGAGTTATTCGAAGTGACAAACAGAGCAAGGAGTGAAGGAGTAGTAAAGGTTACTGAACTAACCATTCCTGTGACAACCTAACTGAGTCATTGACCTCAAAGAAATTTAAATTCCACCTAAAAATATGTATGACCTCATGCTGCATTGTGGTTGTCAGTTATTCACTGTTCTGATGCACAGCACTCAGTTCGGTCTCCAGCAAGGACAGGGGTTAGGCAGTTCCTCCCTCATCCCGCACTGAAACCCCTGCGTTCCTCCAATTTATGCATCCCCTATTTTTAATCACTCCGCCCTCCAGGCTCCTTCAGCAGCTCCGGAATTCGCATCCTACACCTCCCCACGTCTCTTCACTTCTTCCCTCCGTGAAGACACTCCTTAACCAAGTTGAGCCTGGCTTGCTTTTCGTTTTACAAATTTAGTGCGCCCAATTCATTTTTTTCCAATTAAGGGGCAATTTAGCGTGTTCAATCCACCTATCCTGTGATGCACCATCAATTACACATGAGGCAAGTTGTAGAAAACGAAGCAATGGTTTTAATACTCTAGGGTGTAGCCTGTCTGCTGCTGAACCCAGACTGGAGACAGGGCGACAGATCAGTTAACTGTATACAGCAGTGGAACTACAATCACAGTGGTTCACCACATCCTGCACATCTTTTGGGTTGTGGGGGTGAAACCCACGCAAACACGGGGAGAATGTGCAAACTGCACACGGACAGTGCCCCAGAGCCGGGATCGAACCTGGGACCTCGGCGCCGAGAGGCCGCAGTGCTAACCCACTGCGCCACCGTGCTTCCCTGAGCCTGGCTTTCTTAATATTTCCTTAAGCGGTTCGACGTCAAATTTCTGTATGCTGGTACTCATGTGATGTGTTCTGAGGCACTTGAATACATGAAAGGCACTATATAAATGCAGGCTGCTGGCCGAAACGTAGGAGTGTAGGAACAAAAGTAGGCCATTCGGCCCCTCGAGCTTTCCCCGCCATTCAAACAGATCATGACTGATTTAGCTACCGCACGCTCTCCAAATCGCCTGGTAACATTGGGCTCCAAACGTCTATCAATTTCTGTTTTGCACGCCTTCAATGATTGAATTCCCACAGCTCTCTGGGGTAGATAACTCCAAAGATTGGCCACCCTCTGAGTGAAGAGGTCCCTCCTCATCTTATTCCTAAATGGCCTGTCCCTTATTATGTCCCCTGGGTCTAGATTCAGCAGCCAGGGGAAACATTCTATCCACATCCACACTGTCACACCCTGTGAGAAGTTTATAAGCCTCAGAGAGGTTACCCCTCATTCTTTGAAACTCGAGGGAATATAGACTCGGTCTCCTCGATCTCTCCTCATAAGACAAATCCAGGGATGAATGTGGCGCACCTCTGCTGCACTCCTACAGCAGGTATATTCCTCCTTAGGTAACGGGACCAGAGGCGGGCTTACACTTTTGGGGGCCCCGCGCTCTCCCTCTTTGCGGGGTCCCCACATCACGCCCTGCTCCCTGGTGACTTGGCAGCCTGCCCCCAATGACGTCAAGCTCTCCCCCTGCCCCAGCCCCAATGACATCGAACCCCTTCCCGACTGCTGCTCTGCTCAGCTCTAGGCTCTCGCCTGGGTGGCTAGGCCCTGAGCCTCGTCCCCTTGACGACCGCGTGTGCTCCTGGCTGGCTGCCTGGTTGCTGCTGACTATCTGGCCTGGTGGCCCCTGTTCTTTTTTGCCTGCCTGAAACCTTGCACCTTTGTTCAATGAAAGTTCAGAAACTTTACACCAATTCAGGAGATCCGTGTCGGAACTGCTCTAAGTCTCCACCACCCTCTCAACATTTGGCAAACTGTTTTCCCGCTCTAAGGGGGAGTCCACAATCACAACCCGATGTCAAACAAAGAACAATACAGGACAGGAACAGGCCCTTCGGCCCTGCAAACCTGTACTGGTCACGATCCCACCCTTGGCCAAAACCCTCAGCATTTTTTAGTGCCCGTATCCCTCTATACCCGTCCTATCCATGTGTTTGTCAAGATGCCTTTTGAACGCCATTAATGTATCTGCCTCCACAACCTCCCCCGGCAACGAGTTCCAGGCACTCACCACCCTCTGCGTAAAAAACCTGCCTCGCACATCTCCTCTAAACTTTGCCCCACGGACCTTAAACCTATGCCCCCTGGTGACTGACCCCTCCACCCTGGGAAAGAGTACCTGCCCATCCACTCTATCCATGCCCCTCATAATCTTGTAGACCTCTATCAGGTCACCCCTCAACCTCCATCGTTCTAATGAAAACAGTCCGCGTGTATTCAGCCTCTCCGCATAGCTAACACCCTCCAGACCAGGCAACATCCAGGTAAAACTCCTCTGCACCCTCTCCAAAGCCTCCACATCCTTCTGGTAGTGTGGTGACCAGAATTGTGCGCAATATTCCAAGTGCGGCCTTACCAAGGTTCTATACAACTGTAACATGACTTGCCAGTTTTTATACTCAATGCCCCGTTGAATGAAGGTAAGCATTCCGTGTTCCCATTTTCGAAGATCTGTGGACCTGCACACCCAGATCTCTCTGGCTTTCTATATTCCTAAGAGTTTTGTCATTTACAGTATATTTCCCCTCTATGTTAGACCTACCAAAATGTCTTACTTCAGATTTGTCCGGATTAAACTCCATTTGCCATTTCTCTGCCCAAGTCTCCAACCTATCTATGTCCTGCTGTATCCTCTGACAATCCTCAACACTATCTGCCACTCCACCAACCTTAGTGTCATCCGCGAATTTACTAATCAGACCAGCTACATTTTCCTCCAAATCGTTTATGTATACTACAAACACCAGATGTCCCAGCAAGATCCCTGTGGAACACCACTAGTCACAACCTTCCATTCAGAAAAACACCCTTCTACTGCTACCCTTTGCCTTCTGTGACCGAGCCAGTTCTGTATCCATCTTGCCACCTCACCTCTGATCCCGTGTGACTTCATCTTTTCTACCAGTCCTTCATCTTTTGTACTTCATCTTTTGTACCACTCGCCTTTAGTTTCCTGGATTATCCCTGCTACCTTCCTTAAATAGCGGTACCGCATTAACTATTCTCCAGTCCTCTGGGATCTCACCTGTAGCCAATGAGGATACAAAGATGTCAGTCAAGGCCCCAGCAATTTCCTCCCTTGCTTCCCTCTGTATCCTGGGTTAAATCCCATCTGGCCCAGGAGACGTATCTACCTTAATCTCTTTTAAAATACCCAATACCTCCTCCTTTTCGATGTTAACATGACCCAGACTATCCACACACTCTACCCAAGAATCATCTTCCATAAAAGTCCCTTTCTTTGGTGAACACTGATGCAAAGTATTCATTTAGTACCTCACCCATTTCCTCAGGCTCAACGCATAGATTCCCCCCATGGTCCTTAAGTGGTCCAATCCTTTCCCTGGCCACCTTCTTGCTTTTTACACATGAATAAAAAGGATTGGGATTCATCTTAATCCGACTTACCAAAGACTTTTCATGACCCCCTCCTATCCCTCCTAATTTCTCGCTTAAGTACCTTCCTACTTAGAACTTGGGTTCAAGAAAAACAAAGAGATGTTGCGAAGTTTCTTTGAAAGAAAAGTAGAAAACAGACTTTGGCTGAGCCGGATAAAAGTTCCTGAAGGAGCTGCAGTGAGTTCTCCAGAAGAGCGGGAAAACGAAGTGGCTGAAACCGACCAGCTCCCGATCGGAGCACAGCCTGCTGGGTTTCCATGGCAGCAATCACTGCACTAATGGATTTCGGGCAGCAAAGTTCTGAAGTTTTAAAAAGTAGCAAAGTCCCCAACCCAGCTTAGAGGGGAAGAAGTTTAAAAGTTTCAAAAACGGCCCCTTGGGCCTTGAGAGAGCCGGGCCTTCCAGTAAAATTGACAACAAAAAAGGAAATGGGCCCATCGATAAGCAGAGGGAAAATGGACTCTGAAGTCCGAGAACACGGCAGCACGGTAGCACAGTGGTTAGCACAATTGCTTCACAGCTCCAGGGTCCCAGGTTCGATTCCGGCTTGGGTCACTGCCTGTGCGGAGTCTGCACATCCTCCCCCCGTGTGCGTGGGTTTCCTCCGGGTGCTCCGGTTTCCTCCCACAGTCCAAAGATGTGCAGGTTAGGTGGATTGGCCATGATAAATTGCCCTTAGTGTCCAAAATTGCCCTTAGTGTTGGGTGGGGTTACTGGGTTATGGGGATAGGGTGGAGGTGTTGACCTTGGGTAGGGTGCTCTTTCCAAGAGCCGGTGCAGACTCAATGGGCCGAATGGCCTCCTTCTGCACTGTAAATTCTATGATCTCTATGAACATGCACAAACAGATTCAAAAACAGCTTTTCCCCGCTGTTGCTAGAATCCTAAACGACCCTCATATGGACTGAGCTGATTAACAATACACTCCTGTATGCTTCACCCGATGCCGGTGTCTATGTGATTGTGGACCTTGTGTTGCCCTGTTATATATTTTCTTTTTCTTTTATTTTATTTTCATGTCCTAATTGATCGGTTTGGGCTGCTCGCATCATCACTGTGTCATGAGAATGTCACTTCAAGAAGTGTTTGGCTGCTCATGCTACTGCAGTGATGTCAGAGTGTGGGTGGAGCTGAGCTCTGGCTCTGCTTTTTAGTTTCACTTTGAGAAAAGCTTGGGTGTGTCTGTGTTTTTTTGGTTTCATTTCAGTGTTGGAGCTGAAGCCAGACAGAGCAGGTGCACTGTTGTTCTCTCTGCCATGAAAAGACTATCTCTTGATCATTTGGTGAATTCAGAATTCTAAATGTTCTCAGTAGTGAATGTAAACCTGATGTGCTTCTGTTAAAAGGTGTTTCTTTTGTCTTCTGGATGTTGTTTGTGAATTTATTAAGGATTAAATAGTGTTGTATTCTTTGGGGGTTGTTTTTGAATTGATGGTTGCTAAGATATTCACTGTATGTTTTAAAAAGGTTAACTTGAGTTCATAGAATAAACATTGTTTTGCTTTAAAAATACTTTTCCATTCCTGCTGTACCACACCTGTAGAGTGGGCCGTGTGCTCCCCATACCACAATCTATTAAAAGTTGTGGGTCAGGTGAACTCCATGATACACTTTGGGGTTCTCTAAACCCTGGCCCATAACAACTGTACCTTGGTACATGTGATAATAACAAATCCAAATGGCCATAAAAAAAAGACTGCAACGATCACTGAAAGACCTGTCCGTCAGTAAAAAGGAGATGTTATATAAAAAAAGAGCAACCAGGTCCGCGCCAAAACTTCAAAAGCACCAGAAAAACGCAGAGAAAGCCGGCAGCTACTGACAGTTAAAAAAAGGTGACAGTCTTAAAGCGGTAATATATTTAATTAGGTAATGCATTTGAAGTTGAGATGCACTTAAAGCAGCAACTTTAGATGAAGAAAGAAAAGGCAATGGTCAGGAAAATTGGAGAAGACTCCAGAGTCGAGGCAACTCTAAAAAAAGGTCCATAGGCATCGAAGACCTCGACGAAGAGGCAACTCAAAGGAGGCAATGAAGACCTCAAGGGAAAATCAACGCAAGACCTCAGAAAGTGGGTAAAAGAAGACTTTAGAGGGAGCACAACAAAATACCCCAGAAGGAGGACAGCGAAAGACCCCACAAGAGAATTGCAGAATGGAAACATGCCAACATTTGATCAGAGACAAACTTGACCAATAGTGAAGCCGAAAGGGCTTAGTTGAAGTTAAGACAAGTAGAAATGAAGGTTCCATTTATGAAATGTACATTGTCCAGTAAGAACCTGATGGATTCCGAATGGCCTTACTTCCGCTTGGGCCGAATGGCCTTACTTCCGCTCCTATGTCTTATGGTCTTATTAGGAGGTTATGGGGAGATCTAATAGAAACTTACAAGATAATGAATGGCTTAGATAGGGTGGATGTAGGGAAGTTGTTTCTATTAGCAGGGGAGACTAGAGATGAGGAGAAATTTCTTCAGCCACAGAGTGGTGGGTCTGTGGAATTCATTGCCACAGAGGGCGGTGGAGGCCGGGACGTTGAGTGTCTTTAAGACAGAAGTTGATAAATTCTTGATTTCTCGAGGAATTAAGGGCTATGGAGAGAGAGCGGGTAAATGGAGTTGAAATCAGCCATGATTGAATGGTGGAGTGGACTCGATGGGCCGAATGGCCTTACTTCTGCTCCTATGTCTTATGGTCTGATGGTCTTATGGATTCCCCTTGGAAGAAATGCAGAAATTAAAGACTTCAAAAGAAAGTAGGAACTATTGAACAGAAAGAGGAATCAGAAAAAGAATTAAAGCCATTTGAATTGTCTCCCTCAGCAGTTAATGAATTGGGGCTATTAGTTAGCCAGTCATTCAATTTTTCTGTTGCTTTTTAGGTTTACATTTCACTTACAGTGAATGAGTAGCGAACAGCTCTAATTTTGTTTTTGTTAACTAATCTTAGTTGCCTCATCTGGATGAAAGGATAAACATTCCTGACAGAACTTGTGTATATTTAATGACCCAAAGGCTCTCTTGTATGTTCAAAATCTGTGAAAAAAAATGGGCAGCATGGTAGCACAAGTGGATAGCACTATGGCTTCACAGCGCCAGGGTCCCAGGTTCGATTCCCCGCTGGGTCAATGTCCGTGCGGAGTCTACACGTTCTCCCCGTGTCTGCGTGGGCTTCCTCCGGGTGCTCCGGTTTCCTCCCACAGTCCAAAGATGTGCAGGTTAGGTGGATTGGCCGTGATAAATTGCTCTTAGTGGCCAAAAAGGTGAGGAGGGATGATTGGATTACGGGGATAGGGTGGAAGTGAGGGCTTAAGTCGGTGCAGACTCGATGGGCTGAATGGCCTCCTTCTGCTTTCTATGTTCTACGTTCAAAAGCTCTCGAGAAGACATTAAAACAATGAGATGAAATGACTGACAGAAAAGTTGCAAAAACTTAGAAAGAGAACTTAATGAGATAATGGGGAATAAGCTGAACGCTATGAAAAGACAACTAGAAAATAAGCGCAAGTTCAGTGAAGAACTGAATCAGGGGAATAAGAGTTGAAGAAGGGAAGCTTGGCAATGAGAAATTAACCAAAGAGGTGACAGGATTGAACTTAACAGAACAATAAGCAATTCAGACAGAGAAAGAAATAGAGATGACGAGACAGAACAAGATTGCTGAAATGGTCACGGGAATGAAAAAGCACAAGAGCCAATTTGACAAAACGGTCACTGAAAAAGATGCTGAATTGAAAAGCTGGAAAGAGAGGAAACTGTATCACACGACCTTATGACCAGGGGCAGAATAACCGCAAACATTCCTTCACACCTGACAGGCCGAGATTGTAATAATAATAATAACCTTTTCTTGTCACAAGTATGCAGTTACTGTGAAAAGCCCCTAGTCGCCACATTCCGGCGCCTGTTCGGGTAAGCTGGTACGGGAATTGAACCCGCGCTGCTGGCCTTGTTCTGCTTCACAAACCAGCTGTCTAGCCCACTGAGCTAAACCAGCCCTTGCGAAAGAAGAGTCAAGCATAAGACTGTGTGCCTGCATGCATTATGAAGTATGGTGCTCGGCAGAGCAAGGGTTAATGGGCGACTGGAGAGTGGCACCATCCACGGAATGGTGTATGTAGTCACGTGGTCAGAGAACTGTCCAGCACACAACTGGGTAAGCAGCAAGCCTGTGTGGAAGAGTTCCGCGCAAGACTATATTTGGACATAGTTAAAGGCTTCCAGTAAAAGTGTTTATATTTGGACACACAAGCCTCAAGATCTCAACAATGAGCCATGACCACTGCAACAATACAAAACCCATATAAGTAGATAATATGACATGGGGCGGAATCGCCGGGGGGGGGGGGGGCGGCGTGAATCCCGCCCCGCCGAATTCTCCGGCACCGAAAATTCGGCGGGGGCGGGAATCGCGCTGCGCCGGTCGGCGGGTCCACCCCGCCCCGGCGATTCTCCGGCCCGCGATGGGCCGAAGTCCCGCTGCTGTCATGCCAGTCCCGCCGGCGTGAATCAAACCACCTCCCTTACCGGCGGGACTGGCGGCGCGGGCGGCTCCGGGGTCCTGGGGGGGGGCGCGGCGATCTGGCCCCGGGGGGGGTGACCCCACAGTGGCCTGGCCCGCCATCGGGGCCCGCCGATCCGCGGGCGGGCCTGTGCCGTGGGGGCACTCTTTTCCTTCCGTCTCGGCCACAGCCTCCGCGATGGCTGATGCGGAAGTGACCCCCCCCTGCGCATGCACGGGGATGACGTCAGCAGCCGCTGACCCTCCCGCGCATGCGCGGACTTCCGCCGGCCGGCAAAGTCCTTTCGGCCCCGGCTGCCGTGGCACCAACGGCCTTTCTCGCTGGCCGGCAGCGCGCCAACCACTCCGGCGCGGGCCTAGCCCCTCAAGGTGAGGGCTTGGCCCCTAAAGGTGTGGAGAAATCCGCACCTTTGGGGCGGCCCGACGCCGGAATGGTTCCCGCCACTCCATCCCGCCGGGACCCCCCGTCCCGCCGGGTAGGGGAGTATCCTGGCCATGGTGTCAGAATCTGAAACTTGGGTAGCGGATCGAGTTAGATCCCCGGAATTATTGTCTCTGAAACCGGACTCCAGTCATACCCAGTAGACATGGAGGGAAGGATCGATCTTAAACATGTGGACCACTCGAAGAGTAGAGAGACGCTCCAGCAGTCAGTGATGCCATCATGGACTGTTTTAGAACCTGTAAACACCTAAATACCTGATCGACCGATTATAGACAGAACAACGTCTCCGTGGAAGCAAGTATAATGAACTGCCTGTGCCAGAAGAGGTACCTGTTATTGCAATTCTTGTTAACGTCAATCCGGTGGAAGCATCTCAGACCACAGAACCTACGCCGCCCTGCAAGAAACCCCTCAAAGACTCGATTTATAACTGTCCAACTCATGGGTATGATGTTTAGTTGGAATTTAGGACTGAGTACCTCAGCCACTGAAGATTGTATAAAGGAGTTAAAGGGGGAGCGATGTGGTGATTGTCCCTTTAAGGGAAACACAGCAGGAGAGGGTCACCTGGATTGGAGAACCAATTGGGACGAGAGTGGGTAATCACTCCAAGGGGCGGAGTCCTCATTTGGGCAGAAGACAAAGAGAAGATATGTAGGGACAGTTTGTGTTTGTGATGAAGTCAGTGAACGTGCACGGTTACAGTGTGCTAAGAACATAGAACATAGAAACATACAGCACAGAACAGGCCCTTCGGCCCACGATGTTGTGCCGAACCTTTGTCCTAGATTAATCATAGATTATCATAGAATTTACGGTGCAGAAGGAGGTCATTCGGCCCATCGAGTCTGCATCGGCAATTGGAAAGAGCACCCTATCCAAGGTCAAACACCTATACCCTATCCCCACAGCCCAGCAACCCCACCCAACACTAAGGGCAATTTTGGACACTAAGGGCAATTTATCATGGCCAATCCACCTAACCTGCACATCTTTGGACTGTGGGAGGAAACCGGAGCACCCGGAGGAAACCCACGCACACACGGGGAGGATGTGCAGACTCCGCACAGACAGTGACCCCAGCCGGAATCGAACCTGGGACCCTGGAGCTGTGAAGCAATTGTGCTATCCACAATGCTACCGTGCTGCCCTTAAGAACAAATTAATCTACACTATATCATTCTACCGTGATCCATGTACCTATCCAATAGCTGCTTGAAGGTCCCTAATGTTTCCGACTCAACTACTTCCACAGGCAGTGCATTCCATGCCCCCACTACTCTCTGGGTAAAGAACCTACCTCTGACATCCCCCCTATATCTTCCACTAAGGAGGCAGCAGTGCACAGGGGAGGACCAGAGGAGTAGACAGGAACCTCTTGATCAGGAGGGAAAATGGCTCCCCGCAGCAACACCCATTTGGGAAATGCAGGGAAGAGTGGAGAGCTACGACAAGGCATTGTCACTTCCCAGTTTGCCACATTGCCTGATGGCACCAGTCATTCTTAAAAAAAACCTTTGTTATCGTCACAAGTAGGCTTACATTAACACTGCAATGAAGTTACTGTGAAAATCCCCTCGTCGCCACACTCCGGTGCCTGTTCGGGTACACAGAGGGAGAATTCAGAATGTCCAATTCACCTAACAAGCACGTCTTTCGGGACTTGTGGGAGGAAACCACAGCACCCGGAGGAAACCCACACAGACACGGGGAGAACGTGCAGACTCCGCACAGACAGTGACCCAAGCCGGGAATCGAATCCGGGACCTTGGCGCTGTGAAGCAACAGTGCTAACCGTTGCGCCACCGTGCTGCCCAACCTGCTCCCTGGTTGGCTTGGGCAGCATTTTTGGCTGTGCTGAAGGTGATCCCTTGCTAGCCTGGAGGGAGTCAGGGACAGAAAAGACAAGTTACCTGGTCGTTTATCACCCCGCTGTTTGTGGCATCTTGCCGTGTGCGTATTTAGCTGTGGCCAGCAGTAACTACACCTCAAAAGCACCTCAACGGTTCTTGAAATGCTTTTTCTTCAGGCGGGACGTCCCAAAGACTTGAAAGGCGCTCTATAAATGAACCTTTCCACATTCCTTTATTATTAATATGGATTAATAAGAGACTCCTGTGGTTAAATGGGATGATTATGAAAAGGTTTGTCATTTGCAAGCGGATTAATCAGCAGCCATTGCTCAAAGCTGGCACCCGATCAATGATTTAGGTGCAGCTCACCCTCGACTCTCATTCAAGATTCAGCTGAAACTGAGCACTATTGTTCAGCGAGCTCGCTGCTAATACATCCCAGTTGGGCCGGTTCCTAATTTTTCAAGAGTTCCGCGTTAATGAAGGGACAGGGTAATTATGTTGTGATGAGGGATGAAGGGGGTTTACAGTGGAACGGCAGGTCCTCTTTCTCACACGGCAAGAGGTGAGCCTGAACTGGTGTTTCCTATGGGATGTCGGGAAGTGTATCAGATCCTGACTTCGAAAGGACAGTTCGCAAGGTCACACGTTGGAGCAGCGCCCTTACGACGCAGTTTGTAAGGCTCAATGAGTTCACGTACAAGGAGATGGTTCCCACAATTAATTGTTAACCCCGAGCAAAGAAATTAAATTTCCGACTCGGGAAGAATCACGTCAGGAGGCCATTCGGCCCGTCGTGTCTGCACCGGCTCTCCAAACGAGCATCGTGACTTAGCACCATTCCGCTGCCTCTTCCCCGCACACCTGCACATTGTTTCTATTCAAATAATCACCTCACGCCCTCCAGCAGGCCTCGATTGAACCTGCCTCCGCCACACTTCCGAGCAGCGCATTCCAGACCCGAACACTCGCTGTGTGGAAAGGTTTATCTCACATCACATTTATTTATTTCGCCAATCTGTGCCTCGCGATCTTGATGCTTTTAATGTGAGTCTTTATGGATTACCAGAATCCCATAGCACGGAGGCACAGTGGTCAGCACTGCTGCCTCATAGCGCCAGGGTCCCAGGTTCGATTCCCGGCTGGGGTCACTGTCTTGTGCGGAGTCTGCACGTTCTCCCCGTGTCTGCGTGGGTTTCCTCCGGGTGCTCCGGTTTCCACCCACAGTCCAAAGACGTGCAGAAGGGGTGGGGCCACGGGGTTATGGCAGGGGAGTGGGCCTAGGTAGAGTGTTCTTTCGGAGGGTTGGTGCAGACTGGACGGGCCGAATAGCCTCACAGCGACAGGGACACAAAGGGGATCTAATTGAAACGTATAAAATTCTGACAGGGTTGGAGAGATTGGATGCAGGAATGTTGGGCGCGATTCTCCCAGGCCGCGCCGTACCGGAGAATCGATGTTTACGCCAGTTTCCCGCGCGGCGCCGGTGCGGCGCCGTCCCGCCGTTCTCCCAACCGGCGGGAACGGCTTCACGTCGCGCACGTCGGAGAATCCGCCGAGACTGCAATCGAGGCTCTTCACACAGGCCCCCGCTATTCTCCGGCCCGGACGGGCCGAGCGGCCGCTACGACACGACAGGATCCCGCCGGCACCGTCCACCCCTGGTCGCTGCCAGCGGGAACTCTGCGGGAACCCTGTGGGGCGGCCTGCGGGGGTGGGGGGGGGGGGGTTTGGGGGGACCTCCGATGGGGTCTGGTCCTCGATCGGGACCCACCGATCGGCGGGCCGGCCCCTTACCCCCCCCCCCCCCCCCCCCCCCGGGCCTAGAACACCGGCGCCATGTTGGTGAGGGGCCGTCACGCGTAAGAAGTTCCCCGCGCACGCGCAGGATGACGTGGCCCAACTGCGCCCATTTGGCACCGCGTAAGGAGGCTGGAGCGACGGGAACCGCTCCAGCGCCGTGCTGGCCCCCTGTGGGGGCCAGGATAGGTCGTGCCCGGGCCCTGTTCGCGCCGTCGTGAAACGCATTTTGGCGAATCGCCCCCTAAATCTGGACTAATTTGGAACATGGGTTCAAATCGCACCATTTCACTTTGACTTTTAAAGCAATTTCAAAACAGAGCTGGGGTAACATGACGAAAACCTCCGTCCATGCGGAAGCGATTCGCCCTGATCCAGAATGCACTGGAAATGCGGTCGGAACAGACTGAATAATAATTCTTCAAGGGGAATTGGGTAAACACGTGAAAAGAGAACACAATGACAGGGCTGGGGGGGGGGGCTACAATTAGATGGGCCTTTCAGAAGGATTAGTACAGGATGGGTGGGCAGAATGGCCACAGTCTCCTCAATTCAACAGTGTTTCACTGGCTCTCAAGCGCCTTGGGACGTCCTGAGCTTAGGTAGAGCAAGATTCTCTTTATTTTCGATTTCATACAGTTGGCTACGTGATTCCCTCAAAGCTTAATCCATGCAGACACTGATTTATACCGAGTCATAAACCCACCAAATATTGTTGCAATCATCGGGCAATTTATTATCCCGTCGACAGATCAGATCAGCCAGCAAAATTACATTTAATTCTGTCGAACATTATGACCACTTAGAGTCCTCTTAATGCTTGGCTTACACACAGCGTTCCCTTGGAAACGTCAGTGCTTTGAAGAGCAGGTTTAGTGTATTCACACTCAAGATTAAACCTGTTGGGGATTGTGGTCATTCTTTTCGCTTTGTGTCAGAAGCACGAGCTTAGAGAGCTGTTTTGTTTCCTTGAATCGGAAGTTAGGCTGCCAGAGGAGCTTATTTCAACTGCAGTCAAATAGCCGGCTATGGCCATTCACTGGGAGCTGGGTTTTCCCTACAGGGCTTCTGAATCCCAGCGTTAGCCTCAACCGAAGCCAGGCTAACAGTCGCTCGTTAGGAATATTCCCTGGAGTGACCAGCAAATCATAGAATTTACAGTGCAGAAGTAGGCCATTCGGCCCATCGAGTCTGCACCGGCTCTTGGAAAGAGCACCCTACCAAACGTCAACACCTCCACCCTATCCCCATAACCCAGTAACCCCTCTCAACACTAAGGGCAATTTTGGACACTAAGGGCAATTTACCGTGGCCAATCCACCTAACCTGCACATCTTTGGACTGTGGGAGGAAACCGGGGCACCCGGAGGAAACCCACGCACACACGGGGAGGATGTGCAGACTCCGCACAGACAGTGACCCAGCAGGGAATCGAACCTGGGACCCTGGCGCTGTGAAGCAATTGTGCTAACCACTGTGCTACCGTGCTGCCCCATGGCTAGAGGTGGGGGCTGGTCATCCAATAAGGAATATGGATGACTCTCGAAGATGTGTCATCCTTCTGTATGCACCAATCGTACGCAAGGGTTGATGAAACATTAGTGTTGGTTCTTCTTTAAAATTGAGGCGGTATACCGATAGACTTACGACGAAGCTAAGCATAGTACAATTCACCAACTGACTGCAACTCATGGGACTCATGCATCACATCCTGTCTTGATGGACACCAGTTTAAGATATATACACTTAAAGGTACTTGCCCATCAAAACACAACATCCTCCTTTTTTCTAACGAAAGGTTAAAGAGTCAAACTATATACACAAAAGCAAAATAAATCAACATTGTGTTACGGTGTTGGGCTGCACGGTGGCGCAGAGGGTTAGCCCTGCGACCTCACGGCGCCGAGGTCCCAGGTTCGATCCCGGCTCTGGATCACTGTCTGTGTGGAGTTTGCACATTCTCCCCGTGTTTGCGTGGGTTTCGCCCCCACAACCGAAAGATGTGCAGGGTAGGTGGACTGGCCACGCTAAATTGCCCCTGAATTGGAAAAATGAATTGGGTACTCTAAATTTATTTTTAAAAAACAACAACATTGTTGCCCAGGGTTTCGAAAACTCCAAAGTATATCATGGAGTTTGCCTGACCTACAACTGATTATTGATTTTGGTTGTGACGAGCACAAGGGCCTGCCTCTCGGGTGTTATTCAACAGGGTTCTTAGGAGCTTTTAATAAAAATAACAAGCTTTATTCTCAGAATTTAGTTAACATTTGTACAAACACACACATGCAAGAATTTTATCAACTACAAATATAAATACGCCACACAGCTACAGTAATCTCTGTATAACCCTTAATGAATTCCTCCTTAACTGTTCCAATTCAATAACAAGATCCCATGAACCAAAAACCCCTTTTTACCAAAACAGCGGGTAATTTTCATTTTCATTTCGTTTCAAGTATAATCATTCGGTTTCTTCCTTGGGGAGACAGGCCAAAATACTTCTCTGTCTGAGTCTACAGCAACCAAAGGTGAGAAAGAAAGTAAAAACCCACAGAGCCACAGCCCAGCTCCACCCACACAATGACATCACTGAAGCCAAGTGATAAGACAAAAACATTTCTTAAAGGGACACTCCCATGTCAACTTGTGTCTAAATAATAATCTCTGAAGCGTATCAGCGGTTTGCTCATCCGTCCAGACTTAACTATGTTGGTGTTTGCTGGAGGCGGCTACACGGTTGCAGAATGCTGGGTAGGGGTTCGGTGCTTGTGGTGTGTGTGTCTTAGCCCATGTCCTGATCGAGGTCGGATTGTTTGTGTTATAACCTGCCTGCTTATCATTGGCTGGGGACTAATGACAATCCCACAATCCTGTGGGAGTATGAGCTTCCCCAATGAGGGGGGCGGAGAAATCATTAGTAAACTCCAAGTATAAATAAAGCTGGCCAGTTTGGAACCAGCAGGAAGAAGTGTGCAGCATGGGAAGTTGCTGCTGCAGTTATATATATATATATGTCATTGTAAATAAATGTTATTACTTTGTATCCTTAAAGCTCGTGCTGGAAAATTCGTGGCCCTCACAAAAGTTTGGTATTTCTTGTTGTGGTATTGATTTCGATTTGGCATCTATTCCGTCGCACGGCCTCGCAATCTGCGGCGGAATATTAAAAGAAAATGGCAAAAGTGTCATTTTCGCCAAGAGAATCGGTGCGAGTCCTCCCGGACCCTGAGGGGTCACCTCAACACTTCGATGACGGCTGCATTTAAACAGCTCCTTAGCACTTACTCTCGTTCAAGCCCGGGGGGGGGGGGAGGGGGGGGGCAACAACGAAACCACCTCCTCGATTCGCAGAGGGGACCATCAGCCATTTGCTGGATGCTATGGAGGCGGGGCGGGTGACAATATACCCTTGGGCTGGCAAAGGTGACAAACCGCACCTGGGAGACGGGTGGCAGCATTGGTCAGTACAAGCAGCCTGACCAAGGGGAAGGGTGTTCAATGTAGAAAAGAAAATGAATGATCTATTCTGATCAGTCAGGCACTCCAGGACTCCCCAGCCCCTGACACTTATTGATTTACTGGTTGTACCGCGCGCATCGCTGTACCGGTCCTCTGCTGTGGTCTCTGGCCTCTGCACTGGCGTCACCAGCCAAGACCTCAAGTGAACCCCTCCTCCCCCAAAAAAGGCCATCCCTGCAGCCTTGGGTGGCCCTTGAAAATGTCAGGGATCTGCGAGGTTGTAACCGTCATGCACGCTCCCAGGAAACCCTGCACACGGGTGCATGAAGAGCATCTGGTGGTACATTGAAGGAGTGGAACCCCTTCCTATTTTTGAATGGGACTCCTTGATGCCACGGGGCGCGTGGAGCGACTAGGATTGGCCCCCGCGCCTGTGGCATACTAGTAATCGAGCCGAATCCCGTAGCTCGCTCCTCTTGCTTGACCTGGTCCTGGTATAAGTGAAGGAAGTCCAAAGCCCTTGCATAAAGTGTATCCGTTACCCCACAGGTACACTCATGTCGGCAAGTTACCCATGGAATGCTGGAGCGGCCCCATTGCCAAATATTGAGGGCTGCTGCAACCTTCATGGCCACAGGGAGTGGGTGTCCTCCAAGCTGGCAAGGATGTGGCACAGATACCGCCCAGACCCCTAGTGAGGCGGAGTCTCCGACAGCACATGTTGACCAATTTCTCCATGAAGGACACTCATTTCCTGTACACCTTTGGTCTCCTTCTGTGCCTTCATGCCCCCTGATTGGCCGGTGCGGTCTACGGACACTGAGCCTTGCAAGAAAACATTCTTCTAAACCAAGTTTTAAGGGCAAACCTCTTGGGTCGGAGCGGTCAAGAGAGATGTGGCTATGGTCAAGAAGGTCTTTTGGCAACACTGCCGGATAGCGAGCAGGGGCCAGGGTTTCAGCGTTACCTGCAGTGTGTCACCTGACCACTCAAACCAGGAGATTCCAAAAGCTCCAAATGTCAGCTCCTAAAATGGACAAAATGCACCAATTAAGAGACGTCAGCAGAGTGTAAGGAATGATCCAGAGAGGTGAAAGTATGGGTGGAGAGGGCAAACCCCTTGACAAAGAAGTAAGCCGTGAAGAAGATTAAGGCAGATAGAGAGAGAGAGAGTGTTAAAGTAAGTTGCTCAGAGAGGAGATCTAGGGAAGGAAGGGGGAAGATACACATCAGGGCAGAGCCAGAGAAATGGAGGGGATGTTGAGGCAGTTGTAGGAGGTTACTGAGATAGGGAGGGATGATACCAGTTGTAAGAGGTTACAGAGATAGGGAGTGATGATACCAGTTGTAGGAGGTTACAGGGATAGGGAGGGATGAGACCAGTGTTATGGGCCAGGGTTTAGAGAACCCCAAAGTGTATCATGGAGGTCACCTGACCCACAACTTTTAATAGATTGTGGTATGGGGAGCACACAGCCCACTCTACAGGTGTGGTACAGCAGAAATGGAAAAGTATTTTTTAAAGCAAAACAATGTTTATTCTATGAACTCAAGTTAACCTTTTTAAAACATACAGTGAACATCTTAGCAACCATTAATTCAAATACAACCCCCAAAGAATACAACACTAAGTAATCCTTAATAACTTCCCAAACAACATCCAGAAGACAAAAGAAACACCTTTAACAGAAGCACATTAGGTTTACAATCACTACTGAAAACATTTATAATTCTGAATTCACCAAATGATCAAGAGATAGTATTTTCATGGCAGAGAGATCAACAGTGCACCTGCTCTGTCTGGCTTCAGCTCCAACACTGAAAAAGAAACAAAAATATACCCTGCAGCAAACAGCCTAAAATGAAAGTAAAAAGCTGACAGGCAGCCCAGCTCCACCCACACTCTGACATCACCCATTTCTTAAAGGTACATTTCTTAAACACCCATTTCTTAAAGGTACATTTTTTAAACACCCATTTCTTAAAGGTACTCTCACACATAACACCAGTTGTAGGAGGTTACAGTGGTAGGGAGGGGTGATAGCAGTGTAGGAGGTTACAGAGATAGGGAGGGGTGATACCAGTTGTAGGAGGTTACAGAGATAGGGAGGGATGAGGCCAGTTGTAGGAGGTTACAGAGATAGGGAGGGATGAGACCAGTTGTAGGAGGTTACAGAGATAGGGAGGGATGAGGCCAGTTGCAGGAGGTTATAGAGATAGGGAGGGTTGATACCAGTTGTAGGAGGTTACAGTGATAGGGAGGGATGATAGCAGTGTAGGAGGTTACAGAAATAGGGAGGGATGAGACCAGGTGTAGGAAGTTACAGAGATAGGGAGGGTTGAGGCCAGTCATGGGATAAACCTGCCTCCGTCACATTCTCAGGCAGTCCAATCCAAACCCTGAGCACTGTCTGCGCAGAAACCTTTCTTCCCCATGTCGCCATTGATTCTCCAGCTCGATAACTGCACCTCACTCCCAATGTCTGCTGGAAAGCGAGGCCACAAAATGGGTGGACACAGAATTGGGCTCAGATCTGATGTAACAGAACCTGTGTTCGATCGGGATGGCCCATTTGTGGTTCACAAAAGCTCAGGGTCACTTAAGGCACTGAGGGTTTGGAATATATCTGGCCTTCGGCGGTGACCAGGTAGCAGGGTGCAGTCGGTGGGATAGAAATTTGTAACAGGGACCTCAACAATGCCAAAATTCTACCGGAGAATCGAAGGCTCATCCAACGCTAAATGTTGGACAAGACAGAGGTAAACCAATAGAAGGATTGGGAGAGATCATGGAGAGGTATGTCATTGGTATGAAAATTTGTCTTTGAATACACCTAACTGTTCCTCTTACTCAGTGGACCCTTGGCGTAGATTTTAGCGTAGTGGGTTGTGGGTGCTGCTGTCTGAGCCAACATATATTGCCAATCCCTGATTGCCCCTTGAGAAGGTGGTGGTGAGCTTCCTTCTTGAACCGCCGTAGTCCATGTGCTGTAGGTACACCCACTGTGCTATTAGGGAGGGAGTTCCAGGATTTGGACCCAGCGACAGTGAAGGAACGTGTCAAGGTGGTGAGTGGTTTGAAGGGGAACCTGCAGATATTCTTCCTGTTTGTTTCCTGTTTGTCCCCTTATTTCCCATTTCTTTTATTTTTGCTGTTACATTTTTGATCCATGGATGATTAATGGACATGTGTCTTTAAGGCAAGAAGCCTGTATTGTTAATTCAAGCAGGAAGAATCCGGATGGCTGTGCTTGTTTAAGTTAGATATACAGACTGGCCGGGTCAGTGACAGAGGGATGGGTTGGGGCTCTATTTGATTGATCGCCAACGGATTGGCACAAAAGGCTGTGGTCTGCCTGGTAACTGGTGGTAATTGAATCTGATCCGACTGGAATGTTTTTCAGAGTCCAAGGTTTGAGTTTTTGGATTGAGTTTTGATTCTGCAGCAAGAAGGAGACAAGACTCTGCTAACTCTCCAGAAAGATTCAGCTAACTCGCTCCAGAAGGCCACCGTGAGGGCGGACTCTCTCTCCAGAAAGCCTCTGGGTACTGTTTTCCTGAGACTCGAGAGGCCTGAAGACGAACCTCAAACAGAAAGCAACATTTGAACAAAAATAAGGAACAGCTAGGGGCTGGTTTAGCACAGTGGGCTAAACAGCTGGCTTGTAAAGCTGACCAAGGCCAGCAGCACGGTTCGATTCCCGTAACAGCCTCCCTGAACAGGTGCCGGAATGTGGCGACTAGGGGCTTTTCACAGTAACTTCATTTGAAGCCGACTTGTGACAATAAGCGATTTTCATTTCATTTTCATTTCAAAAGCTGAGTAATGCATTTCTAAATACAGAGTGCGTGAATGAATGAATCTACAGAGAAGACCATTACAGGCTACAAATCAATGAATTTAATCTGCAAAGTAATGTGTGCTAAAACTATTATCTGGATCAAAGACTTTTTCTTCCCTCCACTTATGATTTTACCCCTTTCCACCCCTCTGTGTTTGTTTGTCTTGTGTGTGTGTGTGTAGAGGGTGGGGGCAAGTTAAAGGGAGAGTTAGGTATTAGCTTGTCGTTAGCCAGTTGTATTGGCTGCATATTTCATGATAGTTCTTGTTCTGCATAAACAGTAATCGTGTTTACATTTGCAAAACTGGTGACTGATTATTGGGCATTGCTACAAGAATTATTGGTTCATTCACATGTGTTGTGACTCCGGGGGCACGTGGGGCTGGAATTGACCACACACTTGTCCAGGGTGGCGTAAGGGGTATTCCCAGGTATCTGCTGCCCTTGTCCTTCGAACGGTCATTGGCTTGGTTCATTTCGATGCTCTGTCCTTATGCTTAACTAACAAATCACAGCCATAAAAAATGCACAGGAGAATAAATCAGGGCTATTTGCTGACAATTCGGCATCTCCGCTTGTTCATAGTCTTCGGGGAGTGGGTCCACTTTGAATGAAAACACATCTCCATAGGTATTTTGCAGCTCTGTCGAACTTGTATCCCATCGCAGTAAAACCTCAGTGACATGCGCAGCAATATTTATGTATGGATTTCCCTCCCTTTATTTCATCCCATAATTTACAAACTCCAACCAGTGGGCAGTGCTGACGTTAAGGACCTTTTAAACTTAAAAATAATAATATAAATCCTGCTGGCGAGGACCACACAGGCACGCATTAAAAGGTGCATCCTCGCTAACGCTGAATCTATGGCGCTCTCCCTCAATCAGCATCACTTACAATACATTTACTGTAAGATGCCCCAGTGCCTCACCGCTATAGTAAATGAGCTAGGTTAGGGGTACACGCTGCTACACCTTTATATCAACTGAAACTCATCAAAGGATGTTTCTTGATCAATCACCTCTCATCAGTTGTAAATAATAGCTCCAATTTTATTTCTGTTGCGATGGGATAGAATCGACTTTCCGCCTTGGTTACTGAACCGCATAATAAACAATAATCATCCTTCATCAACACTGCCACACTGTTTCATCAAGGGTCTCGAAACTATTATCCAAACTCTACCCATCCCCTTGGGCTGAATTTTCTGTTTGAAAGCAGACAAATCGATTAACAGGCCACCGCGTGATTGAAGATGGTGACCCGCCCCTTGACCTCCCGGGGAATCAGCCCAATCAGAAGGCCGGCAGTTAGGCAGCCTTGGCAAGGCCGATGCGGGGTCGTTAGGGAGAGGGCACCTCAATGTCGAGGCATTGGGTTTGAATGCCACTGCTGCCCCCCCCCCCCCCCCCCATGTTTTGAAGAATCTATAGAATTCCTACATTGCAGAAGGAAGCCATTCGGCCCATTGAATCTGCACTGACCTTTCGAAAGAGCACTCTTCCTTGGCCCACTCCCCCGCCCTATCCCTGCAACCCCACCAAACGTGCACATCTTTGGACACTAAGGGGCAATTTAGCATGGCCAATCCACCTAACCTGTGCAGCTTTTCGGCGGGAATTCAGCTGTTGGAGTGGGCGGAGCTACAGAGTCGAGCGGTGAGTATTTAAACTAGCTGCTTCGCTGCTTAAACAGCGGCCACAGGGTCTTTGGGGATAAATTTGAAGAGCGACATCACAGCAAACAGTGACCTGATTGGCTGGTAAGGAAAGTGCTCCAATTGGGAGAAATTTAACTCTTCGTGTGTTGGTAAGTATTGTGATTGGTAAGTAAAATCTTTATTCCTTTCACTTATTCAGGAACTGGTTTAGCACACTGGGCTAAATAGCTGGCTTTTAAAGCAGACCAAGGCAGGCCAGCAGCACGGTTCAATTCCCGTACCAGCTTCCCGAACAGGCGCCGGAATGTGGCGACTAGGGGCTTTTCACAGTAACTTCATTGAAGCCTACTTGTGACAATAAGTGATTTTCATTTCATTTGATATTATACGTAATCAGTTACGGTAAAGTGTAAAAATGGCAGGAGATCCCAGACCCGTGTTATGCTCCTCGTGCTCAATGTGGGAGTTTGGGGACGCAGCCAATGCCCCTGACTCCTTCATGTGCGGGAAGTGTGTCCAGCTGCAGCTCCTGTTAGACCGCATGACGGCTCTGGAGCTGCGGATGGACTCACTTTGGAGACTCCGCGATGCTGAGGAGGTCGTGGATAGCACGTTCAGTGAGTTGGTCACACCGCAGATTAGGATTGGTGAGGGAGACAGGGAATGGGTGACCAAAAGGCAGAGAAAGAGCAGGAAGGCAGTGCAGGTGTCCCCTGCGGTCATCTCCCTCCAAAACAGGTATACCATTTTGGATACTGTTGGGGGAGTTGACTCACCAGGGGAAGGCAGTAGTAGCCAGGCTCATGGCACCGTGGCTGGCTCTGCTGCACAGAAATGCGGGAAAAAGACTGGCAGGGCTATAGTCATAGGGGATTCAATCGTAAGTGGAGTAGACAGGCGTTTCTGTGGTCGAAAACGAGACACCCGAATAGTATGTTGCCTCCCGGGTGCACGGGTCAGGGATGTCTCAGATCGATTGCAGGACATACTGAAGGGGTGGGTGAACAGCCAGTTGTCGTGGTGCATATAGGCACCAATGATATAGGTAAAAAACGGGATGAGGTCTTACAATCAGAATTTAGGGAGTTAGGAGATAAGTTAAAAAGTAGGACCTCAAAGGTAGTAATCTCAGGATTGCTACCAGTGCCACGAGACAGTCAGAGTAGAAATTCAAGAATAGTCAGAATGAATACGTGGCTTGAGAGATGGTGCAGGAGGGAGGGGTTCAGATTTTTGGGACATTGGAACCAGTTCTGGGGGCCATTACAAATCGGACAGTCTACACCTGGGCAGGACTGGAACCAATGTTCCTGGGGGTGCTTTTGCTAACACTGTTGGGGAGGTTTTAAACTAATGTGGCAGGGGGATGGGAACCAGATTAGGAAGTTAGAGGTCAGTAAAGAGGCAGCAACTAAAGCCAGTAAGGTACTAGATAATAAACTCATTGTGACTAAAGGGAAGAGTAGACAGGGAAGAGATGATGAACGCAAAGGGACAGGTGGTCTGAGGTGCATTTGTTTTAATGCGAGAAATGTAGCAGGTCAGGCAGATGAATTTAGGGCTTGGATTAGTACCTGGGAATATGATGTTATTGGTATTACTGAGACTTGGTTGAGGGAAGGGCAAGATTGACAACTAAATATCCCAGGGTATAGATGCTTCAGGAGGGATAGAGAGGGAGGTAAAAGAGGTGGAGGAGTTGGATTACTGGTCAGAGATGATATCACAGCTGTGATTAAGGAGGGCACGATGGAGGATTCGAGCACTGAGGCAAGATGGGTAGAGCTAAGAAATAGGAAGGGTGCAGTAACATTGTTGGGACTTTACTACAGGCCTCCCAAAAGCGAGCATGAAGTAGAGGTACAAATATGTAGACAGATTATAGAAAAATGTAGGAGCAATAGGGTGGTCGTGATGGGAGATTTTAACTTCCCCAACATTGAATGGGACTCATGTAGTGTTGGAGGCGTAGTTGGAGCAGAATTTGTAAAGAACATCCAGGAGAGTTTTTTAGACCAGTATGTAAATAGTCCAACTCGGGAAGGGGCCATACTGGACCTGGTATTGGGGAATGATCCAGGCCAGGTGGTTGAAGTTTCAGTAGGTACTTTGGGAATAGCGATCACAATTCCGTAAGTTTTAGAATACTCATGGACAAAGCCGAAAGTGGTCCTAAAGGAAGAGTGCTAAATTGGGCAAAGGCCAAGTATAACAAAATTCGGCAGGAGCTAGGGAATGTGGATTGGGAGCAGCTGTTTAAGGGTAAATCCACATTTGAAATGTGGGAGTCTTTTAAAGAAAGGTTGATTAGAGTGCAGGACAGACATGTCCCTGTGAAAATGAGGGATAGAAATGGCAAGGTTAGGGAACCATGGAACCATGGATGACGGGTGGAATTGTGAGACTAGCTAAGATGAAAAAGGAAGCATACATAAGATCTAGGCGACTTAAAACTGATGAAGCTTTGGAGGAATATCGGGAAAGTAGGACAAATCTCAAACGTGCAATAAAGTGGGCTAAAAGGGGTCATGAAATATCTTTGGCTAACAGGGTTAAGGAAAATCCCAAAGTATTTTATTCATCTATAAGGAGCAAGAGGGTAACTAGAGAAAGGATTGGCCCACTCAAAGACAAAAGAGGGAATTTATGCGTGGAGTCAGAGGAAATGAGTGAGATTCTTAATGAGTACTTTGCATTGGTATTCACCAAGGAGAGGGACATGACGGATGTTGGGGTTAGGGATGGATGTTTGAATACTCTAGGTCAAGTCGGCATAAGGAAAGGGAAGTTTTGGGAATTCTAAAAGGCATTAAGGTGGACAAATCCCCAGGTCCGGATGGGATCTATCCCAGGTTACTGAGGGAAGTGAGGGACGAAATAGCTGGGGCCTTAACAGATATCTTTGCAGCATCCGTGAGCATGGGTGAGGACCCGGAGGGCTGGAGAATTGCTAATGTTGTCCCTTTGTTTAAGAAGGGTAGCAGGGATAATCCAGGGAATTATAGACCTGTGATCTTGGCGTCAGTGGTAGGCAAACTGTTGGAGAAGATACTGAGGAATAGGATCTATTCATATTTGGAAGAAAATAGACTAATCAGTGATAGGCAGCATGGTTTTGTGCAGAGAAGGCCATGTCTTACAAACCTAATAGAATTCTTTGAGGAAGTGACAAAGTTAATTGATGAGGGAAGGGCTGTAGATGTCATATACATGGACTTCAGTAAGGCGTTTGATAAAGTTTCCCATGGCAGGTTGATGGAAAAAGTGAAGTTGCATGGGGTTCAGGGTGTACTCGCTAGATGGATAAAGAACTGGCTGGGCAACAGGAGACAGAGAGTAGTGGTGGAAGGGAGAAAGGTGACTAGTGGTGTTCCACAGGGATCCGTGCTCGGACCACTGTTGTTTGTGATATACATAAATGATCTGGACGAAGGATAGGTGGTCTGATTAGCAAGTTTGCAGATGATACTAAGATTGGTGGAGTTGCAGATAGCGAGGGGGACTGTCAGAAAATACTGCAAAGTATAGATAGATTGGAGAGTTGGGCAGAGAAATGGCAGATGGAGTTCAATCCAAGCAAATGGGAGGTGATGTATTTTGGAAGATCCAATTCAAGAGCGGACTATACGGTCAATGGAAGAGTCCTGGGGAAAACTGATGTACAGCAAGATCTGGGATTCAGGCCCATTGTACCCTGAAGGTGGCAACACAGGTCGATAGAGTGGTCAGGAAGGCATACAGCATGCTTGCCTTCATCGGACGGGGTATTGAGTACAAGAGTCGGCAGGTCATGTTACAGTTGTATAGGACTTTGGTTAGGCCACATTTGGAATACTGCGTGCAGTTCTGGTCGCCACATTACCAGAAGGATGTGGATGCTTTAGAGAGGGTGCAGAGGAGGTTCACCAGGATTATGCCTGGTATGGAGGGTGCTAGCTATGAAGAAAGGTTGAGTAGATTAGGATTGTTTTCGTTGGAAAGACGGAGGTTGAGGGGGAGACCTGATTGAGGTCTACAAAATTATGAGAGGTATGGACAGGGTGGATAGCAAGAAGCTTTTTCCAAGAGTGGGGGTGACAATTACAAGGGGTCACGATTTCAAGGTGAGCGGGGGAAAGTTTAAGGGAGATGTGCGTGGAAAGTTTTTTACGCAGAGGGTGGTGGGTGCCTGGAATGCTTTGCCAGCGGAGGTGGTAGAGGCGGGCACGATAGCATCATTTAAGATACATCTAGACAGATATATGAACGGGTGGGGAACAGAGGGAAGTAAATCCTTGGAAAATAGGTGACAGGTTTAGATAAAGGATCTGGATCAGCGCAGGCTGGGAGGGCCGAAGGGCCTGTTCCTGTGCTGTAATTTTCTTTGTTCTTTGTTCTGTGGGAAGAAACTGGGTTCCAGTGGAAACCCACGCAGCCACGGGGAGAATGGGCAAACTCCACACGGTCACCCAAGGTCGGAATCAAGCCTGGGTCCCGGTGCTAACCACTGTGCCTTTGCACCGTTTTATTCCATATGATGACAAGATTAAACCCTTTTTAACCTCCCAACAAATTCCTTGGGAAGCCTTTCCTTTATGGGTCCTTGTTGGCTCATTGGAGGCCCCCAACCCCCAACAATGCTGTCAATGGCTGCCCCAGTGCCTAACTCCTAGTCACTGCAATAACTACCCCCTCCGCCATTGAGGTACGTCCTGGCTTCCTCAATAGAACTCACATGTCTATGAGAGTAGGTTTGAATGACCCAAGGGTCAGATGACCAAGAGAGGAGGTGGCGGTGTAGTGGTATTGTCACTGGACTAGTAATCCAGAGACCCAGGTAATACTCCGGAGACCTTGGTTCAAATCCTGCCACAATTTGAATTCAATAAAAGTCTGGAATGAAAAATCTAATGATGGCCCTGAAACCATTGTCGATTGTTACATAAACCCATCTGGCGCACTAATCTACCATCCTTACCTGGTCTGGCCTACTTGTTGTCATGATATCCCGATCAGCATATCATGGTGCAATCACACACACACTGATGGACAGGCATTTGGACCAACCAGCACACACACAACATCGCAGCCAATCACTAGTAAGAGCACACGCACCATAAAAGGGGGAACACGAGAGTTCCCGCTCATTCTGGTAGGAGACATAGACCATGTGCTGAGTGCCTCACCAACATTAGTGATAGGGCGAGGTCCATAGGTTAGCTGGTAGCGAATGTACCCAAGTCTATAGTTAGTTGCATCTGTTAGTTAACAACACTTGTGACTCCAGATTCACAGCAATGCGGCTGATTCTTAAACAGCCTAGCAAAATATTCAGTTGTATCAAACCACGATAAGGCCAATGGAATGGAATGAACCCGGATAGATCACCCGGCATGAACCTGGGCAATCAGACCCTGACAACTCCTCCTTACTCACATCTGTTGGCTGTTCTCACAGACCAGACAACCATACGCACAGAGTCATATCTTACAGACAATGTCCCAGACACCACCATCACCATTGCTGGGTATGTCCTTTCCCACCAGCAGGACAGACCCAGCAGGGGTCGGCACGGTGGTATACAGTCGGCATGGAGTTGTCCTGGGAGTCCTCAACATCGACTCTGAACCCCATGACGTCTCATGACCACCAGGTTGAACATGGGCAAGGAAACCTCCTGCTGGTTTCCACATATTATTCCCCCCCCCCCCCCCCCACCCACACTCCGCCAACTGATGAATCAGTACTCCTCCATGTTGAACATCATTTGGAGGAACCACTGAGAGTGGTTGCAGAATGTACTCTGGGTGGAGGACTTCAATGTCCACCACCCAGTGTGGCTTGGTAACAACAGACCGAGCTGGCTGAATCCTAAAGGACAGAGCTGCTAGACTGGGACAGCGACAGGTGGTGAGGGAACCAACAAGAAGGAAAAACATACTTGACCTGATCCTCACCAACCTACTCAGTTTGGGTTCTGCCAGGGTCACTCAGCTCCTGACCTCATTACAGCCTTGGTTCAAACACGGATAAAAGAGCTGAATGCCAGAGGTGAGGTGAGAGTGACTGCCCTTGAGATTGATACAACATTTGACCGAGTATGGCATCAAGGAGCCCGAGCTAAACTGGAATCAATGAGAATCAGGGGGGAAACTGTCTGCTGGTTGGAGTCATTCCTGACACTGAGGAAGATGGTTGTGGTGATTGGAGGCCAATCATCCCAACTCCAGGACATCACTGCAGGAGTTCCTCAGGGTAGTGACCTAGGCCCAACTATCATCTGCTACTTCAACAATGACCTTCTGTTATATTCCTTTGTTGTCGCAAAGAGAAAAGGTATGGAGGTGCCCACAGTCTGGATTGTTGTAAAACACGTGTTGCTCATACAATCAAAGATGGTGATCGACCCAAGCTCACGTTAAAACTCTGCTGACATCACTGCACATCACGTGATGCTTATCCAGCAGGAATGTAATCCCAGGTCCATAACACCTTCCTTCCAGCATCAGGTCAGGAATGGGGATGTTCGCTGATGACTGCACAATGTTCAGCACCATTTGTGACTCCTCAGATAATGAAGCAGTCCGTGTCCAAATGCAGCAAGCCCTGACCAGTATCTGGGTTTGGGCAGACAAGCGGTAAGTAACATTTGTGCCACACAAATGCCAGGCAATGACCATCTCCTGGTCCACCCACGCTAACTGAAAATTAGCAGTTTCAAATTCCTAGGGGTGCACATCTCCAAAAATCTGTCCTGGTCCACCCACGTCGACGCTACCACCAAGAAAGCACAACAGCGCCTATACTTCCTCAGGAAACTAAGGAAATTCGGCATGTCCACATTAACCCTTACCAACTTTTACAGATGCACCATAGAAAGCATCCTATCGGGCTGCATCACAGCCTGGTATAGCAACTGCTCAGCCCTCGGGATTTTTCTTATGTTAAAGGTGCGCCATAATTGCAAAAATTGTATTAACAGGGACTGTGGATGAAAAGTGGACACTAATGAAGGTGCTGTTCCCCTGAAGGATGAGTGAACGGACCTGGTGTTTTAATTTTCAGTTTGGTGTTTTTCTTTGATCTCACATTGGCTAGATTTATGGTTATTTATTACTATTTATATCCACGAGACGGGGGTGGGGTGGGGAGATGGTCAGTTACCTCAGTTAGCTCGTTCGTGATGCGGAGCGACGCCAATAGCAAGGGTCCAATTCCCGTATCGGCTGAGGTTACACATGAAGGCCTTCTCAACCTTGCCCCTCGGCCGACGTGTGGTGATCCTCAGGTTAAATCGCCGCCAGTCAGCTCGCTCTCAAAGGGGGAGAGCATTCTCTGGGTACTGTGGTGACCTTTTTATACTGGAGAAGGAGAATGAATTTCAAACTTTTTTTTTTAACACATAGCTTTCCCTGTCAGTCCCGATCGGCGTTTTCTCGTTTCCAGTTGTCCTTCTGCCGCTGTTTATCACTGTCAACTTCATTGTAAGCTGCCCAGATTTATTGTACTGCCTTTGGGTGTCTTCTTCTCACCCTGCGAGCGATTCCAGCTCTTGTCCCAATCCTCACTCGCCCTTTCTCAATGCAGCACAGAGCACGGAGAAGGACAGTAAGCAGACGGAGAAGAATTGGATAGCTCCGGGTGGCTGTGTATCAATGGAGGAAAGTTCAGGCCTTTTAAACTGCGCATCGGACTCAAGCCGAGACCCGACGTCGCCTCAAATCACACCGCAGGAAGAGGAAAAAAAGAGACTGGCGTTCATTGAGCGCCTCTCTTGACCACACGAGTTTCCAAATCAATTTGCAGCCAGCGAAATACTTTTGAATCATAGTCACTGTCGTAACTACGCTTGGAACAAGGCAACCAAATTGCCGCACAGAAAGATCCCGCAAACATCAATGTTGTGACAATCTGTTTTTGTCTGTGGGATGGTGCGAACATAGAACTGGGGAGCAGGGGGCAGCCATTTTGCCACTTCCAGCTTGTTGGCCAGTCAATAAGATCTAGATGGCCTCAGGTCTGCTTTCCGTCTGCCCACCCGTAACCCTTGACCCGGTTGTCTATCAGAATTCTACTAGACACAGCTGTAAGGTTTCAGACGAGCGACCACACAGAAGCGCGGGCTGTTGGAAAACTCAATATTTATTTAACCTTTTTTTTCTCCAAAAAATATACTTTATTCATAAAATCTATCATAAACATTACAGAACATTTCGAATTGTCTTGACTGTACATTTCCATCAGAGTTACACATTCCCTTGACTTTCTTCCATTCAATTTTGATAACCTTAATCGCCCTTTACGTTACAATTCCTTCTTAAACATTTACATTGTCATGTTTCTTTTATACATTGGAGTGTTAATGACCCAGACCGAGGGGGGTTTACACTGTTACCCGCCCCTCTGTGTACATTTGCTGGAAAGACCTTACACAGTGGTCTTTCCCCCATTGCACCTTGGCGGCAGCTGCCCCAAGCTGGAGTGCGTCCCTCAGCACGTAGTCCTGGACCTTGGAATGTGCCAGTCTGCAACACTCGGTCGAGGACAGCTCTTTGCACTGGAAGATCAGCAAGTTCCGGGCAGACCAAAGATACAACTCCTACTCCCCGAAGGGTCTCCAGCGCCCTGCCCATGCTGGGGCATGGGTATTTATGTCCCATGGGGGCCTTGGTTTAAGGGTGTAGCTCCTCCCCTGATCTGGGGAGATCATATTCCGGTGAGGCCACGGGGACTCTGATGTTGCTGACCCCGTGACGTCCGGTCAGGTTATAACACCAGCCTTGAATATATTGAGTGACCTCAGCCTCCACTGCTTTCTGAGGAAGGGAATTCCAAAGACTAACAACCCTCTGAAAGAAAAAACTCACTTAATCTCTGTCTTAAAATGGAGGCCTCTTATTCTTAAACTGTATCCCCTAGTTCTGGCCTCCCCTACCAGAGGAAACATTCCCCTAGTGTCCACCCTTGAGGGAGACCTCCCCTGGTTTTCCTTGAAAAAATGCCACATTTATAGTCACCTGAGAGGGCCATGTTGTAAGGCCTTGTCCAAAAAGGCAGCATGTCAGTTTACTCATGTGTATCAGGAGGAGTAGGTAAAGAAGTCACAATTTTAAGAGATACGGGAGCTAGTCAATCTTTAATGGTAAGAGATGAGGAGTATGTAGTCTGGGAAGAATGTTGCCAGAAAAGGTGGTAATATGTGGAATTCAGGGTGAGAGGAGTAGCGTTCCATTATATAAGGTAAGGTTGGAAAGTCCAGTGAAGAGTGGTGAGGTGGTAGTAGGGGTAATAGAGAAACTATCTTGTCCAGGAATATAGTTTATCTTGGGTAATGATATAGCTGGGTCGCAGGTGGGAGTGATGCCTACTGCGGTTGATAAGCCAGTGGAAAATCAGACAACCGAAGTGTTGAAGGACGAACATCCTGGGGTTTTTCCGGATTGTGTAGCAACAAGGTCGCAAAGTCACAGGTTAAGACAAGAGGAGAAATCAAAGAGTGAAGATGAAGTTGAAGTGCAATTATTAGAAACGAATTTTGATCAGATGGTTGAAAAAGAACAAGAACAGGTGGAGGATGAGCCGGATGTTTTTAGTTCAGGAAAATTGGCGGCGTTACAACAGAAAGATATAGAAATAAACCGGATTTCCTGCTGTGATAGTGGAGTCGGACACTTTAGGAACTTTCAAGCGTCTATTGGATAGGCACATGGAGCACACCAGAATGACAGGGAGTGGGAAAGCTTGGTCATGGTTTCGGACACAGCTTGGCACAACATTGAGGGCCGAAGGGCCTGTTCTGTGCTGTAATGTTCTATGTTCTACGTCCGACAGTGCTGCACTGGAGTGAGAGCTTTGATTTGTGTGCGCAAGTCCCGTAGCGAGACCTTAACACGCAACCCTCTGCATCAGAGGCTGAAGTGCTACTCACTGAGTCCCAGTCGATCCCCAAGCAGGGATGCAGAGTGAGGAGGTTGGGGCACTGCTGATGGAGCAGAAGATGGGGGATGTGGAGCGTCAGGATTGAGATGTAGGTCTGGAGAAAGCCTGCATGTACAGAGTGGAGGGAGACCATGGAGAGATCTGAAAACGAGCAGGTTGAGAAATGGTACTGAGGACCAGGAACCAAGTATTTTACCTCAACAAGGATAAAATTAAATAACCTGCAGAAAACCGAGTGGTGTCTTTTGCAATCAGAGATTTAAAACGGTGGTTGCACCCGGGAAATGGGAGTAGACGGTGGTGTAAGTTATATTGTGACTGGACTAGTAATGCAGGGACCCAGGGTGATGCTCTGGGGTCCTTGTTCGAATCCCACTACCGCAGAGGGTGAAATTTGAATTGAATAAAAATCTGGAATTAATGATGACCATGAATCCATTGTCGATTGTCGTAAAAACCCATCTGGTTCACTAATGTCCTTCAGGGAAGAAAATCTGCCGTCCTTACCCGGTCTGGCCTACTTGTGACCCCAAAACCACAGCAATGTGGTTGAAATGGCCTAGCGAGCCACTCAGGTCAAGAGCAGGCAATAAAACGCTGGCCAGCCAGCAACCCCCACATCCCATGAACAAATATCTTTTTAAAAATTGAGTGCATATGGGCACAGGGAGAATCCCACGGACGTCCTGGGCGAGATTCTCCGACCCCCCCCCCCCCCCCCCCCCCCCGCCGGGTCGGAGAATCGCCGGGGGCTGGCGTGAATCCCGCCCCCCGCCGAATTCTCCGGCACCGGAGATTCGGCGGGGGCAGGAATCGCGCCGCGCGGGTTGGCGGCCCCCCCCCACCCCGCGATTCTCCGGCCCGGAAGGGCCGAAGTCCCGCTGCTAGAATGCCTGTCCCGCCGGCGTGGATTAAACCACCTCTCTTACCGGCGGGACAAGGCGGCGCGGGCGGGCTCCGGGGTCCTTGGGGGGGGTGGGGCGCGGGGCGGTCTGGCCCCGGGGGGTGCCCCCACGGTGGCCTGGCCCGCGATCGGGGCCCACCGATCCGCGGGCGGGCCTGTGTCGTGGGGGCACTCTTTCCCTTCCGCCTTCGCCACGGTCTCCACCATGGCGGAGGTGGAAGAGACCCCCTCCACTGCGCATGCGCGGGGATGCCATGAGTGGCCGCTGACTCCCCCGCGCATGCGCCGCCCGGCAATGTCATTTCTGCGCCAGCTGGCGGGGCACCAAAGGCCTTTCCCGCCAGCTGGCGGGGCGGAAATCAGTGCGGCTGGGGCCTAGCCCCTCAAGGTTAGGGCTCGGCCGCTCAAGATGCGGAGGATTCTGCACCTTTGGGGCGGCGCGATGCCGGACTGATTTGCGCCGTTTTTGGCGCTGGTCGGCGGACATCGCGCCAATTACAGAGAATTTCACCCCTGTTTCCTAAAATGTGATTGGACTTGACACACAGAGGGTTGCCAACTGCGATTAAATGTATTCCTGGAGGTTTCATCACATGACTTGTCGCCACCGTCCAGCCATTAGTTGCCCAACACATCCACCCTTGTGACGCAAGACCTTCCAATGCCAATTTGGAAGCAACAAGACTAATTACCCAATTGGATAATGCTCCACCGTCAGCACAAACAGCTTTCCTATTTTCAATATTTTTAATATCTGGTAAGAACATAAGACATAAGCGCAGAAGTAGACCATTCGGCCCATCGAGTCTGCTCCGTCATTCAATGAGGCCATGACCGATCTGACGTGATAATCCTCAATCCACTTTCCCGCCTTATCCCCATAGTCCTTGGTTTCCTTACTGGGAAAGGGAAATGCTCAAGGAAAACGAGAGGAAAAAAAACCCCAACCTTTTTTTAATGTCCCGATGATTTATCTCCGGGGATCGCACACAGCAGGGTCCTGGAGATTGACCTTCAATTCCTGAAGAATCCTGGATGGTTGGAAACCATCTGGAATTAAAAGTCGGATGATGACCCATGAAACCATTGTCGATTGTTGTAAAAACCCAGCTGGTTCGCTAACGCCCTTTTGGGGAAGGAAATCTGCCGCCCTTACCCGGTCTGGCCTACACATGACTCCAGACCCCACGGCAACGTGATTGACTCTGAAAATGTCACTCAGTTCGAGGGCGATTAGGGATGGGCCACAAATGCTGGCCTTGCCAGCGACTCCCACATCCCAGGGAAAAAAAACCCCGGACAGCGAAAAACCTTCAGGAGGCGGAGACAGGCGGTGGGGACCACTGACAGGGAGAAAGGGGGGGTTGAAAGGGCCAGCCACCTTGGAAACGGAGCGCGCACGGATGGCGGGAAAAAATAGCCGGGCGATTTTGAGGGCCGGGAGATTTCAAAAACAATCACCATGAACGCGGAGGGTTCAGCCTGGCTCAAGATCTGAAAAAGCACAGCATACTGTGTCTGGAAGGAACAAACCCAATATCGTCTGTGTTTGTCTGTTGTTTCATGACATTCTGAGCCCCCAGGGGCACCCATTTTATTTTGTGATTGTTCCAGAGATTTGGGCTTTAACTTTGCGAATTTCAGGGCTCCAAATGGCCTCTTTAGCCTTCCGTGCGCTTCCTGTAAGGACACCCTCCCCCGGCTGATGATGTGATGGCCCGGGTGGTGTTGGGAATGGGGGGGGGGCAGTCCTCAGCACAATATATTAATTTGACCGCAGCCTGCTTGGTCTCCATACTTTGTACAATCCTGGCACTCCCCCCACCCCCAGAAAAGAATTCGGTTCAATGTGATTTAAGCGGGCAACTATTCCTCCAAGCCGTTCTGGGTTACATAGCAGACTAATTGGCTGAGATTATTCTGCGGGCCCCAGGAACTGTTTGTTATGTTTCGACTTCCATAGTGATGATATCACCAGGGAAAAGCCAATTGCTCATGGCTCTGCTATCTGTTTATCTGCTGTTTATAGGTTAATGAGGCTTTGTCTGACAATGGTATGATAATGACCATCTGGTGCATGAAAGCGGCCTTTACTTTTCTGTTTACACCGCATTCCACAGCCTCTCTGCTGAAGTGATTAAACTCTTGTCAGATTGTGTGCCAGGGCCACTTAAGACTCTTTAAGATTTACCATCTTAAGACGCCCCAGCGTCAATCCGCGTCAGGTCTCGTGGGTAGCACTCCCGACGCCTCCGATTCTGAAAGTACAAGGTTCAAATCCCGCTTCGAATCATTCCCAGAGACCCAACTCCCAAATCATGGCTGGTACAGGACTGGCGGAAAGGTTGTTGCGGCCATGCGTGTGTCAGCTTAGTGACAACCTGTGTAACATACATCACGGAAGGAGGCCAATGGTTGCTGTTCCAGCTCTTTTGACGAATCATTGTAGGCCGGAATTCTCAGGTCATTGCGGTTCACTTTTCCCGTTGGCAGCGCATCCCCGTCAGTGGGTGTTCTGGCGGAGTAGGGATGTTGCATTGGGAAAACCCATTGACAAGCGGCGGGAAGATCGAATCCCGCCACCAGTGAACGGTGTGCCGCCAAGACCCCCCGCCGGGTCGGAGAATCCCCGGGGTGGGGAGGTGCAAATCCCACCCCGCCGCCGGCTGCCCTATTCTCCGGCGCCGTTTTCCGGGGGTCGGCGGGATTCCCGCCGCGCCGGTCGGGGGCCGTTGACAGCGGTCCACACCCCGGCGATTCTCCGGGCCCCAATGGGCCGAGTGGCCATCCAGTTTTGGCCAGTCCCGCCGCCGTGAATTACTCACCTCACGCACGGCGGGACCTGGCCCGCGATAGGGGCCCACCGATCTGCGGGCGGGCTGGTTCCGTGGGGGCAGTTCTTCCTTCCGCGACAGGCCCCTGTAGGGCTCCGTCATATTGCACGGGGGCCGGCGCGGAGAAGGGAACCCCCACGCATACACGGAAATACGCCGGCCAGTCTGCGCTTGCGCGGAAATACGCCGGCCATTCCGCACATGCGTGAACTCGCACCGGCCCTGCGGCGCTGGCTGGAACATCGGGGACAACTCCGGCGGCAACCTAGCCCCCTAGAAAGGTGAGAATTCCTCACCTTGGGGGCCGTTGATGCCGGACTCGTTGGCGCCGTTACCGCCGGCGTGGGGACATAGCCCCATTTTGAGAGAATCACGCCCCACCTGTCTGGGAGACCAGGGAATCTCGCCCATAGAAACTAGGAACAGGAATAGGCCCATCTTCCCAGACCTGTAGATACAAGTCACGACTCTGTGCAGCCAGTGGAATGAGTATTGCCGTCTTAGGGGCTGGGATCAGGACCCCACAGGCCGACCCCTCATATCCAGCCTCATCTGTCACATTTTTACCTGTGTGGCAACGCAAAGGTGCCTCAGCCATAACCGTGACATCAGCACACTGTCCTTGTAGGCGGGTGTGACTCCCAAGAGAGACGTCCCAGCAGGAGATCAAACATCAAAAGGAATCTTAATCAGTGAGAGAAACAAGGATTATGAGGATAAGGAGCTGAGGATTATCATGGTCTCATTGAGCAGTGGAGCAGACTCAATGGGCCGAATGGCCTACTTTGGGGGCCTCAGGCGACTGAGACACCAGATGGGACACAATTGCCGTTTAGGTCACCGTCAACAAGGATGGCCGAAAGGAGAAGACACTCGTGTATGTCCAAGCAAAAATGCACACTTTGACGCTCAGCCAGGTCGATCACGCTGATACATGGAGTTTGTCTTTATTGTTCGCTTGAAGGAGAAGAGAACGCGACATGCTGATGTCCCAGACAGGGAGGGCGTATGAACCTGAGGATGATTCATCCAGTGGAGAAAAAGGCCGTCCAGGTGAAGGTGCCCCGGTTGGCATAACGATGGGGCCTAAGGCCTACTTTGTGAGGCATTGTAGTTGAATTGGCAGTTGTGTGGAATTCCCCAAGGCAACTCATACTAAAGCACTGTAAGTGGAGGAGCCTGATGTGTTATGTACTCTGGGATAACACAGGCTGCAACTGGATGCAGCTATAATCAAAAGATACTCCAGACCTTGAAGTTAGTTCAATCTGATTTATTGAACCAGTAGCACAGTTAGCACAGTTCTCTGTGAGTTCGACTCTCTGCTAACCGAAGTGTGGTTACTCTGTCTGACTGAACCAGACTAGCTCTTAGCCACGTGCTGGAGGTGTGATACTGTACATACACCCTGACTCACTCTGTAGATGTTCATCAGTGGAAAGAGGCGGAGTGTTCGTGCCTCGTGCCTTTTATAGTGAGATACCACCCCTGAGTGTCCAGCCTGCTAATTGGTCATGTCCTGTTCTCTGTGTTCATTAGCTGCCTGTCTGTGCCTGTCTGTATATCATTATCTGCATAGAACATAGAACAGTACAGCACAGAACAGGCCCTTCGGCCCTCGATGTTGTGCCGAGCATTGTCCGAAACCAAGATCAAGCTATCCCACTCCCTGTCATTCTGGTGTGCTCCATGTGTCTATCCAATAACCGCTTGAAAGTTCCTAAAGTGTCCGACTCCACTATCACAGCAGGCAGTCCATTCCACACCCTAACCACTCTCTGAGTAAAGAACCTACCTCAGACATCCCTCCTATATCTCCCACCCTGAATCTTATAGTTATGCCCCCTTGTAACAGTTACATCCACCCGAGGAAATAGTCCCTGAACGTCCACTCTATCTATCCACCTCATTATCTTATAAACCTCGATTAATTCGCCTCTCATCCTCCTCCGCTCCAAAGAGAAAAGCCCTAGCTCCCTCAACCTTTCCTCATAAGACCTATCCTGCAAACCAGGCAGCATCCTGGTAAATCTCCTTTGCACCCTTTCCAATGCTTCCACATCCTTCCTATAATGAGGTGACCAGAACTGCACACAATATTCCAAATGTGGTCTCACCAGGGTCATGTATAGTTGCAGCATAACCCCGCAGCTCTTAAACTCAAGCCCCCTGTTGATAAACGCTAACACACTATAAGCCTTCTTCACAGCTCTATCCACTTGAGTGGCAACCTTCAGAGATCTGTGGATATGAACCCTAAGATCTCTCTGTTCCTCCACATTCCTCAGAACCCTGTCGTTGACCCTGTAATCCGCATTCAAATTTTTTCTACCAAAATGAATCACCTCGCACTTATCAGGGTTAAACTCCATCTGCCATTTTTCAGCCCAGCTCTACATCCTATCAATGTCTCTTTGCCTACAACAGCCCTCCACCTCATCCACTACCCCACCAATCTTGGTGTCATCAGCAAATTTACTGACCCACCCTTCAGCCCCCTCCTCCAAGTCATTGATAAAAATCACAAATAGCAGAGGACCCAGCATTGATCCCTGTGGTACACCGCTGGTGACTGGTCTCCAGTCTGAAAATTTTCCATCCACCACCACCCTGTGTCTTCTATGTGATAGCCAGTTACTGATCCAATTGGCCAAATTTCCCTCTATTCCACACCTCCTTACTTTCTTCATAAGCCGACCATGGGGAACCTTATCAAACGCCTTACTAAAATCCATGTATACGACATCAACTGCTCTACCTTCATCTACACACTTAGTTGCCTCCTCAAAGAATTCAATCAAATTTGTGAGGCAAGGCCTACCCTTCACAAATCCGTGTTGACTATTCTGGATTAAGCTGCATATGTTTGCATATCATGACAGAGCCCATCGCGACAATGAGCTGGGCCTTGATCGGGGGTCTCGATAGCACAGCACGAGCTCTAACCAATCTCACAAAGAGTCACATTCAGCAACACTCCGAGTGGATGAAAGACAACGTGAATTCCTGCAAAGGGAACACGGTTCCTTCAGTAGCCTGCAGCAGGCTGCTCAGTGTTTGGGTGCTGTGCTCCATGAGGGGCACGAGGAGCTGCCTACCCAGAACAGGGCATTTCTTGCTGGTGGCACAATGAATGGATGACTGGCATGCCCCAGGGGCCCACCCTATCCACACTCCAGAGAGCCAGCCCAGAGCTGAGGAGGCTGCAGAGGAGGATGCGTCCACTGGGAGCACTTCTGCTCCTGGCTTCCATGACGTCACAGGCCCCTCTACCAGAGACCTCGGCCAGGATTCACTGATCCCGCCGCTCCAGCGCCTGGCCGCCGATTCTCCAGCGACCGGAGAATCGGCACCAATCGAGCCTGCGGGGTCACCGGCGCGCTGGTTGGGTGCCATTGAAAGCGCCCCCCCCCCCCCCCCCTCAGCGATTCTCCGCGCCTCGACGGGCCGAGTGCCCGCCGTGTTCGGCCGAGTCCCGCCGGCATGGATCCCACCCGGCAGAACCTCGGAGCTCTGGCTGCGGGGGCCGTCCTGGTTGGGGGGGGGGGGGGGCGAGGGGGGCGGGGTGGGGGGGAGATCCGACTTGGGGGGGGGCCTCCACAGTGGCCAGGCCCGTGATCGGGACATACCGATTGGCGGGCGGGCTAATTCCGTGGGGGGCCTATGTTCCTCCACGCTGGGCCGCTGTCGGGCTCCACCATATTGCCCGGGGGCCATGGCGGAGACGGCAACCCACGCCCATGCGCGGACCCGCGCCGGCCATGGCGCGCCGGCTTTCGGTGCCGGAGCAGCGGACACCACTCCGGCGCCGTACTAGCCCCCTAGGAAGGGGTTAATGCCCGGGCCTGGAGGCCCTTGGACGCCAGATTCGCTCGCGCCGCTTTCGACGCCGGTGTCAGAACTTGGCCCCGGGGTCGGAGTATCCCGGCTCTCATTTGTGGTACATGCTACAGTGACCAGGGTTACTCCTGCAGAACCGCTGGTCCTGTAGTCTCAGGTAGGTCTCCAACAGGTTCCTTTGGGCCATTGCTGTGCTCACAGAGACACAAGGGAGCAGTCTGCCTTGACCTCCGCTGAGGCACCAGGTGGACATATTTGCGCTCGAAAGGTGTCGCAATGCAGACCACTGATAGGCGGTGTTATAACTCACATCGTTATATATACATTTTACATTTTCTGTAAATACAGCAGCTAAGTCAAAGCATGAATTATATTGGTCTATACTTGGGAGGCGCATACAGTAACCGGATAAATTTACAACTGCTGTTATCTTATCAGTGTCACAAAAGATTGCGTCCCTACCTCACCTGACAATGCTGAATGGTGAAGCCTTTAATGTTCTTCATGGTCGAATCAACCGCTCAGTGAGCCATCCACTGCTGACAACAGTCACCTATTGGGTCACTGGCTAGGCCAGCATTTACTGCCCAATCCTAAGTGCCCTTGTGTAGGTGGTGGTGAGTCGCCTTCTTGAACGGCTGCAGTCCCCGAGGTTGTCGGTACACCCCGAATGCTGTCAGGGAGGGAATTCCAGGATTTTGACTCCTGCGACGGGTAAGGAACGGCCGATATATTTCCAACTCAGGACGGTGAGTGGCTCGGAGGGGAAGGTCCGGGTGGTGATGTTCCCAGGTATCTGCTGCCCTCGTCCTGCGAGGTGGTATAGGTTGTGGGTTTGGAAACTGCCGTGGAAGGAACTGTTGCTTTATTCGCCTGTGGGACAGCTCTCCCAGTTTTAGAACAAGGCCCCAGATGTTTGTAAGAGGGACATTTCAGGGTCGACAGGCTGGGCGTGCTGTTGTTGTATCTGGTGCTTGGGTTGGTGCCATTTGCTTCCAAGGATGGGTCTACATCCTCAATGTTGCTTTGGAGAAGTGCCTCTGTATTAGGTCCTCCCTGTTGACTAGCTCTTAGCTATCCAGGCATGCCTCTCACCATTTCCCACAAATCCCCCTCACCGGCAGCTTGGCCTCTGAGGGAGATGGCTCCGCCTCCTCCTCCGACGGGCTGCCAACGTCACCGGGCTCGGAATCTTACGCCCCTTCACTGCACAATATTATACAACATACAGCGGCCCAGCACTATCCATGATTTACTAACAGGGGAGCAGTACAGTGCTTCTCTCAAGCAGCCAAGGTATCTGGAACACTAAAGTACTGCTCGCTGGGTGTCCAGGTTTGAATGTGACTGCTGACTTAACACCGCTCTGGCGCCATCTCCAGCCTGGGGTAATGGAGTCAGCAGGCGCCTCCTCCATGGCGAGAATTTGTCACCTGCTAACCAGACACAGGCCTGGGGCCTGTCATAATATCCACGCATGTATATAATGAGATGCAGACAGGCAGTGTTTGACACATAGGATGACCAGTAAGCACACAACACAGCACAGCCAATCACCATACAGGACACTACCACTATAAAGCCAGAGGGCACTAGGTTTCCCGTTCTCTCGGGACCCAGCTACTGAGACAGTCAGAGACCACGAGCTAGCACAGTGCAAACACCATGCGGTAGCTAGTAAGTCTGGTCAGGCTGCTACAAGGTCACTAGTCAGATCAGTATAGTATCGACCCACAGCTGAATATGTACAGCAGTTCATCTAGTTGAATAAAACAGTGTTGGATTTTCTCCTGTGTTTGACGTCTGTTTCTAACTTTCCTGCATCGAGTGCAGTCCACATCGAACCTACCTGCCTAACACATCAGGGCCAAGGCGCGAAAAGGTGCAGCAGGTCTGACTCCCTCAAGGTGAACGTGCTGTGGCAGCTTCCAGCGAATCGTGCACAGGCGCCGAGGAAAACCTCCTCCTGGTCACACACAAGGTGCACTTTGATGGAACGAGAAGACTTTCTAGCCACGTCGCTGTGAGCCTCCTGTGATGGTGCTTAGCCGGCGATGTGTGTTCAACTGATCACACCTTGCACGTGTAGAAAGTAAGCTATGGGCATGAACCTTGTTGCTCTTTGGTTCTGGGATTCCTGGGAGCGCCGAATCCCACCATCCCCGCAGCGTGCGGCCTGGGATATTCTAACTCCTGGGCCTCGCCTGCCTTCCGCCCCCCCCCCGCCACCTCGCTCAAAACGGGACGAGAAGTAGCAGCCGGGGCAATTGGTCGGGGCAGGAATTTTACACCAATAGAATGTTGAAGCAGAATGGTCTGGGAAGTCACAGCAGGCCTGGCAGCATCCACGGAAGGGAGAGACTAAAACATTCCGAGTCGGATATCACTTTCCTTCGGAAAGGAATTCAGGAGCTTCGGGACCAGGCGGCTGAAGACTCCAACGATAGGGAGAGGGCAGTTGCGAATGCGCCAGAATGTTGAGGGAGGTTGAGTGGTGTCGGTGTTGGAAAAGGAGCACGGACACACACACACACAACCAGAGGTGTGTTTATTGTCAACATTTAAGTGGCGTGGGAACGCTGAGCTTGTAGGCCAATGATCAGAAGGAGCGGAGGATAAATTTGGGCTCGCTAATTGGGTCGAATCAGGGTGAACATCAAACAAAATGTTGGGTTGGCTGAGATTTTGTTTTCTGTCGTAATTATTCCCCTCTAACAGGCCACACAATACCACTTGGCACAGATACGAACGAGAGCAATTAGGGTTCATAGTGAACACAAGGCAAAATTCCACAACTGATTACAGCAGCATCGACTCCTGGCAAAGTGCACCAAAATGCTTCATGCATTTTCTGGCTTGCGTAACGGGCCTGTGAGAGGAAGGGATGGGTCTGATTTTCACTATCTCCACATTAACGTGCCTCCCACATTCTCTCTCCAATCGCAGGGGCAGCTATTTATTTCGAGATGGCCACTGCCTTGGCAAAAAAATTAAAATGGCGCGTTGCTGACCTTGTCATTCTTCACAAGAGCATTATCAGATTGCAATTAATACCAAATGCCCGGTTTCAACTGAATTGGGGGAGTTTTGACCAATGGATGGTGGGGTGTGAGCCTTAGGCACCCTTGCTGCTCCGAGAGTGAAAACAACCGCGGGCGGTTTTTGAAGACTGGATCCCAGAATCTCACCGGAGAGCTGATCCCAGGGAAACCTGTCCGCTGCGGAATGGAGTTCGGCAGAGTCGTGGAGACTCCGCCGAGGTTCCAAAACGGCAGCTGGACCCAGATGTGGAAGTCCCGCCTCCATTTCCGACAAGAGTCGATTCTTAGGCCAGTCGGAGAAAGGCGGCAGGACATGGTTCAACCCAAAACCAGGAGGATCATTTGAACCCGGTGTTGAGTTCAGACAGTCTCCACATTCACTCCTGCAAAGGACTCGCCCTGCGTTTGTGCGAGTTGGTGGTCATGTCGCTGGATTAGAAAACCAAAGGCTCAGGCTGAAGCTCTGGGGGCAAGGGGTTCAAATCCCACCGTGGACACTGGTGGAATTTAAGTTTAAGTTAATAAAACCCGGAACTAAAAAAGCTAGACGCACTAACAGGGGCCGTGAAATCATTGTCGATTGTTGTTAACAAAAAAAGGAAGGAAACCTGCTGGCCTACGTGTGACTCCAGACCCACATCAAAGTGGTTGACTCTTAACTGTCCTCTGAAATGGTTCACTCAGCCAAAGGACTATTAAGGCGGCGCGGGGGGTGGGGGGGGGCAGCTAGCCTTGCTAGTGACATCATCATTCCGTGAAAATAATTTTTTTTAAAGTCACAAATGTATGGAGACAAGAAGGTTCTTGAAATCACTTAAATCCTCTGCCTTTAAAAATGGGGAAAAAGACTGTAGCAGTCAGGTAGGGTTTAATAAATTGTGTTCTAGCCGTTTCGATAGTTGTGTTTTGACATTTCCCTCAGGTACTTCATGAATACTTGGCTGATTTCCAAAAGCTATCATTACCTTGGTTGGGTGTGCTGAAGTCATACTTCGATCGACAGCTCGAACAGGCTATTAAATGATTACCGATCTTTGATGTGGGTGATGAATAGAAATTTGTTTGTTTTAACAAGAGAGTAAGCACTTGTAGTTAAAAGAAAGCATTGACTGGGCTTTCTTCATTATCAGGTCTGTATAGTGAAACCTGTATTAGATTTAATCTTCACAGGACTCCTAGCTCTGCTGAGGGTGGACACTGGATGAATTGGCATGAAATATAAAGGGCCATGGGGGAATTGAGGGGTGCAAGGATTGTGGGCTGGAGGGCCTAAAATAAAATTGGAATGAAGCCCCAGAGAACTGAGGCAGACCTTTGTTTTAATTCATTCATGGGCGTGGCTGGCTGCACCAGCAGATTGCCCATCCCTGAGGACATTTAAGAGTCACATTGCTATGGATCTGAGGTAAACATGTAGACCGGACCAGATAAGGATGACAGATTTCCTTCCCTAAAGGATATCAGTGAACCAGATGGGGCTTTTTTTTAACGACAATCATTGCATGGCCCCCTTCAGTCTTTTAATTCCAGATTTTTTTTATTGAATTCAAATTTCACCATCTTGGCCAAGGAGGGATTCGAACCCAGGGTCCCAGAGAATGACCCTGGGTCTCTGGATTACCAGTCCAGCGACAGTACCACTATGCCACTGCCTCCCCACAACCTGTTTAGGATCTGCTTCCAGGGTTGGTGGGCACAATTATATCCAGCACACGCCCCCTGAACCAAAGGTCGCGATACCCAGTGAGGGTGGGGTGGGGGGTGAGGGGGGGAGGGGGGTGGGGGGGGGGGGGGGTTGCTATTATCCGAGATGGGTAAAGCGAGCTGGGATATTTCCTTACTGGAGCCAATCACCTCAGCAGTAGAAATCTGAGCCAATTGATTTCTGGCAGGATCTCAGATTATTCTGATTTTGACCCCCTCATCCGCCCTCTCTTGGCTTAGAATTGGAGCGAAGTCGAGGGGCTTTGGAGGAGTGTCTTGAAAAAAGGACAGAATGGTGGAAAGGCGGGGATGTTGGGATGGGGGGGGGGGGGGGGGGGGGGGTGGCGGGGGGGGGGGGGGGGGTAGGAGTTCCAGAGTTTGGGGCCTACCCAGCTGAAGGCCCAGTCAGCGTGGCCGGGGTGAAGGAAGGCCAGGCTACACCAGATGCAAACAAGAGTCAGGCCCACTGAAGAGGCCCAATTATAGTCACCATGTCAACAGTACAGGAAGCCAACCATTGGATCATCCGCAAACATGATCACAACTCCTATTGGCAGTAGTGTTTTTAATTGAGAAGGTGGCTCACCATCAATTTCTAGGAATACGAACATACATGAATCAGGAGTAGGCCATTCAGCCCCTCAAACCTGTTCCAACCATTTAATAAGATCATGGCTGATCTGATAGGAACCTCAAATCTTTCCGCCTCCCCTCCCCACCCAATAACATTTCACCCCCTTGCTTGCCAAGGATCTTGATAAGCGCAGTAGATAGCTGGGAACCCCACCACTTGAAGGTTCCCCTCCGAGTCACTCACCAACCTGACTTGGAAATATATCAGCCGTTGTTTCACTCTCGCTGGGGCAAAATGCCGGAACTCCTTCCCTAACAGCATAGTAGATGTACCTACACCTCAGCTCAGGGACTGCAGTGGTCAAGAAGGGAACTCACCACCACCTTGTGAAGGGCAACTCGGAATGGGTGTCATGTGAGAGTACCTTTAAGAAATGGGTGTTTAAGAAATGTACCTTTAAGAAATGGGTGTTTATCAGTGCTGTCAGAGTGTGGGTGGAGCTGGGCTGTCTGTCAGCTTTTTACTTTCATTTTCGGCTTTTTGCTGCATGGTGTGTTTTAGTTTCGTTTTCAGTGTTGGAGCTGAAGCCAGACAGAGCAGGTGTACTGTTGATCTCTCTGCCATGAAAAGACTATCTCTTGATCATTTGGTGAATTCAGTAGTGAATGTAAACCTGATGTGCCTCTGTTAAAGGTGTTTCTTCTGTCTTCTGGATGTTGTTTGGGAAGTTATTATGGATTATTTAGTGTTGTATTCTTTGGGGGATATATTTGAATCGATGGTTGCTAAGATGTTCACTATGTTTTAAAAAGGTTAACTTGAGTTCATAGAATAAACATTGTTTTGCTTCAAAAAAATACTTTTCCATTTCTGCTGTACCACACCTGTAGAGTGGGCCGTGTGCTCCCCATACCACAATCTATTAAAAGTTGTGGGTCAGGTGAACTCCATGCTACACTTTGGGGTTCACTAAACTCTGGCCCATAACATGGGCAATAAATGCTGGCCTAGCCAGTGATGCCCACATCTCGTAAATAATTTTTTTTAAATTAAAAAACTAAACGGGAAGCACGGTGGCACAGTGGTTAGCACTGCTGATTCACAGCGCCGAGGACCCGGGTTCGATCCCGGCCCCGGGTCACTGTCCGTGTGGAGTTTGTACATTCTCCCCGTGTCTGCGTGGGTCTCATCCCCACAACACAAAAAGATGTGCAGGGTAGGGAATGCAGGTAGGGAATATACAGTGAATGGTAGAACCCTCAAGAGTATTGAAAGTCAGAGCGATCTAGGTGTACATGTCCACAGGTCACTGAAAGGGGCAACACAGATGGAGAAGGTCGTCAAGAAGGCATACGGCATGCTTGCCTTCATTGGCTGGGGCATTGAGTATAAAAATTGGTAAGTCATGTTGCAGCTGTATAGAACCTTAGTTAGGCCACACTTGGAGTATAGTGTTCAATTCTGGTCGCCACACTACCAGAAGGATGTGGAGGCTTTCGAGAGGGTGCAGAAGAGATTTACCAGAATGTTGCCTGGTATGGAGGGCATTAGCTATGAGGAGCGGTTGAATAAACTCGGTTTGTTCTCACTGGAACGACGGAGGTTGAGGGGCGACCTGATAGAGGTCTACAAAATTATGAGGGGCATAGACAGAGTGGATAGTCAGAGGCTTTTCCCCAGGGTAGAGGGGTCAATTACTAGGGGGCATAGGTTTAAGGTGCGAGGGGCAAGGTTTAGAGTAGATGTACGAGGCAAGTATTTTACACAGACGGTAGTGGGTGCCTGGAACTCGCTATCGGAGGAGGTGGTGGAAGCAGGGACGATAGTGACATTTAAGGGGCATCTTGACAAATACATGAATAGGATGGGAATAGAGGGATACGGACCCAGGAAGTGTAGAAGATTGTAGTTTAGTCGGGCAGCATGGTCGGCATGGGCTTGGAGGGCCGAAGGGCCTGTTCCTGTGCTGTACATTTCTTTGTTCTTTGTTTTAGGTGGATTGGCCACATTAAATTGCCTCTTAATTGGGAAAAAAATTAATTGGGTACTCTAAATGTATTCAAAAAATTTTTTAAATTAAAAATCTACCCACCTCTGCCTTAAAAACATTCAACAGTTCTGCTTCCACCGCCTGTTGAGGAGGAGGGCTCTACAGAGCCACGATCCTCTGAGAGAGAGACATTTCTCCTCATCTCGGTTTTAAATGGGCGACCCCCCTTATTTTTAAGTAGTGACCCCTAGTTGTAGATTCTCCCACAAGAGGAAACGTCCTCTCCACGTCCGCCCTGTCAAAGATCCCTGGGAATCTTAGAAATGCCATTTTTGCCAAAATGATTCTTTATCTTTCGAAAAATGGATCAGTGAACGGCAGGTTTAGACAACAAACGAGATTCTGCCTCTGCACTGCATTTGAAATGCACTTCAACTCGCAGGAGTAAGATACGACCCATCAATAAAAATTGACGGTTGGCCCATTATTGTACATCAACTGTATTAACATCTCAGGTGTAGGGTAACGTTCACAGCACAGAGTACAATCTCTCCTTTCTTTCAGACTGGGCCCATTAAGTTGCTCCATCGAGGTTTCAGTTGACAGCGTGAGCTGCTCGCACAACTAAGGGCTTTATTCTCCGATGACCTGTCTGTCATTTGCTCCTTTCAACCATTGCCAATGAGCTCTCCTGGAAATTCTTGGCCTGCCTCTCAGCCCACTTCTTCCTCTTGCAGTTTTCTCGAGCTTATTGATCGCAGCCTGTTCCCAGTCAGGGGGAGGAGAGAACATAAAACTGTACGAGTGTTTGGAGATGTCACGTCCCGTGCTCAACACAAACGAAAAAATGTGAGGGAGTTGTTGAGATGGAAAATAAATTCAAATGTACATTTGTTAAAAAAAAATATCCTTTTACAACCCACAGGTTTGAGCTGGATTCCGAAGGAGATGGCTGAGGAGATTGCGGAGGCATTGGCGATGATCGTTCGGGAAGCACTAGAGTCAGGGAGGGTCCCAGAGAACTGGAAAATGGCCAATGTAACAGAGAATCACAGAATAATACAGCGCAGAAGAGGGACCTCGGCCCATTGACTCTGCACTCACACATGAAAAACACCTGACCCGCCTACCTAATCCCATTGGCCAGCACTTGGTCCATAGCCTTGAATGTTATGACGTGCCAAGTGCTCATCCAGGTACATTTTAAAGGATGTGAGGCAACCTGCCTCTACCACCCTCCCAGGCAGCGCATTCCAGACCGTCACCACCCGCTGGGTAAAAACGTTTTTCCTCAAATCCCCCCTAAACCTCCTGCCCCTCACCTTGAACTTGTGTCCCCTCGTGACTGACCTTTCAACTAAGCTGAACAGCTGTTCCCTATCCACCCTGTCCAGGCCCCTCATAATCTTGTCCACCCCGATCAGATCACCCCTCAGTCTTCTCTGCTCCAGCGAAAACAACCCAAGCCTATCCAACCTCTCTTCATAACTTAAATGTTCCATCCCAGCCAACATCCTGGTGAATCGCCTCTGCACCCCCTCCAGTGCAATCACATCCTTCCTATAATGTGGGGACCAGAATTGCACACAGTACTCCAGCTGTGGTCTCACCAAAGTTCAATACAACTCCAGCATGACCACCCTGCTTTTGTAATCTACGCCTCGATTGATAATAGTGAGTGTCCCAAATGCCTTTTCCACCACCCTATTAACCTGCCCTTCTGCCTTCAGAGATCTATGGGCAAACATGCCAAGGTCCCTTTGTTTCTCGTAACGTCCCAGTGTCAGGCCATTCATTGAATATTTCCTTGTCAAATTTCTCTTTCAACCTCACACTTTTCAGGGTTAATTCAATCTGCCACATATCTGCCCATTTGACCATCCCGTCGATATCTTCCTCTAACCCAAGACACTCAACCTCACTGTTAACCATCCGGCCAATCTTTGTGTCACCCACAAACCTACTGACCCTGCCTCCCACATAGTCATCTATGTTGTTTACATAAATTATGAATAATGAGGGCCCCAACACAGATCCCTATGTTACGCTACTAGACAATGGCTTCCAGTCACTAAAACAGCTGTCTGTCATCACCCTCTGTCTCCTACATCGAGGCCAATTTTGAATTATCCTTATCAAATTACACTGTATTCCATGTGCATTTGCCTTCTTTATAAGTCTCCCATGTGGAACCTTGTCAAAGGCTTTGCTGAAATCTATATAAAGTACATCACCTACACTACCCTCATCTACACCATCTGGTCACCTCCTATTCCTGATCAAACCTTACTTCTCAAAGTGGAGATAGATTCTCTCCTTCATACTTTTCTCCAATAGGTTCCCACTGATGTGAAACTCACTAGTCTGTAGTTTCCTGGCTTATCTCTACAACCTTACTTAAATAGTAGGACCACATTCACTGTTGCCCAGTCCTCTGGCACCTCGCCAATGGCCAGAGAGGAATTAAAAATGTGGGTCAGAGCCCCTGCAATCTCCTCCCTCACCTCCCACAGCATCCTGGGACCCAATTCATCCGGACCTGGGGATTTGTCCACTTTAAAACCCGCCAATACCTTGTCACTCCCTCTGCCAATTTGTTCGAGAACCTCACAATCTCTCTCCCAGAGTTCCATAACTACCTCCTCATTCTCTTGGGTGAAGACAGATGAGAAGTATTCATTCAATATCCTCCCAATGTCCTCTGGCTCCACCCATAGGATGCACCCTTGGTCCCTCTTCCCATTGATGTACTTGTAGAATATCTTGGGATTTTCCCTACAATTACCAGCCACAACTTTCTCATATCCCTTCTGTGCTCTCCTAATTGCTTTCTTAAGCTCAACCCTGGACTTTCAGTGCTCCACTAATGTCTCTGCTGATTTGCTCCCCTTGTACTTGCTAAAAGCCCCTCTTTTCCTTTTCATTGTATATCTCTGCTCATCCATAGTTCTCTAGGCTTGTTACTCCTTCCTATCACCCTAGAGGGAACATGTTGGGCCTGTTTAAGAAGGGAGGGAGGCAGAAGGTGGGAAATTATAGGCCGGTTAGCCTGACTTTGGTTATTGGTAAGATTTTAGAGTCAATTATTAAGGATGAGATTGCAGAGTACTTGGAAGTGCATGGTAAAACAGGACTGAGTCAGCACGGCTTCGTCAAGGGGAGGTCATGTCTGACAAATATGTTACAATTCTTTGAGGAGGTAACAAGGAAGTTAGACAAAGGAAGTTTAGACAAAGTGGACGTGATCTAGTTGGATTTCCAAAACGTCTTTGACAAGATAGATCATAGATCCCTGAAAGTTGCCACCCAGGTTGAGAGGGTTGTTAAGAAGGCGTACGGTGTGTTAGCTTTTATTGGTAGAGGGATTGAGTTTGGGAGCCATGAGGTCATGTTGCAGCTGTACAAAACTCTGGTGCGGCCGCATTTGGAGTAGTGCGTGCAATTCTGGTCGCCGCATTATAGGAAGGATGTGGAAGCATTGGAAAGGGTGCAGAGGAGATTTACCAGAATGTTGCCTGGTATGGAGGGAAGATATTATGAGGAAAGGCTGAGGGACTTGAGGCTGTTTTCGTTAGAGAGAAGAAGGTTAAGAGGTGCCTTAATTGAGGCATACAAGATGATCAGAGGATTGGATAGGGTGGACAGTGAGAGCCTTTTTCCACGGATGGTGATGTCTAGCACAAGGGGACATGGGCAGCACGGTAGCATTGTGGATAGCACAATTGCTTCACAGCTCCAGGGTCCCAGGTTCGATTCCGGCTTGGGTCGCTGTCTGTGCGGAGTCTGCACATCCTCCCAGTGTGTGCGTGGGTTTCCTCCGGGTGCTCTGGTTTCCTCCCACAGTCCAAAGATGTGCAGGTTAGGTGGATAGGCCATGATAAATTGCCCTTAGTGTCCAAAATTGCCCTTAGTGGTGGGGGGGGTTACTGGGTTATGGGGATAGGGTGGAGGTGTTGACCTTGGTTAGGGTGCTCTTTCCAAGAGCCGGTGCAGACTCGATGGGCCGAATGATATCCTTCTGCACTGTAAATTCTATGATGATAGCTTTAAATTGAGGGGAGATAGATATAGGACAGATGTCAGAGGTAGGTTCTTTACTCAGAGAGTAATAAGGGTGTGGAATGCCCTGCCTGCAACAGTAGTGGACTCGCCAACACTAAGGGTATTCAAATGGTCATTGGATAGACATATGGACGATAAGGGAATAGTGTAGATGGGCTTTAGAGTGGTTTCACAGGTCGGCGCAACATCGAGGGCTCAAGGGCGTGTACTGCGCTGTAATGTTCTATGCTCTATGTTCTAGATACCGTACAGGAGGCTACAAAATAGGATAAGAGCCCATAGTGTTAGGGGCAAGGTACTGGCATGGTAGAGGTTTGGCTGACTGGCTGAAGGCAGAGAGTGAGGATAAAGGGGTCCTTTTCAGGATGGCAGCCGGTGTCCCCAGGGGTCAGTGTTGGGACCACAACTTTTCACAATATACATTAATGATCTGGAAGAAGGAACTGAGGGCACTGTTGCTAAGTTTGCAGATGATACAAAGATCTGTAGAGGGACAGTTTGTGTTGAGGAAGCAGGCGGGCTGCTGAAGGACCCAGACAGGCTAGGAGAGTGGGCAAAGTGGCAGATGGAATACAATGTGGAAAAGTGTGAGGTTGTGCACTTTGGCAAGAAGAATAGAGGCATAGACTATTTTCTAAATGGGGAATGCTGAGGAAATCTGAAGCACAAAAGGATTTAGGAGTCCTGGTTCAGGATTCTCTTAATTTAGCATGCAGATTCCGTTGGTAATTAGGAAGGCAAATGCAATGTTAGCATTCATGTCGAGAGGGCTAGAATACAAGAGCAGGGATGTACTTCTGAGGCTGTATAAGGCTCTGGTCAGACCCCATTTGGAGTATTGTGAGCAGTGTTGGGCCCCGTATCTGAGGAAGGATGTGCTGGCCTTGGAAAGGGTCCAGAGGAGGTTCACAAGAATGATCCCTGGAATGAAGAGCTTGTCGTATGAGGAGCAGTTGAGGACTCTGGGTCTGGAGTTTAAAAGAATGAGGAGGGATCTCATTGAAACTTACTGCGAGGCTTGGATAGAGTGGATGTGGAGAGGATGTCTTCACTTGTAGGAAAAACCAGAACCAGAGGAGGGCACAGCCTCAGACTGAAGGGACAATCCTTTAAAACTGTGGTAAGGAGGAATTTCTTCAGCCAGTGGGTGGTGAATCTGTGGAACTCTTTGCCGCAGAAGGCTGTGGAGGCCAAATCATGAGTGTCTTTAAGACAGAGATAGATAGGTTCTTGATTAATAAGGGGATCAGGGGTTATGGGGAGAAGGCAGGAGAATGGGAGTTATAAACATATCAGCCATGATCAAACAGCAGAACAGACTTGAAGGGCCGAATGGTCTAATTCTGTTCCTATATCTTATAGCTAACATTAAAATGTTCCATTTAATCCACGTGGTTCAATTTTTTTCATCCTGTTTGATGGGTGCCCAATATGATCGGCTGAACCTCTTTCCCCCTCTTTAGCATGTGACGATATTAGATAACTTCCTGGTCCTAGCCATATCAAACTCTCCTAGCCATTCCAAACTCTCCAATTACCGTATAAAGTGTGGCTCAGTAGGTACCATTCTCGGCTCTGATGTCTGACTGATCACCTCCCCCACTCCCAATGTACCACCAATGACGGGCTACCTCGGCTGTGGAGAAATATGTCAGATTTACATCATGCTGTTCGTGACCACCAAACATCTCAACGTGCTGCACAGCCAATGAAGAACTTCTGAAGTGTCAGGGACGACAGCAGCCTGTTTTGCGCCTCGTAAGTTCTCACCATCAGCGACAGTGATTGGATCATCTGTTCTTTTTTCATTTTAGTTGGTGGATAAATGCTCCCAGGACACTGGGCTAACTCCTCCACTCTTCGCCGAATCAGTGCCGTGGAATCTTGCCCACCCAACTGAAAGGGAAGACAGGCCTTAGTTTAATGTGTTACCCGAAAGACGGCACCTCTGAAACTGTAGCACCCCCACAGTGCTGCATTGGAGCGTCAACCATCATCTTTGGTGCCCAAGCCCTGGAGTGGGATTTGAACCAAGAACCTTCTGACTCAGAGGCAAGAGCATAGCAACCGAGCCAAAACTGACTGAATCAATTTGCCCCAATTACATCTGGTATTTCAAAATTCCTGTCCTTATGTTAAAAAAAATGCTCATCCGCGGCAACGACTAAATAGGGAACAGCGATTGGCAGGAAACGAACCAGAGAAAATGGATTGCTTGACACTCAGGTTCGGATATCGAAAAGGAAAGTCTGTTTTGTATTTCGTCTGTCATCTGAGGTTTGATTGCATTCATCCAGCCAATGCCTCCTGCATTCGGGAGATAGTATTCACTCCCATTGACAAATGAAATCAGAAAAGGGTGTAATTGAGGCATTTCATGTTGAAGAAATGTTACTGGCCTGCATAGATTGGCTGGGTCTGCTTGCAACCCTCGACCTTTGGGGGTTGGTTTATGAAGGAGCACCTTTGTTGAGGCGGCACGGTAGCACAGTGGTTAGCACTGTTGCTTCATAGCGCCAGGGACCCTGGTTCAATTCCCGGATTGGGTGACTGTGCGGAGTCTGCACGTTCTCCCCGTGTCTGCGTGGGTTTCCTCCGGGTGCTCCGGTTTCCTCCCACAAGTAACGAAAGACATGCAGTTAGGTGAATTGGACGTTCGGAATTCTCCCTCAGTGTACCCGAACAGGCGCCGGAGTGTGGCGACTAGGGGATTTTCACAGTAACTTCATTGCAATGTTAATGGAAGCCTACTTGTGACAATAAAGATTATTATCATTATTATATCTTTAAAATAAACTGCCTCACGCCGATATTTTATTCACGAGAAATGTTCAACATCAAGCGTTTTCTATCATGTGCTGCTGCATTGTGGGAAAATACAATTAGTCTCATTGTGATTGGTTGCTTACCGGCACGGCAACCAATGCTTTCCCTTTCGAACGTACATTGTGGTAGAATAACATTGTGGCGGCCCACAAAATCTCTACCAGGATAAGGGATTCTTTTTCGAAAGGAAAACATTTATGATTTCGTGTTGACATCATTTTTGAAATTCTTTTCAGAGGATGTGGTTACTGCTGGCTGGGCCAGCATTTGTTGCCCGTCCATATTTTCCCTTGAGAAGGTGGTGGCGGTGAGCTTCTCGAACCGCTGCAGTCCATGTGGTGTAGGTACACCCACAGTGCTGTTAGGGAGGGAGTTCCAGGATTTCGACCGAGTGACAGTGAAGGAACGGTCGATGTATTTCCTAATCAGGATGGTGAGTGGATTGGAGAGGATCCTGCACATCCCAATGCATCTGCTGCCCTCGTCTTTTTAGGCGATAGAGGTTGTGAGTTTGGAAGGTGTTGTCAAAGGATGTGTCGTACCCTCAATAACGACACGAGAGTGTGGAATGGTAAATGAAGGCTTTAATAAGCAGAGAACTAGCCTGCTGCCAAGACGTGTGCTTACAGAGTGCCGCCTACAGGGCGTCACCTTATATACGGCTCCCTGGTGGGCGGAGCTGGAGGCGGAGTTTTCCAGGGTCTTAAAGGGGCATCACCTACATGGTGTTAAGGGTACAGTAACTATGCATCACAGGATGCCTGATGAGTTAATGCAATGCATCCCTCGCAGATGGCACACACTGCTGCCACTGTCTGTCCTTGCTGGAAGGAGTGTGTGATTATGGTGGCGGACAGGGTGCCCGTCAGGCGGGCTGCTTTGCTTTGGATGGTGTCGAGCTCCTTGAGTGTTGTTGGAGCTGCACTCATCCAGGCGAGTGGGGAGTGTTCCGTTAAACTCTTAACTTGTGCCTTGTGCGTGGTGGGCAGCCTTCAGGGAGTCAGGAGGCGTGTTGCTCAACACGATGTTCGAAATTTTCCAGCTGCTCCCAAAAGCGGGATCTGCCGGTCCCCCGAGGGATGGCTCCTGAATGGCACGGTACACAATGGTTATCTCTGTTGCTTCACAGCGTCAGGGTCCCAGGTTCGATTCCCGGCTTGGGTCACTGTCTGTGCGGAGTCTGCACGTTCTCCCCGTGTCTGCGTGGGTTTCCTCCGGGTGCTCCGGTTTCCTCCCACAAGTCCCGAAAGACGTGCTGTTAGGTGAATTGGACATTTTGAATTCTCCCTCTGTGTACCCGAACAGGCGCCGGAGTGTGGCGACTCGGGGATTTTCACAGTAACTCCATTGCAGTGTTAATGTAAGCCTACTTGTGACAATAAAGATTATTATTTCATTTTGTGTCTAAGATTCAATTTTATTTTAATGGAGGTGCTACACTGCCCTCTAAAGTGGGTGAAAAGGCTCCTGTGGCATCAATCCCAGAAGAACTGGGAAGGGGGTTGGGGTTCTCCCCCCCGGCGCCCTGCCCAAAAATACCCTTCACTGGCTGTAAAAATGTTGAGGTGGCGGAGGCTGTGCGTCCGACCCCAGGTTCCTTTCTCGAAGGCGCGGAAAGTCTGACAAAAGAAATACGTGACGGTTTTCTTTTTGTGTCCGAATCCAATCAATCCTCTAGCGGGATCCGATCCAACAACCTGAGCGGCAACCCCACAGCCCGTTTTAATGTCCGTCGGGGAGGCGGACGATCCGGTCCCAACCCGCCTCCTTTCCTCTAGGCCGGTCAGGTCAACATCCAGCCTCGGGCCTGTCCAGGTACAACAGACAGCGGGGTGGTGGTGGTCGTGGTGGGGATGGGGTGGAGTGGTGGGGAGGGCGGGGGGGGGGGGGGGTTCTCGGCAGCTGTCTGGGCACTTAATACTGAGGAAGTATCACAGTCCTCAGTCAATTAAGTGCATTCCAGCCTCACGGGACCGTTGATCTCATCATGAAATCGGTCATCAAGTTAATGTTTTGATGATTTTTGCAGCGAGCATTACACCACACTTGGCAACAACAGAAACATCTGTGATTTATTTTAAAACAATGTACGCCACAGACACACATTTCTCTACAAAGCAATTGCACAAATATCTCAGCATTCGATATATAATTGTAGTGCGTGCTGACTGTGCTTTAACAACAGAATTCCATTAAAACCTGACAAATTGTTTGCCATGTTTCCGAGCTCAGAAATGTTCAAAGATCGAACTTTTAAGTGCTATATGAATGCGAACAGCTGGAATTCAGCGTCACAACATCTGGCCTCCCTTATTAAACAAATTAAACTCCGAGATCTTTCCATTTATGCACTTGAAATGAAATGAAAATCGCTTATTGTCACAAGTAGGCTTCAAATGAAGTTACTGTGAAAAGCCCCTAGTCGCCACATTCCGGCGCCTGTTCGGGGAGGCTGTTGCCGGAATTGAACCGTGCTGCTGGCCTGCTTTCAAAGCCAGCGATTTAGCCCTGTGCTAAACTTAACTCTTCCACAGTGTTAGTCAAACCAAAGCCAGTTGTTGAAGTCCAAACCGAGACGAAGGGCGGAGTTCTCCGCCCGCACCCGTCCGCCGACCGGAGAATCCTGCCCGAGGTCAATCGACTTTTCCATTGTCCGCATCACGTCCGTGACGATCTTGCGGCTGAAGAATCCAGCCCAGAGAGTTTATCGACTTGTTCGGTCTCACAGCTCTCGTCCCACTCAACCCAGTGTCCCAGTCGTCCCCTATTTAGGTTTGCTCCAAGTACTTATTTATACAATGCTCTTTACCCATGTGTCTTCGCAAGGTAATTAACATAGTACTAACATACTGGGCTGATTTCTCTGCCAGGGATTTGGTAATGTTCGTTAGCACCATGTACTGTGTTCAGGAATAACAAGTTGATCTGTTTTCGGTGGGTTTCCTCGTAAAGAACAACAAACAAAGAACAGTGCAGCACAGGAACAGGCCCTTCGGCCCTCCAAGCTTGCGCCGACCATGCTGCCCGTCTAACCTAATACCTTCTACACTTCCAGGGTCCGTATCCCTCTATTCCCATCCTATTCATGTATTTGTCAAGATGACCCTTAAATGTCACTATCGTCCCTGCTTCCACCACCTCCTCCAGCAGCGAGTTCCAGGCACCCACTACCCTCGGTGTAAAAAACCTTCCCGCGCACATCTCCTCTAAACCTTGCCCCTCGCAACTTTAACCTATGCCCCCTAGTAATTGGCCCCTCTGCCCTGGGAAAAAGCTTCTGACTATCCACTCTGTCCATGCCCCTCATAATTTTGTAGACTTCTATCAGGTCGCCACTCAACCTCCGTCGTTCCAGTGAGAACAAACAGGGTTTATCCAACCTTTCCTCATAGCTGATGCCCTCCATACCAGGCAACACCCTGGTAAACCTCTTCTGCACTCTCTCCAAAGCTTCCACATCCTTCTGGTCGTGTGTGCCGACCAGAATTGAACACGATACGCCAGGTGTGGCCTAACTAAGGTTCTAAACAGCTTGACTTGCCAATTTTATACTCAATGCCCCGGCCGATGAAGGCAAGCATGCCGTATGCCTTCTTGACTACCTTCTCCACCTGCGTTGCCCCTTTCAGTGACCTGCGGACCTGGATGGACATTGGGAGGAGTCAGAATCCTTACATCGTACAGCAAAGCTGAGGCCATTCAGCTGTCTGAAAGACCTGTCCAATGACTTCCATCATCCCAGCTCGTTCCCCGTAGCCCTGTAAATAATCTCTTTTCTACTAGAAATCCAATTCGTGGTTAATTATCACTATTCAGTCTGCTCCCACCATTGGGTCGCCAGCTGTGATTAAATGTATTTCTGGAGGTTTCATCACATGACTTGCTCCCACACTCCAGCCATTAGTCGGCCAACACATCCATCCTTGTGAGACATGGCCTTCCTACACCAATTGGAAAGCAAAAAAGGTTCATTAGCCAATCGGATGGCATTTGACTGCCAGCCAAACAGCATTTTCTCCCCTCAATTTTAAATATTTTTATGTCTGGTAGAGGTATATCTGCTCAATGAAACTGATAAAAATATATTTTTAATGTAATAAGAATAATCTAATAATCTTTATTAGTGTCGCAAGTAGGCTTACATTAACACTCCAATGAAGTTTCTGTGAAAAGCCCCTAGTCGCCACACTCCGGCACCTGTTCGGGTACACCGAGGGAGAATTCAGAATGTCCAATTCACCGAACAAGCACGTCTTTCGGGACTTGTGGGAGGAACCGGAGCACCAGTGGGCAAATCGCTGACTTTGAAAGCAGACCAAGGCAGGCCAGCAGCACGGTTCAATTCCCGTACCAGCCTCCCCGAACAGGCGCCGGAAGGTGGCGACTAGGGGCTTTTCACAGTAACTGCATTGAAGCCGACTTGTGACAATAAGCGATTTTCATTTTCATTTCATTCGCCCGGAGGAAACCCAGGCAGGCACACGGCGAAGAGCAGATCTTCTCCACGGAGAAGAGCAGATCCGCACCGACAGTGAGCCAAGCGGGAATTGAACCCAGGTCCTTGGCGCTGTGAAGCAACAGTGCTAACCGTGCCGTCCCCAGCAGCGCACTGGAGATTGATCTCCAAGTCCTGGAATGTCGATGGGCAAAATGGCCTCCTTCTGCACTGTATGTTCTATGTTCTATGTCCATGCCAATCGCAAGCCTGACACTGAACTATTGTAGCCCGGAATATACAGATGCGTTGGGAATGGGGCGCGGAGCTTTCAACTTCTCAGCGACCTAACCGTCAGCTGATACAAAAGGGGAGGAAGGGAGGAGGCAGAGTCAAAATATAAAACTCGCATCGGTGGAGCGTTGGAAAATGTGGTACTGACTGTGTTCCCAGTGTCACAGCCAGAAGGAATATTTTACTGACTGATACCTACTGGACACGGCAGAACCTTAACGGATCCCAACCACCGGACCCTCACCAGCTCTTAATTACTTCAAAGAGCTGAAAAGATGCTCAACCCTTTTCAGTCTAATAACGTGAATCATGGAGCAAACTATTGCAGTTTGTTCTAACGTAAGAATATAACGTAAGAGACACAGCAGTAGACGCTACAAAGCCACTTTGTCCATTCAATATATCACAAACTTTATACAATACAACACTAAAGAATTCATAATAATTACCAGAAAGTAATCACAACATTGTTTGTCATGCACAATATTATTTACTTAAATAATAATAATAGCTTATTGTCCCAAGTCGGCTTCAATGAAGTTACTGTGAAAAGCCCCTAGTCGCCACATTCCGGCGCCTGTTCGGGGAGGCCGGTATGGGAATTGAACCCGCGCTGCTGGCGTTGTTCTGTATTACAAGCCAGCGATTTAGCCCACTGTGCTAAGTGTGTGGGTCTAATACTTCAGTGATTTGAATAAATAAAAACAAAATACTGAGCAGCACAGTGGTTAGCCCTGCTGCCTCACGGCGCCAGGGATCCAGGTTCCACTCCAGCCTTGGGTCACTGTCTGTGCGGAGTTTGCACTTTCTCCCCGCGTCTGCGTGGGTTTCCTCCGGGTGCTCCGTTTTCCTCCCGCAGTCCAACGATGTGCAGGTTTAGTGGATCGGCCGTGTTAAATTGCCCTTAGTGTCTAAAAAGGTTAAGTGGGGTTGCTGGGTTGCGGGGCTAGGGTGTGGGCCTAGGTAGGGAGCTATTTCAGAGGGCCGGTGCAGACTCGATGGGCCGAATGGCCTCCTTCTGCACTGTAGCAATTTTCTGGTTCTAATTTAGGTTCAATGTATGAAAAATTCCGATATTTCTAGGCCAAATATCGCAGGGTCAATTTTTACAAGCGATCGATGTTTTTTCTCAGATTAATAGGCTAAAAGTGTACGTCATACTCTAGGTGTGGTCTTCCCAAAGCTCTACACATTAATTACAGCCTCAAATAATTATTGTAGCTTTGTCAAACATGGTCTCCCTTTTATAGAGCTTTGCAAATCCTGTGGTCATTTTCTAAGTGCCCTGTTACCACATTCCGAACAATAGATTCTAGAGTTTGTCCTTTGACTGATGTCTGGCTAATTATCCAAAAGTGCCCTGTTTTCTCTCCAACTCCTTTCTTGACCAGTGAGAAATCTATTTCTGCCACCAACTCTTTAAAAACCTTCAGATAGAGACCATCAGCTCAAGTGGATGTGTTGGCTTTATAGTCTCATTCATTGCTCATCTATTTTTTCCTCGATCTCTATTATCCCCAGTATGTTCCTTGTGTTTACAATTGATTAATATCTCTGCCATTTCCTTCCTCCTAAATCATAATTTTTCCTGTGTTTGACTCCAAGGGACCCAGGTTTACACTCGCTAATGTCGGTCTTTTTATAAGCTTGGAAAAATCTTACTTAATGCTTCTATAATCTTGCCAGTTCACCCTCCTATTCTGCTTCACCAAAGGACAAAGAACAAAGAAAGGTACAGCACAGGAATAGGCCCTTCAGCCCTCCAAGCCTGTGCTGACCATGTTGCCCATCTGGACTAAAATCTCCTACACTTCTGTATCCCTCTATTCCCATCCTATTCATGTATTTGTCAAGATGTCCCTTAAACATCACCATTGTCCCTGCTTCCACCATCTCCTCCGGCAGCGAGTTCCAGGTACCCACTACCCTCTGTGTAAAAAAACTTAACTCGTACATTTCTTCTAAACCTTGCCTCTCGCACCTTAAACCAATACCCCCTAGTAATTGACCCCTCTACCCTGGGAAAAAGTCTCTAACTATCCACTCTGTCTATGCCCCTCATAATCTTGTAGACTTCTTTCAGGTCGCCCTCAACCTCTGTCGTTCCAGTGAGAACAAACAGAGTTTATCCAACCTCCCCTCATAGCTAATGCCCTCCATACCAGGCAACATCCTGGTAAACCTATTCTGTACCCTCTCCAAAGCCTCCACATCCTCCTGGTAGTGTGGCGACCAGAATTGAACACTATACTTACTCCAAGTGTGGCCTAACAAAGGTTCTATGCAGCTGCAACATGGCTTGCCAATTCTTATACTCAATGCCCCGGCCAATGAAGGCAAGCATGCCGTATGCCTTCTTGACTACCTTCTCCACCTGTGTTGCCCCTTTCAGTGACCTGTGGACCTGTACACCTAGGTCTCTCTGACTGTCAATACTCTGGAGGGTTCTACCATTCACTGTATATTCCCTACCTGCATTAGACCATCCAAAATGCATTACCTCACATTTGTCTGGATTAAACTCCATCTGCCATCTCTCCGCCCAAGTCTCCAAACGATCTAACTCCTGCTGTACCCTCGGACAGTCCTCATCGCTATCCGCAATTCCACCAACCTTCGTGTCGTCCGCAAACTTACTAATCAGACTAGTTACATTTTCCTCCAAATCATTTATATATAAATTTGCTACGAACAGCAAAGGTCCCAGCACTGATACCCTCAGTGTCACTTTCCTGGTCAACCTTTGCAGATTGTTGAAATTCTCAAAACGTTGGAGTTGCTACTTCTCCCCGAGGGACGCATGTTCAGGCTCGAGCCAAGGCCAGGAATGGAAGCCAGCGGGAGCTGAAAGTATGCCCCCTGCTCCAACTCACACCCCCGGGAGGGGGGGGGGGCATTTTCTCAGCGGCGAGATGGGGAAGTGCTGGTCCTGTCCACCTTCTAGCGGCGAGTAGACAACCAAATTGACCAAAGGCCTCTTGAGGCCTGAGTCAGAGGCCGATGGGATTTTCCTGGTCAGCCTCCATGACCCTGGCTGCAATGACCATTTTTACTTCAACTTTGTAAAACTTGAAGACAGTGTGCATCCATTAAAACATTTTTTTTAGAGTATTCAATTCATTTTTCCAATTAAGGGACAATTTAGCGTGGCCAATCCACCTACTCTGCACATGTGTGTGTTGTGGGGGCGAAACCCATGTAAACACGGGGAGAATGTGCAAACGCCACACGGACAGTGACCCAGAGCTGGGATCGAACCCGGGTCCTCGGCGCTGTGAGGCAGCAGTGCTAACCAGTGCGCCACCATGCCACCCTTGTGCATACATTTTGAAGCACCCTCTGTATTGGTTCTCCCCACGGATCTCGCTGTTGCTTTCTGATTGGCCCTCCAGCTTCACCTGCCTTCCTTCAATGGATGGTGAGCCAATCCTCTGGCCGTTAATTGGCCAATTTGGTGCAAATCACAGCTGGGTGGCTGCTTTCCACCTCCCAAAGGAGCCCCAGGGGAAGGTCCTGAAACCCACAGGAAACATTCCACCCCCTACTGTTATACGGTAGTATTTTGTTTGTTCGGTCATTTCGCAAATGACCCACAATCGTTCAAATTCCAGTTTTCAATAACCTTTACACGATGCCAGCGGGAACAGGACGGTGTCAAAATACCAACAAAATATTGTAGGAGCATTTTCCAAGGCCTGAGTATTGAGCCAGCCTTAACGTGGGGGTCGTCCCTCATTGTTAGGCCTCAGCTTAATAAGCAGAGCAGACACACAACCTGGTTAAGATGGCTTTATTAACCCAAGCTTGGTTTCGTGTACACAAGAGATGGATCTGGATAATGCCAAGATTGATCTGCTGAACACTGATAAAAACACATCAATTATACAATTTCCAAAAATCAATAGCCCCCCCCCCCCCCCCCCACAGTTGGACTTGATCCAAATCCTGAAGCGGTCATGTCCAAACCTATCCAATAAAATTGCGATCAACCCATGATTGAGCCTCATCCTGTCACCTGTTGTTTACCAACGGTTTAATGTCCATTTTACGTTATTTTCCCCATCCTAATACCCATTGTTCATTAGGGACAGGATGGTCGGCACGGGCTTGGAGGGCCGAAGGGCCTGTTCCTGTGCTATACTTTTCTTTGTTCTTTGACAGGATGGCAGAACTGGCATTCTCTTTACTCCATGGATTGTTTCAGAGGGGCAGGATATCAGAAGTGGCTTCTTTTCCACTTCATAGATTGTTCCAGAGGATATTGGCGGCCACTGATAAACCGTGTTTACGTCCACTATGTAATCTGCCCACCACACATCCCGTGTCTCAAAAACATGGGCAAGTTAGATAGCCTAAATCCCATCATGCACTGTGGCCACCGCATGTAACCAGAGTTTACATGATTATCTCTGCTATGCCCTAAAATACAGGTTTAATGGTTAATATGACTACCCAGTACACTATATATAACTAATGTCAATCCTTAATAAACTAACTTGGCCGGGATTTTCCCCTACCCGGCGGGGCGGGGGAATCCGGCGGGATGGAGTGGCGGGAACCACTCCAGCATCGGGCCGCACCAAAGGTGCAGAATTCTCCGCACCTTTAGGGGTCAAGCCCCCGCCAGTAATGTAGGTGGTTCAATCCAGGCCGGCTGGTGAGGGTCGACAGCGGCAGGACTTCGGCCCATTGTGGGCCGGAGAATCGCCGTGGGGGAGCTCGCCGACCGGCGCGGCGCGATTCCCGCCCCCGCCGATTCTCTGGTGGCGGAGAATTCGGGACACGGCGGGGTCGAGATTCACGCCAGCCCCCGGCGATTCTCTGACCCGGTGGGGGGGGGGGGGTCGGAGAATCGCGCCCCTTATGTAGAACTACTCTGGTGTCATCCTAGCTATTCAGTTTTAAGAGGCCTCATCGCCTGACACCCCCTTCAAATATAAAGTAGCTACAGGAGGTGGGTGGGGATTATTGACATCTGATCCCAGGGAGAGGCCCCCAAGCTGGGCTTGGGGTCCTGGAGCCCTCGTGAGATCTGTCCGGCCCACTCTTTCGGATGTGGTGTTGACAGCACCTCTTAGCAACCAGGACCTCACTGACAGCGGAGGATATGCAGAGATGGTTGTTGCCACAGGTATAAGCGCTCATTGGGGGCAAGGGAGTCATGGATGAGAAGGTCAGTACTACGCTGGAGTGGGGCACAATCACACACGCTTTTTTTTGACAGCACCTTCCAAACCTGCAACCTCTACCACCTAGGAGCACAAGGGTAGCAGCTACCTGGGGACACCGCCTCCTGCAAGCTCCTCTCCCAGCCACACTCCGTCCTAACGTGGAAATATATCGGCCGTTCCTTCACTGTCGCCGGGTCAAAATCCTGGAACTCCTGCCCTAACAGCACTGTGGGTGTACCTGCACCACACGAACTGCAACAGTTCAAGATGGCAGCTCATCACCACCTTCTCAAGGGGCAATTAGGGATGGGCAATAAATGCTGGAGGTCTTGTGGCGCAGTGGGTTAGCGTCCCTGCCCCTGAGGCAGAAGATCCCGGTTCAAGTCCCACCCCAGGATTCGTCGCCCAAGGAAGATGTGGTCATAACGCAGTCAAGCGGGTTGAGTGCGTCAACCTGTAAATCCTTCCGAACACTGGAGTGGCTGGCGGTAAGAGCGGGAGAGACTCCTGGTCAGCCACGCTCGATGTGGAGCGTATCAGCCCCTTGGTGACAGACTAGCGACCTGTTCCGGGAAATCGCTAGCGATGGAAACGGACAAAAGTCTGCGTTTGGTGCGGGGAGAGAATCGGAATTGGAATAAATGCTGGTCTAGCTAGAGACACCCACACATTCCTTAAACAATTTGAAAAAAAAACCCTCCTTCACTCCCTAAACGTGCAGCTCAACATGACCAGGAATTAGTCAATGTGTCTCCGTTTTGACTTTTGAAAATCTGGTCACCCCGTTCCAAATAAATAATCAAACTGACCTGCCTCTCAAATAAACTACTTGCGTTGGTTAATCATTTGAGAGAAGAAAAATCCATCAATATGATTACAATGGACCCAAATTCCCATAACTCCAATCCTCCCCTGACCTTATAGATACACTGCGGGGAGTTTTACCTCACAAATACACCCACCATGCTTGTGCACGCTCGATGAATGCCTAATTAATCACACTCCCTTATTTATACATTTCCCATTCCCGTTCAAGATTGATACTCCGATATATTGCCTGCCGTGCCGACAGTGAACGTTATCTGAAAATTCTTTAGCTAAAGCATTTATTTTTTTCCCCACCTCCGCTGCTCAATTCAAGTCACAAAGGTGTGCGTTATGTAAGTTTGATAATATTGTTTAAAATCTGCCTCGCTATTATTCATTAACTGCACGAACAATACGCGAGCTGACACCTGGGAACTTCACTACCCTTTGGTTCCCACCACCATTTATCATCCATTTTGCGGAATTTTTAAACCCCTGTTCCCTTTGGCTTTCCCAGGGACATGTATTCTCTGCGCACTGCCGCTCGAAGGTGGAGGTCAGCCGTCCCGCTGCCTCTGTCCCCTCATCGCTTCCCTGTCGTTCTCTTTGTCCTTCTCCCCCATTCACCCACACACCCAGGATCAAAACCCTGCTACTCTGCAGGCTGCCTCCCATTACTCCCCAACCCTTGTTCCCTGATCTCTATCTCCTTTGCATCAGTATTCACTAAAGAGAAAGACTTGGTGGATAATGAGTCTAGAGAAGGGTGGTGTAGATAGTCTGGGTCACATTGATCTCAAAACAGAGGTGGTGTTGGGCGTCTTGAAAAACAGTAAGGTAGATAAGTCCCCGAACACGATGGCATCTACCCCAGAATACGGAGGGAGGCAAGGGAGGAAATTGCTGGGGGCTTGACAGAAATCTTTGTATCCTCACTGGCTACAGGCGAGGTCCCAGAGGACTGGAGAATAGCTAATGTTGTTCCTTTGTTTAAGAAGGGTAGCAAGGATAATCCAGGAAATTACAGGCCAGTGAGCCTTATGTTAGTGGTAGGGAAATTATTCGAAAGGATTCTTCGAGACAGGATTTACTCCCATTTGAAGCAAGTGGACGTATTAGCGAGAGGCAGCATGGATTTGTGAAGGGGAGGTTGTGTCTCACTAACTTGATCAAATTTGTTGAGGAAGTGATGAAAGTAATTGATAAAGGAAGGGCAGTGGATGTTCTCTACATGGACTTTAGTAAAGTCCCTCATGTCCCTTTAGTACAAGATCCCTCATGGCAGTCTGGTACAGAAGGTGATGTCACATGGGATCGGAGTTAAGCTGGCAAGAGGGATACAGAACTGGCTCAGTCGTAGAGTACAGAAAGTATGAGTGGAAGGGTGCGTTTCTGAATGGAGGGCTGTGACCAGTGGTGTTCCGCAGGGATCAGTGTTGGGAAGCTTGCTGTTTGTAGTATATATAAATGATTTGGAGGAAAATATAATTGGTCTGATAGTAAGTTTGCAGACGTCAAAGGTTGGTGGAATTGCGGATAGCGATGAGGACTGTCAGAGGATACAGCAGGATTTAGATTGTTTGGAGACTTGGGCGGAGAGATGGCAGATGGAGTTTAATCCGGACAAATGTGAGGTAATGCATTTTGGAAGGTCTAATGCAGGTAGGGAATATACAGTGAATGGTAGAACCCTCAAGAGTATTGACAGTCAGAGAGATCTAGGTGTACAGGTCCACAGGTCACTGAAAGGGGCAACACAGGTGGAGAAGGTAGTCAAGAAGGCATACAGCATGCTTGCCTTCATTGGCCGGGGCATTGAGTATAAGAATTGGCAAGCCATGTTGTAGCTGTATAGAACCTTAGGTAGGCCACACTTGGAGTATAGTGTTCAATTCTGGTCGCCACACTACCAGGAGGATGTGGAGGCTTTGGAGAGGGTACAGAATAGGTTTACCAGGATGTTGCCTGGTATGGAGGGCATTAGCTATGAGGGGAGGTTGGATAAATTCGGTTTGTTCTCACTGGAACGACGGAGGTTGAGGGCACCCTGAAAGAAGTCTACAAGATTATGAGGGGAATGGACAGAGTGGATAGTCAGAGGCTTTTTCCCAGGGTGGAAGAGTCAATTACTAGGGGTCATAGGTTTAAGGTGCGACGGGTAAAGTTTCAAGGAGATGTGCGAGGGAAGGTTTTTTTTTTTTTTTTTTTTTTTTTTTTTTTTATACACAGAGGGTAGTGGGTGCCTGGAACTCGCTGACTGAGGTGGTGGTGGAAACCAGGTACGATAGTGATGTTTAAGGGGCATCTTGACAAATACATGGATAGGATGGGAGTAGAGGGATACACACCCCGGAAGTGTAATGCTCTGGGGAGGTGGGTTCAGATCCCACCATGGCAGCTAGTGGAACGCGAGTTCTATTAATAGATCTGGAATTATAAAGCTAGTCTCAGCAATGGTGCCGCAAACTATCATTGATTTTTGTAAAAACCCATCTGGTTCACTAATGCCCCCTTCAGGGAAGGAAATCTGTCATCCTTACCCGGTCTGGCCTACATGTGACTCCAGACTCACACAGCCATGCGATTAACTCTTAACTGCACCCCCCCTCTCTGAAATGTCCCAGCAAGCCACTCAGTTAGAGGGCAATTAGGGACGGGCAACAAATGCTGACCCAGCCGGCGACGCCCACGTCCCAAGAACGAATTTTTTTAAAAACCGAGGATGCGAAAGTTGTTAAATAAATGTGACATTACTGCTGGAATTCAAGTACTCATTGTTCGCAAGTTAATAAATATTTGCAGTAATGTATACATTAATAATCCAAATGGTATCTGCCTTCTTCTGGGGCTGCACAGTAGCATAGTGGTTAGCACAGTTGCTTCACAGCTCCAGGGTCCCAGGTTCGATTCCCGGCTTGGGTCACGGTCTGTGCGGAGTCTGCACGTTCCCAGTGTCTGCGTGGGTTTCCTCCGGGATGTGTGGGTTAGGTGGATTGGCCATGCTAAATTGCTCTTAGTGTCCAAAAAAATAAGGTTAAGTGGGGGTTGCTGTGTTGCGGGTATAGGGTGGAGACGTGGGGTTGGGTAGGGTGCTCTTTGTAAGGGCTGGTGCAGACTCGATGGGCCAAATGGCCTCCTTCTGCACTGTAACTTCTATGATTCTGTGATTCTTATCCTAGTTCCGATTACCAAGTAGCAATTATATATTACCATAAGTAACAGCTTGCATTTAAATAGTGCCTTTAAGGTGGAAGAGGAGTGTAATAAGACAAAAAATGGTGACACGATTTCACGCTCAGGAGTCCACATTCTCACTACTCTCGAGGAAAAGTAGCTTTTCCCGAATCGCCTTATTGAATTTATTAGTGACGGCCTTCCCTTTCTGGCCTCCTGCTGTTAGATTCCCCGGCAAGAGGAGACATTTTCTACACGGCAAACTGCATCACGACCCGAAGGATCTTGACGGATTGCGATGACGGCAAGTCTGAAATTAATAAATATATAAATAAACAGACTTGCATAATGGATTTAATGTTTTAATAAAGGAACAGAAAGATACTTAATAAATCACGATGCTTCAAGTCATGATTTAATGAACTTTGAAGTGACAAATTATTCCATTAATAAGGAATGATTTGCCAAATTATATCTAAAACTGTCTGACTCCCCCCCCCCCTCCCCCCCCCCCGCGCACCCCCCAAAAAAAAAAAGAGAAGAGAAAAGGTCTTAAAACAAGAGAGGGAAGTGGAGGGCTTTCGAACGAGAACTCAAACGTCTGGGACGATTAGAAACATAGAAATGGCAGTCGGCTGTTTAACCCCTTAAGCCTATTCCACCATTCAGTGAGATCATGGCTGATCTGCCATCGAATCCATACTTTCAAAATGTTTATTAGTTTACAGGGTGCAGACATCACTGGTTAGGCCAGCATTTATTGCCAATTCCTAATTGCCCTTGCGAAGTCTGTGGAGAGCCCCCTTCTTGAACTGTTGAGTTCCCTTCAGCCGTTGAACCTACGCCGTCATTCAATAAGACCATGACTAATCTGATGGCACTCCACATTCCACCTACCTCGGATATCCTTTGACCTCCTTGGTAGTCAAGAACTACCCCTGACAACCTTTGACTCCATTTGTAGTGCTGTGGGCCAGGGTTCAGGAAACTCCAAAGTAGATATCATGGACTTTACCTGACCTACAACCTTTAATAGATTCTGGCTACGAGAAGCACAAGGGTCCACTTTCCAGGTGTGATGTAACAGAGATATCAAGTATTTTTAAACAAACAATGTTTATTCTATGAATTCAGTTAACATTTTATAAACCCACAGTAAACATTTATCTACTACCAAAATAACTACCCCCACAGATACAGCACTCTATGTGTAACCCTTAATACCTTTCCTAACAACATCCATAAGCCAAACACCCTTTTAACAAAGCAGTAGGTATAGGTTCTTTACACAAGACAGTTATCACTTTTAAATTATCAAGTGGCCTGAACACCTTTTAGTATACGGAGAGAGAGAGAGACAAAATGAACCTTCTTTGCCAGACATTCAACTGCCTAAAACAAAAACAAAACACAAAACCACAAACAGCTTCCAGCTCAAAACAAAAGTAAAAGCCAGAGACATAACCCAGCTCCATCCACACAATTACATCACTGCAGCTATTTGATAAACACCCATTTCTTAAAGGTGCACTCCCATGACAGTAGTCAAGAACTACCCCTGATGACGTTTGACTCCATTGGTAGTCAAAAGCTAACCCTGCTAGCCTTTGACCCCCTTGGTAGTTGAGAACTACCCCTAATCGCCTTTAACCCCCCCTTGATGGTCAAGGTTGACCCCTGATAACCTTTGACGTCCTTAGTAGTCAAGAAGCACCCCTGATAACACTGGTCAACACCCAATGTACATCCATCCAATGCCCCCCTTAAATTTAAATGATTTCCTAGTTTGAGCCTCCATATGGTGTAAGAACACCCACAATGCTGTTCGGAAGGAAGTTCCAGAATTTTGACCCAGCGATGGAACAGAGGACCATAAGAAACAGGAACAGGAGGAAGCCATTCGGCCCCTTGAGCTTGCTCCATTGAATCATAGAATTTACAGTGCAGAGGCAGGTCATTCGGCCCATCAAGTCTACACCAGCCCTTGGAAAGAACACCCTACTTTAAGCCCACACCTCCACCCTATCCCCGTAAGCCAGTAACCCCACCCAACCTTTTCCTCACTCAGGGGCAATTTAGCCTGGCCAATCCACCTAACCTGCGCATCTTTGGACTGCGGGAGGAGACGCCCACAGGAAACCCACGCAGACACAGGGAGAACGCGCAAACTCCACATAGACAGTTGCCCAAGCCCAGAATTGAACCCGGGTCCTCGGCACGGTGAGGCAGCGGTGCTAACCACTGCGCCACCCTGCCACCCATTTAGTAAGACCATGGCTGATCGAACTCACTAAGTACACACTCCGTAACCCTTAATTCCCCAACTGATTAAAAACCTATTGATCTCAGCCTTGAAAATGTTCAAGGACCCGCCCTCCACAGCTTCCTGGGGTAAAGAATTCGAGCGACAGTGAAGGCACGGTGATATATTTCCAAGTCAGGATAGGGGGTGACTTGGAGGTGAACTTTCAAGTGGCGGTGTTCCCATGTGTCGACTGGACAATGGGTCTGCAAAGAACAAAGAACAAAGAAAAGTACAGCACAGGAACAGGCCCTTCTAATGAGCACTGCCACTTTCCCAATGCCTTCCCAAAGCATTGAGTCTTGATATTCCTCGTGCGAGATGTTGGTGTGGTGGGAGCATCTCTGGACTACGTATCCCGAGGCTTCAGGCTAACGCTTTGGGGAAAAGGGATCAAATCCCACCGCAGCAACTGGTGGAATTTAAATTCCGTTAATAAAATCTGGAATTGAAAAATAATCTCATTAAGGGCGACCATAAAACCATTATCGATTGCCGTAAAAATCCATGTGGTTCACTAATTCCCTCAGGGGACGGAAATCTGCTGCCCTTACCAGGTCTGGCCTACGTTTTTTTTTACTATGAAGTATATTTATTAAGGCTTTACATTTTAAAGGATAACGCAACAAAAGTACAAAATAATACATTGCCGTAAACAAGGATAAAGAAAATAAAACGGCCCCACCGAGTACACGGAGCGACAGGAGGACAATATCATAACTGGCTCGGTACGATCATTGGACATGGGCTGGAGTCTCGGGAACCCCAGCCGTGTGCTTCTCGGCTTCACTCATCCTTCACCCCGTTCCGGTTCCACTCATCCTTCTTGTAAACAAGGTGGGCGGCGGTACGAACAGAACACTCCCCTTCCACAAACACAGGGATTATAAGACATGAATACAAGAAAGGAGTAAAGCTGTGCACATTTCCCGTGATCGACTCAACATGCTATTTCGAGAACAGGATAATCGACAACACCCGCCCTCACGCTCACACCTCGCACTCGCTTGTAGGAGAACGGACAACATTAAATAGTAAATATCAGCAACAAAATTACAAGGGAGCAGCGTCCAGGATTGTAGAGAAATTGCAGGTTAATGCAAGATAAAGGCACCGTCCACATTGCACGAGAAGATAAAGGGTAAGCCAGGATCAGCAAGCACTCTTCAGGATCTCGCATGGACTCCAACGATCGAAGCACAAGGCACCGTCACTTCCACCATGCGGCAGCACGGTAGCATAGTGGTTAGCACAGTTGCTTCACAGCTCCAGTGTGCCAGGTTCAATTCCCGGGTTGGGTCACTGTCTGTGCGGAGTCTGCACGTTCTCCCCGTGTCCGCGCGAGTTTCCTCCGGGTGCTCCGGTTTCCTCCCACAGTCCAAAGATGTGCAGGTTAGGTGGATTGACTATTCTAAATTGGCCTTAGTGTCCAAAAAAGGTTATGTTGGGTTACGGAGATAAAGGGGGATACGGTGTGGGACTTAAGTGGGGTGCTCTTTCCAAGGACCGGTGCAGACTCGATGGGCTGAATGGCCTCCTTCTGCACTGTAAATTCTATGTCTATGTCTAGCTCGCCAATGCCCAGGTGGTCCACAGCCTAGGCCCCTACCTGGGGGATGATTTGACCAGCTCGGCCATTTCCAACCTCTCACGACTGGTATCGGGAATAGGACCAGCGATTGGTGCGTCTGACTGACCCCTGATCTCAAAGATAGGATTTGTTTGGTCCATTGAATCTAATGCACCCAGCCTCCAAATCAAGATTACCAAACATGGGAGCTCATTTTCAAACTCAACCGGGAACTCACCACCCAACTCTTGCCAAGGACCGAGCCCATGAACCCACCTTGCCTGGCCCCTACCTCCCAAACCGGTCAGGATAAACGACACACCATGCAGTGGGATCGCGATGACACGAATGGGGAACCCTCACCAGGAGAAGTTCTCTTTCAATTGCAAGAACTCGCTCATGCACCTCCACTGCTCTCCTTGAGGTACCCCACAATTCCTCAAAGTGAGCTCTAACGACCTGCACCGCAGAGCCGAGACCTTCAACCAAGACAACATTTCCAATAGCGGCCATTATCCAGTCACACCTAGCACCCCCGAAACTAGCCCGCCCAGCAACAACTCTGCCACTGCGAGCTGCCCCCCCCCCCCCCCCCCACAAAGCCCATTCCCATCGCCACGAACAAACGAGGATTTTTACTGCTGATCTCCGCTCTTCTTCACAATGCACCAATCAGGAACCTCCAGGGACATCGCGCAAGCCATGTAACCCAACAGGAAGCAGGTATGAAACGTGCACCAGGACAAAACAAAGGATTAAAAGATGAGCAGAGCTCGTGAAAACAGAACCATTCCCCTCAGAGGAGAGTTTAATCTGATGATGCTTTAAATAGAGAGAGATACTGAGAAAATGTACCTGTGATCAAAATGTTTCAATGTGGACCAATATAGCAACTGCAGTTGCAGATTGCATCATTGGAGTAGGTATAAACTGTTTAATATTGAGAAGAAAAAATAAGAATTTAGTTCCAACCAGTTCAAACAATTTAGTTCAAATCAATCCAATTCAGTTCAATTGAGTTCAAATCAGTGCAATTCATTTAAATCAAATCCATTAAATTCAGTTTAAATCCATTCAAAGCAGTTTTAATCAATTTAATTTTTTCAATTCAATTAAGCTCAAATCAATTAAATTCAGTTCAAAACAAATCAATCCAATTCAGTTCAAATCGATTCAATTCAGTTCAAATCAATTCAACTCAGTTCAAACTAATTACATTTATTTCAAATCAGTTAAAATCAATTAAATTCAGTTCGACTAAATTCAAATCAATTCTGTTCAAATGAATTCCAATTCAGTTCAAAATCAGATCGATTCAGTTCAAATCAGTTCAATCCTTCAGCAACAAACTAGGGATCATGAATTTAATCCATTTTCTGTAATCCTGAGTTCATCCCAAACTTCGCTGCTTTACTCAAACTCACACCAAGTCCCATCACCCACATGCTCAGTGACCAGCCCTGATTTAAAAGATTCATCCTGGTTTTCAAATTTCTTTCAGGATTTTGTCCTCTCCCTTTCCCTGTAATCGCCTTCAGTTCATACAGCCCTCCGTGATCTTTGCATCGAATTCTGTCCTCTTGAGCATCGCCAATTATAACCACTTCACCATAGGGTTGCCAACCCTTCAGGATTGGCCTGAAGTCTCCAGGATTTGAAGATCAATCTCCAGGACTCCGCTGTGGGGAAAAATCATTGAGACATTAAAAAAGATAGATTTCGCTTTAACTTTCTTCAAACATTTCTCTTTATCAGATATAGAGCCATTAAAGAAGGAGGGGGAGAAGATTAACCTGGCTGACAGTCAAACATCATCCACAGAATCCCTACAGTCCAGAAGGAGGCCATTCGGCCCATCGAGTCTGCACTGACCCTCCGAAAGAGCCCCCTACCTGGGCCCACTCAATCCTGATAATCCCGCACATTGACCATGGCCAATCCACCTCACCTGCACATCTTTGGACTGTGGGAGGAAACCGGAGCACCCGGAGGAAACCCACGCACACGCGGGGAGAGCGGCAGACTCCGCACAGACAGTGACCCAAGGTCGGAATTGAACCCGGGTCCCGGCGCTTTGAGGCAGTAGTGCTAACCACTGTGCCACCGTGCCTACCCCAAATTGGGCAATGAGTTTTGTTTCACAATTGGCACAGGAAGGCAGTGTGTCACAAGGATGGGCGTGTCGGCCGACTGAAGCAAATCATGCGGTGAAAACTCCAGGAATGCACTCTATCTTCCGGTCACAGCCTGTGCTGAGAAGCTGCACATCAGGTGGCTCTCCTCCAACAAACTTAAAAAATAGGCTCTTTTCGCCCGAAAAAGCCCACTGACGGCAAAAAAAAGTAACAACCCGCACCACTACCAGCAACACATGACGAAAATGGAAAATAGCAGCCATTCCAAAGGACGTGGGGAAACCAGTAGTGGAAAAAGTCTGGACAGACAAACGACTGAGCCAGCTGACGCACGAGGCAGTGAAACCCCGACCTCTGGCCCGCCACTCCACACACACACACACACACACACACACACACACACATCTGGGCTGAGAGAAACATGAGGATACAGGGAAAGATCCCACAAAGGGTCAACAGCAGCTGCCAGGAGAGGATTGTAAAATGCAGATAGCCTTGGTCAAGCAGGCTTAGCAAACAAGACAAACAGGATTTTGAACGAAGCCAAAAACAATGGCTCACACCTTCATTGAAAGTAACTACCTTAGTAAGGATCTGGAAAAGAATGGATGAGGTTCAGTTGAATTTGGTGATAATTCTAGGTGTGAAAATTTGCTAATACCGGGTAAATTAAAGAAAACTGGAGACTATCAGTCTACGAGAAACATAATTCAAAGCCAAAATCAAAGTCAAAATTGAGCTGTGGACACAATTGGAAAATAAAACTACAGAAATTACAGGAATTAAAAGTAACACCTCTTGAAACCAAAGCATTTTGAACATCACAAAGGAAACAATGTAATCTGATCGGAGATGAAGTCATGTCAAAATGAATACTTAGTTGGATTAAAAGGTTTAGATCAAAGATACTTTTTACAGTAAAAGAAAAAAAAATGTTACTTTACAATGACGTCATAAAACCCAACTGTTAGAAAAGAATATAAACCCGAAGAAAGGGGATAGCAGGCAGAACCAGAACTCAGAGACAGAGAGAGAGAGACAGAGAGAGACAGAGAGAGAGAGACAGAGAGAGAGAGAGAGACAGAGAGAGACAGAGAGAGAGAGACAGAGAGAGAGAGAGACAGAGAGAGAGACAGAGAGAGAGACAGAGAGAGAGACAGAGAGAGAGACAGAGAGAGAGACAGAGAGAGAGAGAGAGACAGAGAGAGAGATAGACAGAGACACAGAGAGAGACATTCTGAATTATCCTTTGTGTACCCAAACAGGCGGCAGAATGTGGCGACTAGGGGCTTTTCACAGTAACTTCGTTGCAGTGTTAATGTAAGCCTACTTGTGACACTAAAGATTATTATTAATTAGTCGGTCACCAGAGAGTTTCCAGCTCACTCCGCAGGAAGCGTGACTGACCAGGAGTCTCTCCAGCCCTTGGTGTGTTTAGAAGGATTTTGCAGGTCGGTATTCAACCCGTTATGAACGCACCGTCCTTCGCCGTCAAGTCCTCGGGTGGGACCCAAACCCGGAGCTTCTATCTCAGAGGCAGGGACTGCACCACAAGACCTCCTCTTCGAGATATTGGTGCTCATCTAATTGTGGCCTCTGGAGTATCCCGATTTTAATTCTTCCATCTTTGGTGGACATGCGTTCAGCTACTCTGGATTTACTCAGGAGCTCTGGATTTTCCTTCCCAAGTACCCCTCTTCCACCTTTCAAAACCTACCTCATTGGTCACGCTATCGTCCACACATCTCCTCATGTGACAATGTCACATTTTGTTCGACAATGCATCTGCGAAGTGTACTGGGCCATTTTACAAGTTTTAAGGCACGATATAAACATTTATTTCAGTGCATTTCTCCTGTGAGTTCCCCTTGAAGCCACACACCATCCTGATAGTGAACTATATATCGCTGCTTCTTCATAATTAGGAGTCAAAATTCTGGAACTTGGGGATGTACATCTGAGGCTGCATAAGGCTCTGGTCAGACCCCATTTGGAGTGCTGTGAGTAGTTTTGGGCCCCGTATCTAAGGAAGGATGTGCTGGCCTTGGAAAGGGTTCAGAGGAGGTTCACAAGAATGATCCCTGGAATGAAGAGCTTGTCGTATGAGGAACGGTCGAGGACTCTGGGTCTGTACTTCTGGAAGTTTAGAAGGATGAGGGGGGGGGGGGGTTCTTATTGAAACTTACAGGATACTGCAAGGCCTGGATAGAGTGGACGTGGAGAGGATGTTTCCACTTGTGGGAAAAACTAGAACTGTCATGATATACATCAGCATATCATGGTGCAATCACACACACACTGACACACTGATGGACATACAGTAGGACCAACCAGCATACACGATCACAGCCAATCATCAGTGAGAGCACACGCACTATAAAGACAGGGGACACCAGAGTTCCCGCTCATTCTAGCAGCAGCCAGCTCAGAGCACAGAGCTCACAGCCTGCCTCTCAGACATTCACCATGTGCTGAGTGCCTCACCTAGATAGTGATAGGACAGGATCCACAGATAAGCTGGTAATGCACGTACCCAAGCTTACAGTATGTTATTACAGTTGAGTTGTTCATAGAGTCACACCATCTCCAGCTGTGTTGACCTGTTTGTAGACCAGAACTCCCAACACGACAAGAACCAGAGGACACTATCCCAGACTAAAGGATCCCAGACCCTTTAAAACAGAGATGAGGAGGAATTTCTTCAGCCAGAAGGTGGGGAAATCGGTGGAACTCTTTGCCGCAGAAGGCCAAATCACGGAGTGTCTTTAAGACAGAGATAGATCGGTCCTTGATTAATAAGGGGTTAAGGGGAAAAGGCAGGAGAATAGGGATGAGAAAAATATCAGCCATGAATGAAAGACAATAGACTCAATGGGCCGATTGGCCTAATTATGCTCCCATGTCTTATCTCAGTCCATAAAAGTACAGTGGGTGTACCTACATCACATGGACGTCAGCGGTCGACGGTGGTCAGCTCACCACCACATTCTCAAGAGCAGTTTAGACTGGGAAATGACTGCCTGCCTTAAAACCATATCATAGAATTTACAGTGCAGTAGGAGGCCATTCAGCCCATCAAGTCTGCACCGGCTCTTTGAAAGAGCACCCTATCCAAGCTCACACCTCCACCCTATCCCCATAACCCAGTAACCCCACCCAACACTAAGGGCAATTTTGGACATCAGGGGCAATTTATCATTGGCCAATCCACCTACCCTGCACATCTTTGGACTGTGGGAGGAAACCGGAGCACCCGGAGGAAACCCACGCACACACTGGGAGGATGTGCAGACTCCGCACAGACAGTGACCCAAGCCGGAATCGAACCTGGGACCCTGGAGCTGTGAAGCAATTGTGCTAACCACCATGCTACCGTGCTGCCTTGTCCGCAACTCACATTCCAAGATCAAATAAACAAACCACAATGCAGATGTTGTTGATCCTGCGTCAAGATGGTGACTTTTTTGGGAGAAAGTCTGTAATTTGAGATTGCAGAATACTTTCAACAACAGATATACATTCAAATCTCCAAGTTTAGCGACAGAAACCAATGGGATTGAATCGTAAACAAGACTACAGAGGCAGAAAGAATTTGTGTGCGGTGGGATTCCCTCAGGGTCAATTCTCAAAATATTTTGGCTCCAACCTACAATTATGGCAGGGATAATGAGACTGGATGGAATTGTGGTAAACAACAAGGGTAATAGAATCAAAGTATCTTCTGGATTTACAACATGGTTTTAGATAGATCACCCGGAGACATTAATGCTGAAAAAAAAAAACATGCTACCAAAGTTTTTTCTCATGCACCCAGCCAAGCAGCTCACAAGAAAATACCAACAGTGAAGAGAACAAGAATTTATACTGCATGGGAAGAGTGCGCTGATTGGGTGAGACATTACCATGGGAATTGAAGTATAAATTCTCATGCGGTACAACTTGTTCCTGTTATTGTAGGTATTTTCCATGGGTGGCATGATGGTGCAGTGGTTAGCACTTCTGCCTGTGGCACAGAGAACCCACGTTCGATCCTGGCCCCAAGTCACTGCCTGTGTGGAGTTTGCACATTCTCCCAGTGTCTGTGTGGGTCTCACCATCACAACCCAAAGATGTGCAGGTTTGGAGGATTGGCCACGCTAAATTGCCCCTTAGTTAGAAAAAAATTGGGTACTTTAAATTTATTTTTTTAAATTGTAGGCATTTTCTTATGCGTTATTCTGATGAGTGCAAAATGGAAAACTTTGGTAGCATCTTCTTTTATTATTTTTTTTCTAAATTTTTGTGTCTAAATTTTAGAGTACCCAATTCATTTTTTTTTCCCCAATTAAGGGGCCAATCCACCTACCCTGCACATCTTTGGGTTGTGGGGGTGAAACCCACGCAGTCACGGGGAGAACGTGCAAACTCCACACGGACAGTGACCCAGAGCCGGGATCGAATGTGGGACCTCGGTGCCGTGAGGCAGCAGTGCTAACCACTGCGCTGCCCTGGTAGCATCTTATTTTTAAAGCAATGCTCAAATTCGGTAGTACCAAAGACTATTAATAAAGTGCAAAGGCGCGACACAATTTCCAAAAGTGAACGTTTAAACAAAATGAAGGAGTGATTCCAAATTGAAAGGGTAGTTTAAGAGCTTAATTTAAAAATACTTGCAAATTTGGGGTGACTTGGTGCTTCCAAACTACAGAAAATAGGAAAACCATTAATACCTGGCAAGTTGAAGGACAGTACAGCACAATTCTATAAGCTTTGTTGAAAGAAATCCAATTAAGGGGCAATTTAGCGTGGCCAATCCACCTACCCTTGCACACCTTTGGGTTGTGGTGGTGAAACCCACGCAGACACGGGGAGAACGTGCAAACTCCACACGGTCAGTGACCTGGGGCTGGGATCGAACCCGGGTCCTCGGCGCCGTGAGGCAACAGTGCTAGCGGTCCCCATAATTCTCTACGTTGCCCTGGGACTTTATACTGGGTTGACCATTTGGGAATGTCTGCCAGGAGTTCCCTCAATTCCATACCTTCAGCAGGAACATCGCAGGGTCTAACCTGGTTATCGTCTAACCAGGGTCCCCTGCCAATATTCTGAAGTTAAAGGCAAGTCACGAGGGTGACTTTTAAGATCACAACTGCAACTGGGCGTGAGGGGGAGGGGGTGTAATAGAGAGAATTTTTAAATGTAAGAATGTGCGCACACATTGCAATTAACTGAATCGGAGCGTGGAGATGGCCATGTGGCCCATTGTTCCTCGGTCAGCTTTTTGATGGAGCCACCCATCGATCGCAGTTGCCGATTGCATCTCGGACGAGGGCAGGGATCGAACCAGTGTCTCTGGCGATACGCCAGGCTTCAATCATCTAAACTGACCGGCCAGCGAGAGCGCAGCCCTGCAGATCCACCACCACCAATAAGGAGTCCAGCGAATTCAGCTAACTTAAACCATTAACCCTGGGAAATAAGCTCCAGTTGCGATTCTGGTTGACAGAGGCGAGGTGGACATCAGATCTCCCAAAGGGTGCGCAGGCGATAACTCTGGTTTCCCACATTTTTCAAACTTTCCTCGGCATAGCTGTGGGCTGCCACGAGAAGAAAGTACAGCACGTTTTCCCGCTTTAGGGATTTGAGTGTTATCCGAGGGAAATGCTTGTGAAAAGAAATAAACAGACAGCAACCGTAATGACATCAGGGTGAACTAAACCTGGCTAAATCACCAAAAGCCAGCAGGCATGTTCAGCAGGTCATAGGGAAGGCAAATGGTATGTTGGCCTTCACTTCAAAGGGAATGGAGCATAAAAATAGGTAAGTCTTGCTAAAACTGTACAAGGCACCGGTTTCATCACAACTGGAATATTGCGAACAGTTTTGGACGCCTTATCGGAGGAAAGACATACTGGCTGTGGTGATATACATCACTGTGTACACAAAGGGTTAATGTACACACAATACATCTAGCGCGACACTAGAGGGAACACCAGAGATATGACACAGGCAGTCAACCAATAGGTCAGTAAGATAGGACACGACCAGTCACGATACAGAGGTGACACTACCACAGGAGGGCATTACACCAACCCATATAAAAGGACACAGCACACATGCTCAGTCTCTTCCCAGTGGAGACACTCAGTGAGTACAGACACAGGGTTGATTGAACATCACACCCACCACGTGGATTGTAGCAGACTGGTTAGTCAGTCTGAGTAGCTATAGCAGGATTAACAGTAGCGTCGAATCCAAGTAGGAGAATTGTTAATAGTTTAATAAACGTGTTAAAGCTATCTACAAGTCTGAACCTTCCTTTGTCAGAGTGCCCATCAAGGAAGCAGCTTATGCGACGACAAGAGCATAACAAAACACTGGCATTGGAGGCCGTCCAGAGAAGGTTCACTGGATTGATCCCGGGTAGGGAGGGTTTTCTTACGAGGAGAGGTGGATTAGGTTGGGCCTGTACTCATTGGAGTTTAGAAGAATGAGAGGCGACCTTAAGGGACATAGGGCGCTTTTCTCCCCCCCACGCCGGGTGGGAGAATCACCAGGGCGCTGCGCCAATCGCACCACACTGGCACGTGATTCTCCCACCCCCCGGAAACCAGCGGTGCGCGATTTGCACCGGGCCGCTCGGAGAACCGGCGAGCGCCGATTCTCTGGCCCGGATGGGCCGAGCAGCCGCTACGACCCGACAGGTTCCCACCGGCGCCATCCACCCCTGGCCTGTAGGGGGAAGGTGGGGGGGGGGGGGGCCGGCCTCTTCCCATCTCTTCCCCCCCCCCCCCCCCCCCCCCCCCGGGGCCTACCTCCTTCCGCGTGTGGCCCCAGAACACTGGCTCCATGTTGGTGAGGGGCCGGTGTGTGCAAGACGTTCCCCACGCTTGCGCAGGATTGGGTTGCCCCAACTGCGCATGCGCGTGTTGGCTTGGCTCCGCGCAAGGTCGCTGGAGCTGCATGAACCGCTCCAGCACCGTGCTGACCCCCTGTAGGGGCCAGAATAGGTCATGTCCGGGCCCTGCTTGCGCCGTCAGGAAACGCGACGGCGTTCACGACAGCGCGAACACTTGGCCTCAATATCGGAGAATCGCCCCCATAGGATTCTCGGGGGGGCTTGACAGGGTAGATGCTGACAGTACGTTTCCCCTTAATAGTAAGAATTAACAATAACCTTTATTGTCACAAGTAGTCTTACATTAACACTGTATTGAGGTTACTGTGAAAATTCCAGCATCTGTTTCGGCTAGAGAGAGAATTCAGAATGTCCAAATTACCTGACAGCACGTCTTTGGACTGTGGGAGGAAACCGGAGCACCCGGAGGAAACCCACGCAGACACGGGGAGAAAGTGCAGACTCCGCACAGACAGTGACCCAAACCGGGAATCGAACCTGGGACCCTGGAGCTGTGAAGCTACTGTGCTAACCACTGTGCTACCGTGGGAGAGTCTAGGACCAGAGGGAATAATTTCAAGAGTTAAGGGGTCAGCCAGTTAAGACAGAGAGTAATGGATCGGTGAAATTCTTCACGAAGAGGGCTGCAGAGGTTGGCTCAGTCAGTATATTCAAGGCTGAATTAGACACATTTTAAAAATCAGTAACAAATCAAGGGTCACGGGGGTAAGGCAGGAAAATGGAGTGCAGGATCATATTAGATAAAAGGGCTGAATGGCCTATTTCTGCTCCCACGGCTTATGGAATAGATCGATCTACCTCTATTAACTGAACTGACTAACTAAACACTTCAAAGGAGTTCAAGAAGAGTTTGGGAAAACATGACAGAGAAGTCCTTGAAATAAGCAACGTTTGACTGTTTACATGAACAGACTGTTCAAAGGACTGGAGAACACGTCATGAGATCTGATCCAGACATGTAATTTTGAGGAACGAGTGCAAAGGAGAATTTCTTAAAAAGCAGACAGTTGTTTGGAGAGCTTGAAGAAAGGCCTTTAGTTTCTAGATTGTTCTATTGCGCCCCATTTATGTATTTCTTGGCACCAGTCATTCAGATCCCACCACTGCAATTGGGGAATTGCAAGCCCAGATAAAAATCTGGAATTTAAAAAAAAAAATAGATTTGAATTTGAGCAAAGTATTCGTCATGGCAACACCTCTATTCAAGAGTCCACTTGGCAACCAATCCGCAGTCTGTTGTTGGATTCAGAATTTGGTATTCCTGCAAATTGGTCTGATGAGTGCAAGATGGGAAAGCTTCAACAACATGTATTTTTTTTAAAGCAATAAAATGATCATTTAAAAAACCATCTGGTTCACCAATGTCCTACAGGAGGAAATTTGACACATACCATTTGACACACAGATGACTCCATTATATTGAGGTAGGGGGCTCATTCCAACCTTCGAAGGCAACTAGGGACAGGCAATACATTCTGGCCTTACCGCACATTTGTGAATTAATAAATAAAAAGTCTGCTCAATATACCCTCAGATATCTCGTGCTTTACTTGGAGGAAGCAGTTTCCAATCTTAGAGGATGATGACAAAACTCTTACAAATGCCAGGTGATGACATAGAGATAGTCAACATGGTTTTGCGAAGGGTAGTCGTGACTCTCAAACCTCATTTGAGTTCTTTGAGAAGGTGACCAAACAGGTGGATGAGTTGATGTGGTGTATATGGATTTCAGTAAAGCGTTTGATAAGGTTCCCCACGGTTCGCTACTACAGAAAATACAGAGGCATGGGGTTCAGGGTGATTTAGCAGTTTGGATCAGAAATTGGCTAGCTGGAAGACAAAGGGTGGTGGTTGATGGGAAATGTTCAGACTGAAGTCCAGTTACTAGTGGTGTAATACAAGGATCTGTTTTGGGTCCACTGCTGTTTGTCATTTTTATAAATGACCTGGAGGAGGGCATAGAAGGATGGGTGAGTAAATTTGCAGATGACAGTTGTGGACAGTGCAGAAGGATGTTACAAAAGTTACAGAGGGACATAGATAAGCTGCAGCGCTGGGCTGAGAGGTGGCAAATGGAGTTTAATGCAGAAAAGAGAGGTGATTCATTTTGGAAGGAATAACAGGAAGACAAAGTACTGGGCTAATGGTAAGATTCTCGGTAGTGTGGACGAGCAGAGAGATCTCGGTGTCCATGTACATAGATCCCTGAAAGTTGCCACCCAGGTTGAGGGGGTTGTTAAGGCGGCGTACGGTCGCCACGAGTCCAGTGGTGGCAACGACGTTGAAGATCTGGGGGCAGTGGAGATGACACAGGGGCGAGGTGGGAGCCTCGGTTTGGTCCCCGATTCGTGAGAGCCATCGGTTCGTCCCGGGAAGGATGGATGGGGGATTTCGGAGCTGGCATCGGGCAGGGATTAGAAGAATGGGGGACCTGTGCGAGCCTGGGGGCGCTGGAGAAGTTTGGGTTACCCCCGGGAACTGCTTTCAGGTATATGCAAGTGAGGGCGTTTGTATTGGCGGCAGGTGAGGGAATTCCCGCTGCTCCCGGCACAGGGGACTCAGGACAGGGTGATTTCGGGTGTATGGGTCGGAGAGGGCAGGGTCTCAGCGATCTACCAGGAGCTGAAAGAAGAGGAGGTGGCCTCAGTAGAGGAGTTAAAGGGCATGTGGGAGGAGGAGCTTGGGAAGGAGATAGATGAGGGTCTGTGGGCTGATGCTCTGAGTAGGGTTAATTCTTCCCCCTCTTGCGCCAGGCTCAGCCTAATACAATTCAAGGTTATTCGCAGAGCGCATATGACAGGGGCGAGGTTGAGTAGGTTCTTTGGGATGGAGGACAGGTGTGGGAGGTGATTGGGAAGCCCGGCGAATCACGTCCACATATTCTGGTCGTGCCCAGCCCTGGATGGGTTCTGGAGGGGCTTCGTGAGGACCATGTCCAAAGTGGTGAAAGTCCAGGTCAAGCAGAGCTGGGGGTTGGAACTATTTGGGGTAACCGATGAGCCGGGAGTGCAGGAGGTGAGGCCGGTATCCTGGCCTTTGCATCCCTGGTAGCCCGGCGGAGGATCTTGCTATTATGGAAGGACGCGAAGCCCCCCAGTGTGGAAGCCTGGATAAATGACATGGCAGGGTTCATTAAGTTGGGGAGGATAGAGTTTGCCTTACGAGGGTCTGTGCAGGGGTTCTTCGGGCGGTGGCAACCGTTCCTAGCCATCTCGCGGAGCATTAGGAGGCAGTCAGCAGCAGGAGCAGCAGCCCAAAGGTTGGGGGGGGCTTCCCTACAGGTACCTTTGGGAGGGCTACTGTATATGGGGAAACCCAATGTAAAACTTTATATAATTTTTGACTGTTGTGTTCGTTTCTTTTTTGTAATGGGGGGGGGGGGGGGGGGGGGGGCGGGGGGGTTGTTAACAATTGTTGGAAAATTTGAATAAACTTTTTTTTTTAATAATATAAAGGCGTATGGTGTGTTAGCTTTTATTGGTAGAGGGATTGCGTTTCGGAGCCATGAGGTCATTTTGCAGCTGTACAAAACTCTGGTGCGGCTGCATTTGGAGTATTGCGTGCAATTCTTGTCGCCGCATTATAGGAAGGATGTGGAAGCATTGGAAAGGGTGCAGAGGAGATTTACCAGAATGTTGCCTGGTATGGAGGGAAGATCTTATGAGGAAAGGCTGAGGGACTGGAGGCTGTTTTCGTTAGAGAGAAGGTTAAGAGGTGACTTAATTGAGGCATACAAGATGATCAGAGGATCGGATGGTGATGTCTAGCACGAGGGGACATAGCTTTAAATTGAGGGGAGATTGATATGGGACAGATGTCAGAGGTAGGTTCTTTATTCAGAGAGTAGTAAGGGCGTGGAATGCCCTGCCTGCAACAGTAGTGGACTCAACAACACTAAGGGCATTCAAATGGTCATTGGAAAGACATATGGACGATAAGGGAATAGTGTAGATGGGCTTTAGATTGGTTTCACAGGTCAGCGCAACATTGAGGGCCAAAGGGCCTGTACTGCGCTGTAATGTTCTATGTTCTCCTCCAGCGAGAAGGGATTTAACCCCCACCCCTTGATATTCAATGGCATTACCATCACCGAATCCCCCACAATCAACATCCTGGGAGTTACCATTGATCAGAAACCGAACTGGACCCAGCCACATCAATACTGTGGCTACCAGGGCAGGTCAAAGGCTAGGAATCCTACAGCGAGTAACTCACCTCCTGATCCCCCAAAGCCGGACCACCATCTACAAGGTACCAGTCAGGCATGTAATGTAATACTCTCCACTTGCCTGGATGAGTGCAGCTCCAACAACACTCAAGAAGCTCGACACTATCCAGGACAAAGCAGCCCCTTGATTGCTCCCCCATCCACAAACATTCAAACCCTCCACCACCGACGAACAGTGGCATCCGTGTGTACCATCTTCAAGATGCACTGCAGTAACTCACTAAGGTTCCTTAGACAGCACCTTCCAAACCCACAACCACCACCATCTAGAAGGACAAGAGCAGCAGATACCTGGGAACCCCACCACCTGGAGTTTCCCCTCCTAGTCACTCACCGCCCTGATTTGGAAATATATCGGCCATTCCTTCACTGTCACTGGGGCAACATCCTGGAACACCCTCCCCAACAGCACAGTGGGTGTACCTACACCTGAAGGACTGCAGTGGTTCAGGAAGGCAGCTCATCACCACCTTCTAAAGGGCAACTAGGGATGGGTAATAAATGCTGGCCTAACCAGCGACGCCCACATCCATGAATAAAAATAAAGGAATATTACTAGGAATAATTTCAACATAACCATAACACCCTCAAAGTAGGAGAAGCAGGTTATCAAACAAAAGGTCTATTTTGACAGCTGGGTTTTGTGTGTTGATGTAACTTAGAATGGTCCTGCCCTCTGAGCTTCCTTACATTAGCAGTAGTTATGGAACTGCACACCCATACCTCGTTAAACATGCTTCAGACGGGTTACCTAGTTATCAAAGAGAGAGTTGGGGCTGTAGGTTGGAGGCGGTGACTGGGGCATTGTGGTACAGGAAGCCTTTCAACTGGAGGGAGCACATCAGAAGGGAGCGGAAGTAGGGGACAGTGCAGTGAGGGGGATTGGCATTGTCCTCTGCAGCAAAGAGAGAGAACCCAAAAGGCTGGGTTGCCTGCCCAATGCCAGGGTTCAGGACATCTACTCTAGGCTACACAGAAACTTACAATGGAGGGGAGGATCCCATTGTCATGATCTACGTCGTGGGTACCAACGACAAAAAGGTACAACGAGGAAAGAGGTTCTGAATAGAGAGTTTGAGGATCGAGGCACTAAATTAAACAACAGAACCTCCAAGGTTCTAATTTCTGGATTACCCGAATCAAGTGCAAATTGGTGTCGAGTGCATAAATGAGAAGAGATGACTAAAGCAGCAAATAGGGTCAAAGGGGAAATGGCAAGGCTGCAAAATTAATGGCCCTTTACTTAAATGCACGCAGTAATCAGCACAAAATAAAGTTAATGATCTTAGAGTCATTACAGAAATCTGGATCCAAAAGGAGATCAGAACTGGGAACTAAACATTCAGGGCTGGAGAGATTTTTCACAAGGACAGGCTGGAAGGTGGTGTTTTTCATGATCACAGAAATCCCGACAGATCAAGTTCAGCACCTAGAGCATTGCAGAAGATCAGATACTCAAGAGTGAGCACATGGGCAGCGTTCACTTGGCTAACAACGATGCTCGTGAACAAATGCACACTCGCACCACTCATGAAATGGGAGTGTCTAGGGAGTGTGACAGCAACCGGAATAGTGGCAACACACTACTGCTGAAGCCAATGTGCTTCAGGCACTATCCAACGAAGAAGAGTTGGCATAGTTTCTGTACTTCTCCCAAGTGCACACAGATGGGACAATGCACAAGGAGAGAAAGTGGGCAATCGCAAAGCAAACAGAATTTTAGCACAAGGGTAGAACACCAGCACATACATGGTAGAAAGTTCACACTCCACCAGTCAAGTCCTGACTATATATGTTAGCCACGTCAGAATCCGGTAATCCTCCCTCCGCACACCGACAAATGGCTGGGCGGTCTTCAATATAACTTCAATGTCAAGCAAGCTCACCCAACTAAGGAGCTGACGTGCTTAGCTGCACCTTTCAGCCACACAAAGAAAATTGAAGAATATGGTCATGGGGATTTCACACTATTCTGAGAACCATCGAATCCCTCGACGGCCATTCAGCCCACAAGAGGCTGCACCGACCCTCTGAAAGGGCATCCTAGCGAGGCCCATTCCCCCACCCGATTCCTATAGCCCAACCAACCCGTACATCTTTGGACACCCTGGGCGCAATTCTCCCATCGGGAGACTAAGTCCCGGCACCGGAGTGAAAACCGGAGTGTTTCACTGGCGTCGAAGGCCGTTCTCAGCCCCCTATTCTCCCACCCCCCCCGGGGGGCTAGAAGCAGCGCCGCATCATTTACGCGAGCCGGGCATTGGCACCGCGTAAAAGCGGCGCCGCATAAATGAAGCGACCGGCGCCGCGTAAATGATGTCACCCCGCGCATGCGCGGGGGTTGGCCGGCGCCGACCCGCGCATGCGCGGTTGCAGTCCTCCCCGCAAGAAGATGGCGGATTGATCTTGCGGGGCAGCAGAGGAAAGGTGGTCCCTCATTCAGAAAGGCCGGGCCGCCGACCGGTGGGCACCGATCGCGGGCCAGACCCCTTTTCAGCAGGAACCACCCCCCCACCGTTCCCGTGCTGTTCCCGCCGGCAGCAACCAGGTGCGGACGGCGGCGGTGGGAACCTGTCGTGTTGGGCAGGCCGCTCGGCCCATCCGGGCCGGAGAATCGCCGCTCGCCCATTACCAGCAGCAAGCGGAGATTCTCCCAGCAGCCAGCCGTGATTCACGACGTGCCGGTTTGGGAAGAATCGCATGCCGGCGTCAGGATGGCGTGGCAGGACTCGCGTGGCGCCCGGGCGATTCTCCCACCTGCCGTTTTTGGGGGGGGGGGGGGGGAGAAAGAATTCCACCCAGTGTTCCTGTAACAACCAACCCGCACATCTTTGGACACCAAGGGGCAATTTAATACGGCCAATCCACCTAACCTGTACATCTCTGGATTGAGAAGGGAAACCGGAGCACCCGGAGAAAACCCACGCAGACACGAGGAGAACGTGCAAACTCCAGCGTCACCCATGGCCAAGATTACACCCGGGTCCCTGGCAACATCAGACCCTTGCAGCAAGCTGTTAAAGCAATCTGTATTGCATCTTGCCCCTGAAGAACTTGGGGTTAAGATGAAACAGCAGCCCTGTGAAAGATCCTGGTGCCTACCAAATTGGTCAACACACCAAAGAGCTCATTAGAACATGATATTGCACCAAGGCATTTATCAACGGCAGAAAAGAACATCTGGCTGGTCATAATCTTGGCATGCTGACCATTAATCTGTCACCACCACGTCAGAATGGAATATTACAAAGTGACGTTGTAAAGCAGAAACAAGTGTGCACCGTGTGCAAGGAAACCACAAGTTTGAAGTTGGAGATAGTGTCCGCCGATGGTCAAACCACAGCCACACGCTCTGGCCAAAAGCAGATCATTCAGTTGCTTGGTACGATGTGTTGGATGACAATGCAAAGTGGGATGCAAAGATGCACTACGAGATGAGGGTACTGAGGGAAAGTGATTCCAAGATCGCAATTCCCTTTCCCACAAATAACTGGGATGTTGATCGCCCATCTCAACTGATCTGAAGAACCCCAACCTCTGGTTTGGAAATCAGAGCGCCATCATCAACAACCGTCACGTCTCAAAGGCAGTCCCTGTGCTCAACTTGGATTGAGCGGTTCATTGAGAAAACAGACATGTTTGTTCATGATAGCTTAATTTAAAATAAAGGTGGTTTAGTTTTACAAAGGGAAAAAGGATGTGGTATTCAATTGTTCGATGTATAATCACTTCTATGTTAACTCTATTCTGGGTGCCGTTCGTCAAGTCTGGTGTGGTTACAGAGAGAAACCAAACCAAAGTGTCCAAATATGTGCAGGTTAGGTGGATTGGCTATGCTAAATTGCCCCTCAAGTGTCCAGGAACCTACAGGTTAGATGGGGTTACAAGGTTAGGGCAGGGGAGTGGACCCAGGTAGAGTGCTCTATCAGAGGGTCAGTGCAGACTCGATGAGTCGAATGGCCTCCTACATTCGAATATGACCAGGACCATTTTTTATAAAATGCACTGTAAATAAAGCTTAAGCATAGAGAAGCTGGTGTCATCTCTTCATATCTCCAAGGCGGGATTTTCGGGATTTTCTCACTAGCTTAAGAAAAAGGTTGCTCCTGTTTACAAAACCGAATTTAGAGATTTCTAATTGCACAAATGAAAGGTTTTTGATTGATGGGGTGGGGAGTACCTGAAAGATTAAAAAAAGTCATCCACAGTTGCAGATTGTAGCGAGCAAATGGTCCTTAGCTCATTACTTTAAAATCAGGTGACTCACTGTATTGAATAAAACATTTTTAGCTACAAAATAAGACTGCGCCAGTTTATTAATTAGATAAATATAAACTTGCTATGCAAAAAAGGTGGGCGAGTGACACTGATGTGCATATTCTGGGTCATGAGCATTATGATCATGAAATCTAATTTTTTTAAAACTGATTGCACTGGGTTTATTGAAGATTGTAGAGCCCAAACTCTGTCTGGAATGCAAGGGAGAAGGGGGGCACACAGTTCCCCATGCGTGTCTATCCTTCCAAGGGACAGCAGGAGTTTGTTTGTACCAAAAGAGAACCAAGTACCCGATTCCCTGTTGGAGGGAGGCCGTGTTACCATCTCTTTCTCCCTCCTCCCCACCGCATCAGACACAGCTGAGAGTTGAATGCAGGAGGCAAGGAATGGTCGCACAGGTAAGAAATATTTCGCAATGGTGAAAAATTAAAGGCAACCCAAGTATATGTAATAATCACTCCCTAGTGGAAGACATGTTGCAGCCCATGTGGGTTCAGAGTGCAGCGTCACAAAACATTTTGCTCACCATTGCCCATGAGCAGATGCCACATTCCACTGGTTTCCATCCATGTAGATTTTGCGCTCCCAACGTGATGAAGTGATTCACATAAAGCGAGGGTGAGTACGTGCTGATTGCTCACAACGTTGACAAAAAAAAAAGTGAATATTTATTTGGTTTTACCATTTGACGTTGGACAGTTATATTAATACATGATTAACGGCAGCACAGTGGCGCAGTGGTTAGCACTTCTGCCTCACGGCACCGAGGTCCCAGGTTCGATCCCGGCCTCGGCCCCGTCCGTGTGGAGTTTGCACATTCTCCCAGTGTTTGCGTGGGTTTTCGCCCTCAACCCAAAGATGTGCAGGGTAGGTGAATTGGCCACGCTAAATTACCCCTTAATGGGGGGGGGGGGGAAGGAATTGGGCACTCAATTTAGAAAAATAAAAAAATATATATATCAATGATTAAGCATTTTTTTTTTAAAATAACTTGAAATATTCAACGTGTATTTAATCTTATTTGTGGGGGTCATGGTTAGTGACAAGCCCGGATTTCAATCTCAGCCCACGGAGGTCGAGACCCACTCACTAGCCCAGATTGCCCGTCATTGCAGTAAGGGCGAATATGGATTGCTGAATTCTTGAAGACCAGATTCCTCATTAAATTGTAGACTGGTTTTGTACGGAATGTGGATGTTGGGGGGGGGGGGGGGGGAAAAATAGCATGTACACATGCTGTAAACTACACCCTTGCTGGCTTCGAAAGATTGCCATAAAATTTACAAACTTAATGGTCTCTTTCACATGCAATTTTCATTTGTCCCCAAAGACAGGATTATTGTAAATTCTTATCGGATTGGCATTTATTGGACTTATCTGGCAGTGTTGCGCTCCATTTCGAAAGGCAACGTCGACTCCCAGAAGCCATCAACAGGAAAAAAGTACATTACTTCTTGCAACATTTCATTGTCAACTTGACCTGGAAATTAAGAAATGTCTTGCAAGCAATTAAAAAAAAAGTTTGTAAGTTGGTATCAACCTTTTAAAAAGAAAATATCCAACCTTGTATTGTATCCAAAAGCATCGGCTTTCGTGACTGGCCGAGCTTCAACTTGCAGTACATGTCGCTGGTTTGAAAACCGAAACACCTGACCGTGTGGACTGCACAAAGCATAACCAGACCCTCGAAACTCATTTAGCCAATACGCATCCCAGAAAAAATGTGTTTGGAGCCTTCTGCACAATTGGGGGGGGGGGGGGGGGGGGGGGGGGGAGAGAAATAGTGGAATGGGAGCAGACTCAGAAAATAATTCTAACGCAGTCCATTAACAGTGGAATATTGATCGGAACTTAAAGCAACAGAGGAAAAATGCGACCCTAAATAAGGCAGCCCCAAGAGTTACAGGTCATTATTTAATGCAGAAAGTTATTAAACAAGTGAATAGCTAACCAACCGCCTATTGGGAAATCCCAGAGATTAAAATATTGCACCAAGGTCAACAATTTTCAGCTCATGTTAGTTCCTTTTATATACAGGTGTCAATTGCCCATTCGAATATACAATCACGACTCAGCTTTCACCCAAGCTACGACACCCTTAGGTTTCAGAAGCCAGTTACTAAAAA